>NC_085926.1:127307500-127937500 GCF_029289425.2 Pan paniscus
GTGGTCTTTTTATCAGGGGAAAGTTACTGAAATCAGTCTCTTGTCTAATTAAAGCCGTAGCTGTGGCTGGTAGAACGGGGCCGGTTGTCAGTCAGTCAACATTAGAGGAGTGTAAATGGTTTTAATGTTGCTTATCTCGAGGCCAGTGGTTGTTTGGCTGCTGGGACCTCAGTTTTAAAAATCACCTACTTTGTTTTTCTTTCACCTCTCCACTCTCACCCCTTCATTCCTTCCCTCTGTAGACACTCCTCTCCGGCAATGCATGTTTATCTAATTATGCTCTTGTTTAAGAAACCCCAGAGGCGAATCTTGAAACAAACCAGGCATGGAGCCTCTGTGGAATACTCCCGCTTAGGGGAAGTCATGAACAATTAGTCCACCACCATTGGGCCAAAGTCACAATAACACCAATCAGACCTCCAGACCAGCAATGACCTGAGACAGCCATGGGGACAAAGACACAGACTCTGTGCCCTGCACCATTCCCATATCTCCCATGCCAAGTTTCACTTTAAAACCCCTATGGTCAATTTGAAAAGGTAAGATGCTCCTTTAGAATGCTCGTTTGACATCTCCATTTGCCGGCTCTCCAATTAAACCTGCTTTTCTTCCCACCAGCCCTCACCTTTCCTGTTTGGCTCATGTAGCTGAACCTGGGTCCACTTACAGAGGTTAACGATCATGCCTGCATTTTGCCCAGTGCTTCCTCAATTCTGGAGCACCTCTCTTGTTTGCCCATGGTAGCCTGAGCTGGGCAGGGCATCCAAACAGAATTTTGGATTTAGGCTGGGCACGGTGGCTCACACCTGTAATCCCAGCACATTGGGAGGCCGAGGTGGGTTGATCACTTGACGTCAGGAGTTTGAGACCAGCCTGGCCAACATGGTGAAATGCTGTCTCTACTAAAAATACAAAAATTAGCTGGCGTGGTGGCGCATGCCTGTAATCCCAGCTACTTGGGAGGCTGAGGCACAAGAATCGCTTGAACCTGTGAGGTGGATGTTGCAGTGAGCTGAGATCACGCCACTGCACTCCAGCCTGGGCAACAGAGTGAGACTCCATCTAAAAAAAAAAAAAAAAAGTTAATAGATTTACCCTAAGTCACAAGCCTAGGATGTAGCTGAGCTAGGTCACCTGTTCCCCAGCCCATGCCTGCTGCCCGGCTAAAGGAGGGGAAGGTGAGAAGGATGGCACAGTGGAAAAGATAAGCTCTCGGGAGCAGCCACGTCTTGCTGTCAGAGGGTAAATGGCTATAAACCAAAAAGTATTTGACACAAGTCTCCATCACCTTAGGTTTCTTTTGCTAAGGTCAAGGGCCATGGCCTGACAAAGCCTAAGGAGGTCCTGAGAACATGTGCCCAAGGTGGCTGGGTCACAGCTTGGTTTTTGTTTGTTTCTTTCTTTTTGTTTTTGTTTTTTGAGACGGAGTCTTGCTCTGTCACCCAGGCTGGAGTGCAGTGGCGCAATCTCGGCTCACTGCAAGTTCCACCTGCTGGGTTCACGCCATTCTCCTGCCTCAGCCTCCCAAGTAGCTGGGACTACAGGCGGAGTCTCGCTCTGTTGCCCAGGCTGGAGTGCAGTGGTGCGATCTTAGCTCACTGCAAGCTCCGCCTCCTGGGTTCATGCCATTCTCCTGCCTCAGCCTCCTGAGTAGCTGGGACTACAGGCGCCTGCCACCACGCCTGGCTAATTTTTTGTATTTTTAGTAGAGACGGGGTTTCACCGTGTTAGCCAGGATGGTCTCAATCTCCTGAACTGATGATCCACCTGCCTCGGCCTCCCAAAGTGCAGGGATTACAGGCATGAGCCACCACTCCCAGCCTAATGTATATGTTTATCATTTAACATTTGTTGAGTAGTAAAAATATGAATCAAATAATGATAATCCTAATGATAACATTATTATTATTTTTTTTATTTTTGAGATGGAGTCTCACTGTGTCGCCCAGGCTGGACTGCAGTGGTGCGATTTCAGCTCACTGCAAGCTCCACCTCCTGGGTTCATGGCATTCTCCTGCCTCAGCCTCCTGAGTAGCTGGGACTACAGGCACCCACCACCATGCTCAGCTAATTTTTTATATTTTTAGTAGAGATGGGGTTTCACCATGTTAGCCAGGATAGTGTCAATCTCCTGACCTCATGATCCACCCACCTCGGCCTCCCAAAGTGCTGGGACTACAGGTGTGAGCCACAGTGCCCAGCCAAGCCCAGGTTCTTTTCATGTAGATGAAGCCTCCAGGTAGCAAGCTTCAGAGAGAATAGATGGCAAATGTCTCTTGTCTGACCTTAAAAAGTGTCAGCCTCTCCAGAAAAGACCTAGTAAGAGAAGGAGATTCTCTACAGAATGCAAATTTTCCCACACAAGAGAAAGCTTTGCAGGCCCATTTCAAAATATGTCAACAAAATATATTTTGGGGTAAAATACTTTGATTTCCTTAAGGGCCTACTGTTGCATGATGCTGTTATGGGATCTTTGGGGTGTCGTTTTTCTGGCCAGAAACGTCTGTGGCCAGTGGCGCCTTTGCCCGAGTTCTTGTCCTGTGTCCAGGAAGAATGAGGTATGCAGACAAGTGGAGGGTGAGCAAGATGAAGAGGAGATTTATTGAGTGTTAGAACAGCTCAGAGGAGACCCACAATGGGTAGCTCCTCTCTGTAAGCAGGTGGTCCTGTGGAGTGTTCAGCTCTCAGCAGAGAGGAGGCCCTGGGAGGGTGGCTCCTCTCTGCAGGCAGTTCATCTCATTGTCTCTGCAGCTCTCAGTAGATTGGAGCCCCTGGAGAGGGTAGCTCCTCTCTCTACTGGTCGTCCTGACATCTGCCCAACTCCTAGCAGAGAGGAAGCCCTGGAGTGGGTTGCTCCTCTCTGAAGCTGGTAGTCCCAACATCTCTGCAGGCCTGTGAAGCTCTCAGCAGAAAGGGTAGCTCTTCTCTGCAGCTGGTCATCCCATAGTCTGCTTAGCTCTGGTTGAACCTGGGGTTTTTATGGGCCTCAGAGGGGAGAAAGTGTATGCTGATTGGTACTTGGGTGGGCCTGGAAAAGGCACCACAAGTTCCCAGTCCAGTCCATGAGACTGGCAGCCTTGGCTCCCAGCCTTCAGACCCTCCCTGGCCTGAAGGTGGGGCCTCACTGGGGACCGGCCCCCTTCCATCCAGGAATCTGTCTGCCTCCTGCTGCCTTCATGACACCTGAGCTTGGCCCCAACATTCCTCCAAGACTGGAGTGGGCAACAACAGCAGGGAGAAGCCAGGCAATGGGAGCAGGCACTGCTGAGCCTGCAAGGGCAAGGGGTGCTTCCTGGCCCTCAAGAGTGCAGGGGTGCCTGAGTCTGCAGCCATGGTTTAGGCAGCTACAGCTGTGCCTGGGAGGGCAGGGATCCTGCTTGCTCCTGGCCTCCCAAGAGCACAGGGAGGCTCAGACGTGCAGCCACAAGTTGGGCAGCTACAGCCCTGCCCCAGAGGGCAGGGCTCCTGCCTGCTCTGTGGAGTGGGAGGCCCAGGTCTGCAACCCAATGGTTTGGGCAGCTGCAGTGGCACCTGGGGAGCTCCCACCCCAACTTGGAAGGGCTTCATGGAGTGTGCAACCCCAGCCACGTCTCCCTGCTGCAGTTGGGAGCTACAGTTGAACAGTTGGCTACATTTCATTGTCCAAAACGCAGTGATCTGGGGCAGCCACTGCCATCAATGGTATATCAGAGTCAAGTTGAAATATGGTGTTCTATTGCTGTTACTGGAAGGAGGGCCTTGGGTGTAAGTTGTCTAGGTTCTTGGTGTTTTGAACAAAAAACTGGACAAAATGCACTAAGTAACAAAGGAATGAAACACAGGATCGAAGTACCAAAATCAGGGATTTATAAAAGAGAGAAGTTATGCCACAGGGTGGGACTGGGCCTGAGCAGCTCAAGGGCCCAGTTACAAAGTTTTCTGGGTTTCAAGTACTCCTTTTGAGGTTCCTATCATTTACCCCTTATATAGTTGAAGGATTTGGTCTGTGGCTAAGTAAACACTGAGGTGAGTGGCACCCTATGCAGATGAGGGGATGGTCCCTGCTTGGCCTATGGCCACTCCAAGCCACTCTCCCTTTTTGTCTAAGCCATGGTGGGAGGGGGAGGGTTGTAGAAAGAGTAACCTTTGACCCTTTGCTACTAAGGCATGGGGGGCTGGGTTTTTACTTTCGGTTTAGCTTCAGGAAGTTGGCATTAACCGGCCTTAGGGCCCCTGCCTCCAGACCCAGGTGTTTCCCTTTTGATCCAGCTTTGGGAAGTCAGCACAAATTGGCCTCAGATTCCCTGCTTCCCCCCAGACCTTGGTGTTTTTCCTTGATTCAGCATGAATTGGCCTTAAGTTCCTTGCCTCCAGACTGTACTATCCTGCCTCATTGCTACAGAGTCTGTTTTGTCTTTCTTGAGACCCCAGTTTTCTCGTTAATACTGGTCTATTGTGTCTAAACTCTAAAGGGAGGAGGGTAAAATGAGGCAAGTCTGACCCCTTATGCCCATGATGGTTGGAACTAGTTTTTTAGGGGTTTTTTGGAATTCCCCTTCTCCAAGGGGAGGGGTTCATTCAATGGAGGCACAGAGGGCTTAGAGTTTTACTTTTGGTTTACACAAGCTTAAAGAGAAAAAACTTGCCTTCAATACTAAAACTAAAAGATGGGACTGGAAATTTCAAAGATAAAGACCCCAAACAGAGAAAACAGCACTTCCACATCCACATTTGGGAACCATTAGCACAGAGGTCCCGGGTGACTGCTCTTTCCTGCCCAGGAAGCCAGGAGAGATGCAGGCCCCCGAAGCACACTGGCTGGCCTAAAACAAGGGCAAGGCCTTTCCTTGTTGAAGATATCCCGGCCAAACTCAGACTCGTTCTTGTTCCCGCATGACGCAGGAGAATAGGGTCTGGAGGGAGGGAACCTAAGGCCGATTCATGCTGACTTCCTAGAACTGAATCAAAAGGAAAACCTCACCTCTTCACACCCAAGTAACAAAAGGATCAGAGGCTACTCCCTTTGCACTACATAGCAGATAAAAAATAAAAAAGTACCTCCGATTGGTCCCCTCCTGCAACCAATCACAATGGTTGTGGACCATTCCTTCATTTACATAGGGTATAACAAAGTAACCAATGGGAAACCTCTGGAGGGTACTCAAACCCTAGAAGATTTTGCAACTGGTGCTCTTGAGCCACTTCCTCAAGCCTGCTGTCACTCTGTGGAGTGTACTTTGGTTTCAATAAATCTGTGCTTTTGTTGCTTCATTCCTTCACTGCTTTGTGTGTTTTGTTCAATTCTTTGTTGAAAACACCAAGAACCTGATGGCTTGTGGTCAAGACCCTCCACCAGTAACATGTACACACATATGCACATATACACACGACCACATACGTGGCAGGAAGGGGCACAGAACCTGGAGTCAAGTCACCTCTGGCTAATGCCAGCTATTTGCTGGGACAGGTCAGTTGTCCTGTCTGAGTCTCGGTCTCCTGGGCTGTAGCCAGGGAGAAATAATATCTACTGTACAGGACTATGGGGACAGTCAAAAGCCCTTTATAAACCTAAGAAAGAGAAGTCGTTAGGAACTATTCATGGGCACTCACAGCAAGGCAACCCCATCTTGTAGGAGGGCATCTGTCCCCAGGGCAGGGAGCAGGAGACCTGTTTCCAGAGGCTTCCAGGGTAACTTGGAGCAAATCACTTACCTTTCTTGGACTCAGTCCCTGGAACAAGAGGCCATTCCAGACCGCTTCCTCCCACGAACTCATTCATTCTGTCAGCAAACGTAGACTGGGGGCCTGCCAAAGGTGGCGGGTACAACCCATCACTGCCCACGGGCTATGCACCGCCTTGCTGTAGGAACAGGCCTGTAACTGCATCACAACCCGAAATCTGGACAAAGGGCAGAGGAAGCTGAGACTCCTTCCCCTGGGGTGGGGGCTTGAGGGGCTCAGGAGGACTCTCCAGAAGAGGTGACATTTCAACAGGGCCTTGAAAGCCAAATAGGTATTTTCCAGAGGCACAGTGGGGATGGGCAAAGGCATTCCAGGTGAGGGTGACATCCTATGGCGAGGCAGGCCTGCAGGTGGGAAGGAGGGGAGGATGGGCAGAGAGTTTGTGCTGTGGAGCACAGTGGCCCAGCCGTGAGAGAGGTGCAGGACGGAGCACACAGGGTGGGCTGGGCAGGCTGGGCAGGGTGCTGATTGGCGGCTGCAGGGCTGCTCCCCAGGCATGGGTAATCGTCCCACGCATCTGGAGACAGGCTCTATATGCATCTGGTTCTTTCCATGGCCCTGAAAACAGTCTTCTTTTTTTCCCTTGATGAAATCCTGCAGTCTGCTCCCATGTACCATTACCTGGATAGGAAACTGTTCAAGGAAGCCTACCAGATTGCTTGCTTGGGTGTCACAGACACTGATTGGCGTGCACTGGCCTTGGAAGCGCTAGAAGGTTTAGATTTTGAAACAGCAAAGAAGGTAAGCATCTAGCCAGCAGGAGCTGGAGTTTGGTCCTTGTGGGGTCCCTTAAGAAGGCAGATGGGGACGCAGGTGGCACGGAGAGGCCATAGACTGCAGCAGTCTCTGGAGTTAGGCTGACCTGGGCTTGTATCTTAGCCACTTCCTCACTGTGGGCCTGGGTAGGTGACACCCTTTCTAAGATTGCTTCTCTATAGACGTAGGGTGATGACAGGCCCCATCCTCACAAAGCTGTGAGGATCAAATGGGAGGATGCCTGTAAAGGCTGACCCAGGAGCAGCATGTCAGATTCTGGCTGTCACTCTTATTAGCTGTTCTCTATGGGAAGCACCTGGCTAGTAGCCTGGCACATCACAGGCACTCCGTAAATGGCGGCTTTTATTATCGGTGTAGTCACTGGCCATGATGCTGCACACAATGCTGCTTTTCTTAGCATCTGCCAACTAAGGTGGGAGAGATGGTCAAGGTCTCTGATTCTGACAGCAATGTGGGCACTTCCCACGTACCTTCATGGCGGGATTCATGGACTTGATTAGTTGTGTCCTTTCCTGGCCTAGTCTATGAAAGCTAGAGAGATGGCTGAAAACATCTGACCCCTTTCTGCACATAAGGAAAAGCCCAGGTATGTTCCTGAGCTGTGTTTCCATCTAGAACCTCAGATGGAGAAAGGAATGGCTTCCAACCTCCACTCCCCTACCCCTTCCCTCTTTATCTCCCCACAGTCAATTAATGAGCTGCTCATTTTGTCCATATTCCTGGGCTGACATTGAAGGAGTGGCAAAGAGGGACGTGATGCCCGCCTTGGGTTAGGTCAAGACTTGTAGGCATGAAGAGAGGAGACTGGACCAGACCAGGACTCAGAAGCCGGCTGAGAGCCAGCTGTGTCACGTAAGGGGCTCTGGGACCTCAGGCCAGCGGCTTCCCTCAGAGCCCCGGTCCTCCCAGTTCTGAAATGGGGGTAGTGAGAATGCCCACTGCAGTCACAAGGCTTAACTGAGATGTTGTAAAGGGGAATTTAAAGCAGGGATGGTTGTGCAGATGCTAGCCATTACTTGAACATTGTTACACAATGATCAAGATTATATTTTTAGATGTCCCCAGTGTAGGAAAGTGGAGATGGAGGAAGCTGTAAGATTCAGAGGAGGGAGGAGGCATCCCCATGGAGGGAGCTTCCCTCTCCTGCCCCACCCAGAAATGCCAGCAGGGAGGAAGATGACAAATCCCCAGAATAGGTGTTGTTTTGGGCACAGAATGAAATTAAGAATCTTCCCTCTAGATTGTCACCTCCTTACACCCGGGAACCAAACACGTACCTCATCTTAATAACACTGCACACTGCCTAGCACAGTGCCTTAGACAGGTTGGTGCTCAACAAATATTTGAATGGATAACAACTAAGTTTATTCATTCATTTAACTCCCCAGCCTGTATCCCCAAAACACTCCCTGAGAATTGAAAGGGTGTATTAAAGCCACAAGATTTAAAAAATAACACTGTTCATTGATTTATTTAAATTAAAAAATAATTGTATATGGTAAATATCTATTAAGTACAACATGGGACAGGCACGGTGCCTCATGCCTGTAATCCCAGTTCTTTGGGAGGCCGAGACAGGCAGATCAGTTGAGGCCAGGAGTTTAAGACCAGCCTGGCCAAAGTGGTAAAACCCTGACTCTACTAAAAAAATACAAAAATTAGCTGGGTGTGGTGGCGCATGCCTGTAGTCCCAGCTACTTGGGAGGCTGGGGCAGAATTGCTTGAACCAGGGAGACAGAGGCTACAGTGAGCCGAGATCATGCCACTGCATTCCAGCCTTGGTGACACAGCAAGACTCTGTCAAAAACAAAAAAAAAATCAGTACAATATGATGTTTTGAAAAAGCTGGATGATTTTGACAATAGGGTAGGAGTTGCTATTTCATCTAAATCCTGTATCCCCCGCCTTTCTTTCCCTCTGTGACAGGCACTCAGGCTCACCAGTTTGCACAGGGTGGTCCCCAGTGATGGTATGCCATCCCCACTAGATGGCAGAGAAGAGTTGCTGAGCTCTGGCCAGGCCATGAGTAGAGCTGCAGGTGCCTCCCTGTTCCCAGGCTTCCCTCTACTGAGCTCATTCAGGGGCCTTCTGACCACTCTGAACAGCTGCCGTGATGCTGCAGGATGCATCAGGTTGAAGGAACTTGGAAACAGATTTCTCAGTGGGCAAATCCTAGACTCCAGCACAGCCGACCTAGAGCTGGAAAGACCCTTGAGAGGGTGTCACTAGCAGCCCCCTTTCCACAAAGATGGCTGGAGCCCAGAAGCAGAGAAGTAGGCTCAGAGCGAGGACTGAGACCTCTAATGCTCCTTTCCCTCTTGGCCACTGTGCCGCGCTTTGCAGGGTTGTCCTCTCAAGGTGTTTTAAGGAAACCCAGATCTAGAGGGTAGTGTATAACACCTGCAGCTTGGCACAACAGCTACTGCTACCCCTCTGTTCCTTAGCCCATGTGATGCCCGCATTGCCCTTTTCTATGAATTCTTCTTCACAAACACTTGTTTGCCAGGTTCTGACTCTGATGCCTCCCTTAACGCTGCCTCCCACCGCTGCTCATGCTCAGACCATTCATCCGTGTTCTCCAGGCATCTGGTTCATAGTCAGAGAGCTCTTAGCTCTAGGAGGTGTCATTATCTGTTTAATTGGTCGGCCTCCCCTGTTAGAATGTGGCCTCTGAATTGTGGAGGGGGACAGGGGCTGAGACATGTTTCTTCCTGGGTCCTCAGTCTCTGACAGGAAGCCTGGTCCTGTGGGATGAAAAGATAAAGTTGCATTGTGGTCACCTGCAAGGCAGCCAGAGGCTGGGGACTCGGTCATCCCCTGAGGTCTTTTCAGGAGGGAGGATGCCATGCTGCTGAGCAGAGGCTGCAAGTGGTCAGGATTGCTCTGCGTGTTTGGTTCAAAGGGCTTCGGAGCTGCTGCCTCCTCTAGGCACAGGTCAGCCCATTTTGAATGGGGCAATAAATGGTGACAGCAAAGCCACCTGAAAGCAGCCTGACCTGGTGGCTTGTGCTCCTCCAAACCCTGGGCAGAATCTGAAAGCAGCAAAACTAGCTTAGCTAACACCAGTCTGCTTGTTCCTCAGAAACTTCTAGAGGTCCATGAGTTAAAGTCTCTGGCTTTACTGTGAGTTCAAGGCAAGGGCTGCAATTTTAGGATTTATATAAGAGTTTGCCTTCCACAGACTTGGCGGGATTCATTCCCTACCCCTCCACCTTCTCCAAGAATCTGTCTTTATGCCCTCTCAGCTTTCCCCTCCTCCACTCCCTCTGCAGTACCAGGGGCTCTGGGTCCCCTGTGTCTGTGGCACCACTGGGTAGGCACAGCTGTCCCCTGCATTCTACCCATGTCGCCAAGATGTATAGGCAGTCTCTCATCAGTCCATGCATCTCTCTCTCTCCTGCTGTGATGCTGCCTGCCCGCCCCCCCGCCCTCCGCCGAGGGTCAAACTGGCTTCTTCTTTGGCTCGAGAGTCTCCCAAGGAGGCACCACCACAGACTGTGGCATCGCGGTTTTGTTTTACCTGATCCCAAAATGACTGATGCAACCGGGATGTCTTTGCTGTTCTTTGCATGATCCAATTTCGGGGATAAAGCCGCGCCTCACTGGGTGGTATAACCTCCTGCACGCACGATGATTAATTTGTGCTTGCTCCCTTCCTCTCCTCTGTGGCTCACTGTCTAGGTGAGCTTGACTTACCACCCCCAGCCAATCACCCACTTTTGAAGCCAAGAAGGCAGCTGATTTTATTGTTTCTTCCCCACAGGCTTTCATCAGAGTACAAGACCCATCAGCAGCATTGAGGTAAAAGTTGAAGCATTCTTACTTGTCAAGAAAGTGGACTTGGGGTTCAGGGTTCAGGGGCAGCCCTTGTGGCAGGTGTATTAGTTCATTTTCACGCTGCTGGAAAAGATGTACGTGAGACTGGGCAATTTACAAAAGAAAGAGGTCTAATTAGACTTGCAGTTCCACATGGCTAAGGAAGCCTCATGATCATGGCAGAAGGCAAGGAAGAGCAAGTCACAGCTTATATGGATGGCAGCAGGCAAACAGAGAGCTTGTGCAGGGGAACTCCTCTTTTTAAAACCATCAGATCTTGTGAGACTTACTATCATGAGAACAGCATGGGAAAGACCTGCCCCATGATTCAATTACCCGCCACAGGGTCCCTCCCACAACACATTGGAATTTAAGATGAGATCTGGGTGGGGACACAGCCAAACCATATCAGCAGGCAAAAGCCCTGAGGACACGGGAGCAGAGCTCACTGGCGTCTGGGCATCTGGGCCACAGCCTTGCTCCAGGGGCAGAGTGGCCACACAGTAGGAGACAGCAGTGGGCAGTGTGAGCTGTCACGTGGTAACTGACTGAGGCAGATGGGTTCCCGATCTCTCCAGGGTTGGGTTTCTTGTCTGTGAAAAGGGATTGGACCTATGTCACAGGCTGCTGTGAGGATTCAGTAGGTTCTCAGGAACTGGTTTGCATCCTCCTGGTGGCGGATAGCTGGTCACCATCCTCTCAGACTCCAGTAATCTGATAGTGCTGGAGGAGTTTGCCAAATGCACATGAGCTGAGCTCCATTCCCCAGAAATGGACCTGGGGAGCAAGGCCCACAGTCTGAACTGAGTGCCCCAGAGTTCTGGAGCAACTCCCAGCCCTACTGTTCCTGGCTGAGAATATTCAGTTTGTCATCCAAACCCAATAGGCCTGCAGTGGGCTAATGAAACTGGGTGCTTGGTGGTGGTAGACACCATTCTTTTTATTCTCTTTTTTTTTTTTTTTTTGAGACAGGGTCTCACTCTGTTCCCCAGGCCAGGGTGCAGTGGAACAATCATGGCTCACTGAAGCCTAGACCTCCTGGGATCAAGCAATCCTCACACCTCAGCCTCCCAAGTAGCTGGGACCACATGTGCACACCACCATGCCTGGTTAACTTTGTTTGTATTTTTTGTATTGTCAGGCTTTTGCCATGTAGCCCAGTTTGGTTTCAAATTCCTGGGCTCAAGCAATTAGCTCACTTTAGCCTTCCAAAGTACTAGCATTATAGACTTGAGCTACCACGCCCTGCCCTTAGACAGAAAGTTCTTTCTTTTTTTTTTTTTGAGACGGAGTTTTGCTCTGTCGCCCAGGCTGGAGTGCAGTGGCACGATCTTGGCTCACTGCAAGCTCCGCCTTCCAGGTTCACGCCATTCTCCTGCCTCAGCCTCCTGAGTAGCTGGGACTACAGGTGCCCGCCACCACGCCCGGCTAATTTTTGTATTTTTAGTAGAGACGGAGTTTCACTGTGTTAGCCAGGATGGTCTCGATCTCCTGACCTCGTGATCCACCCGCCTCGGCCTCCCAAGGTGCTGGGATTACAGGCGTGAGCCACCACGCCCGGCCTGAAAGTTCTTACTTTCTGTATATCTCAGTGCTGTCTGTTAAAAGGCGTACACATTTTTTCTCCTGAACAGATTTATTGTGAGAGTATGGGAATGTGAGATACATTTGAATTCCCAGTTGGAAACAGTGAAGAAATCAGCAAATGTCTTGTCCTTCTCATTTATTTCCACATAATAAACACCTGTCATGGGCCAACCCTTGTGCCGAGCTCAGTGGGCACAGAGCTGAGGAGAGAGGCCGACAGGAGCTCCCAGCCTGCCAAGCCTCATAACGTAAGCTGCTCTGTGTTGAGTCTGCTCTGTGCCCCACGCGTCATTTATGCAAATGCTGCTCTAGATCCTCACGTTAGCTGAATGAGGCAGGTACTATTGCTCCCCCTATTCCATGCAGGAGGAAACTAAGGCTCAGCGAGACATATGCCACGTCCCCACGGGTTCACAGCCAAAAGCTCAGTGGAATTCAAATCCACTCTGTCTCCTAAGCTTATGCTCTCTCTGCCATGTACCCTCCCCACCCATGTATCATAAGGGGCATCTGTATATTCTGGGGTTTACCTACCCGCATGGTAAAGGGCTTGTTCAGAGCTATTGCCTGAAATACCCAGTGCTGCTGACTCTCACTTGTAAATCCACTGGCCTGGATCTAGGGGTCTTCACCTGAAGCCAAGGAGCATAATTTTGCTGTCTACAAAAGTAATGATTGCTGTGGGGTCCAACTATTGTCATTTGTCAGGTCTTACCAAGGTCAAAATGTCTGCCTCTCCTCGTGTGCTATGAGCTGGGAAGTGGGTTAAAGTAAACTCCTAAGAGTGTATCTTAAAAAAAAATGAAGTGCCTTCAAGTGCGCTCCACATCGACTGCTCAGGGCTTAGTTGCACACATCTGGGTGCTCAGCATAATTCCAGAGAACTGCGGATCCTCAGTGGGTGCCTTTTGGATAGGGGAGATGTTCTTGTCCTGCTGACGGGGAGAAAGAACCTGCCCATGTTGACATGCACCTGCTGAGTGCCACAGATTGTTTTTATTGGTCATGGTGATATCCTGGGGCCTAGAATGGAAATGGACTCATTTTCATGCCTAGTAAAACCTTTTTTTGGGAGGTTTTTTTTTTTTTTTTTTTTTTTTGCAGAGAGAGAGTCTTGCTATGTTGACCAGGCTGGTCTTGAATTCCTGGGCTCAGGCGATTCTCCTGCTGTGCCCTCCTAAAGTGTAGGGATCACAGGCATGAGTCATCACATCCAGCCAAAATCTATCTTTTATCTCACCGCAAGCTTTTAATTCATTTCCAACTATTAGGAATTAGTTTGTTTCATAAGCCTGAAATATGTGCAGGATTTTTGAAAGATGATTTCTGTCAGTATGGAAGCATGTTGCCTCCAGCAGTCCTTAAAACTTTCACCAGCTTGTCTAAGAGTTTGATTCAATGTCTCATCGTCCTCCGACATGCTACTCTTGCTAGTAAACAAGCAAAAGGAAACTGCTAGGGCTCAGGGTTTGGGTGCTACTGAGTGTTTACAAATACTCGAGCTGTAGACAAGAGAATGTTCCCTGACACAGAAGGAAGAAGTGTGCAGGATATTCCTCTTTATCCTCAGCTCTGCTGAGAGAGAGAGAGAGAGAGAGAGAGAGTGTGTGTGTGTGTGTGTGTGTTGGGGACAATCACTTGCTTCGGAAGACAGTATTGTGTGATACAAGGAATATCTGGAGTCAGACAGAACTGCGTCCAAATTCCAGCTCTGTCTGACCCTGACCTGTTCCTCTTCTTGAGTCTCAGCGTTCTTCACTCTAACACTTGGGTAGTGAGACCTACCCTGAGGGTCACTGAGAGGAATAAAGGGGCCATGTGTGTATAAAGTATATACCCAGAACCTAGTGGATGTTCAGCATGCAGGATTTCTTACCTTCTCTTTAGAAGTAGGGACATCGTAAGACTTGTCATCCTATTTTATTGGTCTCCCTCTTGGGCAGAAACCCTAAACATTCTCCTGCTCTGTCATCCCCATGAGCCACAACTCTGCCAAACGGGGCCTGCGGATTTGGGAGATCTTGGGAGCTTAGGGGTCATGGATGAGTCAGAGCACACACTATTCAAACTATTCCGTCATAGCCTTGGAATACACAGGAAAGCAACCCTGAGGAATTTCCATTAAACTAACAAAGGTTTGCATCTTTTTTTGATCTTTGCTTGTCTGGTAAAAGCCTGCTTTTGTTGTCAAGCATTCCCAGCGGGAACCTAGGGGAGAGAGACAACAGCCAGGAGCCAAGCCCAGGTTCCAGTAGGAAGGCCCAGGGGCCTCACTTGAAATAGCCACATCTAACCTTTGTAAAGGCTGCTTCCTGCCCATGGCTGCAGAGGCCATTTCCTTTGCTTCTAATTTTTCCAGGAGAGGAAGAAGCGGGGAGAGACCAACAATGACCTGTTTCTGGCAGATGTGTTTTCCTACCAGGGGAAGCTCCATGAGGCTGCCAAACTGTACAAGAGGAGTGGGCACGAGAACCTCGCACATGAAATGTGTTGGAAGAAAAGCTGAGTGTTGGGAGAGAAGCTGAGGCAGGGCTTGCATGTTTGCTAGACTTGCTGCTCCTTGCTTCTAGCATTCCCATGATCTCAAGTAGCCATATGTTTCTCATTCACTTGATACACCGTTTCCTTTCAACCCCCACATCCTCACCACCTGTTTGTTGCAGCCTCCACACTTGTGATGGCCCCCTGGTCCCATTTTCTCTCTCAAACTGTCTTTCTCATTCCTTGGACTCCACTGGACTTCGTCGCCCCCATGACCTGCTGTTGGGTCTGATCATCCCAAAAGAAATGAGGTTTGAGTATGTTAGAGTATGCCAAGGTAACCCACCCTGTCCCAGGCCCATGCTCTGTCTTGGAGCCCACTGGTGATCTCACCCATGGTGTCCAGGTTGTTTTCCCTAAGACTGGTGCAGACAAAAACTAGCAATGGCCTCAGAAAGGATGTGGGGAAACTGGTAAACAAAGGACCCATCTACAGCCACTGGTTGAAACTCACCTAAAACCGACCTTTAAGGCTGACACCAAAGGGGCAGAGTATGGCAGTTCAGACCTTCATCAGTGACAGAGCTGGATGGCTGTGGGTCTGCACCAGCACAATCCCTTCATTGAGTTGAGGGCTCAGGGCTTCAGGGCTGTCCCCCACAAATCCTCTCAATCCTTGTCAGGAGCCGCCAAGAATTGGTGTCTTCAGGAAGGAGCTGGTCCTGCCGATCATACAGGACGACATGGTGAACGCCAGCCAAGTTTCCCATAGCACCTGCTGATTGTCCTGGACTTCTCACTGGGCTTCTGGGAAGTCAGGCAGAGCCTCCGCCCTCCCATGTTAGCGCAGCATGCCTCACGCCTGCCGGCTGCAGAGTGGCTACCATGTGGTTGCAGTGGGTGATGGCAGAGATTCCCTTTTGCATTGGGATGGCCCCCATGAACCTTACTCCCCAGCAGAGCTGGGCCTTTTAAGGCAGGTGTAGGAGAGGAGCTTCCTGGACCAGGCTCCTGATGGCTTCTGTGGGAAGGAGTTGCACTAAGGAGCCCAGACCAGTCAAGACATTTGCAGTTCAGTCTAAGCAAGGTTCAAAGAGGCTTGGGTACATTAGGCAATGAGGGTCTTCCTTCCATCACGGGGCTTTGTTAACCTGCCTTTTCTGGGAGTGTCAAAAGTGGCTCTCAGTGTGTTATGAAGGGACTCAACAGCCATAATCTATTCGTGGGCTACTAATGGTAATTCTCCAGCTCACAAGTTCAAGATAGAAAATCTTCCCCACTTTTTTTCTGCTTTTCCAGATGGCTGTGCTCTTCCACCATCTATTCGACCCTGGAGCTGAAGGTGTGTTTGGTGGCCTGTGATGTTGCCCAGGACTTGTTGTTCATCAGGACTTGGACGAGCTCCTGGGCCCCAGCCTGTCTTTTCACCTTAGTGATTTCTTCACTCCGTACCTGAGACCCAGGGTGTTCAGGCTCCCTCTGCCTTTTGCTCATCACCTTTCCTACCCTCCCTCAGGCCCCACCACAGACACCTAGAAGATTTCATAACACATTCATACTGAGATCACCAGAGTCAGTGCATCTCTGCTTCCGGGGATAACAAAATTTTAACTCAGTATGAACCCTTAAGGGATCAAGACCCTAGAGGTAGAATTTAGGCTTAGGAACCCCTGACGCCTCCAAGGAGACAGCTGTGCTGCAGTCTGAATTTGAGAAATGTGTACATACACATTATGTGGGGGGTGGGGGAGATCTAGTGCTGATTAACATGGCATGTTTTTGTTTACTTGAAAATTGCTTCTCAAGATTTAATCTAGTTTTCAGAAAATTTTTAAATTTACATTCTCATGTACAAATAAATTGTATGCTTTCCGGATAAGTGACATGTTTATATGGTGATAAAGGGAATTATAATGCTCTTAACTCTTATGTAGTATGTTCTCATCAAAATCACCAAGCATGAGAACACTGTTTAGTCTCATTTATCACTCAGCACAGCCTCTTTCTGTCCACTTCAGGGCCAAGTCTTTGCCATGGCCCCACATAACGTGTAAATTAGCTTCAGGGATCAAAAATCTTTGAAAACCCAGTTTGCTGAGACTTGAAGGAAGCCTTTAGACCCAGCTTCAATGAAGTCACAGCTCCCTGAGGGTCCTGGTGGACTGGAGGCGGCCTCCCAAGCCTGGGAGCTGTGTGCCTGGATGGTCTCACTGGGGTGATGACCCAAGCTCATGGCTCCCTCTCAACCTCTAACCCTTCTTAACACAGTCACCCCTAGTCCCCTGAGCACTCACTGAAGTCCCTTTGAAGGACATTTCTAGTCTCCTAAGATGACTGTTTCCTCCAGCTGCCACCCTCATTTCACCAGCCAGGTAGGCAGGGTTTCCAGCTTCGTGCTGGCATAGAGAATCCGCACCATAGCAGCTGCCAAAAGGAAAGGTGTGTCTGTAAAGGCCCAAACTAGGCGGGGACAGCGGCTGCTTTCCAAGCCCCTTCCCTTTGTCAGCTCCAGGGAGAACCAAAGGCCAGCCAGGGGGCCTGTCTTCTATTGGGTCCCAGCATCAGGGTATACAATGCGCTTTCCTCCCCTTCTTAAAATGTATCATATATTAGGCCGACCTAATACTCTGAAAGCACATTTACCCTGAAAGCAAATGAGGGAAAAAAGCGAGCTAATTGTTCAAGTGGATTTTTAGCATACATTGACTGTACTTTCCTGACACATGAGTGTTAATCATGGGGAAAGGAGTGCTTTTTTTGTTCTCAGTGAGGCTGACACAAAGTACTCTCCACAGGGTACATTATTCCTGAGACAAACCACTTACCAGTAACATAGACCTGGGCTGTAAGTGCTCCCAGTTTCCCTTTTTGAAAAGCTCCACCTTTAAAAGCTGCCTCAACTCTGGCAAACTCCCACGTGTGTATTTTGGGTAACTACCCTGAAAAGAGGTGGTGTTCTGAGGCTGTTTCTCACACATTGTAGGGCCAGCCCAGAGAAGCTGGGCATACCGCTTCAGAGGTATGCTGAGGCCGAAGGAACACAGGCCCTAGGCCTGATCCCTGAGCCTCCAGGACCACAGCCATCTCTTCCTTCTCAGGTCCTCTCCTGAGCACCTTCCCTGCCTCAGATCCCCCCATGGCCTCCTGCTGTCCCACTGTCGAATCAGGTTTTCACCCCTGCAGACCTGACCTCAGCACAGGATCCCTAACCATTCAGCTGAGAAGCAACTAACCAGAGAGAGGTTTGCTTGTTATCTGTTCCAGGAAAGTAACTGGGGCAAAGACAATGTGATGATTCTCTAGTTCAGGGCACAGAATGTTTGCTGGTGACTCACAGAGGGCATGGAGGGCCGGCAAACTCTGTAAGTCATTTTGTTTGTGTAAGTTTAGGGGAACCCATGTTCAGCCTCACTCTGAAGCATGTGGTGTCACCCATATGATCTGAATAAAGACAACAGGTCTCGATATGTGGAATTGTGCACCAGGTTGTCTCATTGCTGTTTAGGAACAGTCCTGTATTTACCAAACTATGTGAGAGAGAGACAGCCTGATCATGAACCCCCGACCCTGCAGACTTCATGTGCAGTGCCCCAAATAGTCTAGAAAGTGTTGTTTAGCCGATGAACAAATGCCCATTTGTGAGATGGGAAGGAAGCATTGGGGGCCAGCGTCCCTGATGCTGTCCCAGGATCCCCCAGGAACACCTGCAGGGCAGCCTGAGATCACTCTTCCCGAGACCTGGGACTCCCCCAACTCAGCCCTACCTCCTGGTTGCCTGCTTCAGCCATGTGGAGCCCGCCCTTGCTGCTAGAAAAGCCTGATGTAACGGTGGCACAGGAAGTTCTGATCCAGAGTGTTTTTGTTTGTTGTGCTTCCTCAGGATTTCTTTGGATCTGGAGACCCCAAAGAAATAAAGATGCTAATCACCAAACAGGCTGACTGGGCCAGAAATATGAAAGAGCCCAAAGTCACCGTGGGGATGTAAATCTCAGCAGGAGAGCACGTCAAGGCCATTGAGATCTGTGGTGACTATGTCAGGGTTGACATGAAAGTTTCCGTCTGTGCCCTGAGCATTTGGCAGCATGTCATCACATGCCACCTCTTGGCTTTGACTGACAAGGAAACAAATCGTGCGTCTCTAAATATTTAAAGCAAATGTGATAGCGATTGGGTTCCTTGGGAGACACAGAGACTGCCTGTGTTTAGCGCTCAGAGCAGGCCCCACACTCACCTCTTCCTTTAGAGGGCAGTCATTGAGGAATTCTCACGCCTTGGCCTCCACTTTTCTGTGTGAATTCCTGCACCCGTGGTATAAAGAGCGCTGGGCCACTTCTTGGCTGCTGAGTCTTGGGCTGGGTGCTTCACCTTCACCCTAGACATTATTCTTCTCATCTGCAAGATGGAAATAATCATGCCCACCTCTTAGGGACCCAAGTGACAGGGCTTGGGTATTTCGGCAGGCCTTTATCCTGCTTCCCCATGGCATGGAGCTCCTGGGCCCGGCGCCCCTTCCCTGCCTGCCCACCCGGGTGGCCTTTCCTCTTAGCAGCCAGGCCCCAGGGGCCCGAAGCCAGAGTCCAGGGGGAGGAGGACACGTGCCTGCCCCGGCCCCTCGGGAGTCCGTGGCTGTTTTGTAGGAGTTGGTGCCCTTGTGCTACCGCTGCTCCACCAACAACCCGCTGCTCAACAACCTGGGCAACGTCTGCATCAACTGCCGCCAGCCCTTCATCTTCTCCGCGTCTTCCTACGGTGAGTCCCTGCATCCTGAGCATGTGGGCGGGACAGCCTGTGGACGGCTAGGCTCACTCCACTGCTCTCTGGCCTCAGGACGTTGGGCAAGGGCCAAAGGCCTCTGAATGTCCCTGTTTATGAAATGAGGACACTCTGACACCCACCTGCCTGACACAAGGAGTCACTGTCGGTGTTCCCAGAGATAGGACCCACTGCTGCCCAAAGCTGAAGCACCCACTCTGGGAACCTGGCGCAGGGCTTTACATAACCAAATGCCCCAGGAAGAGAGTCCGATGGCTTTGCATTCAGACCAGGAGGCTGAGATAGGTTTTCAAGGCTCAGCTCCTTTGATGTTGACAGAGGATCAGAAGCCCCTTCCCAGGAGCTGAGCAGAGGCCACACACACACAGAGACTGCCCCTGCACACACACACACACACACACACACACACACACACACACACACACACACACAGATTGCCCCTGCACACACACACACACAGAGATTGCCCCTGCACACACACACACACAGAGACTGCCCCTGCACACACACACACACACACAGAGACTGCCCCTGCACACACACACACACACACACACACACAGATTGCCCCTGCACACACACACAGAGACTGCCCCTGCACATACACACACACACAGAGACTGCCCCTGCACACACACACACACTGCCCCTGCACACACACACACTGCCCCTGCACACACACATACACAGACGGCCCCTACACACAGACTGCCCCTGCACACACACACACACACACACAGAGACGGCCCCTGCACACACACACACACACACACAGAGACGGCCCCTGCACACACACACACACAGACTACCCCTGCACACACACACAGAGCTAGCCCCTGCACACACACAGACTGCCCCTGCACACACATACACACACATACACACACAGAGACGGCCCCTGCACTCAGACTGCTCTTGCACACACACACACTCACACACATACATAGAGACTGCCCTTGCACACACACACACACTCACACAGAGACTACCCTTGCGCACACACAGAGACTGCCCCTGTACCCACACAGACTGCTCCTGCTGCCTCTGCTTGCCTATTTTTTTTTTTTTTGTATTTTTAGTAGAGACGGGGTTTCACCATGTCAGCCAGGATGCTCTCGATCTCCTGACCTTGTGATCCGCCCACCTCGCCCTCCCAAAAGTGCTGGGATTACAGGCGTGAGCTTGCCTAGTTTTTTAAACCTGCTGTTCTTGTGCAGGCATGGTGGCTCATGTCTGTAATCCCAGCACCTTGGGAGGGCGAAGCAGGAGGATCACTTGAGCCCAGTAGTTCGAGGGTGCAGCAGGCCATCATCATAGCTGTTAATGGCCACTGCATTCTAGCCTGGGCAACAGAGTAGAAACCGTCTCTAAAAACAAACCGTAAACACTACCTAGCACTAACGTCCTGTGACCCCTCCTTGCACTCTCCACCTTTGTGTAAAGTACTCTGTCCACAAAGTCTTCCTCTTATTCTCCCTCTAGTTCACATTTGGTTGTAAAGCCTCCGTACCCCTGAAAATACCCCTTACCAAAGCATAAAGGGCCTCTTAAAGTCTGAGGCCTATGTTTGATCTTCCCCAAATTCCCTCATAAATAAAGCAACATTCTGGAAACAACAGCCAAAAGATATTATATTGAAAACCGGTGATTACTGCTGTGTTCACTGTGTCAAGCAAAGTCCATTTTTCTGGTCTTGGGTCTCCACAGCTATGAGGACAAAAGTCTCTCCCCTCTCCAACAAAGGAAACACACTGAACTCCCCAAGAAGCATTCTCTTTTTCCTTTTGGGATGGAGTTTCACTGTCGCCCTAGGCTGGAGTGCAGTGGCGCGATCGTAGCTCACTGCAACCTCTCCTCCTGGTTCTTCCACCTCAGCCTCCTGAGTAGCTGAGATTACAGGCGTGTACCACCACGCCCAGCTAATTTTGTCTTTTTAGTAGAGATGGGGTTTTGTCAAGTTGGCCAGGCTGGTCTCGAACTCCTGACCTCAGGTGATCTGCCCACCTCGGCCTCCCAAAGTGCTGGGATTACAGGCATGAGCCACCACACCTGGCCCCAAACAAGCATTCTCTAAACTCCTGTAAGGAATGACTTCACATTCCCTCAGAGAATGTCAACTTCCCAAAATGCATCCCAAGAGTTTCCAGAGTTCCTGCCAGAAGTGCCCGCACAGATGCAAACTTCAGACCCCTGAAACCAGAGATGGACCCAACTCACTTGTTGCATATCAGCAGCACTCTCAGCTCCTTGACATTGTGGACCAGGAACTTCCGGAAACCACTGGGCAGCACGTGCTTTCTGGCTTTTTTTTTTTTTTTTGCTCCTATAACCAATGCTGGGCATCATATCAAGACCTGGCCCTTGAACCTTCTATGAACCCTGTTGTTAATGCCTCTGGGTTTCCACCAGTTACGCTGAAGGAAATAATACACAGGTGGGTTAGCGTCTGTGCAGACTGCCAACTGTTCCTTAGGGGAGGGAAAAAAGGACCAAATGAAAAGGAAGTATGCCACACAGTAGTTGCCTTTGGTAATAGGACTTCACTATTTCCTTACATGCTTTTTTGGTGGGAAAAACCAGGAGCTCGTGGCTTTTGCCACTAGGAAGGCAGGCACCCCCGCCATTCTCACTCCCAAGAAATGGAGACACCAATGGGATGCGAGGGGACTGTGTAGATACTGAGATGGCGAGCACAGGTGCAGACACTGCTCTCAGCACCTCTGAGTTTTCTTGTCTATAAAATAGGGATCCTGCTGTCATAAGGCAACCCAAAATACATGATACAAATGCAAAGCCCTCCAAACACATCAAAACGGCCAAGTGTCCCTTTTCATTAAAGTTTCACTTCACACATCAAGAGACGTAAGTACCAGCACTAGGGCACACTGGGGGAGACCTGTATTTCCACAGAAAGCTCTTCCACAAACCAGTTCATCGGTCAAAGGTAATCCTGACTAGGTGATGTCAGAAATTGGCAGCCTGTTGGAAACTCCTTTCTTCATCCCACACCCATTTCCATCCCAGGACCACACACCTTGATTTTGACATATCGGTCTGACTGGTGCCGGATGAATTTCTTGGTTCTCTTTTTGACGATCTTGGGCTTCACAAGGGATGTGAGGGCAGCCATGATGCCTTTTGGGGAAGAAGTAGCCCCAGGTGAGGAAGAATCCTGGAAGGAGGCTTTCCCGCCCAGGGACTGAACACTGTCACAGAGTGTCTTCCAATCACCAGCTACGGAGCAAGCTGGGAATGGAATGGGTGCCTCTGCCAGGCTTGCTTTCCCTCCCTTTCCGAAGCTGGCAGAATACTAGGCAGTCTCCAGATGCGATCCCAGGAGGTCAAGGGTCACCTCACCCACTCAGAGCCCAAAGAATGCCAACAGCTGAGCAAATCAAAACTGACCCCAAGACACTCTCAATTTGCAAGGGGCAGCAAATCCCACCCTGCCAATGTCTGAACCCCCAGATGGTCCTTCCGGTAGTACTGGCCTTGACCATCTACTTGAACTGGAGTCTCAGTTTCCTCACCTGTAAAATGGAGACGACATTGTGTGCTGAATGCCTGCAGTACCTGTCACAGGGTAAATGTTCAATAAAGAAAACCTTCTAATTCCCTAGGTAGCAGCTGTGCTACCACACCCCCAACACACACAAAACCATCATATCCCTCTAAGGATGCCTCAAACCTGGAGATCTTCCATTATCAACTCACAACTTCCTCAGTGTGGTCTTCTGAGCCATTCATTTATTTCCTACAGCAGCACCCCTTCTGTTCTCTTTGCAGCCATCAATTGGCACAGATTGGGTACTCAATGAACCACGTATTCAAAACAACTTTGCCTTCTGGCCCATGATATCCTTGAAGGCAAGGGGGAAGTTTCATCTTTATATTCCCAGAGCTCCTGACGATCAAAATCTCTGTTAACAACTGAGTGAGCTGACCTGCACCCCATCTTTTTTTTTTTTTTTTTTTTTTTGCAGTCCCACCGCAGCAGCCCTAGGGTCACAGACTAGAAGGAAAGGAACGTGGGGTCATGGCAATGAATGAATGCATGTGGGCCAACATCAGTAAGCACGGTATAAACCAAAAAATAAATTCTAAGCCCCCCACCCAACTGAATGGACTCCTGCTCTTGGCCAAGGGCATTCCAAAGTTAACCTGAAAAACTAGTTCAAGCCATAATGGGAATGTGGGGTCGAACTTGCCTCATTATGCCCTTCTCCCTATGGAATTCAGGCACAGCTGACCAGCGTTAGCATTAAAAGAGATCCCAAGACTGACAAAACAGACTTTGTAGCAATAAGACACCAAATTTCAACCTGACTCTAGTATAGCATCACATGACAGACTGCAGGCCCTGAAAGAAACAGAAGTACTTTACCCAAAAATATATTTCTTTGACATATTCTGACACGACCCTGTAAAGCTGTCTCTTGTGGGGACAATCTACGTCCTGTAGTGAATCCCCCTCCCTTTCCAGGTCTTCTCCCTGAGCCAGGAGAGGCTCCACTAAGAGTATGGCACCTTTTCAGGCCTGGTAAGAAACATTTACGATCTACTCTCTTTGAAGCCCGCTACCTGGAGGCTTCCTCTGCATAAATAAGAACCTTGGTCTCCACAACCTCTTATCTGAACCCAGGCATTCCTTTTTGTTGATTCCAAGTCTTTAGACAAACTCAACCAATTGTCAAATCTACCAACAGCCCGGACCAGGCCCCCCAACACACCTCCCTAAAATGTACAAAACCAAGCTGCACCCCAACCACCTTGGGCACATGTTCTCAGGACTTCCTGAGGGCTTTGTCACGGGCCGTGGTCACTCATACTGGATTCAGAATAAGTCTTTTCAAATACTTTACACAGTTTGACTCTTTTCGTCAATAGACGCAAAGCCCAACCACCACCCCGGCTGCCTGCTTCACTCTGTTCGTGTACGCGCTCCAGCAAGCCGACAATACCCACAGACACAGAGTGGTAGGGAAGGCCTCCTTACCAGGGGACCATAGGGCCAGATGAAGCCTGCAGGAACGCAGATGGCCACGGATTAAGACTCACTCAGGCCGGGCGCGGTGGCTCACGCCTGTAATCCCAGAACTTTGGAAGGCCGAGGCGGACGGATCACTTGAGGTCAGGCGTTCGAGACCAGCCTGGCCAACATAGTGAAACCCACTCTCTACTAAAAATTCAAAAATTAGCCAGGCGTGGTGGTGGGCGCCGGTAGTCCCAGCTACTTGGCAGGCTGAGGCAGGAGAATCGCTTGAACCTCGGAAGCGGAGGCTGCAGTAAGCTGAGATCGCACCACTGCACTCCAGCCTGGGAAGCAAAGTGAGACTCTGTCTCAAAAACAAACAAACAAACAAACTCACCGAGCAGGAAAAAGAAGCACCAAGGAAGAGAGAGGGGATGAGAGAACGCCGGGGCTGATGGGAGGTAACCTCTGGGTCCTGACAGGGAAAAGGCAAGCACTTCCGGCTCCGGGTCCTTAAAAAAAAGACATGTCAAAGAAAGAGTGCTGCAGAAATGCCGAATTTAACTGTTTTAATAGAGAGTAATATCTAAGAATGTAAAGGAAAATTTATCTTACCTGCCCTTGGCACTAGTTAGAAAGTTGGAATTCTTTCTGAGTTGAGACCTGGTGTAGCGAGGAATCTACTTCCGCCAGAAGTTGAAGCCAATCTAGCGTTTGGGCTATTTCCGCCCTTGTTTCCTCTACTCCGAAGTGCGCCTCCTAGCGGTCAGGAGAGATCAAGACCGACTTCCCAAAATTCCCTCACTGAATTTACATAGTAAATAGTAATGAGACCGGAACCGCTAACGTACGATGGGCCTACCACAATTCTATAATGTAACCTATTATTGTCTCTATTTTGCATATGTGGAAGGAGAATTTTGGAGATTTTACTCCAAGCTCCACGCTTCTAACCATTAGTCTAAACTACCTTGCTTTGTTTTGTTGGTTGTTTTGTAGAGTTATGGTTTCACTGTTTTAGCCAGGCTGGTCTTAAGCGAGCTCTCGCCTCAGCCTCCTGAGTAGCGGGGATTACAAATATGAGCCATTGTTTCTGGCTACTGTCTAACTTTTAAACTTGTTCTTGATTTACTTAGTTTTTTTTTTTTTTTTGAGAGGGAGTCTCACTCTGTCGCACAGGCTGGAGTGCAGTGGAGTGGCAAGATCTCGGCTCACTGCAACTTCTGCCTCCCAGGTTCAAGGGACAAGGGATTCTCCTGCCTCAGGCTCCGTAGTAGCTGGGATTACAGGTGTGCGCCTCCACGCCTCCACACTCGACTAATTTTTTTAATTTTCAGTAGAGACAAGGGTCTCACAATGTTGGTCAACCTGGTCTCAAACTCCTGACCTCAGGTGATCTGCCCACCTTGGCCTCCCAAAATGCTGGGATTACAGGCGTGAGCCACCGTGCCCGGCCCTTAGCTTTTGTTTTTAAGATTATTTTGAAAATCAAATTTCAGGAGGGAAAAAACCTCCTAGATTCCACTCCTGGAACACAGTACAGATGTCACTGGCGATCTTGACAGGGGTAGTTCCAGGGACCAGATGGGGTCAGAAGCTAAACTGGATTGTATTGATGACTGAATGAGAGAGAGGTGAGAAGGGTGTGTTAACAACTCCATGGTGAGATTTTTGGGTGTGAGGGGAATGGGGAGTTTGAGGAGACCCAGAGAAGTGGAATGTCTGAGGTCACACAGCTGGCAAGCCGTAGTGCTGGGGCTAGAACCCTGCTGCATCTGTGGCTATTCCACACCTCATGAATCTTGCTTATCCTGCAGGCTGTATGTAGTGAGATGGGATGCGGAGCAGGGAAGCACATTACTAATGGCAGCCTGAATGATGCATGTCATGAAAGAAAAGGTCTTGATCGGGTCAAGTGGGTTCATCAACTGGGAGGGTTCATGAACCACAGAGCCTGCCTTCAGTTTCCAAAGACCCAAGAGATTTGGAAGCAGTAACCTGATGGCTCAGTCTTTGTGGGGTACGGGACATGCTGCCACCTCACTTCACAGAGGAGAGTACGGGGTACCCACACTGCTTCCCTGTGGGCACTGTGGTCCCAGGACAAGAGGCTGGAGGTGGCCTGCAGTCATCCCTGCAATAGCCCAGGGAACGTACCTGTATTCCCCCAGGCTCAAGGTTTCCCCACTGGGATCCCGGGACAAGAGGCTGGAGGTGGCCTGCAGTCATCCCTGGAATAGCCCAGGGAATGTACCTGTATTTCCCCAGGCTCAAGGTCTCCCCGCTGGTCACAGCTCCTGAGCAAGAAATCACATCAGCTGGGTCACAGGTGAAATGAGAAAAACTCCAACCTGCTTTATGTAGAAAGGGCAGAGGTCAGGGGAGGGAAATAGTCAAAAACTGCACGTCATTCCTTGGACACATCTACCCTCTGAGACACTGGACACTTTGAGTCCAGAGGGAACTGGCCCCCGGTCCATCCCTCTTTGAAAGGATTTCTTTAGTTTGACTCTTTGACACTCCTCTTGTGTCTGGGCTCTGGGCCGCTGGCTGCACTGGCCCCTGGCCCAGGAAGGCTGGGTCCGGCCACACCTGGCTAGCTCTAGTTGATGTAGTACACCTTGGCGGCATCATAATGGGCGCGGGTCATGTAGTTCTTGTTCCTAAGGGGCCACCAGTGGTCAGGGTGGTAGGTGGCTGGGTAGACATGGGGCTGGTGTTGAACACAACTGAAGAGCGCCAGGCTCCGGTCTGTGGCCACAGTGGGCAGGTAGAGCTGCAGCTTATCCAGAAGATGACCCGGCCAGAAGGAATTGGGGTGTGTTTGCTGCAGACCACTGGACCTCTTCACCTTCAGCTTCCTGGAAAACAAGAAGACACAGGGATGGTTGTCATGGCAGACAGGCCAGGGCTGAGGCTTCATCGCAGAGCCCACCAACTGTGACCAAAGTGGAGATTTAGCACTGTGCCAAGCACTTCAGCACCTCAGTCCTCCCCACAGTTCCATATGGTCAGCTCTGTTATCCTGTCGACCTCACCTGTGAGGACCCGGAGGCCTGGAGAGGCCGTCGCACACTGAGCAAGTGGCCAAGTGCAGGCTTCATTCCTTGTCCAATGCCTCTAAACTCAAAGTCTTAAGCGCAAACCATCTGTTATCTGGAGGCATTTTAATGTGGTGTTTGGAGTACGGCCCCTGCAGCCACCCTAGCTGGGTTCAGATCCCCACTGCATCACTTCGTAGATGTGCGACTCTGAGCATGATATTTACCCTGTCTGTGCCTCAGTTTCCTCCTGTGTAAAATGAATATGCTTAGTGTCACTTCATAGGGCTGTTGGGAGGATCTGAGTGAGTGAACACATGGAAAGCCCCAGAGCAATGCCTCCTGGCCCTCTCTGTGTTGTGTCACCGCCTCTCAGGCCAGGGCACCGAGCCCCAGCTGTTGTGCCAGGAGCGCAGAGTCCCAGTTGTCTCAGGCGAAGCTGCCCCTCCTCCCACCTTCCTTCCTTGTGGAGTTAGATGATTGCCACAGACCTGGTAAATTCCTCAAACTCCTTAAAGCGCATTTTCTTGCTTTTCTTTGGCGTTTTCCTAGTGGAGAAGAGAGAGACATTTTGTGAGGAGAGTGGAAATCCAGGCCAATGGGGCTTTAGGGAGTAGGTCAGGGCCGCAGGGGTGGACCCGTTTCTAAATCTCAAACGAGAGCTCTGAAAGAAAAATGTCTTCCACCTGGGGTGGACCCTGACTCTGTGCCTCCATGCTCCAGGGGAACACAGTGGGCTTGGGTCAGCTGGACCTACCCTCAGAATCTGGCCAGGTGACCTGGGCAAGTCACTTCCCCTTTCTCGTCCTTGGTTTTCTCATGGTGCAGAATAGAGACCTCTCAGGGTAGTTACAAGGGAGGCTCAGTAAGTCACTGCCAAATCCTTTTGGGGTCCCTGGCTCCCACTCCCCACTCCAGAGCTTAACCCAGCCCTGAGGACGAAGGTGGTGAAATCTAACCCCCTTCCCCTCCAACCCTGAGCCTGACAGACATCACTAATCATTCACGGCACTCTTTCCCACCCAGCCTCCATCAACCATAAGTAGCAAGATACAGTCAACGTCTCTCCTTGACCTAAGAGAACTCTCTTTATCCTTTATTAGCTATGGCCTACCTAAGCATGGACCAAAATCCCCTTCCTGGGTTCCCAGCCACTTCCTGGCCCACCCCGGGGCTGGAAGGAAGTCACAGCCCGTGTCATGGCCAGGACCCACCTGCAGGCCTGGGCCTACTCCTGCACTTGAAGATGCCCCAACCAGAGCAAGGTAAAACAACGACAATCATTGATTGAGTGCTGTCCCTGCTAAGATGTTGACACTCTTTCTCATCTGATCCTCATAGTGTATGGTAGGAGCTACTAGGCCCCTTTACACATGAAGATGCTAAGACTCAGAGAAGTGCCTTGTCCATTTAACTGGAGGCCTGTCTGATCTCTACAGGGCCCTGCTGTGTCCCACTGCAGGCATTCTGGCCACACACCCAGTGGGCAGCTGGCAGGGGTCTAGAAGCAGGGGCAGGTCCAGGCCCCTCCCACCTCATGGTATCCGGCCAGCTGGGCTCTCCTCCTCCCATGCCGCGCCCCTCCCTCTGCAGGGATGCTGCCTTGTTCCTCTGCAGTCACGCACGGATGCTGCCCACGGGTTGTCACCTGCTGCTTGACTCAAATCTGGGTAGCTCAGGCTTTAGAGTACCAAAGGAGGCCATTTTCTTAGAGAAGACTCAGGTTGGCCTCTCGAAAGGGCTGGAGGCAGGTCCCGGGGAAATGTTCTTTTATCCTCCCACGAGCTGCAAGCCCACCTCTTGCCAGAGAAGGGGTGTGGCCGCTGCAAGGTGGCAGGGCAGAGAAAGGGCTGCCCCCTGTTCTCTGCAGGGCCCTGACACCTGGCTGGGGATTTGTGAAGGCCCTCGCTCCAGCCCTGTTCTCTAAGGAGGCTCTCCTTTTCATCTTTTCCAGAAACCTTATGATTGTGCAGGACTGGGGTCAGGAGGGTAGCTGTGTGGGAGCTGAGGCCAGCAGGCCATGATCCTGAGACATGCGCCAAGGGTGACCCGGGACTGGCCAGTCTGCAGTGAGCAGTCAGGTTGGGGGATGCTGCCCTAGGATGCAGACGCAAGCACAGCATGGCGCCCCAGGTACTCCAGCCTCCAGCCCCCACACTGAAGGGATAGCAATGGAGCAGGAGGCCAAGGCAGGGAGAAAGGGGGTCCGAAACTCAGCTTGTCAGTCCTCTTAGACTTGCCAGGGCCCTGGGACCGGAGCAGAGCCAGATTCGGAGAAAAGACCTTCCAGTCAGAGTAGTAGCCTCCCGGCTGCCGGATGGGGCACACTTTGTCCATCTGGAAAATGATCTTGTCTCCTGGGTACAGCAAGGCTGTGGACAGCAAGAGAAACATCTGCAGCCATCAACCCAGACTGCCCATCCCTCCCTAAGCCTCTGGGGTCAGAGGAGGTGTTTTTTTTTTTTTTTTTTTTTAAATTCACATTTTTAAGACGTTTTCTTCTTATCTATATAGTAACTTTTTATTGTCGAATAGTTGTAGATTCACTGGAAGTTGCAAAAATACTGCAGAGGGGTCCCTTGAACCACTGTCCCAGTGGTGACATGCATATAGCTGTAGTGTGATGCCAGGAAAGGGGCCTTGGGACAATATGGCTCAGGGGACTACAGATGAGGGGGGCTTGTTCATAACAAGGACAACAAAGCCCCCAAGGCCCCGGTGCAATGAGGTCTGAGCTGTCCCAGGAGGCAGGAGGATTTGACCAAGACTTGACAAGGTTAACTTAGACCAATTTTCTGTTTTGTTTTGTTTTTCTGAGCAAGGTCTCACACTGTCGCCCAGGCTAAAGTACAGATCATGGCTCACTGCAGCCTCAACTTCCTGGGCTTAAGCGACCCTCCTACCTTAGCCTCCTAAGTAGCTAGGGCCACAGGCATGCACCACCATGCCTGGCTGATTTCTTAAATTTTTAGTAGAGATGGGGTTTTGTTATGTTACCCAGGCTGGTCTGGAACTCCTGGGCTCAAGCCATCCTACCTACCCCGGCCTCCCAAACTGCTGGGATTACAGGCATGAGCCACTGTGCCCGGCCCACTTGGATTTGTTTGGTGGCAGTTTTCTCCTTGTCTTGAATTAATCTCATGGAGATCCTTGGGAGAGTTTTCTCAGATGTGCTGAATATAAAAAAAATACTGAGCCAGGGTCTCCACCTTCTGCAACTATCAAGCAGTGCTTGTCTTAAGCTGGCAACACATGAAAGCTCATGTTCTAGAAAAAGTGATGGAAGTTACACTCCAGCTAGTTAATGTTGGTTATTTGGGGGTTGGGAAGGGGCTGTGGAGGTGAGAAGGAAGGAGAGGGAAGGGGGAGATATGTAACATTAATATTTTCAAAAGGTACACATGATTTTTTAAAGTATGATTTAAAAATGAGTTATATAAATAATTTTCTGTAAATGGAAAAGGAAAAGAGATTTGTGAAAGGATGGTCACTAAAATATTCACAACAGCCAACTCAGGCTGGGGAATTTTGATTTTTATGTTTTCAAAAAATTCAAATGAGCAAGTATTATCGCCAAAACCAGGGTGGAAAGCCAATAAAGCTATATTCACAGGGGAGGGGGAGACCTTGTTTAGAATTCTGGCTCCTGAGCTTGAAGCCTGGAGTCTGAGCCACCAAGGTCTAGTCTAGAACACAGAGCTGGAAGTCCTGATATTTGAGCCTCTCTGCTTATAGGAGATCAGGCCTCTGTCATAAAGATACCGAATAGCAAGTGGCCAAGACAGTGGTCAGAGATGGATTTGGGCCTAGTCCCACCCACAGGATGCTCCTGTGTGCCCATGAACGTGAGATCCTGCAGACAGGTGAAGCTCACTCATGTAGGAACCCAGCAGCTAGCAGAAGCCAGGGGTGGATGCAGTGGCTCACGCCTGTAATCCCAGTACTTTGGGAAGCTGAGGTGGGACGATTGCTTGAGCCCAGGAGTTCGAGATCAGCCTGGGCAACAAAGCAAGACCCCATCTCTTAAAAAAAAAAAAAGTGGCTCGATATTCTGGTGGGGACAGACAAAGAAGCACAGAGGGGAAGACCTAACCCAGAGGAGCAGTCCAGGGCACACGGCAAGCTGGCCTGCATTTGAGAAGACAGAGCTGCAGCTCCACCACTGCGTAAGACCATGGTGTAAATAATCCGGAAAGGTGAGGTTCCCCAAGGAAGGAAGAAGGAGGGATGTTTTGGTGAAAAGTCAGCATCCAGAGCTATAGGATCTCCTTCTGTCTCTGCCCTCCCAACCCAGGTAGCACATGTGGGAGACAATGACCACTGAAGTTGCTTGCCTGTGTTCCTGACAGCCTCTGACCACATTCCCCTGTATACACTTGTGATGGGCCAAATTGTGTCTCCCCGAAATTCTTATGTCGTAATTCTAATCCTTAGTACCTTAGAATGTGATGTGTGTGTGCACGTGTGTGTGTATGAGAGAGAGACAGAGAGCGAGAGAGAAAGGGTCTTGCTCTGTCACCTAGGCTGGAGTGCAGTGGTGCAAACTCGGCTAGCTGCAACTTCGACCCCCCAGGCTCAAGTGATCCTCCTACCGCAGCCTCCTGAGTAGCTGAGATTACAGGCACATGCCACTATGCCTGATGAATGTTTGTATTTTTTGTAGAGATGGGGTTTTGCCATGTTGCCCAGGCTGTTCTCGAACTCCCGGGTTCAAGCAATCCACCCACCTCGGCCTCCCAAAGTGCTGGGATTATAGGCATGAGCCACTTCACGCTGCTAGAATGTGACCGTTGAGGGGGGGATAAAAAAGGATGTGACTTCATTTGGAGATTTTGGTGGTTTTTTTTTTTTTTTTTTTTTTTTTTGACAGGGTCTCGCTCTGTCACTCAGGCTGGAGTACAGTGGTATGATCATAGCTCACCACAGCCTTGAACTCCTAGGATCAAGCTATCCGCCTGCCTTGGCCTCCCAAAGTACTGGGATTACTGGGGTGAACCACTGTGCCCAGCCTGGAGATAAAGTCTTGAAGGAGATGATCAAGCTAAAACGAGGTTGTCCATGGGTGGGTGCTAATCCAATTTGACTGGTGTCCTTAGAAGAGAAAATGTGGACACACAAGAGAGACAACAGGTGTGCATGTGCAGAGAAAAAACTGTGTGGAGGCAGCAAGGAGGCAGCCATCTGCCAGCCAAGGAGAGAGGCCTTGGAAACCAGCCCTGCTGGCATCTTGATCTGGGACCTCCAGCCTCCAGAACGGTGAAAAATAAATTCTTGTTGTGGAAGCCGCGCAGTCCACAGACTGGTATTTTGTTATAGGAGCCCTAGCAAACTAATCTAAGAAGACCCAGGGCCCTATAAAGTTAGCGCTTGTTTCCCTCCCTCTTGGGAAAAAGATGGTAATAATCAATTGTGACTGTAAAGTCTAGTTCTCACGTAAGTCACACCACTCCCTGTGTGATGTGTTCCTTTCTCAGAAAGCTACATTTCCCAGTATGGCCAAAGTTCCTTCCTAGGCAGAGGTTCCTAGGAGAAAACCTCTGCCCCCAAGTGCAGCTTGCTCCTTCATGTTTTTAAAGCACAGAGAAGATCCTGCCCATTAAATTTATACATTCACCAGGCCGGGTGCGGTGGCTCATGCCTGTCATCCCAGCACTTTGGGAGGCCAAGGCAGGTGGATCACCTGAGGTCAGGAGTTCAAGACCGGCCTGGCCAACATGGTGAAACCCCATCTCTACTAAAAATACAAAAATTAGCTGTGCATGGTGGTGTGCACCTTTAGTCCCAGCTACTCAGGAGGCCAAGGCAGGAGAATTGCTTGAACCTGGGAGGTGGAGCTTGCAGTGAGCCACGATCGCACTACTACATTCCAGCCTGGGTGACAGAGTGAGACTCCATTTCAAAACAAAACAAATTTATACATTCACCAATTCACAAGTTTGGAATGCAGGCATTGCTAAATTGTCATCTCGGGGCTGGGCCCTTCTCCGCTCCCACATATTAAAAGTGCTCACCCCCCAGAGACACAGTGGGCTCAGACCAGCTTGGATGTATGAAAACGTGTTTTCCACCCAAGCAGAGGAAAGAAGCAGTGTGGAAATCTCAGGGCTGAGTCTGAGCGCTCTCTGCTCAAAGGGCTTTAGCAGGTCCTGTCTCCACGTGCTTTCATACCCCACTGCTTGTTGCAGAAGAACCAAGCAACAGCCTGGCCTAGAGAAAGGCTTTGTTTTGATAGCAGTTATCATTTCTATCAAATATCCCTCTTCAACATTGCAACTCTTCCTTTCTGTTCAACCTCAGGGCTTTCTCACTTGGAACTCCTGTCCTTGGAGCTTTCTACTCTAGAATGAGCTTTTGGTTCACCAAGCTCAGGGTTCAAGAATCCAGACCCCCAAATCTCAGTTGTGGAACCCAGACCTCCGGGCCTTGTGTTCTAGAAATCCCATCTAGCAGCAAAACAGACTGGGCTCCTCCTCTTCTCCTCCACGCCCCCACTCCGCCTTATTCCCAATGTCCCCATCAGAGACTACAGTGGCTTGAATGGCTGCATGGGTGCCCTGGGTGGCATCACCCTCGCCCCAGCTCTGGGGTTCCCTTGGCATCTTCCTAGGGCCAGCCACCGAGGCCCTTACCTTTCATGAGGATGTCCTCCGTCAGCAGGAGGCCATAGGACTCACAGAGCTTCCAGCATTGCAGGTAGACCAGAAAGTTGTGCCTGCGGGCCGAGTCAATGAGCTCCCTCATATCCCCGTGGATGGTGGACGGGAGGCAGTGCTCATCAAAGTGCCGATTCCCACAGCGCACCAGGTGACATTGCTCCGTGTACTGGATGGAGGGGATCGTGAGCTGCGAAGGAAGCAGAAAGGGGCTTGCCCTTCTCTCGCCTGTGTCCCTCCTCCTGGCCAGAAGAAGGAAGATGCAGTGCCTCATCGACCTCTCCCCTGCGAGGTCCCCATGAGGGGTGATGGCAACCAACGTCCAGTGGGGCTGCAGTTCCGGTTCTGAAGTCAGTGAAGACTTCAGGTTCAGAAGCTCAGGTTCTGAAGTCACAGCCCTGTAGACGGGTGTGCAGGTGTGCACACATGATTGTGTAACATATACGGTAAAACACAGTACACATGCCCTAGAGGCGTCCTATTGAAAAATGACATTCGCGGGGCCACAAGGTGGCTCACACCTGTCATCCCAGCACTTCGGGAGGCCGAGGCAGGAGGATAACTTGAGCCCAGGAGTCCGAGATCAGCCTGGGCAACATGGCAAAACCCTGTCTCTACAAAAAAATTAGCTGGGCATGGTGGCGTGCGCCTGTAGTCCCAGCTTCTCAGGAGGCTGAGGTGGAATGATGGCTTGAGCCCGGGAAGTTGAGGCTGCAGTGAGCCAAGATCAAGCCACTGCACTCCAGCCTGGGCAGTAGAGTGAGACTGTCTCAAAAAAAGAAAAGAAAAGAAGAGAAGAGAAAAGAGAAGAAAAGAAAAGTGACATTTAAATTAGGAGTAGCCATCTGTGACCTTGAGGTGAAAGCCATGAGCTAAGATAGGAGGAGGCTAGCGGAGCAGGTAGCTGCTTTTGTTGGCTGCCACCACCTTGTTTTTTTTAACAAGGAAAAAAAAACCCCTAACTTTTAAAGCTTCTAAAACCAGAATCAGCAAAGACCAGCCCATGAGCCAAATCTGGCCCACCAGCTGTTTTTATAAATAAAGTTTTGTTGGAGCACAGCCACACTCATTTGTTAAGGTGCTGTCTGTGGCTGCTTTCCTGCTGCAACACAGAGCTGAGTAGTTGCGACAGACAAGATATGGCTCACCAGGCCTAAAATGTTTACTATCTGGCCCTTTACAGGGGAACTTTGCTGGTCCCTGCTCAAACATTTTGGGTTTTCTTGTCATGCAACTGAATCAAATCTTAGTAGATACAGCACTTAGCAATATCTGCCATTTTATTATACGTACAAATACAAATATTATAGGTATAAATACAAATATGTATTTTTAATTATATATATATATTTGTGTTTATTAATTTTTTTTTTTTTTTAGAGACACGGTCTCACTCTGTAGCCTGGGCTGGGGTGTACTGTGCAATAATAGCTCACTGCAGCCTTGACCTCCCAGGTTCAAGCCATCCTCTGGCCTCAGCCTCTTCAGCAGGTGGAGCCACGGGCACACGCCACTATGCTGGCTAATTTTTTAAAAATTTTGTGTAGAGACGGGGCCTTGCTGTGTTGCCCAGGCTGGTCTCAAACTCCTGGCCTCAAGTGATCCTCCTACTTTGGCCTCCCAAAGTGCTAGGATTACAGGCATGAGCCACTGCACCTGGCCTGTATATAATTTTTTTTTTTTTTTTTTTTGAGACAAGATCTTGCTCTTTCCCCTCGGCTGGAGTCCAGTGGTGCGATCTTAGCTCACTTCAGTCTCAACCTCTTGGGCTCAGGCAGTCCTCTCACCTCAGCCTCCTGAGTAGCTGGGACCACAGGCACATGCCATCACCCCAGGCTAACTTTCTAAATTTTTTGTAGAGACAGGATCTCCCTATGTTGCCTAGGATGGCCTCGAACTCCTGGGCTTAAGCAGTTCTCCTACCTTGGCCTCTCAGAGTGCTGGGCTAACAGGTGCGAGACACCACTCCCAGACTATATTATATATGAATATTTATATGTAGTATTGTATTGATGTTGTCTGCCTCCCTTACCAGACTGTCAGCTTCCTAGGGGCATGGACTGTTATGCTTACTATAACACCCAGAAGAGTGCCTGGCACATGGTAGGCTCTCAATAAATGTTTACTGGACAAGCTAATTCATGCAATCAATCCTTCCTTCACTTGCCATGTATTTCTGGAGAGTCTACCCAGTGTCAGGCCCTGTGCCAGGTGCCTGGATTCCAGCTGTGATGAAAATGCAGGCCTGGTCTAAGGATGAAAAGTCATAATTAAAGAATAGGGAGAGGGGGACGTGATAGTTTCAGAAACAGGATCTTACTACCTTTTACAAAAACCTCAGGAGGCAGGTATTGTTCTTATTTTACAGATGAGGGACGTGAAGAAGGGGTGGTTGTAGAGGTGAAGACCCCCCTCCCCAGGGTTCTGCAGCCAGCGGGTGGTGCTGCTGCGGTGATCTGAACCCCAGCTGCTCCAGTCCCCAAGCCGCATGCTCTCCTTGCGCTGGCGAGGTACCTTGTGCTGTCGCTGCCGCTCGCGGTACCGCTTGCCCACTTCCTCCATCTCCTCCAGGGTCATGGGCCGCGCCTCCATCTGCGTGTCGACTGCAGGCACCGTCAGTAGGTCCACTTTGGGAAGCTGTGGGGCTGAATCCACCTCCTGCTTCTTGAGCGGACCCTTCAGGGAATCTCTGTGCTTGGCCAAGATATAACCTGGAGTCAGAGGGAAGAGATGAAGGAAGGAGGGACTAAGAGGGTGCCCAGCCACGGAACCTGCCAAGCAGTTATCCAGTGTCACCCAGCAGGCACCAGGCCACCCCTCCGCTCCCTTCCCACACGTCTGGGCAGTGCCCACCTAAGCCACCTAAGCTGTACCTTAGATGTGGCCCTCCTCTCCATCTCCACTAATGGCGTCCCTTACTGCACCAACCCCAGCCCTCTGGCTGCCATTCTCGTCCTGTCACCCTGTCTCACCAAGCAGCAAATAGGATCTTTAAAAAATATAGAGTATAGCCAGGCACGGTGGCTCACGCCAGTAATCCCAGCACTTTGGGAGGCCGAGGAGGGCGGATCATGAAGTCAGGAGATCGAGACCATCCTGGCTAACACTGTGAAACCCCGTCTCTACTAAAAATACAAAAAATTAGCCGGGCATGGTGGCACGTGCCTGTAGTCCCAGCTATTCGGGAGGCTGAGGCAGGAGAATTGCTTTAACCTGGGACCTGGAGGTTGCAGTGAGCCGAGATCTTGCCACTGCACTCCAGCCTGGGTGACACAGTGAGACTCCCTCTCAAAAACAAACAAACAAACAAAAAATATAGAGCAGGGTACTTTGGGAGGCTGAGGCGAGTGGATCAGCTGAGGTCAGTAGTTTGAGACCAGCCTGACCAATACGGTGAAACCCCGTCTCTACTAAAAATACAAAAATTAGCCAGGTGCAGTGGTGTGCACCTGTAGTAGTTACTTGGGAGGCTGAGACGGGAGAATTGCTTGAACCCGGGAGGTGGAGGTTGCAGTGAGAAGAGATCACACCACTGCACTCTAGCCTGGATGACAGAGCAAGACTCCATTCCCCCCCACCAAAAAAATATGTATACATATATAAAGCAGGGTGCAGTGGCATGCTTGTGGTTTTAGCTACTCAGGAGGCTGAAGTGGGAGGATTGCTTATGCCCAGGAATTTGAGGCTGCAGTAAGCTATGATCACACCTGTGAATAGCCATTTCACTCCAGCCTAGGCAACATAAGGAGACCCCATTGCATGGATCTCCTTATGTTGGATATGTGTGGATGGATGGATAGATTAGATAGATAGATAGATAGATAGATAGATAGATAGATAGATAGATAGACAGACAGACCGACCGACCGACCGACCAGATCGCCTCATTCCCTTGGCTTCCCACAGCATTTAGACCAAAACCCAGAGTCCTTTCCCTGGGCTACAAGGCCCTGCTATACCATCTGGCCTCAGCTGCCTTTCCACCTGGTCCATGGCGTACCATTCACCCTTCACCCGTTCCACCCAGCCACCCTGACCACCTTCTGTCTCTTGCAAGCTTTCCTACCCCAGGGCCTTTGCCTTCACAGTTCTATCTGCCTAGATTGTGCTTCCCCCAAGACTAGTTCCTGTCAATCACTCAGATGTCGGCTCCAATGTCTGCTTCTCAGAGAGGCCGTCCCTGACCACCAGCCCTTTAGGTGCAAGCTCATCAAAAGCTGGGGCTTTGGCTGGCCCACTGCTGTGTTCCCAGTTTCTAGAAGTGGCACATAGTAGTTGCTCAACAAAGATTCCAATGAATGAAAGAATCCCATTGTCCCTGCCCTGGTTCAGACCTTCATTGTCTCAAGCTGAAATAATATCCTGACCTTACCACCTTCTATTGAGGCTGTGAACAAGTGGCTCAGCCTCTCTGAGCTCCAGCTTCCTCCTCGTAAAGCAGGAATAGTAATCCTGACCTCTGCGGACATAAAGGATAAACTGAGATCATTCTGCAAGAATGAAGAAGAGCTACTGCAAGAAGAACTACTGGAAGAAGGCACCCCTGCCAAGACGCTCAAACTCTTGCCTCTTTAGACAAAGTGAGAGACACCCGGACAGAGCAGGAGCACCGTCATCTGGGACAAACACCGCCACTTTAAGTTCCAGCTCCCTTTCTAGCCTCATGCATTTCAAGGAAATCACTTCTCTTCTAACATAAGCAGCCAGAAAGAGCAGACAGTAAAACACAGACAAGACAGCTCAGGCACAGAGGGAGGTCAGGGGAAAGTCTCTTGGGTGACTGCCAAACTTCACCCTCATACAATGGGCCCCAGTAAAACTGTGGGCCTTAATAAGCACATTCCTTTCCCTTCAGGTGCACTAAGATAGGGAAGCTAAAAGCAGACTTGGGGGATATGCCTGCAGCTGCAGAAAGATGTATGGAAACAGACACGCAACTCTGCCTCCCAGATAAACACAACAAAGAGACAGAGAAGCAGTCCAAGCCTCTGATAAACTCTTCCACCGTGAATCCTTAAAAACTCTTAGTCTGTAAGAGAGTGTGGCTCTGACCTAACTCAGCCAGCAGCCCCTCTCAGGTTTGTTTTCTCTAAAATAAACCTGTCCTTGACTATTGAGCCACCTTTCCTGTTTCTTTCCTCTTTCTTTAATTCTTACACACCCCAGTCTACCTATCTTACCCACTATTGCTCACCAGGGAAAAAGAACTCAGTGATGACGCCAAAATAGCACCATGAGAGCAAAGGTCTGCTGCTTGGCTTTGTGTTTACTTACTGGGAAATAACAGGCCCCAAAATATCTCTGCTGCGAATATGCATCACAGCACACTGTGGTCATTGAAATGACTCGCAGCCAGCTACACAGATAACGATAAGCTTGGTAATTTATAACAAAAAGGCACAAAGAGTATCAGAGGGAAAGCAGCCCAACTTGAGGTGACCTTAAAAATGTGCTGGACATAAAGGAGATTACTACTGTTGGGGTGGTGACACATGCAGGAGCGACTGTTGGGGTGCTGAGTTTCCCTGAGCTCTGAGAGAGGCAGAGACCCTGCTTGGGAGGTGATAGTTTCTCTGCAGGACAGCTGGTTGAGACTGGACATTGAAAATCTCCTGGAGGACTGAGGAATGGATGCTCTGAGCTGCCTGCTGTCCCCAAATGAGCCACTCCAGTGAGGATGCTGAGTAACTCCTCTTGGTGTGACTGTAAACTCCAACGGCCTCACCCCAGATCTTTACCATTGTTAGGAAACCCCTCCACTGCCTCCTCCAGGGCTCCTGTGTGACTCAGGGAGGACAAGGAAGCCCCAAACATGCATGAGATTAAGTTCCTGCCAACCTGGTGGATGGGAACAGAGCAAGATTTGTTTCGTTTAGAAAAACAAAGCTGTGGCTATGTTTGGGAAGGGTGCTAGAATGGGTGGGTGGTTGTAATTGTTCTTTTTTGTTTGTTTGTTTGTTTACTACAAGAATGGTACTAAGATATAAAGAAATATTATACAATGCACCTTTGTGTTGTAGAGTAAATTCACAGCCAGAGCTTTAGCAAGTCCATTTCTAATTTGCCTCTGTGCCTTGTCTGGACAGATGTGGCCCCACAAATGTATTGCTTGGCAGATGGAACTTGAGCCATGCACAACCTTTACAACTGTTGACAGCAACCCTGCCATAATACCCCTGATAGCAGAATACCAAAATATACTTTCCAGTAAACTGTAAACATGTGCTAATTCTGGTTCTGAACAAGAATTTTATCAATAAGCTATGGATTAATAGTGTCCACACACATAAATGTCTCTGGAAAGGCTTGCCATTTGGGTCAGTTCTCAGCCTCTCAGGTGGGCTCTGGTGGGCTGAGTATCTCCTCTAAGAACAAGGGCTGGGACTCATTTATCTTTGAATGGACACAGTGGTAGCTGGGCACTCAAGGGAATATCTACTCCTTAGTTAATCTCTGGGCCTGAAAATTTCCAGAGGCTTGGCCAAACCACAGTTGGCCAAAACTGGGGAACACACTGAGGAAGTGAGTTTGGAGGAGAGGCCAAGGCTGCCTGCACCATGCTTGCTCCCAGGATGGGGAGGTGGAGGCACAGGATGGGGAGGGGTACGCACGCTCCCTTGCAGTGGCCAGGCTGCTCCTTTGCTGAGCCATAGACCACTGCTTGTAGGTATTGGCCAGGATATCCATGGTGATGGTGTTGTGCTTCCCAAGAGAGCTGAGGTAGATCACTATATCCTCCACCTCTTGGTTCTTCAGAGGGACTCCGACCTGAGGAGAGAGAAGACCTTCAGATTAGCAGGCTCCCATCCAAACATCCTGCTCTGATGGCCAAGGCCTTACCAGCCTCCTCAGACCCCCATCCTGCTTCCAGTTTCATCCTCAACCACTCCCTACTATACCCAAGGTCCCTGCTGCAGCTCAGAGCCCTTTCCCGGTCCTTGAATGAACTCTGCACTTTCTTACCTTTGCCTTTGCTCAGGCAGTTCCCCTTCTCTGCCTGAAAAACTCCTATCCCTCCTTCAAAGTCCAGTCCAGATGTCACCATCTTTATAGAGTGGGTTTCTTCTTCCTCTAGGGTCCCACCCCACTTCCTACCAGTCTCAATGGCAGCATCTACCATGCTGGATACGAAGCATGATTTCACATGTGGATCATCCCTATATACAAGTAACACATAAATCTCCCTTAATTCCTGGAAAATGGGATCAAGAATACTATACACCTCATTCTTTTAAGGATGATGAGCAACTCTGGAGGTGTATAATGCTTGCCAGAAACATTGGATATTCAAGAAGAAAAGTTTTAAAGGAAATATGATTTTGTTCTTCAGTTTCTTTAGACAATAGTCATTGTTCACTGAACTTTACTCAAACTCCTGGCCTCAAGTGATCCGCCTGGTTCGGCCTCCCAAAGTGCCGGGTAAACAGACGTGAGCCACTGCGCCTAGCCTTGATCAGAACTAACTTGATCAGAGCTAAGTAAGATCAGAACTCTCCTGGTGCTGGCTGGACGTTGTGCCTCACGTTTGTAATCCTAGCACTTTAGGAGGCCCAGGTGGGTGGAATGCCTGAGGCCAGGAGTTCGAGACCAGACTGGCCAGCATGGTGAAGCCCCATCTCTACTAAAAACACAAAATTAGCCAGGCATGGGGACACATGCCTGTAATCCCAGCACCCAGGAGGCTGAGGCAGGAGAATCCCTTGAACCAGGGAGAGGGAGGTTGCAGTGACCCAAGACTGTGCCATTGCACTGCAGCCTGGGCAACAAGAACGAAGCTCCGTCTCAAAAAACAAACAAACAAACAAATAAACAAAAAAATGAACTCTCCTGGTGCTAAAGAATGTAATATTTAAACTTTTGGTTATGGAGATTAAAGACTATTATCTTTAAATGCTTTGAAATGTTGTTGAGATAATTACATGTCATAAAACATGTGTGAGAAAATTGATAATAATTTAAAACCACGAAAGACATCACAGTCAACTCCCTAAAGTTGTTTAAGGTATTTGTTGTCGTTGTTTGGGTTTCTTTTAAGCTGAGATCTTGCTCTGTCACCCAGGCTGGAGTGTAGTGATGTGATCATAGCTCACTGCAGCCTCTAACTCCTGGGCTCAAGTGATCCTCCCATCTGACCCTCCCATGTAGCTGGGACTACAGGTGTGTGCCACCACACTGGGCTAAGTTTTTTAATTCTTTGTAGAGATGGGGGTCTCACTATGTTACCCAGGCTGATCTCAAGCTCTTGGCCTCAAGCAGTCTTCTCACTTTGGCCTTCCAAAGTGTTGGGGGATTACAGGCATGAGCCAGCATGCTAGGGTAAAGTATCTTGCATTCGAAATGTATAAAAACGTAATTCATCTAGACTAGGGTTAGCAAGTTAGCAAGCTTTTTCTATAAAAAGTCAGATAAGGCCAGGCGCAGTGGCTCATGCCTGTAATCCCAGCACTTTGGGAGGCTGAGGCAGGTGGATCACAAGGTCAAGAGATCAAGACCATCCTGGCCAACATGGTGAAACCCCTTCTCTACTAAAAATACAAAAATTAGCCGGGCGTGGTGGTGCACGCCTATAGTCCCAACTACTCGGGAGTCTGAGGCAGGAAAATTGCTTGAACCTGGGAGGCGGAGGTTGCAGTGAGCCAAGATTGCACCACCGCACTCCAGCCTGGTGACAGAGTGAGACTCTGCCTCAAAAAAAAACAAAAACAAAAAACAAAAAACCCAAAACCAAAAAAAAAACCTAAAAACAAAAAACCTCAGATAGTAAATATTTTAGGTTTGGCTAGCCATACGGTCTGTGTCATACTGCTCAACTCTGCCATTGTAGCATGAAAGCAGCCATAGACAATTCAAGGATGAATGAGTGTGGCTGTGTTCCAATAAAACTCTATTTAAAAAACAGGAAGCAGGCTGGACTTGTCTCTTGAGCCACAGTTTGCAGACCTCTGCTAGGCCGATACAACTTTCCATGATGATGGAAATGTTCCACATCTGTGCAGTCCAGTAGAGGAGCTACTTGCCACATGTGACTACTGAGCACTCAAAATGTGTGGCTGGTGTGATTGAAAGACTGGATTTTTAAATTTATAATTGATTTAAATTAATAAATAGCCAGTGAAAGTAAAAGTGTGGTCCACAGACCAGTACTACAGGCATCACCAGGAGCTCGTTAGAAATACAGCAACTTTTGATGACCCACAGATGTGCTGGGTCAGAAGCTGCATTTCGACAGGACACCCATGTAACTTATATGCCAGTGACAGTTGGAGACACTCTACCAGCTTTCTCTGATCTCAGTTTTGGGGTCTGCTGTGCAAGACAGGGATTCCCCAAGGTAGCTGGCTGGTTATGAGGTCGACTCCACAGACTTTCCACTCAGATGGGGGTTTTCAAGGTCAGACTGGTGCGGGGCAGATATTAAGGATCTGATTTGGCCACAAGTTAATCCATATTTTCCAGCCTTAATAAGTAATAAGGCTGACAGTTTGCACTCCTTGTGTCTACTTCTCAGTTGAACCAGAACCCAGCGTGGCGGGGGAGGGGCGGGGGTGGCAAAGAGGGAGTACATGTACATCCTGCCCACTTAGGCCCATCCAGAGAAAGCAGGTGGCACTTACTGCCTTTACAGCCGCGATGAACTCCTCCCTGGTGATTCTCTGGTTCTCACCCTGGCCCACCTTGTGAAATATCTCCAGGATCTTGATCTTGCGGCTATGCAGGTAGGAGTACATGACTGACAGGGCAGGGGGCTTGGGCAGCTGGAGCTGGGGCACCATCTGGCGGGACAGCCGGGAGAGCCTGGGGGCTTTCTTCTGGAAGAGGTGAGAGGGTAGGGCAGAGGAGAGAGTTCAAAGGAGACAGGCCAGGGGGATGCAGTCCCCAGAGTTAGGGACTAAGGAGAGGACGAGCAGCTCTAAATAGCAGGATAGAGTACAAAGGGCACTGGGTTCAGGGCAACTGTGTTTGGCCACAAAATGCCTGGGAGACTTTGCTTCTCTGAGCCTTGGTTTTCTCATCTGAAAAACACAAGGCTTGGACAATATAGGAACTAAAATTTCATTCTTATCCACATCTCTCCTGTCAAACCAGTCAGTATGCGTAATCCCACTGGTCTGGTCTCTCAGTGCACCAAAACCTATACTCTTCCCTGGAGCCAGGTGGAGGCTCCCCATCCCCGCCCCCAGCCTTTGCATCTGCTATAGGCCTCCTGCCTGGAAGACTTTTCTCTCTTTCTCTATCTGTCCAAATCCTCCTTCTCCAATTCCAGGTGAAAGGGCCTATTTTGTAATGGATGATAATCTTCTACCTTGGTGCAGCACTGGACAGTTTACAAAGGGCCTTCCCATTCCCTAGGGTATTGTTCCTCTGTGCTCCTCCCGGGGTGCTTATTATAATAGAGACCCACCTCTATTAATGGCCTGTAGCAAACCGTAGAGCCATTAATCCTATGTGTCTGCCTCTCCCACTAACATGTGAACACCTTGTGCTATGGCTTAATGTTTGTCCCCTCCAAAATACATGTTTAAACTGAACATGACTTTTGTTAAGCCACTTGGCACATGTGACTATTGAGCACTCAAAATGTGGCTGGTGTGACTGAAGGATTCCATTTTTAAATTTATAATTAATTTACATTATTAAATAGCTAGCAAAAGTAGAAGTGTGGTCCTGTGGACCAGTACCACAGGCATCACCAGGAGCTCGTTGGAAATGCAGCATCTTTTGATGATCCACAGATGGGCTGGGTCAGAAGCAACTTAATACTGTTATCAACATAATGGTATTAACAGGTGGGGCCTTTAAGAGGTGATTGGGTCATGAGGTGTCTGCTCTTATGAATCCATTAATTCATTTATGGATTAATGGATTAATGGGCTAAGGATTAATTGGTTATCATGGAAGAGGGCTCGTTATCATGAATGGGATCAGCTAGAAAAGCCAGTTTGGCTCCCTCTCGTGCACCCCCTCACCCTGAGATGCCTTCCACTGTGTTAGGATGCAGCACGAGGCCCTCCCTAGAGGCCAACCAGTCAAGCCTTCAGATAACTGTGGCCCAGGCCAACATCCTGACTGCAACCTCATGAGGACTTTCAGCCTCCAGGACTGTGAGCCAAAAAAAACTCTCTTTTCTTTATAAATTACCCAGCATCAGGTCTTCTGTGACAGCAAGAGAAGCCAGGCTAAGACACCCTGGAAGTAAGACCGTGTCTTATTTACAGTGTATCCCCATCTCCCACCTTTATACTGAACAAAGCCCAGGCTGTAGGAAGACAGGCAGTAATTGTTTGCTGAAGGAATAAATGATCCTATGAATTAGGTATGAGGTACTACCTAATTCACAATAAGGAATCAGGCTCAGAGATGTGAAAGGTTTTCCCAATGCCACACAGCAGGTAAGCAGTACAGCTGCATTTCTAACCCAAGTCTAGTTCTTATTCTTAGACACTATGCTGCTGGCAGAAGAGGGTGTGTTAGACCCATGAAATTAGGATTTGGGCTATAATAACAGCAAGGACTGACCCTGAAGTTTCCTGGCCAACCAACCCAACGGACACTTGTGAGATTACAATAATAATACAGATGGAAATCATGTTTGAGTGCTCACTATGTGCCCAATAGCGTCCTAGGCACCTTATATAAATGAATGCATTTAGACATCATAGCGACCCCAGGAGGTAGGAACAATGGTTGTCTCCATTTTATAGATGAGAAAACTGAGACCCAAATGGTACAGCTAGGAAGGAGCAGAGCTATGTTTAAACCCAACTTATCTGTCTTCTTATCCCAAGGAAATGTCACAGAGAGAGAAGGAGTTGGTAGTACCCTTATCACTTACTATCGCTATATGTTTGGATAAATGTTGGCCTCACTGAGCTTCTATTTCCACATTTGTAAAAGGGGGATCCTCCTTTTCCTCCCAACCTCACAATCGTCATCCTCACAATAGCTTGCTACATGGAACCCTCAGCAAACTTGTGTCAATGAACCAATGAATGAACAATGGGTATTTTAAATACCCCATAAGATGGACTGCCAGGATGATCCCTTTTGGGGTGATTTTAAGGTATGTCCACAAATTCTTCTGCTTCCCTCCTTTCTAAGATGGAGTCTTCTTTCCTTCTTGAGCATGGGCAGTACTCAGGGACTCACTTCTGACAAAGAGAATGTGGTGGAAGTGATAGTGTGGAACTTCTGAAACTGAGGCCTTCAGAAGCTAGGTCTGAAAGGGCAGCCTCTGTCTTGCTCTCTTTTTTGGACCCTTCACTCTGGGGGATGCCAGCAGACATACTGTGAGGACACTTAAGCAGCCCTATGGAGAGGTCCATGTGGGGAGGAACTGAGGCCTCCTGCCAATAGCCACATGGGTGAGCCAGCTTGGAAGCAGATCCTTTTGCCCCAGTCAAGCCTTCAGATGACTGTGGCCCAGGCCAACATCCTGACTGCAACCTCATGAGAGACTCTGAGCTAGAGCGACCCAGCAAAGCTACTCCCCGATTTCTGACTCTAGAAACTGTGTGTGATCATAAATATTTGTTGCTTTCAGTCATTTGGGGGTGTTTGTTATGCAGCAATAGATAACTAGACAACTAATACACCTCCCTCTCAAGACTTCTGTTTGCTCCTCTGTGAAATGGTGTGAACTATCCCTATCCAACCTAACCCAAGGGAATAAAATAATGATGCATCCCTAAACCCTTGGTGTCTTCATCTGGCAAATGGGGCTGCTCACCCTGGTGGTCCTGGTAGTTGCCTGGGAGGCATTTGGCTGGGCACTCTGCTCCTCGTGGATCATGTGTAAGACCTTGGCCTCTGAAGGCGTGATGCTGGGCTTGTTCTCCAGCCACCTCTTTACATCACCAAAGGACTCTAGCTCCTGCCGCAGCTTCGACCTCTGGCTCAGCCAGGTCTTCCTGTCCTCTGGCTGCTCTTGGATATCTCTAGCTTCCAGAACTTTGAAGCTGGGGATGGGCTTTGGGGGAGCCTGAGGTTGGGATGCAGGATTAATGGGTGTCTGATCCTCCTTGCGAGGCACCATGATGATTCGCCGGCGGGTCTGAGGCAGGCGGAAGTCCTTCTGCTGGAACTGCTTGAAGCAGTGGGCAATGACCGGTTCAGGATCAAAGACGGGAGCATTTTCATTGATGGGAGTCTTAGACGGGCAGAGTCCTTGGGGTAAGAGAGTTAAAAGATGAGTTTCTCTCTGGAAGAAGACTGAAAGGAGCCAGGAAGGAAAAACGCTTTTGCTCCAGGCTGGGCATCAGGGCCCTGGATCCCAGGCCAGGCTTTATCATTTTCTTGCTGTAATCGTAAGGATAATTTCATCTAATGTTACCGGGTGCTCCCAACAGCAGGCAGCAAGCTAAGGGCTCTATATGCTTTCTCTTATTTCATCTTCTCCATACCCAGCCCCCAACACCTCCCATTGGCAATCAGGATGAACTTTTAAAGATGCCAGTCTGATCTTGTGTGATCATCTGAGGCAGCACAGTATTAAGAGCAGAGGCTTTGGGGCCAGAACGTTCTTCGGTCTGAGTCCTGGCCCTGCCACCTACTGGCTGCATGATCTTGAGCAAACCACCTAACTTCTCTGTCTCAACCTCCTCATTGGTAAAATGGGCATAATGATGGTAACCTATTTTATCGGATGGGAGTGATGTTAAAATCAGTCAATTTATTAGAGTTGCTTTGCACATAATATATCTGCTATTATTGGTATATACTCACCATTCACTCATTTTGAAGCCCTTCCATGACTTTTGATAACCTTAAAATGAAGTCCCGGGCCCCTCTTCTGTCAACCTGTCCCCCTAATCCCTTGCTTCTCTTCCCTTACTATGTCCTGGATGCCTGGGCTTCTCTCTGTTTGCTGAGTGGCCCAAGCCTCATCCTGACTAGGGGTTGGCACGTGCTCCTCCCTCTAGCAGGAGTGCTCCCTCCCCATCCACACCCTGGGCACTCTTCCTTATCCTCCAGGTCCCATCTTTGCATCACAACCTGCACTTTCCTTCAGACCACTTATCATGACTGGGTACAACAAGGGCTGAAAACTGGTGGTCCTCATGCTGAATGAGGGCGGAGGTCTTGTTTTGTTTGACAACTTGCTTGATATTTTTCAATCTGAGCTACTTTGGGCTGAGGCATTGCCCTCTCCAGCTTGCCACCGGCTCCCCCATTCCTTATTGTCTCACAGGCAGCTCATTTTCTTTATTAAGTCCTCGGTTTGGGCAGCAATTTGCCTTTGAGACCCCCAGTGCAATTATTTGGTTCATGTTTATTTTTTCTAGTAGACTATGAGCTCCATGAAGACTGTAACCCTATCTCTCTTGTTCCTGACTGGAGCCCTGACACCTCCACAGTGTCTACATATAATGGGAACTCAGTAAATATTTGGTGAGTGAAAAATGGACAGACCTATGATGCTGGTACTATGATTATGCCCATTTTGCAGATAAGGACATTGAGGCCTAGAGAGGCCCAAGGTCACTCAGTTGATTAGTAGCAGAGCTGAGACATGAACTTCAGTTTGTCTGGCCCCAGAGCTCGGCTCTTAGCTGTTACTTGATATTACCCAGGGCTGTCACCCAATCCTGCTGAGTCTCAAGTATTTTACTTCTGAAATGATATAAACTCTGCTCTATCTACCTCTTGAAGTTGTTATGAAGATCAAATGAGATAACAGTTTGAAAGTGTTCTAAAAAATCAGAAGGGGCCAGGCATGGTAGCTTATGCCTGTAATCCAAGCACTTTGGGAGGCTGAGGTGGGAGGATTGCTTGAGCCCAGGAGTTCAAGACCAGCCTGGGCAAAATAGTGAGACCTCATCTATACAAAAAAATTTAAAAACTAGCCAGGCATGGTGGTGCACGCCTGTAGTCGCAGCTCCTCAGGAGGCTGAGGTGGGAGGATCACTTGAGCCTGGGAGGTCAAGGCTACAGTGAGCTGAGATTACCCGCATTGTAATCCAGCCTGGGCAACAGAGACCCTTTTTCAAAAAAATAAAAAAAAATCAGAAGGGATATAACAATCTTATTGGAAATACTGTCACTGTCATTTTCCTCCTAAAACCCAAACTCTCTTGCTTAAAACCTGTCCATGGCTCCTAACTGCCTCTAGAGTAAAGTTCAAGCTCCTTAACCTGGCCCCACCTGGTCCTCTCACCCCTACCAGCCTCTCCGATTTCTCTGGCTCCTTCTGCCTTCCCTTACGTTTGTATCCAAACAGATCTGCCCCACCAACACACACAAGCCATGCTGTTTCCTCCCCATGACATGCTCTTCTCCCTCCCTGCTTCACTTCTTGATCCCTGACTCACCCTTTGAGACTCAGCTCAGGCATCCCAGCCCCTTGAAGCCCTCCCACTCCCCCTCTCATGGGCCCTCTGGGTCCCATAGCCCCCACACTTAATCCCATCATAATCATTTACCATATTTTTCTGAAATGAAGATACTTTCTGCATCTTTCTTTCCCAACAGCCTGTGAGTTTCCCAGTGACCAGGACTGTGTCTTAGTTCCCCTGTGTCCTCAGTGCCCAGCCTGGCCCAAAGTGGACATTCAGTACATTTGTTAAGTCTCTTTACAAGGCCCATGTGTTCCTTTCATAGTCAGCAAATAATAAAAGTAAACATCATGGTATGGTTTGCATCTGTGTCCTTGCCCAAATCTCATGTTAAATTATAATCCCCATTGTTGGAGGAGGGGTCTAGTGGGAGGTGATTGGATCATGGGAGAGGACGTCCCCCTTGCTGTTCTCATGAGAGCGAGTGCTCACAAGATCTGGTTGTTCAAAAGCATAGCACCTCCCCCTGCTCTCACTTCCTCCTTCTTGGGTTATGTAAGATGTGCCTGTCTTTGCCTTCTGCCATGATTGTAAGTTTCCTGAGGCCTCCCCAGCCATATTTCCTGTACAGCCTGAGGAACTGTGAGTCAATTAAACCTCATCTCTTTATAAATTACCTAGTCTCAGGTAGTTCTTTATAGCAATGCTAGAACAGATATTACACATCAATAGGGATGGAAGCGAACACTTCTAAACAACACATGTATCATTACTTTGACCACAAGAAAGTTCATTCCCAGCAGGGGATGACTGAGAATGTAGTCATTCATCAAATCAGTATTTATTGAGAACCCCCCAGGGCTTGGTGCTGAACCAGGTGCAGATTAAACTAGGCTGGGCACCTACCATGGTTCACCTGTTCTCAGTCCACCCAATGGAACAAGGTGGGGCACCCAGAGGGTAACAAGATGTTCTCAGTTGGGGGAGAAATGCTGACTGTGGGACCTGGGAGGGCATCAAGGAAGAGGTGTCTTTGATGTGGACCTTCAAGAATGATCTGGCTTCATGGGGTGGAGGGGCAGGGATGGGGAAAGGTCAGGAGTGGGATTTGGGGATTTTAGGGTCACCAGACAGTTCCACATGTTGGAAGCCCACTGTGTGTAAAGGAGGAGGTTAGTGGGAAATAAGGTTGGCGTCATCTCAAATGCCAGGCTAAGAGATTGAAACTTTACCCTGCAGGCCACGGGAACACAAAACCTGCTCCCCACAGGTCTTGCTGCTCCCATTTGGGTCCTCCCTAGACCCCCAATCCACGTTCTGCCCTCAGCCAGGAGAGCCTTACAAATGTAAATTCACAGTCTGTCCCTTCCCCATTTGAAACCATTCAATGGATTCTTAGTGCTCTTTGAATAAATACCCGCCTCCTTCTGTGGCCTACAAAGCTGCCTTCACTGGCCCTGCTCCCCACTCTTCCGTTGTCACCTCCCAGCCCCCGCCCCCTCACTCATGTGGTCCCAGCTGCTGTCCTCCTTTCTGTTGTCTGAGGTGCCTTGTTCCTTCCTGGCTCTGGGTTTTCAGTTTTTGCATTTGCTGTGCCCTCTGAAGAGCACTGCATTCCCCAGGGCTTCCCCTGGCCGAGTCATTCTCCTCACAGTTCTAAACCTGCACCAGCCCCTGACCCCACTTTCCAAGGGTGCCTGCCCACCACACCTCCTCAGGGAGCTTCACTCTAGTGCTCTTTGGAGTCCTGTGTCCATTGACAGAAAGGGAAATGGGCTCTTACAATAAAAGAGGCTGTCATTGTGTAGTTATGGGTAGAGACTATGTGACAATGTTCCTAGGAAATTGGCAAGGAAAGCTCTCAGACGCCAGCTAGTTCAATCACCTGCCCAGGTCAGGGACACTCTCCTCAATGCCACTGGCAGACTTTGCCTCTGTTTATACATCTCCAGTGACGTGGAACTTTCTACTTAAGATGGTGGACACTAAACTCTGACTGCTAGAAAATATTTCCTTATATTGACCCAGAATTTGTTTCCCTGGACTTTCTACCCTTTGGTTCTAGTCCTCCCCATGGATGTCCCAGAAAACACACTTGTTCTCTCTTTTCTCAGACAGCCTATAGGTGTCTGGAAACAATTCTACTCTTTCTTGAAATTCTCCCTGCTCTTGGCCTGATTCAATCTCTTGCTATGTCCAATTCTACCTGTCTGGCTATGGTTTTTGGGCCCCTCTTTTCCTGATTACTCCTTAAAGGTTGTTGCTTCCAGGCTTATACCCAGGGTCTCTTCTCTTTTCAAATAATCCCTTCCATTCTCATGTTTCTATGACCTTCTGTATGCTGGGGACATCCATACCAATATTTTTGACTTGGAATTAGCTCCAAGTTTATACCTCCAGTTGTTCCTAAAACATCTCCACTTGGATGGCTTACAGGGTTTTTTTTTGTTTTTTTTTTTTTTGAGACGGACTCTTGCTCTGTTTCCCAGGCTAAAGTGCAGTGGCACGATCTCGACTCTCTGCAAGCTCTGCCTCCCGGGTTCACGCCATTCTCCTGCCTCAGCCTCCCGAGTACCTGGGACTACAGGTGTCCGCCACCACGCCCGGCTAATTTTTTGTATTTTTAGTAGAGATGGGGTTTCACTGTGTTAGCCAGGATGGTCTCGATCTCCTGACCTGGTGATCCGCCCACCTCAGCCTCCCAAAGTGCTGGGATTACAGGCGTGAGCCACGGCGCCCGGCCGGGGATCTTTTTTTATTATTTATTTTTAATTGAGACAGGGTCTTGCTCTGTTCCCCAAGCTGGAGTACAGTGGCTCAATCATAGCTCACTGCAGCCTTGAACTCCTAGGCTCAAATGATCCTCCCAGCTCAGCCTCCTGAGTAGCTGGGACTACAGGTGCATGCCATTAAGCCTAGCTAACTTTTTTTTTTTTTTTTTTTTTTTGAGATGGTGTCTTGCTCTGTCACCCAGGCTGGAGTGCAATGGCATGATCTCGGCTCACTGCAAGCTCCACCTCCCTGGTTCATGCCATTCTCCTGCCTCAGCCTCCTGAGTAGCTGGGACTACAGGTGCCTGCCACCATGCCCGGCTAATTTTTTGTATTTTTAGTAGAGATGGGGTTTCATTGTGTTAGCCAGGATGGTCTTGATCTCCCGACCTCGTGATCCACCCACCTCAGCCTCCTAAAGTGCTGGGATTACAGGCGTGAGCCACCCCACCAGGCCCGGCTAACTTTAAAAAACAATTTTGTAGAGATGGGATCTCACTATGTTGCCCAGGCTATTCTCAAACTCCTGGGCTCAAGCAATCCTCCTGCCTCAGCTTCCCATAGTGCTGGGATTACAGGCATGAGATACTGTGCCCAGCTACTGACAAGGATCTTAAACTCAACCAACCAAGACTGGATTTGTCTTTGTGCCCCTTCCCCCACTAACTGGGTCCTCTGAGTACGTTCTCTATCTCTGTGGAAGACATCTCCATCTACCAGGTCCCCCAGCTGCCAACTTGAGAACCATCTTTATTTGCCTCTTCTGTGTTTCCTGACCAACCAGCCCCCAAGTCCCTGTAGTTCCCTCTAGCCTGGGCCTTCTCCCTCACCTCCCAGCATCTTTAGCTTGGGCATTTGACCAGAGCCCTGACGTGTGTGCCTGGGAAAGGTGGCCAGCCTCTCCAGCTCTCCCTGTTTCTCCACTGGGCATTAATGTGTTCAGTGCTGGAGAAGCGGCATGGAGAAGACCTTCAGTCTTCAAGCTTTATAGCCCCAGCTCTCATCTCCCCACACCAACATTCTGAGTCTGCCAACTCAGTCTCAGGTCTTTTCTGACTGCTCCCAATCCAGTCCTGCCACTCCCAGTGGCCTCTCCATCTCCTGGCTTGCAGGATCTTTTATGATCTTGTCCCTTCTGACCTCTCTCACCTCATTTCCAGAGACACCAGACCTCTTGGGTCATGCTGTTTCCTTGCCCGAAATGCTTTTCCTTCCCCTTTTGGCTTGGAGAACTCCTTTTTATCCTTTAAGCTCCAGTGTAAAGATCTTTTCCAAAAGCTTGGAACTGTTCCTCCCCATCCCATACCCTCAGCACACCTTTTACTCCTGGGTGTCATCCCTGGGCCCGGCATTCACCCCTTCTTATTCTGTAATTATCCATTTATCTCTGTCCTTTACCCGTGAAGCTGCATTGCTTTGCCAAGAACTTGGTCCCCAGCACATTACTGCCAAAACCTTTAAGACTGACGTCTTCTCCATGCCTCTCCTCCAGTACTGAATACATTAATGTCCTGCAGAGAAACAAGGCGAGCTGGAGGGCTCCCGTCACATGGGTCGGGCCTCTGGTTCCTCCAAGTAGGCTCAGTTAGAAATCTCAGAAATGTACATGACCTGCCCCCGACTCCATGGCAACCCTTCACCCAGAGGGGGTCGGCACAATATCTGTGGCTGAGTTTTTGCCCTCACCCCACTTTCACGCGTCCTTAGGGCGCTGAGCGCTCCCTGCAGACGCTTCTTCCCGGGGCTTACCGAGCAGCGACAAGAACAGACTGTGGTACGCTTCATAGTCGTCGTCCATGGTCGTGGTGCTGGGAGGGGGTGCTGAAGGGCGTGTGTGAATGTGTGTCGATGTGGGCTTGCTTGCGTAGGGGTACCGGGGTATCAGATAAACCGTAACTCCAAGTCGTGCGAAAGGCGCTCAGCTCAGACTGCAGAAGCAACCTGTTGCCGTGGCTACGGACGCCCCGCGCCAATTGGCTGAGCGCTGTCACGTGTTAAGAGCGAGCCCGCCCTGCCGAGCGCCTGCTGGCCCCACCTCGTTTTCGTCCAATTCTGGGAGGGGCAGCGAGCAAATCCACGCCGCGCCCAGTTCTGGGCTTGGTGAAAGGCGGGATTTCTTTGTTCGGCCCAGTAGTCCCTGAATCCAGTGTAGAAAGTCTCCGGTTTTCCCGTGAAATGTGGAATCTTCCGCAGGTCTCCATATCTCTAGGCCTCAGTTTTCTCATCGGAAAAATAGGCCCTGCCTCCTCCAGAGGGTTAGGAAGAACCAAAGTGAGCTGTGGCCAGATAGAGGTGTTGGGTATGTTCTGCCCCCCTTATGGCAGGGTGCCATGGTTTGGAGTTACAGAACCTGAGGACCAGAGAATAACAATAAACCCTTGAAATGTGCATCAACTGATAAGCAAAATGAGGTATATCCATAGGATGGCCATAAGAAGGAATGAAGTACATGCTACAATATGGATAAACCTTCAAAACAGTATGCTAAGCAAGAAGCTAGACACAAAAGGCCACGTGCTGTATGATTCCATTTATGTGAAATGTTCAGCATAGACGAACCCACAGACACGGAAAGTAGATGAATGGTTGCTAGGGGATGGGGTGAGTAATTGGAAGTGACTGCTAACAGGTGGGGAGATTCTTTTTGGAGTGGAAAAAAGAAATGGAAACTTCTGGAATTAGTGATGATGGCTGCACACTGTAAATGTACTAAACCACTGAACTGTACACTTTAAAATGGTTAAATGGTGGCTTTTAGCTCAATTTTTAAAAAGTTAAAGAGAAACACCTGAGCCCTTATTCCTTTGCTGAGACAAGCTATCTTTGTGACGCTTGCAAACTGAGATTGTTGCCATGGGCCACATTCACACAGCACTCTTGCAAGCCAGGTACCATTTTAGCACTACATGTCTGAACTTCATAATTACCATCATTGTGTGAGGTAGACACCACTATCCCATTTTTAAAAGACAAGTTAACAGGTACAGAGGTCAGGCAACCTCACCTGCAAGAAACAGGAAAAGCCAGGCCTAGAGCCTGAGCAACCTGGCTGTGTCCTGAGCTCCCCTGGTGCAGAGCTCGCCTCCTGCATTCACACGGGCCCACACTCCCCATGGAGATGCTGGGGGAAGGTATGTGACCACCAGCCCTACCACAAAGCCACACCTGATGCCCTGAGCTTGGTGAGCTCGCCCCACCCTCCAGGCCCAGCTGGGCCCAAGGTTTCAGAGGCCCCTCTCCACCCTCTTTGGATGTCTTGTCCCTACTCCTTACCGCTTTTGTTCCCTTCCATTATTAGGTGCCCTTCTTTCTCTCTGTGAGGGTCTGTACAGAACTTGTTTATCTTTGTGCCCCTCCCCACCAGAGGGCTTTACACTTTGTGAATGCTACTTGGATGTTTGTTAAATGAAAATGTGATGGTAAACTATAAAGTGGATGTTTGCCTTGGGGAGAGGGAGGTGTGGCCAGTTTTCCTGTTCTCTGGTCAAAATCCATCCTTCTAAAAACTGACACTTACTCACTAAAGTGGAAACAACCAACTACCTCTGCATCACACTGCAGCCTGATTCGGTTCACACTGCCCTACAACAAAGGCAGTTTCCTGAACAACTGATTTATTTTTCGTTTATTCAATCAATTTAATTTTCAAATTATACCTTAAAATGGTAGTTGGTAATTAAGACACAGTAACTAGTTTTTTCCCTTGGTTTCTTTCTAATAGTAAATGCTTTGGTATTTGAACTGTAACAATACTTGTAATAAAAATGGCGTTAAGACTTATTTTTTTTAAGACAGGGTCTTGCTGTGTCATCCAGGCTGAAGTGCAGTGGTGTGATCATAGCTCACTGCAGCCTCAATCTCCTGGGCTCAAGGGATCCTCCCACCTCAGCCTTCTGAGTAGCTGGGACCACAAGTGTATGTCACCATGCCCAATTAATTTTTAAAATTTTTTGTAGAGATGGGGTCTCATTATGTTGCCCAGTCTGGTTTTGAACTCCTGGGCTCAAGCAATCCTCCTGCCTCAGCCTCCCAAAGTGCTAGGATTACAGGTGTAAGCCACTGTGCCTGGCCAAATGGTATAAACTCCAAATGGAAGATGAGAAATGAGTTTTCACAAACGGACCAAGGTAAAAGAGTGAGTGAGCTGAAATGGAGCAGCAGGCCCATATTCACATTAGGTTATCAAATGGATACTGAGGTGGAATCTACAATTCCTAAGAGCTAGTGTGGAGCTGTCAACAATACACAATGCCAGAGGAATCTTATTTGTCTTTGGGGTCAGCTTTTATTTTTATTTTTTAAATATATATTTTTTGAGACAGGGTCTCTCTCTGTCATCCAGACTGGAGTGCAGTGGCATGATCATGGCTCACTGAAGCCTTGACCTCCTGGGCCCTCATGAGCTCAAATGATCCTCCTGCCTCAGCCTTCCGAGATTACAGGTATGCACCACCACGCCTAGCCAATAAAAATATTTAGTGGGCCCCTAGCTTTAGCAAGGCTGATAGAAATTTGCTTTGTATTATTGATAGTTTAGAACTATTTTTCATCTTCTGATTATATTTCATCATTGGAAAAGCCATATTTTTTTGGATTGTTGTCAAATAATAATTTATTTTAAAAAAATCTCAAAACATGTTCAAACACATTCAGTAGCAAAGATCCACCATTGGCACACACATTAAGAAAGCACACACACTAGGCTTCTAGTTGGGCTAATTAAAATCTCTATGGCTGGAAAGGTGGTTGGTTGTACTTAATTAAGCTTTTTTGAAGTGCAAAGCTATGCATAACAGATGAGCTTGAAAGCTGCAGAGTTTAAGATAGACTTAATTTTTCATGATTTTCCCAAAGCCAGTCATGATATTTATTTAATTTGTGGTCTTCAGGGTGCACCTGGAAGAAACATAACATACAGAGGCAGAGACCTTAATGTAACTTAGTCAGAAATACATTTTTTAAAATTGGCTTTTTAAATGTTTGCTGGGGGACAGTACATTACGATACCATACCTAAAAGTTATAACCTTTAACCTCCTGGGATTCATGAATATTTTAAGTTATACCTTATATTAAGGTAATCCCACACAGTTTACAAGGTACTGTCCAAATTACTACTCAACCATGACTTAGAGTGTGGGGTGGCGATAACATGAGTCAAGTATTAATACGTCACTTTCCAGAAGGAGGTTCTAGACCCTGAGAGGTTAAATGGATTCTCAGGTCACAATGGATTGCTCTGATGAAGCTGGGATAGGACCATGGTCCTTCAGTTCAGGCTTAGCCAGACCTACTGGCTGAATGCATGAGGGTGAGTCTCAAGCTGAGTGGGCAGCGTACCAGGCCACCCACCAGCTGCCAGGATACCACCAGCATGCCACGGGCTGGGCATATTCAACAGGGTTGAAGCAGGACCCAGTCACCACAAACGTAGTCTGAGACCACTAAGAGAAACCCAATATGCATACATTGCAGGCCCAAACCTTCCTGCTTTCCTGTAGTGGTGTACTTTTGACAGGAGGAAAACCACATCAGGCTTAGAGATAGCACACAAATAGGGAATGACAGGAACAGGGCCAGAGGTGACAAACCACTGGAGATGAGTCAGAGGCCACGCCGCTGGACTGATCTTTGTGGACTTGGGAGTGCCTACTGATCAAAAACCCCAAAACCCACATGCCACCCGCTTCCCCGCAGCCAGGAACACAATTGTTTGTGACTGTAATAGCATTTGTATCCAATAAATAGTCTTAACCATAATGGTGGACTTATTTTGCCTCAGAGACCAAATGTGCTGAATTATGGATGGGAGTGAGCCTCACCTGCTTCCATTCATTGACACAAAAAATTCGGTAAGAGTCGTTGCCGTATTTACCAATCCCATGAAGCTCAATTGGATACTTCCACTGCTTTGTCAGGTATTCATCTGAAGAATACAACATCCCACATTATCAGGTCAGCTTCTAAAGACACCCTCCCAAAATGTGTGGTGATGGGGCAGGATGGAGAGAACAGCAGAAAGGGACAGGAAAGGCTCTTTCCCAGCAACCCCAGTTGTGATTACTCTTCCTTCTGAATTCCTGCAGCACCCATATCATTTGCCAATTCCTAACCATTCTTTTGTGCTATGCTAACGAGACAGAGGTCACGTCCTTGAGGTCAAGAACTAGGCTTTCTGCTTCACTGACTTCTTCCCCTAATTCTGCCCACATGCCTGACCCAGTGCTGGGCAAAGATTTATTGTTTAGGTCAGTGGGAGACTGTGGTTTGGGGAAAGTGGACTTTTTTAAATGCCTTGGGTGCTTGAGCTGAAAAACCTCCATTAATATAGTATCTGAGAACATTAAAGTTTAAGGTGTGGCTCTCTTAAATAAGCACAATGTATTATGTTTTTCCTTTGGGTATATAGGAAAATACCTGAGAACTTGACAATGGTTTTTGCCCGAAGATCGTAGAGACCAAGAGGTTTAAGAAGTTCTGACACATCTCTCCAGTCTGCGGTTCTTGCTACCTCAGCTGAAGGATACTTCTCCAGAAACTTCCAAAGCACAGGTATTGCCATTTTACCTGGGAAGTAAAAGTAACTGAATGATTACAAGACTCCAGGTGGGCTGATTTCACGTTCAAGTAGTTTCTCATAGAAATCTCATCCAGAGGGTTTTTTTTTAAAGAAAACAAAAAACAAAAAAACACTGGCGAGAAGCCATTATCTGAACCAGCAACCACTTTCAGAATCAAATGCCAAAACTGCTAATATATTGGGCTAATAGTCCAAATTATGCTGAAAACTGGCCTTGCATGATTAGCTTTTAAATGATCAGATCAGCAGATAATGAGAGTAGAAGCATATAGAACACAAAGTACATTCAGTGAAAAAGATACTTTTAAACACACATGAAAGAGGGTGGAGAAACGTTAACTGATTTTCACTGATGATCAAAAAGAATTTGGAAGTATAAAATAAATAAAATCTACCCCTTTATTCTAAAAGGTCTGTTGGATGTCATCCAGTCTAATTTCCTCATAGGTGAAGAGTTTAAGGGTGAAGGGGGAATGCCTTATCCCAGGTGACACACTCAAAATGGACTTTGAACCCAGGGCTCAATTCAGTGCTTTCTCCTTACCACACTGTCTCTACTAAGACAAAGATGATAATAATCCCCAAACCTGAGGTCCGATTGAGAAATATAGTAGCGATGAGAAGCTTCCATGGATCATGAAAAAGTGTTTCTTGAACGAGATTAAAAGGTGACCGAGGAGGTGTCCATTTCTTAAAGGCTTTACGTCGTGGGGGGCTAAGAGCTAAACAAACATACTGCATCAGAATTGAAAACCCAAAATGGAATTAGAATTTGCTGTTCTGATTGGGAAAGGGATACCTTCTTTGTTATATTTGCTGGAAAAATACAGGCTTGTTTTCCTTCTTTGTATCTGTGTTCGTGGGATGGTATCTTCTGAAAAGGAAAAGTAAACACTTTATGGAGTCTATGGTTTAGCTTAAAGCAATATTCAGGGATGCAAATAATAACATCAACACTATTACAAAGCATGCCGGGCACTATTCTAAGCCCTTTGCATAAATACCCAATTAATCCAACTAATGACCCATGAACTTGGTACTATTTTTATCTCCACTTTACAGATAAGGACATTGAGGCACAGAGAAGCTAAGTAACTTGCTCAAGATCACACAGATACTAAGTGTCCCAGCTAAAATTCAAATCCAGACAGTCTGGCTCCTGAGTCCTCACCTTTAACCACTCTGTGACACTAGTTCTTTATGACTTATGTTCAGAGTTTATAGTATTGAAAAATTAAAGGCAGTATGGAATATTTTAAATTACAATGCATTTGTATAATGTGGTCATTAAAGTATTTTTTAGACTATTGTGAATATTTTCCTATTAACTTCTAAATGAAAAAGCAAGAGTCTACATATGATCCCAATTTTATAAAAAAGGGGAAACATATATAAATAACAATACAGAAGTTAAGAATGAAATAAGCCAAAATGATATAATGGTTGTTGCCAAGTGCTAATTTTTCTTTCCTTCTTTACTTTTCTGTATTTTCCAAAATTTCTGCAGTGAACACTTACTTTTACGCTTACCAAAAAAAGGGATACAGACAAAACAGAATCTGCAGAAAAACCTACAATTTGAACCCTAGAACACCTGAGACAACTACCTATTGAGAACCTCTATCTATTGGGAACCAGTGTTATCAGACTTCTCAAATTTCTAAAATCACATGTAATACTCCTTAACCATACCCTCGCAATTTGAATATCAGTTAATAATACCTTGCATTTGTATAGCATCTTTTTCACTTCTCATTTTACAATATTTTTGATGTGAAAAACAGGACTGGTCAGGATGGTTACCTCTATTTTACAGATGAAGAAAGTGAAGCTTCTAAATTAAGCAATCATCCCAAAATGATACTGGGATTGACTATAAACTGGAACAAGTATCCAGGTCTCCAGATAATTAGACTACTGTTTTTTCGCTATTTCAGTTTGAGTAGGTAAAGCCCAGTAGAGAGTAAAAAAAAAAAAGAACAAAGGAAACTGCTCTGACTGCTCTGATTTGACAACTTTTTCTGTGGGCTCCTATGAATAATTACTAGTCTCCTTTATGCCAGGTTTACTTGGCAATTTCTAGCTAAGCCAATGGGTGTCTTCACTATTTCATGGACACCTCGTACTAAGAGTACTTCATCTCATGTTGAGAACTAGACTCTTACCACAAAAAAAAGTTTTTAATATTTGCCCATTTTGCTAGCAATAAATCTACATAAACCTCAAAGCTTTCTTCAAGAAGCTCAGTGTCTAGGACACAGACTTGAAGAATTCTTATGCAGTTCCTAGGTATATATGGCCATCTTGTGTTAAAGGCAGAGAAACTCCAGGCACAGAAAAGACATAAAATCATGGGTAGAACTGGGAACAAGAATCAAACCTAATCTCCTGCTTCACAAATTTCTCCAGGCTGTTTCCCCACAGGAGTTTAAGTAAAATTATTATTCTTTAAAGGAGTTATTCATTATACCATAATGGCATAATGAATAACTAATACAGGGCTGCTCAAAAGGTCTCCCTTTTATCTCTTATTCACTGAGGTATTATAAAGACAAAACTGCTAAGTTCTGAATTCTGTATTAAGAGCATATTACAAATAATAGATGAACTATGTGATTATACTTTTGAATTATTTAGAGCTCTAAAGCATTTTAGAGAAGCATTACATTAAAATAGAAGATAAAAATGACTATGATATATACAAAATTAAATTGGAAGTCACACTTAGTAGTAAGTATCAGGAGGGGTGTGAAGACACCAACTATTCTCCACTCATTTATGTATATAAGAAGCCTTCCCTAAATTTTTCACAAGTGAAGGCTTTTAATTTTCCTTCAAGTTTTAAGATTACTGGCTGGAAAGAGGATGGGAAGAAGGGAAAGCACTGCTGAGGAGGAGAGTCCCAGCTGCTGCACCAGGGAGAGACGATGGCAGCTGTTAATAGTAATACTCTCCTTTGCCATGGCATCACGACAGCAGTCAGCCGATTTTCTCTCTGCCATAGGAAACTGCTTGAATATCAGTTTAAGATAAAGTATTAGGATCAACTGGTATCTCATATTTGGCCCTATTTCTTGGCTCTATTTTCACATCTTAACCATGTATGGGCACGAATACAAGATGCAGCATTATAAATTTCTCATCACATAATGTTTAATAGTGCTTGAAAGCACTGGATACCTTGAAATATTTTCTCACCAGTGAAGTCTTTCCTGGTTGGTGAGCAGTTGTTGTCCATTTCAGAGCCACGTTTTAAAATGTCAGTATGCAAATGTTCTTTCCTTTCCACAACTTCTACTTTTGTTCCGATTTCTTCAGATTCTAAAAAGGTATCCTCATACTTCTCGTTGTGTTCTGAGTCTTTGGCTGAACAAAATTTGTTTATGATGCCAGAAGTTTTTTGTTCAGAACAAAAATTTGATCCTGAACTCAATGATCTTTCTTTTTTTTTTACAAGGCTGTTTTCTTCACTGGTCACACTGAGGGTCTCACCACATGCTCCAGCATCAGAAATGCAGACAGTTCTATCAAGCTGACTTTTTTGTGCAACAGGTTCACTTTCAGCATCTGCTTTATTACACACAGATTCTCTTTTGCTATCACTTCGAACAAAACCTGAACAGCTCTTCCTACATCCTTTTTTAGTTTTCTTAATTGGGATTCCTTTCAAAATAGTCACCTTTCCTTTGGGCTTTCTAACCTTTCTGAAGTTAACATCATCAACACCCTCATCTTCTTTCAAAAGCAAATGAGTGGAAGTAAAGTTAGAGAGTCCTCTGCTCTCCTGCAACTCTGAACTACTACTTGGCGGCATAAACACATCCTTTTTGCACTTGCTTCGGGTCCTGAGGTTCCAGTTTGAATTGTTACTTTGGTTTTGTAGATGGGATGTCAGGGCTGCCATGCTGCAGTCTTTATATCTTGACTTGATACCCCTTTTAGAAAGTACAGTAAAATCAAAATCTTCTGGCTTAAGAGAAGTCTCTCCATTTTTGTGAAGATAATTAGCAAGTGAACTTTTGGATCTGAACTTCAGTCCTTGTGGGCTAGAAAATGATATTAAAGGAAACTTACTGCTAGTAAATAGAAGGGACTTTTAAAAGAACTGGACCACATTTCAGATTTCTAATTAATTTCCAAATGTTGCCATAGGCATCTGTCATTTAAAAATGAAAAAGAGTGATAAATGGCACTTTTAAATGGTTTCCTCTATGACAATATAAATTTATAAATATAACTAAAATGCAACCTACCCGTTAACCATTCACAGTAGGAGGGACAAAATGTATGTAATTTTCCCCAAATCACTTGATGTAATTAATAGCAACATTGAAAGAATAGAATCTGCAATGGTTTTATGGTAAAAATATAAAGAAGCTAAGATTCCTGCTATGCTCCCACTACCTGCCCAGACAAAATCATTTGGCTGTACTATCTTTACCATCTTATATGCTTACCTGATAAAGTACACGTCAAATCTTCCTGCTGTCTTCCCAAATAACCTTTGCTTCACAACTCTTTCCCATCCGCATGGGACAGACTTACGGCATTCTGTTCCTGCAGTAGCACCAAACTGAGCAGAAGCGATGGGTTCTTGTAGCAAGGGATTACATTCACTGCTTCTTTTTATCATCATTTGTTCCTCATCTTCTCCCACTCTTTCCAATTCCATAGCAACATCTTCTTTGCTGGAAAAACAAAGTCTAAGTGATTAACTTATTTAAAATTTATCTTCCACTGCCTACTCAGTTTTAATCCATGACAATGCAGGAACCACATAGATTATCCATATTAAAATGAGGGAGATTAAAGTCAGTGTGGACCAGTCTTGTGCTATGGGAGTATTTTCCTGTCTTCCAAAAGCTTCCCATATCCTCTAGCACAGGTTAAAAAGTGTTGGAAATCTCTGCACAACAAAAAAGTCAAGCTAGAAACTTTTCAGATTAATCACTGAGTAGGGCTATTATAAAGATTTCTGGGGGCACTTACCATAAATTTGAGAATATGAACCAATAGCTAAGCTCTTAAGCACCAGAAAATGCTTAAATAAATCAGTGAGTTACACTGTCTTCTCTGCAAATAAATGAGGTAAAAGTTTTACATAATGTAAAATTTCTGGGAGAGAGTGTGTATCACTTTCATCAGATGTAATCCTCCAGAAGGTAAATAATTTGATACAGAATTTTTGAATCTTCTTCATTCTGGATCCTCATGGTAACCTTGTAGGTACAATAAGGTTTACTCTCAATTTATTGATAAAATTGAGTGACAGGTTAAATTACTTGCAGAACAGACACGAGAACCCAAGTCTACCAAATCTTGGTCTAATACTTCTCCCCCATACTATTATTGAAAAAAGCTGGCAAGGCAAGGTGGCTCATGCCTGTAATGCTAGCACTTTGGGAGGAGGAAGTGGGAAGATCACCTGATCCCAAGAGTTTGAGACCAGCCTGGAGAGCACAGTGAGATCCTCGTCTTTACAAAAAATGAAAAAAAAAAAACCCAAAAAAAAAAAAAAAAAAACAAGCAACCGGGCGTGGTGGAGTATACCTGTGGTCCCAGCTACTAAGGAGGCCGGGGTAGGAGGACTGCTTAAGTCCGGCAGGTCAAGGCTTCAGGGAGCTATGATTGTGCCACTGCACTCCAGCCTGGGTGACAGAGCGAGACCTCATCTCAAAAAAAAAACCACTAAACTAAAACTTCATTAAAGTTCCAATGTGTCTTCTATGATGAAAACATACTTTTAAAATTAAAAAAAAAATTTCAGTAAAGTGTATCCTAATCACTAAACCACAGATTGTAAAAGGTGGATGGGTCTAGAGAGATCATTTAACCCAAGATCTTTTCTACAAATAGGGAAACTGCAAGAACTAGAATTAGAATCAAGGTTTTCTGATGTAATTTGGGGTAAAATAATTTTGAGGAGCTGGATGGATCTTATGAAATGATATTGTTTACAATTTTAGAGATAAAAATACTGAAGCCTGGTGGAATCAGCACAAACTCTTAAGAGACTGGGGCTCAAATTCCAGCTCTACCAGCTGTAAGTTTAGCAGCAAGTTACTTAACATCTCAAAGTCTCGGTAAAAGACTCTGTAAAAAGAAGGTGATGCCTCTTTCAAAGTAGTTCTTAGGATTAAATTTTGAAAAAAGTAGGTAAATCTTAACCTCCTATCACACACGTACTCTAATGACTTCCTAGGATCCTCCAACCCCAAGGGGACCTCTTTCACAAAACCTCCCGGCTCCCCCCCAGTCTCCCTAGTCATCTTAGATGAGGAAGTCGAGCGCACCCCAGGGCTGATCGCACAGGAAGAGCACCTGGGCTCCAGACCCTAGTAACTAAACCCGTGGGCTTCGAGGTTTCTGCCGACCCTCTGTCAAAGGTTAGAAAGGCCCACACACTGTCCACTCTCCCGATACCATTTTACAGGTGGTGAAACTGAGGCCCAAAAGGGGACAGTAACTTACCGGAGGTCATTCGGCGGGTCTGGGACTAGGCGCTCACTAGAGGTGACGGTGGGGGCAGCTCCGCGGTCCCCCAGACTCAGACTCTCCAGCCCAGTTGTGCCCATCGAGCAGGGTCCGGCTGCAGCAACGAGCCCAGCGCCGCGACGCCCAGGGTGTGGGACGGAGTAAGATGTGAAACCTCTTCAGCTCACTGCACCGGGCTGCAACCGAGGTCTGAATGTTGCGAAAGCGCCCCAGACGCCGCCGCTGCTTTCCGGCCGCCCCCTCGGCTACAGCCGCCATTTCCACGCTCCACCAATCAAATCCATTCTTGAGGAAGACGCACCGCCCCCACACGCCCCGACCAATCGCTCGCGCTCTGGTTGCGCTGGCGCCTTAGGGGCTCCAGTTCCACCATTGCTTTTGCTGCTTTTCTGGCTTTCCCTTTCGGACATGCGCGCTCGGAGCAAGGCGCCCTCGCACTCAGCTTACCGCGCATGTACGTTGCCAGGGGTAACGCAGGTAGCCAAAGTGGCTTGTGGAGTGGCGACCGTTAGTGAGGCGGTTGCTGAGACAGACGCTGAGGCGGGTAGGAGGAGCCCGAGCCGTAAGGGAAGCCGTGATGAGGGCCGTGTTGACGTGGAGAGATAAAGCCGAGCACTGGTGAGGAGCGGGGCGGTCCGCGAAGAGCGGGAGGTCGAGTCCTCGCGGGGACTGCGCGAGCCGCTGCAGCGTGTTTGAGGGGGGCAGCGGGCTTGCTGCCTGGGCCGAGGGCACTGAACCCCGGCCTGGGAGACTGCAGGGTCGCCCTCCCGCCCCTTGGCGGTTGGAGAAACTCCTGAGGGTTGGAGAGCGGCAAAGGGAGGTGCCGCGCCTGAGGTGGTGGCGGGTGGAGGCGGCTCTTCCCTCACGGTCTGGCCTTGTCGCTGCCTTGAATTCATCTCACACCCACGAGACAGCACGAAGCTGCTCAAGCTTCACAGTTCTTGCCACATCCACATAGTACCCATACTCTTGTTTTCTTGACGTTTTTCTCTAAATTGTCTCATTTATTTTAATTATGATTTCACATTTTACAAGGAAACTTTATTACTCCATTTATGAAAACCAGTGTCACTTGCTCTAAGTGTTAAGATAAAATCAGCGTCGCTTGCTCTAAGTGTAAAAGTAAAACTTAAAGTAGGGAGAAACAAAACTGAACAAGCTGTAGCTAGCTGTTGTTGCTAGGGAGCCTTTAAACCTGAGATCTCGTTTCTCTAAAACTGGAGATTGGCAGGTATGATCAGAGAGGTGCTCAAAATGAGCACCAAACACAAGCTCTCCTAATTGGGAAGTCTGAAAAAGAACTGAAGGGGAATGACTTTGTCACCTTTTGATTCAGTTATTTAATGTCCTATTCCATTGTTATCGCCTAAATCTATAACATAGCAGTCTGTTTTGTCATATTCTTACTTATGGGATAGGTCTTGGCCTGACTTTGAAAATCATTCAGCATTGTTGTGAAGCCTCTGTTCTGGCCACTGGAGCAGGTTACTTGTCTTTGGTTCTGTCCCTTCTGAGATCTTTCTCTGTGTAAAGCATGCCGTCTCTCCTCATGTCACACGGAAATCCTGAACATCCTTCAAGGCTCACGTTGGAGACGGGTCCTCTCTTTTGTGTTCGGCACTAGTGGTAGCTGACACTATGTGCCAGGTGCTGGCTAAGCACTTCATATCCTTTATCTCGTTGTCTCTTCACCACTCGCTAAGGTAGGTACTATAATTTCCTCTATTTTATGTATGAGGAAACTGAAGCCCAGAGAGGGTGGATAATTTGCCAGCGTCACACAGTGAGGGGTGGAGCCAGCTTTCAAGCTCAGGTCTTCCTCACTCCAACGTCAACGCTCTCAGCCACTACATTAATTTTTCCTTATGTTACAGACGTGGCAAACTCAAATGTCTCCAGGAGACAGGCAGGTAACATAAATGGGAGATGTTTATTTGCATCTTCAACACTAGAAATTGTATGTTTTCCCTAGGAATAGTCTTGTATTCTGTACCCCATTTTTCTTGAAACACAGCCGTATCAGTGAATCTTTCATTTGTACTTTTAATAGAGATTTGAGTTTTAAAAAATCATTTTACTTTTAACTTTATTATAAACGTACCTATAGCACAAGCTGATGAGAGCTGGCAACTGAACATTTGGCTTCAATGTCAGAGTAATAGAGTGTGGCAAACTGCAGAGCTCATGCTCGGCCTAAAAGGGGCAGCTGCTGCTCAGCTCCTGCCAATTACCACCATGCAGGAATTTGGCCTAGTGTGCTCAGCTCTTCCTGTTTTTACCAGAAGCTAGGAATCTGGGTTTTTATGTGAAATGGCCTAATTTTTAAATGTTAGCATCCACTCTGAAAAAGAACAAAACACCGTGTGGGCCAAATAAAACATTTGCTGGCCAAATGCAGCCTGATTTGCTCTGTTTTCAACCCCTGGCACAGAATTTTGTTCATTTCTCTCTTGTGGTACTTCCAGAGTCTGTTGAGCATAAGAGTTAATTTTTTAAATCTGTTTAATTCAGAAGTCTAATAAACCCGTTAAAGGCAATGGCTATGTCTTACTCGTTTCCAAATTATTCTAGAGACAGGTCAGTGGTTGTTGTTACTATGGATAGTAATAAAATACTAGATATATATAAAACGAAGTACTGTGGGTAGATGTATTCATACGTGAATGAATGATGAATAAAGATTGGTTTTCTGGTTTTTGGCCCATTACAGATTTGAGACAACCTATTAGGATAAGGGATGTAGGGGTTCTATAGACCATCAATCCTGATGGCTGCTAGATATACCAGCTGATAGCCCAGAATGAAAACAAAACAAAAAACTAAACAAACAAAAAAAAGACAGTAGAACTAAAAAAATCCTAGATGTCAAAGATTAGTCCTCCACATCCAAATCAGCCATTGTCTCCCAGTCTGCTCCTTTGCTTCTATTTTAACCTTCACATAGCAGCAGGAACTCTGTTTTTTTAAGACCTGCTGCTGTGATCCTGTTACTCTACTTCTCATAAACCTAGAGTGATTCCCAATTACTTTCCATGTCAAATCGTGCATTTTGCTAGAGGGTCCTCCTGACCCTCCTCCCCATCAGGCTTGCAACATTTAAATTTATACTTTTAGGTTGAGCTGAAAACTCTATTTTTCTACCCGAAGATCCTTCCCAAATGCTCCCTTATTCTATGAACTCCCTAGTTTTCTCCTTTAAATGCACAGCTCCAGGTTCATCTCAACCAGGATGCCTTATTAGGCTAGCCCACTGTATTCCAATCAGGCTAGCATCTGCTGTAACTCTCCATTCATGCCAGCTAGTATTTACTGAGTACTTGCTATAGGCCACATGTCCACGTCTTTATAGGTGTTATCATGTTTAATCTCTACAACATGTGAGGTTGGAATTTTCATCTCATTTAAAGATGAAGAAATTGAGATTTAATGAGGTGACATAAGTTACCTAAGATTACAAAATGAGTAAGTGGGGCTGGGTCAGATGATGCAGGAATTGGAGAGGCACTGTGGGACATCGGTTTACAGTGAGGTGGGTGCAGGGTTGTCAGAGGACAATTTGCAGGATTCCTCTGTATCTCTGCAATGGAATCTGACAGTGTGTCTTCTGACAGTGTATCTCTTTTATAAAAAGAGGCAGGTGGAGAGAGAACCATCCTACAGTAGAATAGACTGCCTGCAAATGAGTGAGCTCCCAGCCCTGGAGTGTTCAAGCAGGGGCTAGATGGCCATCTATAAGGAATTCTTGCCCTGATGGGCCAGATGGACTGCATGACAAGGTCTAGAGTCCTTTCCAATTCTGAGTTTCTGGTGATTTCATAATTATATTTATTACATGTCTAGGACAGTGCCATGCACTGTGGGTCCACAAATATGTAGAACATGGCCATTGCTTTCAAATTGTGTATGACTATAATTAAAGGGGCAAGGCAAGATAATATCTAACACAATGTAAAGAAGACTGTATAAGTCAGAGCTAAACTGAAATGTACAGATTCTAAGTACATTAAGAGTTTAGATTGGGGCAAATCAGACATATATGATATATTTTAGGAAGGCAAATTTCAAGATATTCAGAGAAAATGAATTTTTATATCTAAGAGGAAGAATGTTCAGGCTTGGCTCAAATGAGACATTCAGAAATGATTTTGTGATAATTCAACCCAAAATGACCCTTATGAAGAAGAGGTCACACAGGAATCACTTTGATGAGCTCATATGTGTACAAGGCAGAAAGGAAGCCACATACCAAGGATGACTTTAGATGAGAGGTGCAGACACTGCTCCAACATCTAATAATCCACCATAGCAATCCACAAGTGTCAGGCGCTTTGGATAGACTGGCTTGTGCACCCCGTGAGTAGGAGGCTACTTCTCTATCCTTGTTTTGTAGGTGAGAATGAAAGCTCAGATAGGAGATCAGCTTTTCTGGCCCCACGTCCCCCCTACTTTTTATTCCGCCATGCTGCTTCTCAAAATGTGAAATGTGCCAAGGCTCAGAGGAAGAAAGCGTAAGAAACAAGGAAGGCCCAGGTCTGTTACCACATAATGGTGAGGAAGCTGAAAAACTCAGGGCTTCAGTTTGCCCAGCTGGAAAGAGTGTGATAATCATCCTTGTTCCAGCTTCTTTATCAGCCAGCTCTGTGACTAGGAGCAAACAACTTGCCTCTCTGTACTTTAGTTTCCTCATTGGTAAAATCGGGGCAGTGGTGCCTGTCCTGTCTACTACATTATGTTTTCGTAAGGATCAAATAAGGTAATGTAAGTTTACACTCTTTTTTTATTTTGAGACAGAGTCTCGCTCTGTTGCCAGGCTGGAGTGCAGTGGCGCAATCTCGGCTCACTGCAAGCTCCGCCTCCCAGGTTCAAGCCATTCTCCTGCCTCAGCCTCCCGAGTAGGTGGGACTACAGGTGTGCACCACCACGCCCAGCTAATTTCTGTATTTTTAGTAGAGATACAGTTTCACCATGTTGGCCAGGATGGTCTCCATCTCTTGACCTCGTGATCTGCCTGCCTTGGCCTCCCAAAATGCTAGGATTATAGGCGTGAGCCACCATGTCTGGCCAAGTTTACACTCTTTAACAATTCTTAAATATTGAATAACTGTGAAGAGTTTTTATTAAAGGAAGCGTCAGGTCAACAGAGCCATATTAAAAGCTTTCTGAATTCTTCATGTAATGCCTTAAGTAGGTAATAATACCTTTTTTTGACATATGCCAACAATGATAATGGCAGCCACATAGCATAATGGTTAAAACATGGGCTTCAGGCCAGATTGCCTGGGTTTGAGGCTGGATGCAGTGTCTCACACTTAAAATCCCAGCACTTTGGGAGGCTGAGGCAGATGGATCACTTGAGGTCAGGAGTTCGAGACCAGCCTGGCCAACATGGTAAAACCCTGTCTTTACTAAAAATACAAAAATGACCCGGGTGTGGTGGCAGGCACCTGTCATCCCAGCTACTCAGGAGGCTAAGGCAGGAGAATCGATTGAAACTGGGAGGCAGAGGTTGCTGTGAGCCAAGATCCTGCTACTGCACTCCAGCCTGGGTGACAGAGCAAGACTCCACCTCAAAAAAAACAAAAACAAAAACAAAAAAACAGATTGCCTTGGTTTGAATCCTGGCTCCATTTCCATTCAGTAGCACTTTATTTTCACGCAAGTTATTTAACTTCTCTGTACCATAGTTTTCTCATCTGTGAAACAGGTATACAGTTGTTTTGAGGTTAACATGAGTTAATACATGTAAAGCATTTAAGCTGTACCTGGCATACACAATAATAAATGTGTTCAATAAATGTTAGTCACTGTTATTAAAGTATGAAGGATAACAGATTTGACATACTTGGCAGTAATTCAAGGGAGCAGAAGGCAGCATAGCGCGTTAATTACAAGCACAGACTCTAGAGTCAGACCTGAGTTGAAATCCTGGCCCTTGCACTTGCTAGTTGTGTGACATCAGGCAAACTACTTGACCTCTCTGAGCCATGGTATTCTCATCTACAAAACAGAGTAATAATTCCTACCTCACAGAATTATTGTGGAGATGAAATAAAATAATGCATTTTAAGAGCTCAGCAGGTGCTGTCTGGAATAAGAGTTCGAAGTACTGTCATTGAGAGTGTACTTCCAAGTTACTGACAAAAGCTTGATTTTTAGATTACTGGTATAAACCAAAAATAAAATTCAGAGGCCCCCCAACCATCTGAATGGATTTCCTTCTCAACCAGGGCTCTTTTAAAATTTAACCTGAGAGACTGTTTCAGGCCATGATGGGAAATGGGGGTCAAACATGCCTCAGTATACCTCTCTGGCATTAACATCAACACAGACTTTAAGTATGATAAGAAATATTTTACAAACTCTCCTCTCTAAAGCCTAGTACCTCAAGGCTTCCTCTGCAAACAGTAACTTGGGTTGCCACAATCCTTTATCTTAACCCAGGCATTCCTTTCTGTTGAACCTAGGTTTTTTTTTTTTTTTTTCTGAGACAGAGTCTCACTCTGTCGCCCAGGCTGGAGTGTAGTGGCGCGATCTCAGCTCACTGCAAGCTCCACCTTCCGGGTTCACGCCATTCTCCTGCCTCATCCTCCCGTGTAGCTGGGACTATAGGTGCCCGCCATCATGCTTGGCTAATTTTTTATATTTTTTGTAGAGATGGGGTTTCACTTTGTTAGCCAGGATGGTCTCAGTCTCCTGACCTCATGATCCACCCACCTCGGCCTCCCAAAGTGCTGGGATTACAGGCATGAGCCACCGCGCCCGGCCGACCCTAGGTCCTTAGATAAGCTCAACCAATTGTCAGAAAAATTTTAAATCAACCTATAAGCTGGAAGCCCCCTCCTTCAAGTTGTTCCATCTTTCTGGACCAAACCAATGCATTTCTTAAATGTATTTGATTGAAGTCTCATGTTTCACTAAAATGTGTCAAACCGAGCTGCACCCTGACCACCTTGGGCACATGTTCTCAGGACCACCTGAGGGCTGTGTCATGGGCTGTGGTCACTCATATTTGGCTCAGAATAAATCTCTTCAGATATTTTACAGAGTTTGATTTTTTGTTGACACTGGCAAGTTTATCCCATGCTAAACTTTTACTATGGGTTGGGTTTTGTTTTTTTGTTGTTGTTGTTTGTTTTTTGTGTGTTTTGTTTTGAGTAACTTCAGTAGTAACCTTAACAATAGTCTGTTTTGACAGGTTTTTGACACATTCTTACTAGAGTCACCTGAACCAATGAAATCCTCTGCCTGGGGCATTTGAAAAATCTTTGTAATATGGCTCTAGCCCATTTTTCTAGCCTCATTTCTCCATGTTCTAGCAACATCTTGCACATAGCCAGATGTTTCAGTCAAATTAAATTATTTTGATTACTTGTGTTGACAAGAAGAGTCAAACTGCAAAATATTTTAAGAGATTTATTCTGAGCCTAATATGAGTGACCACAGCCAGTGACACAGCCCTCAGGAGGTCCACAGAACATGTGCCCACGGTGGTTGGGGTGCAGTTTGGGGAGGCATGAGACATCAATCAGATACATTTAAGAAATACATTGGTTTGATCCAGAAAGGCAGGACAACTCAAAGTGAGGGCTTCCAGGCTATAGGTAAATTTAAACATTTTCTGGCTGACAATTGGCTGAGTTTGTTTAAAGACCTGGGATCAACAGAAAGGAATGTCTGGGTTAAGATAAAGGATTGTGGAGACCCATGTTCTTATTTGCAGAGGAAGCCTTCGGGTACTAGGCTTCAGAAAGAATAGGTTGTAAAATGTTTCTTCTCACCCTGCAAAACAGAGTCTTGCTGTCACCCAGGCTGGAGTGCAGTGGTGCAATCTCGGCTCACTGCAACCTCTGTCTCCCGGGTTCAAGCAATTCTCCTGCCTCAGCCTCCCTAGTAGCTGGGATTACAGGCGCCCGCCACCACACCTGGCTAATTTTTGTATTTTTAGTTGAGACAGGGTTTCACCATGTTGGTCAGGCTGGCCTCAAACTCCTGACCTCGTGATCCGCCCGCCTCGGCCTCCCAAAACGCTGGGATTACAGGCATGAGCACCGCACCCAGCCTAAAATGTTTATCATACTTAAAGTCTGTGTTGATGTTAATGCCGGAGAGGTACAATGAGGCATGTCAGAGGCCCACTTCCCGTCATGGCCTGAAACAGTCTCTTAGGTTAAATTTTAAAAGAGCCCTGGTTGAGGAGGAAGTCCATTCAGACGGTTGGGGGGGCTTACAATTTTATTTTTGGTTTACACTTGTTATTTCTCACTTTCATGTCTTTGCTTGTTTTATTTTCTTTGCCTGAAATGTCCTTTACCCAGTGTCCTCCTCCATGTTTCAAAAGCCCTACCTTTTTCAAATATCTTCTTCATTAATCTTTTTCTGATCCTCTCCTTGAATCAAAATGCTGTTGAAGCGGCGTCATTGTCTGGGGTAAATATCCGAGATTTGTTGTCTCAACAGCATTGGAAAACTAGGACACGGACACACCAGAGTGAGGTTACGAGTAGAAGTTTAACAGGCGAAAGAAAGAGAAGAGCTCTCTGCAGCTGACAGCGTTCTCGAAAATATGAGTTGCCACCTCTGTGGTGAAATGCAGGTTTTATAGATAAGCTTGAGGAGGTGGTGTCTGATTTACATAGGGCACAAAAGATTGGTTGGATTGGTGTTTCATTTGCATAACTTTCGAAAAACTGGTTAGGGCTAGGTGTGTCATTTGCATTGGGTGCGAAAAGCTGGCCACCCCCACCCTAATCTTTTATTATGCAGTTGGGTTATTTACGTGGCCAGCGCCATGTTGCCCATTTCTTTACTGTACACGTGGTGACAAATTAAAGGGAGGACAGAACCTCCATGTTGAACATACTTGGCCCCCAGGTAGCCTTTTTCTATTGGCACAGCTGCCGGCATTCACCAGTGCAAGCTTCCAGCTTGCCTTTTTATTTATTTATTTATTTATTTTGAGACGGAGTCTTCCTCCGTCGCCCAGACTGGAGTGCAGTGGCATGATCTTGGCTCACTGCAACCTCTGCCTCCCAGGTTCTAGTGATTCTCCTGCCTCAGCCTCTCGAGTAGCTGGGATTACAGGCGCTCACCACCCACCACCATGCCCAGCTAATTTTTGTATTTTTGGTAGAGACAAGGTTTCACTATGTTGGCCAGGCTGGTCTCGAACTCCTGACCTCAAGTCTTCCTCCTGCCTTGGCCTCCCAGAGTGCTGGGATTACAGGCATGAGCCGCTGCGCCAGGCCTCAGCTTGCCTATCTATGTTTGCAGCTCGATTTTTCAGGCTGCTCTTTGTTAGAAAAAAATAATTTCTTGGGCTGCTTTTTATTAAAAGGGAAGTTCTGCCGAAGACTCTTTTACCTTCACTATCTGGCTAAATAATTTCTTTCTAGCTCCTGTATCACTGCGTCTTCCTCCTTCGAATCCTGTTTTCATGTGTCTCTTAAAGCCTTTATCAGAGTACCGTTCTGTATTTCATCCAATCTAATAGGTCATTGATTATAAAATACCATTGTTTTGTGTATCAATAAGAAAGCAAAAAATGCTGCCAGTGACACTGAAACATCATCAATTATAAGACACATCCTAACCTTAGAGGTGAGAAAATGTGAAAAAAAAATGTAAGCTTTAGAATTGATGACATATGGTAGTTCTTTGTGAAAGTGTCTGATTCACACCTTCTCACTGGATAGTAATTTCCCTGAGGGGAGGGAGGGATTATGATCTGTTCATATCTGTTGGTGCCTGGCACCTAAGAGGGACTCAGTAAGTATCTGTGGATTTACTGGCCCTTAACACATTCTCTCATGTTGTCTAGCCTTTATGATATTATTAGAAGAGTTAATACCCTCAACAGTCGACCCTTTGAATAATTTCTTGTGTCTGGCTTCTGGACAAGAGGAAATCAGGACAAAGAGCTAACTACTGAGTGGATCATGATTGAATGGGCTGTTGTGGTGTGGAGGTTGAATGGAATTTGCAACAAATGCAATTCGTAGTTATTCTTTTTCTCCTCAGTACACACACAGTGTTTCTTAATGGAAATAAAGTTTACTTTCCTGGCCATTAGCAGACTTTATCATTTTGGTTCCTAATTGTCTTTTTCCCTTGTCTTCTGTTCAGTATAAATGACATCGCATTTAAGCCTGATGGAACTCAACTGATTTTGGCTGCCGGAAGCAGATTACTGGTAGGATTTTGTCTTAGTTTCCTCTTAAAGTGCTTCCCTAACCTCCCTCTTGTGAGTACTCTGAAATTTGACCCCTTTTTTTTTGAGATTAAAAAGGCAAGGGTGGAAAAACCTTCCCTATTACTTTTTAATAGGGATGGAAATGGGCTATTTAAAACGGGCAAGTAAACTATCAGATAAGAACCTGTGAACAATACCACCTTTGGGGTCATTCATCTTTCCCTTTTTACTTTGAGACACCCATGAAAGAGTTGAAAACAATCACAATGCCTTTGAAACTGGACTGGTGTCAGTTTACATTTTGTCCCCCAGAAAAATTCAAGCAACAGGACTGACGGTGCTGTGTCCATGAAAAGTCAGATAGCCTGACCCCAACTTTTAGGTATTGGCCTATCTAAACAGTTCCATATGGATGTTGTCCTATTTTTCATATTTTCAAATAACATAAGCTCCCTCTGGAACCTATCCAGGTATATAAAAGTAATTTTCAGAGAACCCCTTATGTTTGACCAAAAAACCTTTGTATGATCTCTCTTTCTGTCTAAGTCTACTTCCTCTTCTCTGTTGTCTCTAGATACGCAGACTGATTAATCTCCATTCTTTGTATGGTTAACTACATAGTCTTAAAACATGGTTAAATTGTTCTGCAGACTTCTCTCCAGTGTAAACAATCCAAACTCTATTAGTTTTTCTACATAGGTTATCTTTTCCAATACTCTAACCATTTCAGAAAGTTTCCGCTTGATTTCTCAGATGGGGTGTGTGTGTGTGTTGTTTTTTTTTTTTTTTTTTTTTTTTGAGACAGAGTCTGGCTCTGTCGCCCAGGCTGGAGTGCAGTGACGTGATCTCGGCTTACTGCAAGCTCCACCTCCCGGGTTCACACCATTCTCCTGCCTCAGCCTCCTGAGTAGCTGGGACTACAGGCGCCTGCCGCTACGCTCAGCTAATTTTTTGTATTTTTAGTAGAGACGGGGTTTCTCCGTGTTAGCCAGGATGGTCTCGATCTCCTGACCTCGTAATCCACCTACCTCGGCCTCCCAAAGTGCTGGGATTACAGAGGTGAGCCACTGCGCCCGGCCAGATGGTGTGTTTTTAAACTCTCCACATAGTGATAGATGTCACATGGCTATCAAATACCTAAATCCATATTACAGCTGGGTTTTATTTTATTTCTTAGAGACAGGGTCGTGCTCTGTTGCCCAAGCTGGTGTGCAGTAGTGCAGTCATAGATCACTGCAGCCTCAAACTCCTGGGCTTAAGGGATCTTCCCACCTCAGCCTCCCGAGTAGCTAGGACTGTGGACACACACCACCTCGTCCACCTAATTTTTATTTTTATTTTTTGTAGAGATGGGGTTTCACTTAGTTGCCCAAGCTGGTCTTGAACTCCTGGTTTCAAGCAATCCTCCCGCTTCAGCCTCCCAGAGTGTTGGGATGACAGGAGTGAGCTACCATGCCTGGCCTACAGTTGGGTTTTATAACATTCCCTCCTACTTGAAAGCCCAGAGTTCTGTGACTTTCAAACTCTTGGTAGCAAATATGAAACATCTATTATGTTGATTTAGTGCAGAGCTGGCACTAAAATTTAATCATGTTGTAGCTGGCTCTTTTTATGGGCTAGTTTTATTTAGGAGGGCCTGCCTTGATCAATCATATATCCAAATTCAGGTAAGGATGAGTATAAAGAATTTCCATGGAGTGAGTAATTGAACCTTTGGTTCTCAAGGATTGGTAGTATATTCCTGGTCACATAGTACATAGACCTGGGTCCTCTACTTCTTGGTTACCCAACTTTAAGTCACGTTGTTTTTGGTTTTGCAGTGCAGTTTTTATTGGCTACAGATTTAGAATATTGACACGTATTGTTATAAAAACAAAAATAGCAGTAGCAACCCTGCAGGAATTCTGACTAATAGATATCACATAGATAATCTGTATTTGTCTCTTTTGCCAGGTTTATGACACCTCTGATGGCACCTTACTTCAGCCCCTCAAGGGACACAAAGACACTGTGTACTGTGTGGCATATGCGAAGGATGGTAAAAGGCTGCTCTGGGTTTCCATTCTCTATAATAGCCTCATCATTGTTCATTTTTCTCCTTAGTCACTTTTTAATTATTTCTAGTAAGCTGGAGTACAAGTTGCAAGTTCAGAAGACAGTGAAGTTGCTAAGACTTCAGTTTGGTCATTCAATCTAGCAAGTATTTATTGAGGTCATCTATGTTCCAGGCACTGTTCAAGGTGCTTGAGCTACTTCAGAGAAAAAAACGGTGGTCCCTCCCCTTATGGGGCTTCTGTTTTATGGGGTGGTGGTGAGAAGTGAGGGAGGAAGAAAGTATGAGGGAAGACATACAGTAAACATAGTAAAAAGGTAAATTAAGCAGTATGCTGGAAGGTGATAACTGTTATGGAAGAAGAAAAAGTAGAGCAGAATGAGGGGGATTGAGAGTGCTGGGCAGGGCAGGGGGTTGGGTGCAGTATTGAATTAGACTAGTGAGGGTGGGCTCATTGAGATGAGGACAGGTGAGGAAAAAGACTTTGAAGTCAGGAGGCAATGAGATTGTGCCAGTGGGCATCGGGGAGAAGAGAGCTCTTTGCAGAGGAAGAGCCATTGCAGAGGCCCTCAGGTGTGGGTGTGGCTGCTAGGAGCTGGATCAAAGAGAATCGGGAATTGTAGAGGATGAGGATAAAGTGGTAACAGACATGGGGTGGTCAGATCATAAAGATTTTGATTCTCAGTCAAAATGGAACTACTGAAAGGTCCTCAGCAGAGGAGGGATCTGATTTGATTTGTATTTTAAAAGGATCCCTCTAGTTGCTGAGTTGGAAACAACCTGCAAGAGGTGAGGGTTGGGACATCTGTGTGAGGAAGCATCATCCAGACAGGGGGTGATGGTGGCTCAGACCTCTGTGGGGGCAGAGGAGGTGATGAGAAATTATCAGACTCTGGATATAATGGGAGGGTGGAGCCAACTGGATTGTCTGACAGATTGGATATGGGCTATGAAGAAAAAGGAGTCAAGTTTTTGACCTGAGGACTGAAAGGTTGGAGTTGCCCCCCCACTGAGATGGAAAAGACTGCAGGTAGAGAAAAGTTATGGTTGAAGATCAGAAATTCAGTTTTATACATGCTGAATTTGAGAAAAGTTGATGATGTCGGAGAGGGGAGAGAACTGCTGGAACAGAGTTGTTGAGTAGGCAAGAGGAGATGGGATCTAGGGCATAGACGGGGTATTTGCTTTAGATAGGGGCACGGTAGGAACTGCAGAGGCCAGCAGATGGGGACAATGTGGTAGTAGGAATCTAATGGAAATTCTCAATTCCATTTTTTTTTTCTTCAGTGAAATAGGAAGCAACAGCAACTGAGAGTGACAATGGGGAAGGGAGGTTTCAGAGAGTTGAAGAGAAAGGAAAAAGTGTAAAGTCACTGCCTCAGAGAATGGGACAGCGAGTGGACCCAGGAGGTGTAGTGAGATCCCCGGTGACATGAAGGGCCCTCTTGAAGATTGTGATCATGAATTGAAAGTGAGATTCGTTGGTGTGATTGTGTCTTTTTCTCCAGCGATTTTGAGCTGCATAGTTGTAGAGGCAGAAGAGGTGAATTTAACCAGAGGTGGTTTTGCAAGCACGTTTGAAGATGAAGTAGGAGGGCAAGGGAGCAGAAAGTGTATACAGATAAATAATTATGTACATTAACCTTGAATTGTTGGCTGAATAATGAAGGGAGAGAGGACAGCAATGGAGAAGTAGTAGGTTCTGGTGGTGTTGAAGGATTGTTACAGTTGGGGTACCAGGTGGGTTGGGAAGGAAGGGAAGTGGTGCATGAAACTGGGATTTAAATTTATTTTAAAATAAATCCATGTTGTCCCACAGCATAGGATTAGTGGGAAAAACATGGGCTTTGGAATGAGACAGTTGTGAGTTCCAACCCCAACCCAACACCAGAGTTCTGTGAGTTTGAGCTGGTTATTGAGTCTGAGTCACGATGTCTTCATGTATCAAATGGATAACATTGAGATAACATTCTGTAGCCACTGCCAAGAAGTCACAAAATTGTAATGTTATAATTCTTGAATGAACCTTGGAGATTATTCCAGTCCCAGGTTTTTAACTTCTTTTGGCTGATGGGACTCTTTGATAATCAGATGGAAGCTTTAGACCACTTTCTAGAAAGATGCAAATTCTTCATGTGTATGCAGAATTTCATGCATATAATTTTAGTCTGATTAGTCCAGTCTCTTCACTTTAGCCCTGCATAAAGACATAAACAATTGGCCAGGCACGGTGGCTCATGCCTATAATCCTACTGTAATCCTAAAGCTCTGGGAGCCTGAGTTGGGAAGATTGCTTAAGGCAGGAGTTTGAGACCAGCCTGGGCAACATAGTGAGACTCCCTAAAATCTGGCCTGGGTGACAGAGCTAGACTCTGTCTCTAAAAAAAAAAAAAAAAAGACAAGTCACGTGACCTGCCAAGGCCATGCAGCAGATTGGCCCAAAGACAAAACTAATTTCTTGCTTCATAGTCAGGTGTGCTGTACCATGGTAGTCGTGTGTGTGTGTGTGTGTGTGTGTGTGTGTGTGTGTGTGTGTGTGTGTGTGTGTGCATGTTTGAGTTCAAGTTCAGAATAATGTTTTAGGGAGACCTGTGAGGAGGGAGCCTGGAGAGCTGAACTGTTTCTGTCTCATCCTAGTGGCTGTTGAGGAATGTGGGTCAGTCCAGGGCCCAGTATAAGGCCCAGTAGGTACAGAAGAGCTATTGGGCCTCTGGTGCCTCTGGTGTTTATAAGCATAGCAGGGCTCTTTGACCTGCAACACCATTAGGGCACTTGAGGATGTCAGAGTGTGACCTATCAGTAGTGGCATTTGCACAGCACTTTGCAGAGTCCTGTCACACACATCTCATTTGATGCTCCCAACAACTCTCTGAAGCAGGCAGCAAGGGGACTCTTATCTCTGCTCAAAGATGAGAAAACAGACTTGGAGCAATTACAGGTGATGGTGGCAGAGGCAGGCCTAACCCAGGTCCTCTGACTGCAGAGTCTTTGTTCTTTCTAGTGTATCATGCTGCCTCTTCATGACACCTGTATAATGATTAAGAAGTCTTTTAGTCCTCAGAACTGGTTTTTTCCTCTTAGACCTGAAGATTGAGATACACTGAATTCCAGCTTTGCTCTTTAAGTCTGCTTGTTTCTGATTTCTCCTTTAAGTTTATTAAGTTTTTTTTGTTTTTTTTTTTTGAGATGAAGTCTCGCTCTGTCGCCCAGGCTGGAGTGCAGTGGCGCGATCTCGGCTCATGGCAACCTCCGACTCCCTGGTTCAAGTGATTCTCCTGCCTCAGCCTCCCGAGTAGCTGGGACTACAGGCGCGCGCCACCACGCCTAGCTAATTTTTGTATTTTCAGTAGAGACAGGGTTTCACCATGTTGGTCGGGCTGGTCTCAAACTCCTGACCTCGTGATCCACCCACCTCGGCCTCCCAAAGTGCTGGGATTACAGGCGTGAACCACCATGCCTGGCCCAAGTTTAATAAGTATTTAATGAGCAACCATGATATAAAAGTATGTAAGACATAGTTTTTTTGTTCAAGAAAAACAATATAATATGAAGAAATAATAGAAATAGCTAATTTTTTTTAAATTCTATTCCAGGCCCAGTTCTAAGCAACATAAGGGTTAGGGGTGCTACTGCCTGTGCAATAAAAAATCTGCATGTAATTTCTGAACCCCCCAAAACTTTACTATTAATAGCCTACTGTTGACCAGAAGCCTTACCTGTTACATAAACAGTTAACACATTTTTAATATTATATGTATTATATATTGTATTCTTAAAATAAGCTAGATAAAATGTTAATTGAGAAAAAAGAAAAAGATATTTACTCTTCATTAAATGGAAGTGGATCATCATAAAGGTCTTCATCTTCATTGTCTTCAGGTTGAATAGGCTGAGGAGGAGGAGGAGGAGGAGGAAGAGGGATTGGTGATGCTGTGCCAGGGAGACAGAGGCAAAAGAAAATTCACATGTAAAAGTGGACTCATGTAGTTAAAACTCATGTTGTTCAGGGGTCAACTGTATGTACACATGTACATACACTCATTTAATCTTCACACCAACCGTGAGGTAAATACTAATTGTATCCATTTTTCAAATAAGGAAATGAAAGCTCTTCAGTAGCTTGTTTGGGTCATGCAGCTGGTCAGTGAGATCTCTAGGAATTCTGATCCAGAGACTCTGAGCCCAAAGCTTATGCTTTTCATCACCATCACCTGCTACCTACCAGGATGAGGGAGGAGTGATGGAAATAGTAAGAGCAGTTTCTTTGTTTATTTAGTATTTGCAGCAATATCATATGGCTCACCCTAATATCTACTATTTCAGCTACTGTAAAAGGTACTTGGCCGGGTGTGGTGGCTCATGCTTGTGATCTCAGCACTTTGGGAAGCCAAGGCAGGTGGATCATGAGGTCAGGAGTTTGAGACAAGCCTGGCCAACACAGTGAAACCTCGTCTATACTAAATATATAAAAATTAGCTGGGCATGGTGGTGTGTGCCTGTAATCCCAACTACTTGGGAGGCTGAGGCAGGAGAATTGCTTGAACCTGGGAGGCGGAGATTGCAGTGAGCTGAGATTATGCCACTGCTCTCTGGCCTGGGTGACAGAGCTAGACTCCGTCTCAAAAAGGGCCAGTCGTGGTGACTCATGCCTGTAATCCCAGCACTTTGGGAGGCGGATCACCTGAGGTCAGGAGTTTGAGACCAGCCTGCCCAACATGGAGAAACCCCATCTCTACTAAAAATAGAAAAAATTAGCCGGGTGTGGTGGTGGGCACCTGTAGTCCCAGCTACTCGGGAGGTTGAGGCAGGATAATCGCTTGAACCCGGGAGTCGGAGGTTGCGGTGAGCCGAGATCGTGCCACTGCATTATAGCCTGGGCAACAGAGTGAGACTTAGTCTCAAAAAAAAGGTACTTTACAGATACTATCTTAGTTGACTCCCATAAAAAGACTCTGAGGAAGATACTGTTATTCTGTGTTTCAGATGAAGGCATTGAGGCTCAGAGAACAGTGACTTGCCCAAGGTCACCTTCCACTTGCCCTGTGAATAAAGTCTAAAAGTCCTTAAGATGTACAGAATGTGGCACATACTTACCTCTTAATCCTCATCTCTCACCAGAGTAGGTGAAGACCCCGTTATTTGCTGCCATGGTACCGTGATCCTCTTCCAAATGCTTATAAATGTGGAACAGTGTAATTAATAACAAATTACTTGTTATATGTTGCCTCTCTCCAGTCTGTTCCTTCATAAAGCCCAAGTAGTATGAAAATGCGAATCTGATCTATCACTCTTTGCTTAAAACCTTTCTTTGGCTTCCCATTGCTTTAGGATAAAGAGCAAGGCCTCTGCTGTGTCCCTGAGGTCCCAAGAGATCCTTCCACAACCCATCTCACCCTTCCCTCCGTTCCATGATGACTCCGCTCATTCCCTCAGACTTGCCAGGCTTTTCCTGCTTCAGGGCCTTTGCACATCTGTTCCATCCATGTGGATGGGTCTGTCTCCTCTCTACATCTGGCTAAGCTCTGCTCATCCTTTAGGTCTCCACTGAAGGATCTCATCCTTAGAGAAATGTTCCCTCATCTAAATTAGGTCCCCCAGGAGATGTTGACCAAAGGGTAGTTTCAGTCAGACAAAAGGAGTACATTTTTGAGATCTATTGCACAGCATGGTGACCATAGTTAATAATAGCGTATATTTCAAAACTGGCACAGGAATAGTTTTTTTTTTTTTTTTGAGATGGAGTCTCACTCTGTTGCCCAGGCTGGAGTGCAGTGGCGCGATCTCGGCTCACTGCAAGCCCCACCTCCTGGGTTCACTCCATTTTCCCACCTCAGCCTCCGGAGTAGCTGGGACTACAGGCGCCCGTCACCAGGCCGGCTAATTTTGTTTTTGTATTTTTAGTAGAGACGGGGTTTCACCGTGTTAGCCAGGATGGTCTCGATCTCCTGACCTCGTGATCCACCCGCCTCAGCCCTCCAAAGTGCTGGGATTACAGGTGTGAGCCACTGTTCCCGGCCAGGAATAGATTTTAAATGTTCTCACTATAAAAAAATAAGTATCTGCAGTGATGGATATGTTAATTAGCTTAATCATTCTTCAATGTGTATGTATATAAAATACCACATTGTACTTCATAAGTAGATATAATTATTATTTGTCAAAAATAAAAATTTAAGAAAAAAAGTAAATCAGGTTCCCCAGTTATTCTCTTTCATAGGATCCGTGTCTTACCATGTTGTATTTGTGTTAGATTAATTTGATGTGTACTTCTTACACTAGACTGAACTTTATGAAAGTAGGGATCATGTGTGTTTTAATCATTACTTAATCCCTAGCATAGAACATGACAGCTACATGTAGTAGGCTCCCAATACATCTTTGTTTACTCAGTGTCAGACAAAGCAGGTTTGGAACCCAAATATTCTGACTCCAAGGTCCTGCCTCCCAGTACTGATAAGAACTAGGAAAGAAGCTAACACTTATTAGGTACCTTAAAGAACTAGTTTTCTAAAGAATTCTCTCTGGGAAATGCTGGTTTAAGATAAATGTAAGACTTTCCATTTTACAAACACTTTTAGGCAAGCGCTTTGCTTCTGGATCAGCTGACAAAAGCGTTATTATCTGGACATCAAAACTGGAAGGCATTCTGAAGTACACGTAAGTAACTTAGGTGTACAGTATTATGAGTTTGATGCTTATTGAATAATTGCAGCAAAAGCCTCTTAGAAAAGATGTAGGAGAAAACTTTTTTCTCTTAAATTGAACTTGAAATTAAGTTGTGGGTGTGTGTGGTTGGTATAGGAAGGTTGAGTAGTGAATAAGTTAATGAATATTTCTTGGCCATTTACTGGTGTGGCCAGCACTGGGCTAGGTGCTTTCATGTAGCTCATCTCAGTTCATCTGACATTGTAGACTTTATCCCACCCCCAACCTGTCATCTTCCAGTGTCCCTGTCTCAGAGAATGGCCTTATATCCACCCAGTGTCAAATGTCAGAAACTTGGGGTCAGTGTGCTCCAGGCCTCCTCTTACTATTGGGGATCTGCTGTGTTCTTCCCCTGTTCCTCTACTAGTTGGTCCCTATTTACCCTGCAGATCTCAGACTCAAATGTCAGTTTCTTTGTAAGGACTTTCCTGCCTCTCTAGACTGGAACAGGTCTCTTTCGAGGCATTTCTCACAATTGCAGTTTTAGGTTTATTCTGGTGACTGATCAGTATTGCTCATCGGCCTGTAAGTTCCATAAGAACAGATACTGCATCTATTTTTTGTTTTGTTTTGTTTTGTTTTGAGACAGAGTCTTGCTCTGTTGCCCAGGCTGGAGTGCATTGGCACGATCTTGGCTCACTGCAAGCTCCACCTCCCAGGTTCACGCCATTCTCCTGCCTCAGCCTCCCGAGTAGCTGGGACTATAGGCGCCCACCACCACGCCCGGCTAATTTTTTGTATTTTTAGTAGAGATGGGGTTTCACCATGTTAGCTAGGATGGTCTCGATCTCCTGACTACATCTATTTTTTTTTTCTCACTGTTGTGTCCCTGATTCAATGCCTAGCCCATAATTGGTACTCACCAATTTTCCTTCCTTCCTTCTTTCCTTCCTTCCTTCCTTCCTTCCCTCCCTCCCTTCTTCCTTCCTTCCTTCCTTCCCTCCCTCCCTCCCTTCTTCCTTCCTTCCTTCCCTCCCTCCCTCCCTTCTTCCTTCCTTCCTTCCCTCCCTCCCTCCCTTCTTCCTTCCTTCCTTCCTTCCTTCCTTCCTTCCTTCCTTCCTTCCTTCCTTCCTTCCTTCCTTCCTTCCTTCCTTCCTTCCTTTTCAGTCTTGCTCTGTCTCCCAGGCTACAGTGCAGTGGTAACTAGCTCACTGCAACTACAACCTTCCAGGCTCAAATAATCTTCTTACTTCAGCTTCCCAAATAGCTGGAACTGCAGGTGCACACCACCACACCGGGCCAATTTTTAAATTTTTTTTTTTCTTGGTAGAGACAGGGTTTCACTTTGTTGCCCGTACTGGTCTTGAACTCGTGGGCTCAAGCAGTCCTCTCAAAGTACTGGGATTACAGATACGAGCCACTGCACCTGGCCTCTTTTCAATTGTGGTAAAATATACATGACATAAAATTTATCATATTAACTACTTTTTAAGTTTACAGTTTAATGTTAAATACATTTACATTGTTGTGCAACCAATCTCCCAAACTCTTTTATCCTGCTAAACTAAAATTCTATATCCTTCAAATACCTACTCACCCTTCTCTCCTACCCCCAGCCCCTGAAAACCAGCATTCTACTTTCTGTCTCTCTGAGTTTGACTGCTTTACATACCTCATATAAGTAGAGTCATACAATGTTTGTTCTTTTGTGGCTGGGTTATTTCATTTCACGTAATGTCCTCAAGGCTCATCTGTGTTGTAGCATGTGTCAGAATTTACTTTCTGTGTTGTAGCATGTGTCAGAATTTACTTCCTTTTTTTTCTTTTTTTCTTTTTTTTTTTTTTTATGAAGACGAGGTCTCACTATGACTCCTGAGCTCAAGCAATCCTTCTCCCTTGGCCACCCAAACTGCTGGGATTATAGGTGTGAGCCACTGGGCTCAGCTTCCTTCCTTTTTAAGTCTGAATATTATTCCATTGTATATATAGACCACATTTTCTTTATCCATTCATCTGTTGATGGACACTTGTGTTGCTTCTGCTTCTTAGCTATTATGAATAATGCTGCTATGAACATGGGTGTACAAATCAACAAACAATTTTTGAAGGAATGAATGAATGAGTGAAGTTGTAAGTAAAGTATTACCCACAAGTGAAGGACTAAAACTGGGGTTGAGACGCCTTGCATGGTACATGATTTGCTCAGCTTTCATTGTTGTCTAAGGATTTGTCATGTTTCCAGATCTTGGTCTGTGATGTCTTCATTGCACCTCCATCTTACATTTCTGGGCCTCCACAAAACAGTAAGAGTAACAGCCACAAATAAAGCACCTAAAGGCCAAGGTGGGAGGATTGATTGCTTGAGGCCAAGCGTTCAAAACCAACCTGGCCAAAAGTGAGTCCCCATCTCTACAAATAAGAAAACAGTGGGTGAGGAGAAGGAGAATTAATTCTTTAGGAGTAGGAGAATTAATTTCTGTGCTTTTTGTTGGTCACTTGCAGAAGAGCATGTGGTCTAAAGTCAGAGGTTGTGGGCTCATTATTAAAATCTTCAGTTGTAGCCACTGAAATCTTTGTGGTTTGCTGCATAGTAATCTACAGTTGTTTACTTCCCAGGCACAATGATGCTATACAATGTGTCTCCTACAATCCTATTACTCATCAACTGGCATCTTGTTCCTCCAGTGACTTTGGTACGTTCTGATTCCTGATGTCCTGTCCTGGAATAACTGAAAATCTGGGCTAAAAATGCTAAAATGCATTCAGAATATGGTGATTTTATCCTGAGAGAGTTAATACTACTTCTCTACCTTCAATGGCTGAGGGGAGGCTGACAGTTATTCTTTAAATTGTGTGGAAACCAAGACAGTGAATGGTGACCTTTACTCTGGTAAGACATCAGAGACTACAGGAAGGGCCCCAGCAAAGGAAATGGTAAGAAGATTGGGAGGGCACAGGCATAACTTGGTGTCGCTGCCTTTGGGAAGCCTTCCCTTGGTGTTGCTGCCTCTGGGAAGCCTTCCCTGACTCACCCTGGCAGAGACAGTGCAGTTGTCCTCACCTTTGTATTGACCCACATCTATGTTTATGTGAAATTCTTCACTGTTGCAGTTCTACTTCTTGTGCAGTTTGTCATCATTACTGGTTTAGGTGGCTGTAGCTGTCCTCCCTGAGGGGCTGAACACCTTGAGGAGTTCATCCTGGCCACGGTCCCGTGCCAGCATTACAGCACTGGTGTAGTACTGGCACAAAAGAGGTGTCAGTAAAATGTCTGTGGAGGGAGGAAGGGAGTGAAATTGGGCAGAGGCTTGTAGGTTATTTCCATTAATGGTTGATTCTGTTTTCAGCTCTATCAGTCTGTGTTCGTTGCTAGTGGATACAATGAAGTCACTAGATGAGGAGTCAGAGGCCTAATCCCTCTCGGTGTTCCAGTTCCCTTATCTAAAAGGAGCATGCTACTCACTGTGTCTCACTGATACGGTTCTGGTTCTGAGGTTCAAAAGAGAGAATGGAATTGAAAGCCAGTTGTATAAATACATGGAGAAAGGCCTGTCATTTGTTTAACATATTTTATAGCATTTTCTTCATGTGAAGCACTGGTCTGTGTGCTTACACTGGAATATTAAAAAGGCAAAATAGAATCCCTACCCTCAAGGAGCTTGTGGTCTTAGGAGAAGGTGGGATTAAAAAATATATAATATTAAGTACTAGTATTTATTGAATGCTTGCAGTGTGCTAGGCACTGTTCTAAGGATTAGAAATGAATTTCTATTTGAGCTTTATGACAGCCCCTGAGGTGTCAGGTATTATTCTCATTCCCACCCTACTGATGAAAAAGAGGTAGAGGTCCCTTAGCTAGTAAGTGGAGGAACCAGGGCTTGGACTTTAGACCAGGTGATTGCATACAGAGCCTGCTCTGCTAAGCACTGCTGAAGGAGGCCCAGGAGGAAGGAGTTTCTTCCAGCTTGGGGCTCCAGGCAGGCTTAGTGGAACACAGATAACATGTGCACACGTCAAAATGTTTGGAGGAAGCATTCTGGACCAGGGGAAAGGCAAAAAATAACTTGTTTGATGTTGCACTTGGCCATGTATTTGTGCACTGGAGTTACCTTCTTGATTGTACTTCGCAACTTGGCAAATAGAAGAATTTGCTTATGTTGTCTAGACATACACTTGCTATGAGGCACTGAGCCAGGGCATCTGGGACAAGGGGGAGCAAGCCTTAGGTGACCAGTGTGCCATGGGAGAGGCACAGCTCAGATAGAGTCATGTGTTGTGATTGAGACCTATGAAAGAAAACTAGATTTTCAGAAAGCATCATTGTTATTTTAAATGCTAGGTTATACTCTAGTTGCAGTGTCAAAGTTATAAACAATGAAACTGTCATTTCTTTGAGAGTCAAATCCCTGAAAAGTTGGCTAGAACTTTACCAATCTATCTTATTTTTCTTCTGAAAGAATGATAGATTCATAGTAAGTTACAAAGATGGTACCAAGAAGTCTATGTACTTTTCATCCAGTTTCCCCCAGTGGATCCATCTTATGTAACTATTATACAATATCAAGACCAGGAAACTGAGACTGGCACAAAGTGTGTATATTATATAGTTCTGTTGTTTTATCGCATGTGTAGATTACCACCAGCGTGACACAGAACTAAGCCATCACCATACAGTTACCACTTAGTGTCATATCTACTCACCTTACCTCCAGTTATCTCCAAACCCTGGTAACCACAAATCTGTTCTCCATTTCTATAATTTTGTCATTCAAGAATGTTATATAAATGGAATTGTACAGTATATGACCTTTTGAGATTATGTTTTTTCATTCAGCATAAAATCCTGGAGATCCATCTAAGTTGTTGTATGTTTCAATTATTTGTTCCTTTTTATTGCTGGGTAGTATTCCAACCAATCCATCTTCTTTTATATTATTGTGCATTGAAGGGTTGTGGTCTCCTGAACAGAAGTCTGTCTCCAAACACAAATCAAGCAGCAAGATCATCTGCTGCAGGTAAGTGCAGCTCTGACGATAAGATTTATGTTCCTTCATCTTCCACACAGACTCTCAAAATCCAATTATTTCATGCAGCAGAGAAGGTCTTGTGTTAGGTAGTTGGTTTAGGCCCCTGTATTTCCTTTTTTCTTCTTTTTTCGTCTCCTCGATGGGAAAGACTTGTGCCTTTGATCATGAAGCAAAAGAGAACTACAAGTTGCCTTCATGCAGTTACCTAGCAACAAGCCTCAACATCCAGCTATACTGAGTGGAGGCTTGTTGAAAATGTGAGGCTGTCATTGTCTAGGCAGCATGTGTGGGGAAGAAAGCTTTCCCTCCCACACTTTGATGCTAGACCTGAACTAGAATCCAGAATCTCTCATTGACAGGCCATGTGACCTCAGGAAAGTTACTAAATCTTTCTGAGCTGGAGCTTTACGTTCCTCATCTGACAGATAGGGATAAAAATACTGACTTGACGAGATTGTTGTGAAATGCACACAAACTCAATGAGTGTAAAGCGTGCAGGACAGTACCTGGTGTACAGTAGACACTCTAAATGGTAGCTATTCTTGCTGTTCAGCTTCTAGGAGTATATCCCTTCCATTCAGCATCTGTTGAGCACCGTCTACAAAGCAAGCACTGTTCTAGGGGTTGGAAGACACCAAGTCTGTTCTTAAGGTGCTCTTTAAGTGGGAGGGGATTGAGATGGAGAGTGGGAAGTGGTGGCTGGCCCAGAGATGTAGGCACAAGCTAAGGGCTGTCATAGAGGTATGTACAGAGGGCTGGGGGAGCTCAGAAAAAGGCACCAAATGGTGCCTTCACTTCTCACTGTTTATTACAGAACTAAATAGCATTTTAAGTTTGATCCTCTGACTTTATGTCAGGACCGGCAATAATGAAACCATATCCCAGCTGTTGCTGCCTCATCAGACTTTTATTTCAAACCAAGGCATCATCCTCACTAGTTTTACCTTCTGTGGGGTGCTTCCCCTATCCCCATGCCTTTTGTTGGTTGTGTACACAGCTGGACAAATGATGGTCAGTACCTGGCGCTGGGGATGTTCAATGGGATCATCAGCATACGGAACAAAAATGGCGAGGAGAAAGTAAAGATCGAGCGGCCGGGGGGCTCCCTCTCGCCAATATGGTCCATCTGCTGGAACCCTTCAAGGTACTCTTAAAGTTATCCTCCTTCTAGAACAAACACCATCATGAAGAAGGGCTTTTTGTCTTCCTGAGGTCTCCCTACATTCAAAGGCTTCTCGCCTCACTTGAATAGTCTGTTTTAGAACCTGTCCCATTTGTATGGATTTTTTTTTTAACAGTCCCGCTACCTGAGAATGTATGGAATTTATTAAGAGCCTCCTCAAAAGTTGAGTTTAGGAATGAATCCTGGACATTTTAGCAAAGCAGATGAGCTATTTAGGACAGGCCAAAGTGTGTGTGTGGCGTGTGTGTCTGCGCACATGTGCATGCACACATATGTGTACGTGTACATGTACATGAGTGTGTGTGTGTGTGTGTGTGTGTGGTGTGTGAGTGATGCAGCAGGACCATTTCCTTATGAATCAATAGTGGAGCTCTTTGCTGTGGCTTTATTTTTGCCTTTCCTTTTTTAGTTCTTCCCTCCAAGTTTGGGCAGAATATGTGCCCACCTGTTAATAAATAGCTTTTTCATGAGCCTTTTTTTGCCCTTGTCAGAAAGTCAAAATTAAGTCTACAGACGTCCCTAAAGCCTAGAGATACACAAACAATTGGCACCTACCTTCTTAAATTTTATACACACTTTGCTTTCTATGTCCATGTGACTTTGAGAGTAAACTAATTATATGCTCTTTTTTTTTTTTTTTTTTTTTTTTTGAGATGGAGTCTCGCTCGGTTGCCCAGCCTGGAGTGCAGTGGCACAATCTCGGCTCACTGCAACCTCCACCTGTCGGGTTCACGCAGTTCTCCTGTCTCAGCCTCCTGAGTAGCTGGGATTACAGGTGCCTGCCACCATGCCTGGCTAATTTTTTGTTGCCACCACACCTGGCTAACTTTTTGTATTTTTAGTAGAGACGGTTTCACCATGTTGGCCAGGCTGGTCTTGAACTTCTGACCTCAGGTTATCCACCCACCTCAGCCTCCCAAAGTGCTGAGATTACAGGTGTGAGCCACTGTGCCTGACCCTATATGCTCTTTATATATCCTATAATATTATTAAACCATCAGTATCCTTTACAGAGTCCTCTGAGGGTAAATGAAAGGTCCTACTTGTTTACCAGCTCAATGTCATTTTACAGATGGTTGCCTACTTGATTTAGAAGGTTGTTTGGAAGGTTATTATGCTTCTTCCTGAATAATTTTTTTTGGCCCATGCTGTACCATGCATGTCTAATGCTGTCAAAGGCCATTAGCCTGCCCCAGAGTTCCTGCTGTTTGATTTGTGGCTGCAGAGGACTTGGTGGCTCTAGGCTACCATTTTTAATTCATGAGAAGCAGGAGGCCCTGTATACCTGGTGGCTGTCCTCCTCCAGGTAGGGTTCAGAGGCTCCTTTTATTTTTTATTTTTATTCTTTTTTTTTTTTTTTTTTTTTGAGACGGGGTCTCACTCTGTTACCCAGGCTGCAGTGCAGTAATGCGATCTTGGCTCACTGCAACCTCCGCCTCCCAGGTTCAAGCAATCCTCTCACCTCAGCCTCCCAAGTAGCTTGGATCACAGGCACATGCCACTACACCTGTCTAATTTTTTGTATTTTTGGTAGAGACAGGGTTTCACCATGTTGGCCAGGCTGGTCTTGAACTCCTGATCTCGAGCGATTCACTTGCCTCGGCCTCCTGAAGTGCTGGGATTACAGGCGTGAGTCACTGCACCCGGCCCCCAGGGGCTCCTTGACAGGATTTTAAATTATAGTTTTAGTGTAGTTCTAGGCAATGTAATTTTGAACAACTACTTACTGTCTACAGCCGATGGGAGAGTTTCTGGATGAACAGAGAGAATGAGGATGCCGAGGATGTCATTGTCAACAGATATATTCAGGAAATCCCTTCCACTCTGAAGTCAGCAGTGTACAGTAGTCAGGGTAGTGAGGCAGAGGAGGAAGAACCAGAGGAAGAAGACGACAGTCCCAGGGACGACAACTTGTGAGTGTGTCCCAATGAGTGGGAACCCTTCTGTTAAGGGCCCAGGCCCCACACAGACTTGCCAGGACAGATGTTAAGCTCTTTGGCCAAGGGAGTGCAGGGACTAGGGGGAACTGTGGGTGAAAGCGCCTTCAAAAAAAGGAGACATACCCTTAAAACTTGTGTGTGGGTATAAAGTGATCCTGTGAGAAACTATAGGAAATACTGAAAAGACTAAAGGAGAAAGTTCAACTTTTCTGATAAAACCCCATCCCCTGAGGAAATCACTGTTAGCAATCTAGTGTGTTTCTCCTCAGTCTTTTCGTGTGTTCATATAATTAACTAAGTCATATTCTGCTTTTTTTTTCACTTAACATTATAGTATGAACCCTTTCCAGTAACATTACAAATCCTTCGAAGAACATGATTTTTAATGGCTGAAAAGTGTGCCCTTTTGTGGATGCCCCATCACTCGACACTTCCTCTATTACTGGACACGTTTCTTAGCCTGTTCCCACACTATCCCTTACCTTACCTTGCATTTTCTAGGATGTATATCAGAGAGGAAGCCCTTACCTTAGCCACAGTCTTCACTCCCAAATCCTGGCTGTCTAGTCATTCTTCTCTTCAGTTGAGATTGCCTGTAGGGAAAACATGGGCAGGCCAGAGTGGGGAAAGCTGGGGTAGCCAGGATATCTCAGTTTGGCAGTGGAGATCTAGCTTGAGACTTTCCAAACTGTTTTCCATAGTACCTGAGTTTCCTTGGAAGAATCCCACCCTGAGGTCATGGGGGCTGGGAAGTGGGGACCAGTAAAGGAGGAAGGTATGGCTTTGGGTCCCCATCTCAGTGCCTTTGATTGTTTCAACGTGAGTTTTTGTTTCATAAAGAATCCTACTGCCCCAGGAGGTAAAAGGGGGTTGAAAATCACTGATCCATCTCACAGGGACTGAGCCCAGCCCAGAGCCATATGTGGCCTCCCCAAGAGGGCTCACTGGTGGGCTGGGCTCCTGGATTGTGTTTGGACTTTGGACATCAGTGCCAGTCACACAAAGGTCATCTGCAGGCTCCCTCATTAACATCCCTCTCGGTCTTTGTCTCTTTTCCCTTAGTTTTGGGTTAGTGCCTATGACATTTGCCACTCTTGGCTGGGTTTTACAAACAAGGCTTTACCTTGCCTGCCTACATATCCAGTGGTGCTACCAGATTACCACAAGACACTGGGATCAGAAAAGCTGGAATTAATAAACAAAGAGGCAACATTAGATGGATTAAAACCCAGCCTCAAGGGCTAGGAATGCTTTTCTTTTTTGTGTGTGTGACAGAGTCTGGCTCTGTCACCTGGGCTGGAGTGCAGTGGCACGATCTCGGCTCACTGCAACTTCCGCCTCCCGGGTTCTAAGCGATTCTTGTGCCTCAGCCTCTGGAATAGCTGGGATTACAGGCACGCGACACCACACCGAACTAATTTTGCATTTTCAGTAAAGATAGGGTTTCCCCATGTTGGCCAGGCTGGTCTAGAACTCCTGACCTCAGGTGATCCACCTGCCTCAACCTCCCAAAGTGCTGGAATTACAAGCGTGAGCCATCACGGGCTGCCGCTTTTCTCTTGAACTAGATTCCCAGGTAGCTTGCTCTCCAGCCTCAGGCAAGGGAGTTTGTCCTGTGTGCTGGTCCTACAGTCCCAGCCCCACAGCACTGATCCCCATAGGTTCTCAGTTTCAAAGACAGTTGTTTGTTTTCAGAGAGCCCATTGCTCTTTTTTGAAAATTAGATTCAGTCAGAAACCATTTCACCTGTGCAAGGACCCCCGCCTGCAGGAGAACCTATTTTTAGGTGTTAATTTTCTTTCTTCAGGAAGAGCAAGCAAGTTTCCCTTCTATTAAAAAATGCCTTTGTGCTGCAAGAGATGTTTCTCTGCCATCTCCCCACATTTTCTAGTATGTAAGAGAAAAGCAGTCTCAATATTGCAGCCTTGCCTATCTTAGTGTTGCTCCCCAGTAAGCTCTGAAATGAAAGGTTTATCTTCTTCAGCTGTAGCAGTGTCCCCAGCACCATAAGGTCATAGCAGGGGACTCAGTGAAACAGCAGATCCCAGGAAGGCTGAACCTCAACTCTGCTTCATCCCGTAAGACTGATTGATGGGTTGGGCCAAATTATAACTTTTGGCTTCAGTAAAGCTGTACAACATTTGGCAACCTGAGGCCAGGGCTTTCTTGTTCCTGTTGTTTAAGCCCTTAGAGCTATACTCATCAGCAGGCTGTGGCCCTTCATAACCTCTTTTATCTTCTGTTGATTAGAGAGGAACGTAATGACATCCTGGCTGTGGCTGACTGGGGACAGAAAGTTTCCTTCTACCAACTGAGTGGAAAACAGGTATGTAGCCCTGTACAAATCCAATTGCAGTCATGCCTGTTATATTTTCATTTTCTGAGATTCTATTACTATTAATTATACATTATCATTGTTAGTTCCTGCTTATTGAGCATTTGCTGTGATACCAGATACTGTGCTCACTGCTTTGCATACTTTATCCTATTTTATTCTTATAAAACCCAATGAAGTGGGTACTACTTTCCTTATCAACTTTTTAGAAATGAGTAAACCAGAACTCAGAGCAGTGAAATTATATGCCCAAGATCTCACACAGCTAGTAAATGGTGGAGCCTAGGAGTTAAACCCAGGTTGGTTTGACTTTAGCTCTTAATTTTGACCTTACTTTCCTCTATTCGCTTTCTTTCATTCAACCAGTATTTATGAGTACCCACTCAGGAAAGCCCTTTCATAAAGGAGCTGCTGACATAGAGCTGGGAAAGTGATAGCCTCTACCTGCAAGAGCTCACAGGCTGGCGGAGATACACTTGATAGCAAAGAGCCCCTGTGTGGTGTGGTATGTGACACAATAGAAAGCTGTACAGATAGACAGCTTTTTGGGCACAAAAGAGGGTAACATCACTACTTGGTAGAGATGGGAGGTCTTGTTAGAGGTTATCTTTGAGCAGGCCATCTTTGAGTTAGGCTAAGGACATTGGGAATGGTGTTTCAGGCAGAAAAAAAAATAGCATGTATCAAGGCAGGAAGGAATGAAAATATATGACAGTTCAGAGAATGGTGAGTTGTACAGGGTGACTGCATCTCAGAGTTTGTGACCTGAAAACAGAGCTGAAGAGGAACATGGGGGTATGATTTTTTATTTTTTATTTATTTATTTATTTTTAATTTTTTTTCGAGATGGAGTCTCACTCTGTGGCCCAGGCTGGAGTGCAGTGGCTCAGTCTTGGCTCACTGCAAGCTCCGCCTCCTGGGTTCACGCCATTATCCTACCTCAGCCTCCTGAGTAGCTGGGACTACAGGCACCCACCACCACGCCTGGCTAATATTTTTTGTATTTTTAGTAGAGACGGGGTTTCACTGTGTTAGCCAGGATGGTCTCAATCTCCTGACCTCGTGATCCGCCCGCCTCAGCCTCCCAAAGTGCTGGGATTACAGGCATGAGCCACCACGCCCGGCCTATGATTTTTTGTTTGTTTGTTTTGAGACAGAGTCTCGCTCTGTCGCCTAGGCTGGAGTGTAATGGTTCAATCTCGGTTCACTGCGACCTCTGCCTCACGGGTTCAAGAGATTCTCCTGCCTCAGCCTCCTGGGTAGCTGGGATTACAGGCATGTGCCACCATGTCCAGCTAATTTTGTATTTTTAGTAGAGACGGGGTTTCTCCATGTTGGTCAGGCTGGTCTCAAGCTCCTGACCTCAGGTGATCCACCTGCCTCAGTCTCCCAAAGTGCTGGGATTACAGGCATGAGCTGCCACCACGCCTGGCCGGAGACGTGATTATAAAGGACCTGAGTAGTGTGAATAAGAAGTTTGAACATCATATACTGTAAGTATTCAGGAGCCATAGGTGGCAGGAAGTGGCATCACAGATTCTTGCTTCAGAAGAATAACTTGTTTCCATGGAGGGTGGATTAAAATATAGAGAGCATGGTAGTAGGATGACTTATTAGTAGGCAGGAAATGCCAAGGATTAGAGTAAAGGTGCTGGGTACAGATTTCACACCACAGCCAAGCAAGTGAGAAATGCAACCTGTGCAGTGAAGCCTTTAATTTCGTAGCATCCTTATTCCTCAAAACATGTCATGTAAGAGGGAAGAGTTTTAGATGTGTGTAGCCCAGCTTTTGGGCCATTTCTTCTACCCCTGCCTTACCATTGGTCATTTCTTTTGTATTCGAGTAAAGAAAAGATAAAGGGAGCAGATAATGAAGTGTTTTCTCAGTTTCCCGTGGCTGATTTCCTAAAACTCTCATTTTAATTAACTATCATCTAGTTTCCCTGGCCCTCTCTATTCATCTGCTTAATGTGTGTACATCATCATTCAACAGATACTTATTGGCACACCTACTGTGTACGAGGCACTGGATGTGGGTACTGAAGACTCTTGGGAACAAATAACCACACTGCAGTGGGAGGGAATGGGGTCTTGTTGCTATGGCCACAGAAGAAAAGAGCTCAACATGGCCGAGGGCCACAGGAAATATCTTGCATGTATGCAGCCCCAGAGCTCATGTTGTGGCCCAAAGTTTCTGCACGATAAGCAACCTTAACCTGCTGAGATGGTAACCCCAACTTGTTTGGGACAGTAAAATTGTTTTCTTGCTGGGTGTCTTCCCTTCCCAATCTAGGAAGATTTAGAATTCAATATAGGATGATGAAGTAAATCAAACCCATACTTTTGTGTTAGTCTGAGGTATAATTTGTGTATTTTTGTCATTTGAAGTGTTAGTAATACTTAAGGGGATCTGGCTTAATAATAATAATAGCTAACATTTATTGAATTCCAGGCATTATATAAACTCTTTACAAGGATTAACTCTTTCAATCCTTATACCAACCCTATGAGGTAAATACTGTTATCATCACCATTTTACATGTACGAAAATTGAAGCACAGAGAGGCTCAATAATTTGCCCAAAGGCACACATTTAGTCTGTGGTCCACCCTGCTGAAACCCAGGCATACTGGTGCCAGAATCCATATTAGAATGTCTATCAGATTAGTCTTGCAATGACCATTTAAAAGTTGTATTGAGTAATTTTATATGTCTGATTTTATTTACTTTTTGAGAAAAGATCTCACCCTGTTACCCAGGCTGGAGTACAGTGGTATGATCATAGTTCACTGCAGCCTTGATCCCCCTGGGCTCAAGGAATCTTCCCACTTTGGCCTTCCAAGTAGCTGGGACTACAGGCACATGTCACCACATCCTGCTAATTAAAAAAAAAAATTTTTTTTTTTTTTGTAGAGATAGGGTCTCCTATGTTGTCCAGGCTGGTCTCAAACTCCTGGGCTCAAATGATTCTTCTGCCTTGGCTTCCCAAACTGCTGGGAATACAGGTGTGAGCCACCATATCTGGCCTACTTCTGATTTTAAGTGGAAAGATAAGAATTATATTTAAAGTGTATATTATTTAAGGTTCCTAAGCAATATTGGAATGCTTAAGCAATTTGTTACATTTTTCTTCTTGGTGTTCACTGAGCTTTTTGAATCTACACATTGATATCTTTCTGTCTTTCACCAAATGTGAAAACATTTTGGCCATGATTTCTTGAAATATTTCTTCTTCTCCATTCTTTCCTTTCCTCTGGAACTCTAATTACACTTACATTAGACCTTTTGTTACTGTTCTCCAAGTCATCGAGGCCCTGTTATTATTTTTTTAAATCCCTTCTTTTCCCTCTGATCTTCAGATTAGAGGATTTCTGTTGTTCAGTATTAAATTTCATTGACTCTTCTGCAACTTCCAATATTTTTCTTAAGCTCATTCAGTGTATATTTGTTTCAGTTATTATTGCATTTTTCCTTTTCTAGAATTTCCATTTGGTTCTTTTTTCCTTTTTATTCATTACAAGCATATTTTTCTTTATAGCCTTAATCATAGTTATAATAACTGTTTTAAAATTCTCATCTGCAGCTGGGCATGGTGGCTCATGCCTGTAATCTTAGTACTTCTGGAGGCCAAGGAGGGAGGATTGCTTGAGGCCAGGAGTTCAAGACTAGCCTGGGCTACATAGAGAGACTCCATCCCTAAAAACAAACAAACAGATTGGCCAGGGAGGTGGCAGGCACCCATTGTCCTAACAACTCTGGAGGCTGAGGTGGGAGTATTCTCAAGCTGAGGAGTTCAAGGCTGCAGTGAACTCTTACCACTGCACTCCAGCGTGGGTGACAGAGCAAGACCTGTGCCCAAAAAGCAAACAAAAATTCTTATCTGCTATTTCTAACATTTGGGTCGTCATGGTTCAGTCTCCATTGATTTTTTTCCCTTGAATATGGTTCACATTTTCCTGCTTTGGGGAATTTTGAATTGTACTCAATATTGTGAGTAATATGTCATAAAGACTCATATCCATCATGTTCCTCTGAAGATTATTGTATATGTTTGTGTGTATATATGTTTAAGCAGGCAGTTTACTTTGCTGGGCTCAAAATCAAAACTCCATGTTTTCAGTGGTGTCAGCAGCTGACATCTCTGTGCAGTTCTTTAGCTGTAGCTAGGCTGCTTGGCATCTTGTCACAGTTTATAGTTCAAGGGTTTCCAGATACTCAGTGGAGTTTATGTGCAGAATTTAAGCTCTTACTTTGCTTCTCTTTTCTGGGATTTCCCACTTCACTTTCCGGGTGCTGTGGTCCTCCCAAATTCTATATTCACCCAGCATGATGGTGAAGAGGGCTGCCCTCAGGCAAAAACCCTTAAAAAAAATGAGAAGTTCACCTAGTGTTTGTTCCCTTCTTCCAAATGTGCATGTGTCTTCAGTTTCTGCCTGCTTTTGGTCGCCCTGAAATGGTTGTTGTTTATAGTTGGTCCAGAGTTTATTGTTGTTACTTGTGGGAAGATTGGTCCGATAGGAACTAGTGAGCCATTTCCAGAAGCTGCTAGCCTTCCATGTCGTGATTCATAAGAATTTTTAGTTTTCTTGTTAGGTTTTCTAGCATCAGATAAGTGCTAGGGAAAGTTTTGGTTGCTAGGCATTTGAAATTCCTATACAGGAAAGGAAATTTGAATGTATTAAACTTATAATTGCAGTTTAAATTGGTGTAAGGGAATTAATTTAACTAAGTTTTAAATGGGACTGGATATTTAAGGGATTTTATAATCTGTTCAAAATTGAATGCCTTAAACAGTCAAAGTCAATTGGCTGTTCACTTTAACTAGATTTATAAATAGGAAAATATTTGTAAATTGAACTTAAGAACTTAAGGAGAAACCAGTTCCCTAAAGTTATTTCTTTTATAAATTGAATATTAGTTTAATAATGTTAATCACAAATCGTCTTTTTATTCACAAAAGACACCCTTTTGTGTCTTTTTGGGGCAGCAAAAAACTCCAGTGGTAATAAGGAACTTGGGCTTTAGTGGGGCAGACCTGATTAACCCTGTGTCTACAGACAACGAGAGAAATGCAATGGGATAGGCGAGCACAAGTGCTGTGGGAGGATGAGGGGATGGGGATTGGAGATGTTCCTGGAGGAGATGACACCTGGCAGACAAAGTGAGGGAAAGAGCATTCCTGGCTGGGTCTAGGAATGGTGTGGAGTGTAGCACCTGTGAGGATGTGGAGGCCTGAAAAAGCATTGCCCGCTTAGGAAACTTACAAGTTCATTTTGGCGAGAGAATGACCTTGGGGGCTGAGCTCGGGAGTTTGACCTTCATCCTAGAAGCTGAGGAAGCACCATCAAGAAAGAGAAAAGACAACCCGCAGAATGAGAGAAGTTTTACAACTCATATATCTGATAAGGGACTTGTATCTGGAATATATAAAGAGCTATAAAGACAGGGCTGAGCATGGTGGTTCACACGTGTAATCCCAGTGCTTTGGGAGGCAGAGACAGGGAGATCACTTGAGAACAGGAGTTCAGGACCAAGCTGGGTAACAGTGGGACCCCACCTCTAAAAAAATATATTTTTAATTAGCTGAGTGTGGTGGTATATGCCTCTAGTCCCAGCTACTGGGGGTGGCGAGGGGCTGAGGCAGAGGAATTGAGCCCAGAAGTTCAAGGTTGCATTGAGTTATGATCATACGACTGCATTCCAGCCTAAGCCACAGAGTGTGACATTTCTCTGTGGCCAATAAGCACATGAAATGATGCTCCATATCATTAGCCATCAGGAAAATGCAAATTGAAACCAAATGAGATAATTCACACTCGCTAAAATGGAGAAATTGGAATCCTCATACACTGCTAATGCAAATATAAAGTGGTACATTCACTTTGAAAAGTGTAGCAGTTTCTAAAAAGGTTCAACGTAGAGTTTAAAAATAAAAAAATTTAGGCCAGGAGCTATGACTCACTCCTGTAATCCCAGCACTTTGGGAGGCCAAGGTGGGTGGATCATCTGAGCTCAGGAGTTTGAGACTAGCCGGGACAACAAGGAGAAACACCGTCTCTGCAAAAAATACAAAAATTAGCCAGGCGTGTTCTCTCACATCTGTAGTCCCAGCTACTTGGGAGGCTGAGGTAGGAGGATCACGTGAAGCTGGGAAGTGGAGGTTGCAGTAAGCCAAGATAGCGCCACTGCACTCCAGCCTGGGCAACAGAGTCAGACCCTTTTTCAAAAAAAAATTTTTTTGCCAGGCATGGTGGCACTCACCTATGGTCCCAGCTACTTAGGAGGCTGAGGCAGGAAGATCGCTTGAGTCCAGGAGTTCAAGGCTGCAGTGAGCCGTAATTGCACCACTGCACTCCAGCCTGGGTGACAGAGTGAGACCCCATCTTGAAATAAACAAGAATTAAAAAATGAAGAGAAGTAGTATGGGTGTAGTTGCAGAATAAAGGACAGTCTTTAAACTGAATAAACTCAGCTTTATAAAATACTTTTTTAAAAAGGCGGAGAAAAGAAGCTGAGGGAACCCATTGAACTATAGGAAGAACTATATTTGCAGAGGGAGGGGGGCCTTTGGGAACAAAACCACCCACAGTCTCCATCTTGGCGGAGGAGCCCTGACACACTCCTGCACTCCTGGAGCACTTGGGTGGGACTAGGGGAGGTGCCACTGACTCCAGGAGCTGAGGTTTGGGCTGTGTAGAGGACGAGTAGGGAGATGCAGAGGCAGAGAGGCCTGTGTTCACCATGGGATGACACAGGAGAAAAGGCTGGCCAGCTCTCCCTGTCTTCTCAACTCCCTCTAAAGTTGGCGAGAAAAAGCCCTTAATTGTAATGCAATGGTTATGGATTCGGAAATGGTTTTTCCCTTGCTGTGTGTTCTTTTTCCTCAGATTGGAAAGGATCGGGCACTGAACTTTGACCCCTGCTGCATCAGCTACTTTACTAAAGGCGAGTACATTTTGCTGGGGGGTTCAGACAAGCAAGTATCTCTTTTCACCAAGGATGGAGTGCGGCTTGGGACTGTTGGGGAGCAGAACTCCTGGGTGTGGACGTGTCAAGCGAAACCGGATTCCAACTATGTGGTAAGAAGAGAAAGTTTGTTCTGTGGGGCCATGGCTTGAAGAGGCACTGAGCAGCCGCCGTGTCTCGAGTCACATCACTGGGGTTTGTGTCTGACAAATGGGGGAATGCAGACTTTCTCCAGAGAGCTGGGAATTGACAGTTCTCTCACCCCGCAGGTGGTCGGCTGCCAGGACGGCACCATTTCCTTCTACCAGCTTATTTTCAGCACAGTCCATGGGCTTTACAAGGACCGCTATGCCTACAGGGATAGCATGACTGACGTCATTGTGCAGCACCTGATCACTGAGCAGAAAGGTAAGAGGCAGGTCCAGACCTTGGGAAGAGGGACAGGTGGAAGCAGGTGGAAAGGGCTGGTGACAGGGCACTTGAAATGACAGGAAAAGGTTTCTCTTTGGCGTTTTGCAAACCTGTTAGCCACTGGGTCTGTGTCTTGTTTTTTTTTTTTTCTTTTTGGTGGGGGAAGTAGGGATGCCAGTCTCCTTGAGGATCTCATGAAAGCAATAAATCCTCTCTGAAAAATGTACCAACTCAGAATTTTGCACATAATTTCAAGGAGTACATGAATTTCCTTAGTGAGGGAGGATGATTTATGACAGGTTGGAGCCAGGTGGTTGACCTGCATGGGTCTTCGTGGACCTTTATCCTTTCTGGTCAGAGTCACTCTGGGGTGCTTCTCCCTCAGCCCTGTCTCCACTTGCCTCCTGGTGGGTCCTTCTGCCAGAGATGAGCAGTGGAATTGGATTGGCACAGGCTAGGTCAGAAGATCAGGGTTCCCGGCCTCGCATAGTCATTCTAAGCCCTAAGACTGCAGTCTCTCCCTCTGTCCACTTAAGTTGCTGTGCTGGTTAAATAGACTCAATCCACTTACTTCAGGTGTATTCATATCTGGATGTGCTGGCCTTAGTGCACTGCTAGGTGCCTTTGCAAGGGATCCAGGTTGGGGGTTGTCTTGTAGATTCAGATGAGTGTCCTTTGGTCCCCCTGGGGGACCCTATCTTTTTGAAGATTCTGGCTGTGGTGGTTGGGGCAAAGCCCCTTGGGCAGCTTCACAGTGTCCCCCTTAGGGACATTTTCTCCACCTGGTCTGTAGTGGGAGTGTAGAGCCTGGTGTGTACCAGAAATTACGTGTCTTCCCCGTTTGTCAAGGAGGTGGGCAGGGAGCGGCCAGAGGTGAGGTCAGTTACTTAGGCAGGCTTCTGATCACCAGGGGCCACTAGTGCTGTGCAGAGGAGTTTATATTTGTATCCAGCAAGTGATGGTAACAGTGAGTAGTTTATTTCCATACTCAGTTGTCAGCCTTGGACCATGAAGATTGTGTCCTATAGGACTTTGGATCCCAGGGTTCAGCAGAGTTGATTGTATGTATTAGATACTCTAAAGATTTTTCAATGAGAGTATCTCACTTTAATTGCCAGTAGCGCTAAGTAAATGATGGCTTTTAATTTCTCTGCCTTGCACCTTACATAACAACCTCTTGCTAGAACTAGATATTTTTTTCTTTGACAGTTCGGATTAAATGCAAAGAGCTTGTCAAGAAGATTGCCATCTACAGAAATCGATTGGCTATCCAACTGCCAGAGAAAATCCTCATCTATGAGTTGTATTCAGAGGACTTATCAGACATGCATTACCGGGTAAAGGAGAAGATTATCAAGAAGTTTGAGTGCAACCTCCTGGTGGTGTGTGCCAATCACATCATCCTGTGCCAGGTGGGCAGCAGCATGTTGAAGGAGTTGGGCTGAATTCCATTTGTGCTCCCCCCCAGTGATAGGGTGCCCACCTCATGGTTTTAAAACTGGTCACTAGAAAACAAGTCTGTTCCATCAAACTAAGTGGTGCTTATTGGCTTTCATTTTCCTGGCATCTGGATGAACCAGACTCTATCAGCAAGTCATGAGCCATAAACTGGAGAATTTTTTTTTTGTTTTATTTTATTTTATTATTTTTTAAAAAATATTTTTCTTGAGACAGACAGGGTCTTGCTCTGTTGCCCAGGCTGGAATGCAGTGGCACAATTATGGCTCACTGCAGTTTTGACCTCCCAAGCTCAAGCGGTCTTCCTCCTGAGTAGCTGGCACCACAGGCACATGCCACCACACCCAACTAATTTTTTATTTTTAGTAGAGACGCGAGGCTGTACTTTGGGAGGCTAAGGCGGGAGGAATGCTTGAACCCAGGAGTTTGAGACCTGTCCGGCTTCCTAAAGTACTGGGATTATAGGTGTGAGCCACTGTGTCTAGCCAAGAATACCTTGTTCTATTGCAGAACATCTTGTCATACTGGGATTAGATATACTTTAATGACTTAAAACATAAATTGGTGTACAGAATGAAGATAGTTTTTATTGATAAGCATATACACATAAAATTTGTATCAACTCAGTAATTGTCAAGGAAGTTTTAATTCCTGAAAGATTTTTTTTCATAGAAAAAAATTTCTCAAGATTCTTAGAGAGTGTCTAAGTCAATGCCAAGAGAAGTTTGGAAAGACTTTGAGAGAAGGCTAGCCCAGCATCTTGGAAGTAGAGGTGGATTTAGTTTTACATAGTTCTGTTGGAGGTGATAAAAGAGAAGAATTCTTTAGGAATCACTGTAGTGTAAAATACTATTAAAATCTCTCAAAAGCCTAGAACTGGGCTGGGTGCAGTGGCTCATGCCTGTAAATCCCAGCACTTTGGGAGGCCAAGGCAGGATGATTGCTTGAGGCTAGTAGTTCGAAAGCAGTCTAGAAAACAAACTGAGACCCCATCTCCACAAAAAAAAAAAAAAAAAAAAAAAATTTATTTAATTAGCTGGGTGTGGTGGCGCTTGCCTGTAGTCCCAGCTACTTGGGAGGCTGAGGCAGGAGAATTGCTTTAGCCAGAAATTGGAGGCAGCAGTGAGCTATGATAGCGCCACTACACTCCAGCCTGGGTGACAGAGTGAGACTCTGTCTCAAAAACAAATAATAAATAAATAATCAAAGTTAGAACTTCAAGCGGTTTAGGGTTGCTACAAATTACAGGATAGATGTGGCAAGTATGTGTACTTTTGAGTGCTGCCTCTGGCCTAGGCTGCCTGGGTGGGGGTTTGCATTGAAGATCTGAGGCTGAATTGGGCTCCGTGGGGAAGCCTTGCATGGAGTCTTGGATTAACGATGCCAATCGTGGGGTCTACATTGGGTTAGATAGATGGATACTGAATGTGTAGGTATTTTCACCCCTTAGGGGCAGAAAGATCTCCTTGGGGAGGTCTGGGGGCACTTATTCTGTTGAATTTCCATGCAGAGCTGGGTTTGCTTCCTAGGAGAAACGGCTGCAGTGCCTGTCCTTCAGCGGAGTGAAGGAGCGGGAGTGGCAGATGGAGTCTCTCATTCGTTACATCAAGGTGATCGGTGGCCCTCCTGGAAGAGAAGGCCTCTTAGTGGGGCTGAAGAATGGACAGGTGAGTGCTCCCTCACGTCTCCTGTCAGGCTGATAATCTGCATGCACACGTGGGTGACCCGTCTAGCAATGACTCTGAGCTGGGTTCTCAGGGCAGGAAAAGGGCTTCTCTCCTCCATGGGTGAATTGTGGGGCAGCCTGAGTTCAGTTTTTTGAGGACAGCCTCAGGCCAAAGGTGCTGTGGCCCTCACACTCCTAGCAGGCCCACGTTTTGGCAGAGTTGAGCTATAACCTTTGGCTACATGTAGAGTGGATTAGTGGCTTAAGGTCTCCAGAAGATGGGAGATTTGTTAGAGATGCTGCTTCTGTGGATTTCTAGAGGGAGGCAGAGATCGTTACCTAGGTCAGCTCCTGATTAGGGCTGCGAGTGGATTAAGGCAGTGCATTCCAGCATGTGTCCTAAAGAATGCTGGGTCCTCAAGATACTGATAGATGTCATAAGCAAAATGGGCCCTTTGGCCAGTTAGATGTGGGATATCCAGGTTACACAAAATTCTGTGTGTGTGTATACATGTGTACACGTGTGTTCTTTGCTCAGCATAAGAAAAGTTCTAAGTAGGCTGCTACATGGAACTTTGAAAGTGACAATGTAGCTGCATTAGCCTGACAGCCAAGCTGTGCAGCAGATGGCTTATGGCTGAGGCTTGTCAGGTCTTTGCTGGGGATGGAAGTCACAGGGCATGAGAGCAGTGGGTGAAGTCAAGCAGCAATGCCAAGGGGAGGAAGGGCCGCTTATTTCTCAGGCAGCTCTCACTTCCAATGGGAGCATGGACTATGGGGTCAGGTGGGCCGGAGGTCGTGTTCTTACTTAGCTACTCACTGGCTTTGTCATCCTGGGCAGGTCACTTTACCTCTGTGAGGCTGGTTTTACATGAGGATAATACCACATATTTCATAGGGCTGTCAAAAACAGATATCATCAGGGTTGGGAGTTAAAGCCAATGTTAAAAACAAAACAAAACAAAAAAAAACACCAGGGGTATTAAAACAGGCATGGTGGAGGGTACCTGTTGTCCCAGCTACTCAGGAGGCTGAGATAGGAGGATCACTTTGAGCCCAGGAGTTTGAGGCTGCAGTGTGATATGATTATACCTGTGAATAGCCACTGCGGTCAGCCTGGGCAACATAGCAAGACCTTAACTCTAAAAAAAATTTTTTTTAAACCAGGGATATCAGTAAATGATAGCTGTCATCATCACTATCATCCTTATTATAATTTTCTACCACATGTCTTGTCAGTGTTCATAGCAGCTTTTTCCTGTGTTAGTTCGTGACTCAGATCTCTGCTAGGTGGCATCTCCTAACGCTGCAGTTTGGGTAATGTCATCAACAAATCCCCAGTCCGAACAGACACTGAAGTGAGCTCGGCCTGTCTCAGGGCTGTCATTACTTCTGCAGCCTCTGATGAACCTCGCTTCTGGCCTCCTAAGGATAAGCCATTGCCCCCCACCCCCCTCTTTCTTTTGATGAGTCCTTTTCCCTGCACAGAGCTTCTGGTGAAGGTGGTGGGAGTTGTTCTTGCAGAGCACATGGGATTCCAACGGCCTGGCAGTGGGCCAGGATCTTGTTGCCATGGTGACTGACACTGTTTTCGCTGAAATTTTGCCAGATCCTGAAGATCTTCGTGGACAATCTCTTTGCTATCGTCCTGCTGAAGCAGGCCACAGCTGTGCGCTGCTTGGACATGAGTGCCTCCCGTAAGAAGCTGGCCGTGGTAGATGAAAATGACACTTGCCTGGTGTATGACATCGACACCAAGGAGCTGCTTTTTCAGGTGAAGTCCCTGAGGGGGCCCAGGGACATCATCCTTTGATTAGAGACCCTCCTCTAGCTTCCCAGTCCCTGCAGGAGGCTCTCCTGCTCTGGCCCAGGCAGGTCTCTGGGAGGGGCAGGGGCCAAGCACATGCGCAGAGTCCCAGAGGCCCTGGGCCACAACCTGCTCCTCCCACACAGGCACAAGCCGCAGGGCCTGGACCGGCCTCTTTAACTTTGGTTTCCTTGCCAATGGAAACCAAAGGCTCTGAGCCAGCAGAGCCTTTCTTAAGCGTTTACCATGAACAAGAAATGGGGCAATGACTCTGAGAGGGGTGTGACGTTGGCACTCAGTGAATGGGGCGATGGATGCACTTCCTTTGCAGAAGTCTGTGTCTCACCTGCTGCAGGCCTGCCTGTGTCTATGCGCACCTACAGCGTGGGAAGGAAACAGGATGTTTTGTCATCTGAAAGGGGGAAGGGGATGGGCAAGCCTGGCTTTCTACTTAATTCACAAGAATGCTAGAAGAGCCAGCAGAATGCGAAGTGCTTGGATCTTTGGGGTTGTAGGCGTTGTTTAGTGGAGTCATCCAGCCCTGTGGCCTGAGGAAGTGTGTCACCAGAGAAGACAGCCCAGCAGCTCTGTGCCCCGGGCCTGGTTGGCTTTCTGCTGGGCTCGCGCCATTCTTTCTCTCTTTAGGTCTTTGTAGGTGGTCAGGACTGGTTTTCCAGAATGAAGTTCCCCCCAAAGCTGGAGCCCCTCCTGACTGGTTTCCTCAGCCACTGCAGGGTTTCCTGATGTTATGGGCAGATTCAGTCCCCTTACCAGGCTCCTCCTTGTTCTCAGCAGCAGAATCGATGGGGGAGGGGTCTGGAGTGGGGAGCAGCCTCAGTCAATTAGAAGGAGTTACCTGGCCACCTCTAGCCCAGAGGTAACTCCATGTCAGTCTCAACTCACTCATGTCCCTGAGAGAGTAGAATGGTTTCGGGGAAAGAGAGGGCATAGCCTTCAAGCTGACCTGGGCTTGGGTCCTGCCTGCATCCCTTACTGTGTGATCTTAAGTTAGTGAGCCTCTCTGAGCCTTAATTACTTTTCTCTAAAATGAAATTAGTAATTGCCCCTTACAGAATTGCTACAGGAATACACTAGATACTACAGTGCCTAGCTCAGTGTTGGGCACAAAATGGGGCCTGAAATGTTACTTCCCTTCTCCCCAGCCTCACCTCCCACCTATAGGGGGCATAGCGGGCCCCAAATGTGAATCTTGTGTCTGAGCCTAGAATCATACAAGTGTGGAAGGGCGTCTGTGCTGCCCCGTCCCCACTGCTGGCTCTATGGCAGGCTAGGGGAGGTGATTCTCAGCCCTGCCAGGAGACATCAGCATTCCCAGCTGTAACATTGCCTGCTGGCTTTTCCTCTTCTCCACTGCCCCTCCCTCTGCACATAAAACAGCTATATTGATTTTTTCTCATTATAAAAAACAATCCATGCTGATTATAAAAGATTTAGTCATTATAAAAGATCCTAGGCAGAAAGGTATGAGCATATTTCAGGAGAATAATTTTTTTTCAAAAGTAATACTTGCTTACTCAAAAATTACAACAACATGCAGGTGCATGGAGGGGCTTGCCTCTGTTCATTTCTTTGTGGTCCCCTTTCCTCCTTTTCCCTCCATCCCACTGTAAGCAATTTAGTAGGATTCAGTCTTTAAGAGGGTATTGGGCTGAAATGTGTGAGCGCTGACCAAGCCCAGGGTGGTTCTCACAGGATCCCCACTGTCCCTGTCCCCCAGGAACCAAACGCCAACAGTGTGGCCTGGAACACCCAGTGTGAGGACATGCTCTGCTTCTCGGGAGGAGGCTACCTCAACATCAAAGCCAGCACCTTCCCTGTGCACCGGCAGAAGCTGCAGGGCTTTGTGGTCGGCTACAATGGCTCCAAGATCTTCTGCCTCCATGTCTTCTCCATTTCTGCTGTGGAGGTGCCGCAGGTAACTGGGGGTGCCTGTCCACTCTTAGCACTGGCAAGGCTGACAAGACCAGGGAAGCTGGGCCCTTTGCTGGTGCTTTGGGGAGAGAGTAGCAAGGAGAGAAGAATGGCAGCTGTGATGTCGTGGGAGGCAGTCTGGGCCTGGAACCTGCCGCCCTGTCTCCACTCCTTGCAACCTCTGTGACTGGGGGCAAACAGCTCAACCTCCCTGAGTATCAGTTTCTTCCTTGTCCCCTTTCTGTAGGGATGGGAGGGGTATGCAGTGTTGTCAGCAGCGTGTGTTTTGCGGAGAGCCCAGCGTGGGGCCGAATGGAGTGAGCAGCAAAGCCGGGAGTCCGGCAGGGTGTGTGTGTGAGTACGTGTGTGATGGTGGTGATGTGTGTGTGAGAGAGAGGGGAGAGAGAGAATGAGTGGGTGGGGGGTGTGGGCTGAGGTCTGTGAGCCAATAAGGGAGCATGGGACTCTGCACAAGCCCTCTGAACCAGGAGGTGGCCAGAACAGAAATGGGGCACTGAAGGGTGGAGCCACAGAATGGGGGAGGGCAGAACCAAAGACAGGCGGCTGAGATTGACCTCCCGAATGCAGGATGGTCTCCCCTCCACCTTCTGCACCCCAGGCAGATGGTGCTCACTGTAGAATTGCCATAAAACAGAGACGTGCATAGCGAGAAACTGTAGCCTTCAGCATCCCATCCTCAGGACAGAATCACTCTTAAACATGTTGAAATACATCTGCTTAGCGCTTTTCTACGAGTATATATAATATATGCATAATATACAATTAGGAGCATGTGGTTTTATAAGAACATTTTTAAACAAAAGTGGAATCACACTGCAAATACTTTTCATGACTTTTATGTGTATACGTATTGCTACCTATAGATGGAACCTCAGATTTACTGTATTCCCTGAGCCTGGCCTGTAAACAAGACTTCTCATCCCTTCCTTTATGGCTATCTTCTCATTTCACCTCACATTCGGTTATGGCAGCCCCATCACTGTCTATGAAGTGCTGGCTGTACACTAGTCATCTGGCCTTTTCACTCAACAATCTCCTAAAGCATCGTTCTGTGTCAGTAAATGGTAAATGTTCTTATCCTGCATGGCAAAATTTAGGGTAATTGTAGACTCACATAAATTGTAGGAAATAATACAGAGATCCCTTAAACCCTTTGCCTAGTTTCCCCCAACGGTAACAGTGTGCATAGCTCTAGAGTGATCTTCCCACCCATGTTGGCATGTGTAATCTCCCACCACAGTCATGGCACTGAACACTGCCACCACCACAAGGTCCCTGGTGTTGTGCTTTTTACAGCCAGCACCCCTCCCTCCTGCCTGGTCCCCACCTGCCTTGTATTTACAGCTGCATTTTATTGTGTCTTGTGGATGTTCCACAGCTTTCTTTACCAGTCCTACTGGACATGTTTGCTGCTTATAGCTTTTTTGTATTATTGTAAATAGCAGGCATCTTTCTAGCTAGGTCCTTGCACCTGTCCCAACTTGGCGCCTTGGCATAAATTCCTAGAAATGAAATTGCTGGGTCAAAGCACGTGTACCTTTGAAAGACTTTTAGGGAAATTTCCAGGTTTCCCTTCCGCTAGGCTCTGTCAGTCTGTTTTCCCCATACAACTCAGCTTCAGGCTAGAGCCCACTTCTTCTAAGCTGATGATACCCTCGAAACTCATGACTGCAAGACTTACTGGGGAAATGCCCATCATCCATGCCTGACACAGATCAGCTATTCAAGAAATGTTAGTGGAATTCAGATCTGAGGAAAAAGACCAGAAAGCAAGAGGAAGAAGGGAATGAGGTGGGTGGAAGTGGCAGCAGGACGAGGGGCACGAACAGCTTCTCCTGGACTGTGTCCTCGTCATCCTTGTCTGCCCCATTACAAACCCACGCACCACATCCACCAGGAACTCATCTCCCTCAATTGCCCCAAACTAGCTCTGCTTATTTTATTAAAAGGTTTTCTCCCAAGATTGCCATCCTGACCTCAAAAATAAATGCAGTTTGCTGCTCTCTGACTGTGGCCGGCCAAGAGGAGCCAGAGGGGCAGCCTGGGGCTTCCTCTGCCAGGACTTTAAGATTCAGCAGCAAAGTCTTGCTGACTGCACCAAGGCCATCCTGCTGACGCAGCGGGTCAGGACTGCCAAGGGTTAGGAAACACATTCTCAAGACAAAGGCTGTTCATCTGTCGCCTCTGCCTCCGGCCGTCCTGTGGTTTTGGCCCAGAGAGGAGGGAGAAAGCATCAGACTCAGTCTTGGAATTTTTGGTTGCCTTTCGAAATTTACGTTGTCTTGTGCAAGAACTGGTTTGTCAGGGCTGCCAAGTAGGACAACGAGCCCTAGGAGGGCTTCTCAAGGCGGTGGTGACTTCATGTTTGAAATCCAACAGCAAGATAAAGTATAGCTCAGAGAGTATTTGTTCAGTGGGTCTATTTTTAAAACTCCACTCAAATTGTGCCTCCCAAGTAAGTCCAAGTGTTAGCCATCCATCATATGCTCAGCTGTGATATGCCTGCCTGAGTGCCTGTCCCACTCACGGGACAGTCAGCATGGCAAGCAGTTGGTGTGGGTCGGGGAAGGAGCACCAGCTTTCAGTCCTGACTCTGCCATCTCAAGCAGCTGTAACTAGAGCAACTCATTTCACTCTTTGGGGCCTCATTTCTTTTCTGTGAAATGGGGTTAATTATACCCATCTTTCAGGTTTCGTCAAGCCAAATTTCTATTATTATTTCTCCTTATTACTGACTCATAAAATAGCAAAAACCACAAAACACAACTAAATTGCAACAGGCTGTACTTACTGACGGACTTTAGAAAGGAAAGCTCATTGTGTGCTTTAAGAAAAGCTTTCAGGAGTTTGAGAAAGCTTCCAGGAGATGGTGAAACTTGATCTGAGCCCTGAGAGGTCTGGAAAGGAAAAGTGGAGCAGGGAAGCTTTTCAAACAAAGGGAAAGGTGGGGGTGGGAACAAGACTGGAGAGCCTGGGAGATGGTGAGGAGCTGGTGCTGAGAAAATACAGTGAAGGTAATGATCATGCCTGCGTTTTGCCCAGTGCTTCATTATTTTTGGAGCACATCTCTCCTTTGCCCATGGTAGCCTGAGCTGGGCAGGACATCTAAACAGAAGTTAATGGATTTACCCAAAAAGTCACCAGCCTAGGATGTGGCTGAGCCTGGCCTGGGTTCTAGGTCACCTGCTCCCTAGCCTATGCCTGCTGCCCCCCTAAAGGGAGCATTTAATGTGCCAATGAGGAGAGATGGCATGGTGGAAAAGATAAGCACTTGGAAGCAGCCATGTTTTGCTCTGAGAGTAGACAGACTCAAAAAAAAAAAAAAATTCCTTCAATTCTAAAGCTAAAAAATGGGACCGGAAATTTCAAAGACAGACAAAAGCCCCAAATGGAGAAAACAATACTTCAAGCTCCACATTTGGGAACCATTAGCACAGAGGTCCTGGCTGATTTCTCTTCCCTGCCCAGGAAGCCAGGAGAGATGCAGGCCACTGAAGCCCACTGGCTGGCCTAAAACAAGGGCAAGGCCTTTCCTTGTTAAAGATGTCGTGGCCCAACTCAAGACTCATTCTCAGGCCTGCACGCACATATGCACATATACACACGTGCATACATGTGGCAGGAAGGGGCACAGAACCTGGAGTCCAGTCACCTCTAGCTATTGCCAGCTATTTGCTGGGACAGGTCATTTGTCCTCTCTGAGTCTCGGTCTCCTGGGCTGTAGCCAGGGAGAAATAATACCTACTGCACAGGACTATGGGGACAGCCAAAAGCCTTTTATAAACCTAAGAAAGAGAAGTTGTTAGGAACTATTCATGGGCACTCACAGCAAGGCAACCCCATCTTGTAGGAGGGCATCTGTCCCCAGGGCAGGGATCAGGAGACCTGTTTCCAGAGGCTTCCAGGGTAACTTGGAGCAAATCACTTACCTTTCTTGGACTCAGTCCCTGGAACAAGAGGCCATTCCAGACCGCTTCCTCCCACGAACTCATTCATTCTGTCAGCAAACGTAGACTGGGGTTCTGCTGAGGGAGGCCGATACAACCCACCACTGCCCACGGGCTGTGCACGGCTTTGCTGTGGGAACAGGCCTGTAACTGCGGCACAACCTGTGATCTGGACAAAGGGCAGAGGAAGCTGAGACTCTTTCCCCTGGGGTGGGGGCTTGAGGGGCTTGGGAGGACTCTCCAGAAGAGGTGACATTTCAACAGGGCCTTGAAAGCCAAATAGGTATTTTCCAGAGGCAGAGTGGGGATGGGCAAAGGCATTCCAGGTGAGGGTGACATCCTATGGCGAGGCAGGCCTGCAGGTGGGAAGGAGGGGAGGATGGGCAGAGAGTTTGTGCTGTGGAGCACAGTGGCCCAGTCATGAGAGAGGTGCAGGATGGAGCACACAGGGTGGGCTGGGCAGGCTGGGCAGGGTGCTGATTGGCGGCTGCAGGGCTGCTCCCCAGGCATGGGTAATCATCCCACGCATCTGGAGGCAGGCTCTATATGCATCTGGTTCTTTCCATGGCTCTGAAAACAGTCTTCTTTTTTTCCCTTGATGAAATCCTGCAGTCCGCTCCCATGTACCAGTACCTGGATAGGAAACTCTTCAAGGAAGCCTACCAGATTGCTTGCTTGGGTGTCACAGACACTGATTGGCGTGAACTGGCCATGGAAGCGCTAGAAGGTTTAGATTTTGAAACAGCAAAGAAGGTAAGCATCTAGCCAGCAGGAGCTGGAGTTTGGTCCTTGTGGGGTCCCTTAAGAAGGCAGATGGGGACGCAGGTGGCACGGAGAGGCCATAGACTGCAGCAGTCTCTGGAGTTAGGCTGACCTGGGCTTGTATCTTAGCCACTTCCTCACTGTGGGCCTGGGTAGGTGACACCCTTTCTAAGATTGCTTCTCTATAGACGTAGGGTGATGACAGGCCCCATCCTCACAAAGCTGTGAGGATCAAATGGGAGGATGCCTGTAAAGGCTGACCCAGGAGCAGCATGTCAGATTCTGGCTGTCACTCTTATTAGCTGTTCTCTATGGGAAGCACCTGGCTAGTAGCCTGGCACATCACAGGCACTCCGTAAATGGCGGCTTTTATTATCGGTGTAGTCACTGGCCATGATGCTGCACACAATGCTGCTTTTCTTAGCATCTGCCAACTAAGGTGGGAGAGATGGTCAAGGTCTCTGATTCTGACAGCAATGTGGGCACTTCCCACGTACCTTCATGGCGGGATTCATGGACTTGATTCGTTGTGTCCTTTCCTGGCCTAGTCTATGAAAGCTAGAGAGATGGCTGAAAACATCTGACCCCTTTCTGCACATAAGGAAAAGCCCAGGTATGTTCCTGAGCTGTATTTCCATCTAGAACCTCAGATGGAGGAAGGAATGGCTTCCAACCTCCACTCCCCTACCCCTTCCCTCTTTATCTCCCCACAGTCAATTAATGAGCTGCTCATTTTGTCCATATTCCTGGGCTGACATTGAAGGAGTGGCAAAGAGGGATGTGATGCCCACCTTGGGTTAGATCAGACTTGTAGGCATGAAGAGAGGAGACTGGACCAGACCAGGACTAAGAAGCCTGGCTGAGAACGAGCTGTGTCACATAAGGGGCTCTGGTACCTCAGGCCAGCCACTTTCCTTGGAGCCCCAGTCCTCCCAGTTCTGAAATGGGGGTGGTGAGAATGCCTGCTGCAGTCATGAGGCTTAACTGAGATGTTGTAAAGGGGAATTTAAATCAGGGATGGTTGTGCAGATGCTAGCCATTACTAAACAAGGGAAGTGATCGTTGTGTAACAATGATCTAGATTATATTTTTAGATGTCCTCAGTGTAGGAAAGTGGAGATGGAGGAGGCTGTAAGAATTCAGAGGAGGGGCCAGGTGCGGTGGCTCACGCCTGTAATCCTAGCACTTTGGGAGGCCGAGGTGTGCAGATCACAAGGTCAGGAGATCGAGACCATCCTGGCTAACACAGTGAAACCCCGTCTCTACTAAAAATACAAAAAATTAGCCGGGCATGGTGGCAGGCGCCTGTAGTCCCAGCTACTCCGGAGGCTGAGGCAGGAGAATGGCGTGAACCTGGGAGGCGGAGCGTGCAGTGAGCCGAGATGGTGCCACTGCACTCCAGCCTGGGCCATAGAGCAAGACTCTGACTTAAAAAAAAAAAAAAAAAAAGAATTCAGAGGAGGGAGGAGGCATCTCTATGGAGGGAGCTTCCGTCTCCTGCCCCACCCAGAAATGCCAGCAGGGAGGAAGACGACAAATCCCTAGAATAGAAAGGATTGTAAAAAGCCACAAGGTTTAATATGAGTGTTTACTGATATTTTTATAAATATATATATTTTTATATATTTGTTTAAATATTGAGACAGGGACTCACTGTGTTGCCCAGGCGGGTCTTGAACTCCTGGGCTCAAGCAGTCTTCTTGCCTCAGCCTCCCAAAGTGCTGGGATTACAGGTATAAGCCACCACACCCAGCCAGATTTACTATAGTTGAAAAGTAAGTGTATGTGGTATATATCTATTGTGTACAACATGCTGTTTTGAAAAAGCCACATGATATTGAAGATAGGCTGGATGTTACTATTTCATCTAAATCCCGAGTACCCCACCTCTTTACTCTGTGCCAGGCACTCAGGCTCACCAGCTTGGATATAGTGGTTCCTAGAGATGGACAGCCATCCCCACTAGATGGCAGAGAAGAGCTGCTGAGCTCCCGCCAGACCCTGAGCAGAGCTGCAGGTTCCTCCCTATTCCCAGGCTTCCCTCTGCTGAGCTCATTCAGGGGCCTTGTGACTCTGACCAGGCACCCTGACGCTGCAAAATGTGTCAGGTTGAAGGAACTCGGAAACAGATTTATTAATGGGCAAATCCTAGACACTAGCACAGCTGAGCTACAGCTAGAAAGACCCTTGAGAGGGTGTCAGTAGCAGGCCCCTTTCCACGAAGAAGATGGTTGGAGCCCAGAAGCAGAGAAGTAGGCTCAGAGCGAGGACTCAGACCTCGAATGCTCCTTTCCCTCTTGGCCACTGTGCTGGGCTTTGCAGGGTTGCCCTCTCAAGGCGCTTTAAGGAAACCCAGATCTAGAGGGTGACGTGTAAGACCTACAGCTTGGGACACAGGTAGTCTTAGCCCTGTGTTCCTTGGCCCATGTGATGCCCGCATTGCCCTTTTCTACAAATTCCTCTTCACAAACACTTGTTTGCCAGGTTCTGACTCTGATGCCTCACTTAACGCTGCCTCCCACCCCTGCTCATGCTCAGACCATTCATCCGTGTTCTCCAGGCATCTAGTTCGTAGTTGGAGAGCTCTTAGCTCTGGGAGGTGTCATGATCTGTTTAATTGACCAGCTTTCCCTGTTAGAATGTGGACCTCTGAATTGTGGAGGGGGACAGGGGCCAAGACATGTTTCTCCCTGGGTCCTCAGTCTCTTGACAGGAAGCCTGGTCCTGTGGGATGAAAAGATAAAGTTGCATTGTGGTCACCTGCAAGGCAGCCAGAGGCCGGGGACTCGCTCATCTCCCGAGGTCTTTTCAGGAGGGAGGATGCCATGCTGCTGAGCAGAGGCTGCAAGTGGTCAGGATTGCTCTGCGTGTTCAGTTCAAAGGGCTCTGGAGCTGCTGCCTCCTCTAGGCACAGGTCAGCCCATTTTGAATGGGGCAATAAATGGTGACAGCAAAGCCACCTGAAAGCAGCCTGACCTGGTGGCTTGTGCTCCTCCAAACCCTGGGCAGAATCTGAAAGCAGCAAAACTAGCTTAGCTAACACCAGTCTGCTTGTTCCTCAGAAACTTCTAGAGGTCCATGAGTTAAAGTCTCTGGCTTTACTGTGAATTCAAGGCAAGGGCTGCAATTTTAGGGTTTACATAAAGAGTTTGCCTTCCACAGACTTGGCGGGATTCATTCCCTACCCCTCCACCTTCTTCCAGAATCTGTCTTTATACCCTCTCAGCTTTCCCCTCCTCTGCTCCCTTTGTGGTACCAGGGGCTCTGGGTCCCCTGTGTCTGTGGCACCACTGGGTAGGCATAGCTGTCCCCTGCATTCTACCCATGTTGCCAAGATGTATAGGCAGTCTGTCATCAGTCCATGCATCTCATCCTCTCCTGCTGTGATGCTGCCTGACCCCCCAGAGGGTCAGACCGGCTTGTTCTTCTTTGGGTCTAGAGTCTCCCAAGGAGGCACCGCCACAGACTGTGGCATCACGGTTTTGTTTTACCTGATCTCAAAATGACTGATGCAACTGGGATGTCTTTGCTGTTCTTTACATGGTCCAATCCCATGGATAAAGCCATGCCTCACTGGGTGGTATAACCTCCTGCACGCACGATGATTAATCTGTGCTTGCTCCCTTCCTCTCCTCTGTGGCTCACTGTCTAGATAGAGCTTGACTTCCCACCCCTAGCCAATCACCCACTTTTGAAGCCAAGAAGACAGCTTATTTTATTCTTTATTTCTTCCCCACAGGCCTTCATCAGAGTACAAGACCTCCGATATTTAGAGCTCATCAGCAGCATTGAGGTAAAAGATGAAGCATTTTTCCTTCTCAAGAAGGCATACTTGGGGTTCCTGTTTTAGGGGCAGCCCTTCTAACAGGCAAGAGCCTTGAGGACATGGGAACAGAGCTCACTGGCGTCTGGGCATCTGGGCCACAGCCTTGCTCCGGGGGCAGAGTGGCCACACTGGGGGAGACAACAGCAGGTAGTGTGAGCTGTTGTGTGATAGCTGGGTGAGGCACATGGGTTCTGGATCTCTCCAGGGTTGGGTTTCTAGTCTGTGAAAAGGGATTGGACCTACCTCACAGGCTGCTGTGAGGATTCAGTAGGTTCTCAGGAACTGGTTTGCATCCTCCTGGTGGCGGATAGCTGGTCACCATCCTCTCAGACTCCAGTAATCTGATAGTGTTGGAGGAGTTTCCCAAATGCACATGAGCTGAGCTCCATTCCCCAGAAATGGACCTGGGGAGCAAGGCCCACGGTCTGAACTGAGCGCCCCAGAGTTCTGGAGCAACCCCTAGCCCTACTGTTTCTGGCTGAGAGTATTGACCTTGTCATCCAAACCCAATAGGCCTGCAGCGTGCTAAGGAAGCTGGTTGTAGGTATGCCATTTGCTGGGTGGTGGTCAACACTATGCTTTTTTTTTCTTTTTTTTTCTTTTTTTTTTCTGAAACAAGGTCTCACTCTGTTCCCCAGGCTCGAGTGTAGTGGCACGATCACAGCTTACTGCAGCATAGACCTCCCAGGCTCAAATGATCCTCCCACCTAGCCTCCCAAGTAGCTGGGACCACATGCATGTGCCACCCCGCCTGATTAATTTTTTGTATATTTTTTAGAGCAGGGTTTTCCCATGTTGCCCAGGCTGGTTTCAAATTCGTGGGCTCAAGCTATTAGCCCACCTTAGCCTCCCAAAGTGCTAGCATTACAGACTTCAGCTACCATGCCCGGCCCTTAGACACTATTCTTAATTTCTGTGTATCTCAGTGCTGTCTAGCTGTCTGTTAAAAGGCATATACATTTTTTCTCCTGAACATATTTATTGTGAAGGTATGGGAATGTGAGATACATTTGAATTCCCAGTTGGAAACAGTGAGGAAATAGCAAATGTCTTGTCCCTCTCATTCATTTCCCCATAATAAACACCTGTCATGGGCCAGCCCTTGTGCCGAGCTCAGTGGGCACAGAGCTGAGGAGGAGAGAGGCTGACAGGAGCTCACAGCCTGCTAAGCCTCATAACATAATCTGCTCTGTGCCACATGCGTGATTTATGTGAGTGCTGTTCTAGATCCTCACATTAACTGAATGAGGCAGGTACTGTTGCTCTCCCTATTCCATGCAGGAGGAAATTAAGGCTCAGCGAGACGATGCCACATCCCCATGGGTCCATAGCCAAAAACTTGGTGGAATTCAAGCCCAGTCTATTTCCTAAGCTCATGCTCTCTCGGCCACATACCCTCCCTACCCGCGTGTTGTAAGGGGCATCTGTATGTTGTGGGGTTTACCTACCTGGATGGTAAAGGGCTTGTTCGGAGCTATTGCTCAAAATGCCCAGTGCTGCTGACTCTCACTTGTAAATCCACTGGCCTGGATCTGGGGGTCTTCACCTGAAGCCAAGGAGCATAATTTTCCTCTCTACAAAAGTAACTGCTGTGGGGTCCAACTATTACTTGTCACATCTTACTGGGGTCAAAATGTAGTCCTCTCCTCATGTGCTATGAGCTGGGAAGTGCGTTAAAGTAAACTCCTAAGATTGTCTCTTGAAAAAAAGTAAAGTGCCTTTGAGTGTGCTCTATATCGACTGCCTGCGGACTTAGTTGCACACATCTGGGTGCTCAGCATAATTCCAGAGAACTGCAGATCCTTAGTGGGTGCCTTTTGGATAGGGGAGATGTTCTTGTCCTGCTGACGGGGGGAAAGAACCTGCCCATGTTGACATGCACCTGCTGAGTGCCATAGATCGTTTTTATTGGTCATGGTGATATCCTGGGGCCTAGAATGGATATGGCCTGAATTTCATGTCTAGTAAAACCTTTTTTTTTTTTTTTTTTTTTTTTTTTTTTTTTTTTTTTGCAGAGATAGAGTCTGGCTATATTGACCAGGCTGGCCTACAACTCCTGGGCTCAAGTGATCCTCCTCTTTTGACCTCCCAAAGTGTAGGGATCACAGGTGTAAGCCACCATGTCCAGCCAAAATCAATCTTTTATCTCACGGCAAGATTTCAATTCATTTCCAACTATTAGGAGTTAGTTTGTTTGAGGAGCCTGAGCTGTGTGCAGGTTTTTAGAATGATAATTTCTGTCAGTATGGAAGCATGTTGTCTCCAGCTGTTAAAACTTTCACCAGCTTGTCTAAGAGTTTGATTCAATGTCTTATCGTCCTCCAATATGCTGCTCTTGCTAGAAAACAAGCAAAAGGAAACTGCTAGGGCTCAGGGTTTGGGTGCTACTGAGTGTTTACAAATACTCGAGCTGTAGACAAGCGAATGTTCCCTGACACAGAAGGAAGAAGCTTTATCCTAGCTGTGCTAAGTGTGTGTGTGTGTGTGTGTGTGTGTGTGTTGTTGGGGACATCACTTGCTTCAAAAGACTACATTATGTGATACAAGGAATATCTGGAGTCAGACAGAACTGCGTCCAAATTCCAGCTCTGTCTGACCCTGACCTGTTCCTCTTCTTGAGTCTCAGCGTTCTTCACTCTAACACTTGGGTAGTGAGACCTACCCTGAGGGTCACTGAGAGGAATAAAGGGGCCATGTGTGTATAAAGTATATACCCAGAACCTAGTGGATGTTCAGCATGCGGGATTTCTTACCTTCTCTTTAGAAGTAGGGACATCGTAAGACTTGTCATCCTATTTTATTGGTCTCCCTCTTGGGCAGAAACCCTAAACATTCTCCTGCTCTGTCATCCCCATGAGCCACAACTCTGCCAAACGGGGCCTGCGGATTTGGGAGATCTTGGGAGCTTAGGGGTCATGGATGAGTCAGAGCACACACTATTCAAACTATTCCGTCATAGCCTTGGAATACACAGGAAAGCAACCCTGAGGAATTTCCATTAAACAAACAAAGGTTTGCATCTTTTTTTGATCTTTGCTTGTCTGGTAAAAGCCTGCTTTTGTTGTCAAGCCTTCCCAGCGGGAACCTAGGGGAGAGAGACAACAGCCAGGAGCCAAGCCCAGGTTCCAGTAGGAAGGCCCAGGGGCCTCACTTGAAATAGCCACATCTAACCTTTGTAAAGGCTGCTTCCTGCCCATGGCTGCAGAGGCCATTTCCTTTGCTTCTAATTTTTCCAGGAGAGGAAGAAGCGGGGAGAGACCAACAATGACCTGTTTCTGGCAGATGTGTTTTCCTACCAGGGGAAGTTCCATGAGGCCGCCAAACTGTACAAGAGGAGTGGGCACGAGAACCTCGCGCTTGAAATGTACACCGACCTCTGCATGTTTGAGTATGCCAAGGTAACCTACCCTGTCCTAGGCCCAAGCTCCAGCTTGGAGCCCACTGGTATTCTCACGTGCGGTGTCCAAGTTATTTTCCCCAAGAGTGCTGCAGACAAAAACTAGCAATGGTCTCAGAAAGGATGTGGGGAAACTGGTAAACAAAGGACCCATCTACAGCCACTGGTTGAAACTCACCTAAAACTGACCTTTAAGGCTGACACCAAGGGGGCAGACTATGGCAGTTCAGACCTTCATCAGTGACAGGGCTGGATGGCTGTGGGTCTACACCAGCACAATCCCTTCATTGAGTTGAGGGCTCAGGGCTTCAGGGCTGTCTCCCACAAATCCTCTCAATCCTTGTCAGGAGCCGCCAAGAATCGGTGTCTTCAGGCAGGAGCTGGTCCTGCTGATCATACAGGACGACATGGTGCCTGCCAGCCAAGTTTCCCATAGCACCTGCTGATTGTCCTGGACTTCTCACTGGGCTTCTGGGAAGTCAGGCAGAGCCTCCGCCCTCCCATGTTAGCGCAGCATGCCTCACGCCTGCCGGCTGCAGAGTGGCTACCATGTGGTTGCAGTGGGTGATGGCAGAGATTCCCTTTTGCATTGGGATGGCCCCCATGAACCTTACTTCCCAGCAAAGCTGGGCCTTTTAAGGCAGGTGTAGGAGAGGAGCTTCCTGGACCAGGCTCCTGATGGCTTCTGTGGGAAGGAGTTGCACTAAGGAGCCCAGACCAGTCAAGACATTTGCAGTTCAGTCTAAGCAAGGTTCAAAGAGGCTTCGGTACACTGGGCAATGAGGGTCTTCCTTCCATCAAGGGGCTTTGTTAACCTGCCTTTTCTGGGAGTGTCAAAAGTGGCTCTCAGTATGTTATGAAGTGACTCATCAGCCATAACCTATTCGTGGGCTACTAATGGTAGTTCTCCAGCTCACAAGTTCAAGATGGAAAATCTTCCCCACTTTTTTCTGCTTTTCTATTCCTGAAGATGGCTGTGCTCTTCCACCACCTGTTCGACCCTGGGGCTGAAGGTGTGTTTGGTGGCCTGTGATGTTGCCCAGGACTTGTTGTTCATCAGGACTTGGACGAGCTCCTGGGCCCCAGCCTGTCTTTTCACCTTAGTGATTTCTTCACTCCGTACCTGAGACCCAGGGTGTTCAGGCTCCCTCTACTTTTTCCTCGTCACCTTTCCTACCCTCCCTCAGGCCCCACCAAAGACACCTAGAAGATTTCATAACACATTCATACTGAGATCACCAGAGTCAGTGCATCTCTGCTTCCGGGGATAACAAAATTTTAACTCAGTATGAACCCTTAAGGGATCAAGACCCTAGAGGTAGAATTTAGGGTTGGGAACCCCTGAGGCCTCCTCAAGGAGGCAGCTGTGCTGCAGTAGAAAATGCCTGACCAGGCTGGGCATGGTGGCTCAAACCTGTAATACTAGCACTTTGGGAGGCTGAAGTGGGTGGATTGCTTGAGCTCAGGAGGTCGAGACCAGCCTGGGCAATATGGTGAAACCCTGTCTCTACCAAAAATGCAAAAAATTAGCTGGCGCCTGTAGTCCCAGCTACTGGGAGGCTAAGGTGGAAAGACTGCTTGAGCCCCAGAGGTGGAAGTTGCAGTGAGCCAAGATCATGCCACTGCATTCCAGCCTGGGTGACAGAGCAAGACCCATGTCAAAAATAAATAAGAAAATGCCTGGCCTTGGTGCCCCAGAGCTGGTGTGAGTGCAGTTTCTTTCTGTGGGATGACCTGGGGAAAGGCTCTTCGGTTTGCCAAACCTCCCTTCCCTTCTCAGATGGTAATAGCGACAGCTCAGTTTAGTCATGAGATTTGCACAGAATAATGTATAGGAAAGCGCATTAGAAATGCCAACCTGTAGAAAGATTAGGAAGATGAGAGGGGCCACACGTGACCACAGAGTGGATTTTCATACCTCTCTTCCTGGATGGCCCCACTCCTGCCCCTGCTCTGAGGCCCCTCCTTACACTGTGGTGGACTTCGTGTGCCCACAGCCTCCCACCAGAACTGCAGCCCATTTACACACTCCATCTGCTCCGTCTCTCTATGAAGGTAAATACTCTGGGACTTGTTTTTGGTTTTAGTTTTTGATCACTATTCCAAGGAGGTTGGTTCCTTTTCAATCCCCCCTGCCCCCACCTGGTCGTCTGAATTTGAGAAATGTGTACCTACACATTATGTGGGGGGTGGGGGAGATCTAGTCCTGATTAACGTAGCATGTTTTTGTTTACTTGAAAATTGCTTCCCAAGATTCAATCTGGTTTTCAGAAAATTTTAAAATTACATTCCCACGTACAAATAAATTGTATGCTTTCTGGATAAGTGACATGTTTATATGGTGATAAAGGGAATTATAATGCTCTTAACTCTTATGTAGTATGTTCTTATCAAAATCACCAAGCATGAGAACACTGTTTAGTCTCATTCATCACTCAGCACAGCCTCTTTCTGTCCACTTCAGGGCCAAGTCTTTGCCATGGCCCCAGATAACGTGTAACTTAGCTTCAGGAAAGCAAAAAGCCTTTGAATTTCCAGTTTGCTGAGCCTTGAAGGAAGCTTTTAGACCCAGCTTCAATGAAGTCACAGCTCCCTGAGTGACCAGCTGGCCTAGGCTTATGGCTCCCTCTCAGCCTCTCACCCTTGCCGTGGTCACCCCTGGTCCCCTGAGCACTCACTGAAGTCCCTTTGAAGGACATTTCTAGTCTCCTAAGATGCCTTTTTCCTCCAGCTGCCACCCTCATTTCACCAGCCAGGTAGGCAGGGTTTCCAGCTTCGTGCTGGCATAGAGAATCCGCACCATAGCAGCTGCCAAAAGGAAAGGTGTGTCTGTAAAGGCCCAAACTAGGCGGGGACAGCGGCTGCTTTCCAAGCCCCTTCCCTTTGTCAGCTCCAGGGAGAACCAAAGGCCAGCCAGGGGGCCTGTCTTCTATTGGGTCCCAGCATCAGGGTATACAATGCGCTTTCCTCCCCTTCTTAAAATGTATCATATATTAGGCCGACCTAATACTCTGAAAGCACATTTACCCTGAAAGCAAATGAGGGAAAAAAGCGAGCTAATTGTTCAAGTGGATTTTTAGCATAGATTGACTGTACTTTCCTGACACATGAGTGTTAATCATGGGGAAAGGAGTGCTTTTTTTGTTCTCAGTGAGGCTGACACAAAGTACTCTCCACAGGGTACATTATTCCTGAGACAAACCACTTCTTACCAGTAACATAGACCTGGGCTGTAAGTGCTCCCAGTTTCCCTTTTTGAAAAGCTCCACCTTTAAAAGCTGCCTCAACTCTGGCAAACTCCCACGTGTGTATTTTGGGTAACTACCCTGAAAAGAGGTGGTGTTCTGAGGCTGTTTCTCACACATTGTAGGGCCAGCCCAGAGAAGCTGGGCATACCGCTTCAGAGGTATGCTGAGGCCGAAGGAACACAGGCCCTAGGCCTGATCCCTGAGCCTCCAGGACCACAGCCATCTCTTCCTTCTCAGGTCCTCTCCTGAGCACCTTCCCTGCCTCAGATCCCCCCATGGCCTCCTGCTGTCCCACTGTCGGATCAGGTTCTCACCCCTGCAGACCTGACCTCAGCACAGGATCCCTAACCATTCAGCTGAGAAGCAACTAACCAGAGAGAGGTTTGCTTGTTATCTGTTCCAGGAAAGTAACTGGGGCAAAGACAATGTGATGATTCTCTAGTTCAGGGCACAGAATGTTTGCTGGTGACAGAGAGGGCATGGAGGGCACGGAGGGCCGGCAAACTCTGTAAGTCATTTTGTTTGTGTAAGTTTAGGGGAACCCATGCTCAGCCTCACTCTGAAGCATGTGGTATCACCCATATGATCTGAATAAGATGACAGGTCTCGATATGTGGAATTGTGCACCAGGTTGTCTCATTGCTGTTTAGGAACAGTCCTGTATTTACCAAACTATGTGAGAGAGAGATAGCCTGATCATGAACCCCCGACCCTGCAGACTTCATGTGCAGTGCCCCAAATAGTCTAGAAAGTGTTGTTTAGCCGATGAACAAATGCCCATTTGTGAGACGGGAAGGAAGCACTGGGGGCCAGCGTCCTTGATGCTGTCCCAGGATCCCCCAGGAACACCTGCAGGGCAGCCTGAGATCACTCTTCCCAAGACCTGGGACTCCCCCAACTCAGCCCCTCAGGGCCGGGCCCCTCAGGGCCTGCCTACCTCCTGGTTGCCTGCTTCAGCCATGTGGAGCCCGCCCTTGCTGCTAGAAAAGCCTGATGTAACGCTGGCACAGGAAGTTCTGATCCAGAGTGTTTTTGTTTGTTGTGCTTCCTCAGGATTTCCTTGGATCTGGAGACCCCAAAGAAACAAAGATGCTAATCACCAAACAGGCTGACTGGGCCAGAAATATCAAGGAGCCCAAAGCCGCCGTGGAGATGTACATCTCAGCAGGAGAGCACGTCAAGGCCATCGAGATCTGTGGTGACCATGGCTGGGTTGACATGTAGGTTTTGGTCCCTGCCCCGAGAAGCATTTGGCAGCATGTCATCACATGTCACCTCTTGACTGACAAGGGAACCAATAGTGCTTTTCTAATTATCTAAAGCTAATGTGATAGTGGCTAGGTTCAGGAGACACAGAGATTGCACAAGGCAGTGGCTGCCTTCCAGGAGCTTGTGGAGTCACTAGGGGAAGGGATGGTGGGGACCAGGGAAGTGGAGACACCGGGACATCACAGCTGCCATTTGCTGAGCGCTCACTACAACCCAGACGCTGTGATAACCTTCCAGGCATTAGGTTTTCCACCTATGCCATCAGGGCTGGTGTCTCCTCGCCCACCTTGCAGCTGATGAAACAGAAGCTAAAGGGACAAGTTATTCCCAAAGTCCAGATGGCTGGAAAGTTGTAGAGCTGAGCTTTAGCCTCTGATCTGCTGGATGTCGATGCCAACTACGCGTGTAATGGTAGGAACAAAAACAAAACAAGTTCCAAATCCATCAGGGAAGAATTCTTATGGGAGGAACCATGGATATCTTCTCTTAGGAGACACTCTTTCCATGAAGGGACCTTGAAGAATTCCAAGAGGTAAATAGAGATGGGGGGAAAGGATATGCAGGCAGGAAGTACAGCAGAAACACAGCGAGTTGGCTCTGGTTGGAATAAAAGACGTGTGGGAATGGGAGGGTGAAGGACATGGGCTGTGGGTTGGGGGAAGTGGGCTGGCCACACTGGAAGGGCCTCCGATGCCAAACGGAGGTGCTTAGATTTGCCAATAGTGAGTGACCACCTACAGTCAGACACCCCCTCAGGCAGGCAGGTAGAATGGAGACCAGATAACTGGCTAGTGCAGTAGAGCAGGAGGGAACTTGGTAGCTGAGGGCATGAGAGAGAAGTAGCAGTGTTAGAACCAAGTGGCCCATCCCAGGGTGTTGGGGCAGGGGTGAGTGTCAGGCTGGCTTTGCTCTGTGGCTGCTGGTGGGTTACACCATTCGTCAAGGTGGACAACAGGGAGAGGAGGGGGTTGGGGTGGGGCAGCACTGAGACAGGATGGATTCAGCCTTGGGACTCAGCACACCAGACCTTGAGGGGGAAGGCTTTGTCCTCCCAGTCAGTGAGCTTGCTGCTGTGGTAGGCAAAGGACATGATGGGACAAGCTCCTGAGGGTGGCTCAGGCTGGGTCCTAAAGGCTGTTGATTCTTCTGGAAACGACGTTGTGGTCTACAGGTAGCAGTGGCCCAGCCAGGATTTGGGGATACGGAAGAGGCTGGTTAATGATTAAATCGTTTCCTTGGGTGCTGCCATATATTAATAATTGGTGTGTGGGCCCCTCACAAAGGGACCTTGATGGATGTCCTACCACCCCATCTTTTTCTTGTCCGATAGTAATTTTTTTAAAGACAGAGGCACAGATTTTGTTCCCCACATTATTCTTTAAATGAAGGGGTTCATATAGAAGAGAGCCAGGCAGATTTAGGGTGCTCTGTTCTCTCTTCTGGTTTTTCTTGTCACTTTCATTTGTAAGTGCTATAGTATCAGGTTACCCTGAGGGTACTTGAGTAATTCAAGAAACACATTAAGCATGTTCTGCTCGCTTTCCAGATGTGGCTATAAAAGGTGTCTTTCCTCCAGGGACGTTGGGTGTGATGGGTGGGAAGGTTTCTAAGGCTGTAAGGGCTGTCTGTGCCACCTTTCCCTAAAAACATGTCCTTTTTCTGCTGAGCAGTGTTATTTTTAGATGCCATTATTATTCTAAGTGTAGACTGACAGGCCTCCGTGCCTTGCCTGTCTCTCAGACAGGGATTCGTTACAGCTGCTTCTCCTTCCTTTCTCACCAAGACTAGCCTGGGTAGAACCCTTTCTCCTGGGAGAGTTAGTTTGACTCCAAATTCCAGCCTGACCAGAGAGAACAAGTGCATTCTATCCAGGCCTCATGTCCCCATGAGCAATGGGAGGGCTGCTCACCATGGGGAAGCAGTGGTGAGCCAGTGGGTCCCTGCAGCTACTCCCTCTTTGGTCAGCACATTGGCCAGGAGGACAGGGAAGACTTCCTGCAGGCCTTTGTCCAGAGCTCAGAGCAGGCCCCACACTCACCTCTTCCTTTAGAGGGCAGTCATTGAGGTATTCTTATGCCTTGGCATCTACTTTTCCGTGAGAATTCCTGCACCCGTGGTGGAAAGAGTGCTGGGCCCAGTCTTGGGCTGGGTGCTTCACCTTCCCCACAGACTTTATTCTTCTCATCTGAGAGATGGAAATAATCATGCCCACCTCTTAGGGTGGTGAAGATTCTGATTTCACGCATGGGAAAGCTCATGGCATCATCTGGGTACCTGGTAGGGGATTAGGAGATAATTGTTTCTATACCCTGCTGGATAGCTCAGTGACTTCCGAGAAAGACACACAAGGTGGCTGACAGGATCCTGTAAAGGCCACCTCTCCCAGATCCTGGTGATGTTTCTGGAGTGTGTATTCATGCATTTAATAACTACCCAATGAGCAACTCCCATGGGCCATGGCATAGTATCAACACTGGGGACTGCAGAATGAATGGACATACGGCTTTCCGTTGACAAGACCCAGAGCCCACCCTCCTACCTGCCCCTTCCCTCTCCAGGTTGATCGACATCGCCCGCAAGCTGGACAAGGCTGAGCGCGAGCCCCTGCTGCTGTGCGCTACCTACCTCAAGAAGCTGGACAGCCCTGGCTATGCTGCTGAGACCTACCTGAAGATGGGTGACCTCAAGTCCCTGGTGCAGCTGCACGTGGAGACCCAGCGCTGGGATGAGGTGAGGGGAAAGCAGGCCTCATGGGCTGGGGCCCCACCTGAGCCCTGGGACACAGGCGGGTGGGTACAGGGGCCCTTTGGGGTTCACATGGAGAGAAGCTGCCCTCATGATGGAAGGAACATTGAGCTGGCAGTCAGGTAACTTAACCTCGAATTCTCTGAGCCACAGAATCGTGGAGGGCCTTTCCACTTGTCCCTTCATTCAGTCATTGAGAAAATCGTTACTGACAGCCAGCTCTGTGCCAGGGTGGTGACAGGCACCGGGGATGTTAGTGTGAACACGACAGCTCCAGTGCCTGCTGTTGGGCTGAGCTGCCTCTGACCAGCACCACAGGCTCAGACACATGGCTGATGTGGAGATGCACCTGCGTGACATTTAAAACCTGCTGGGTAGCATTTTGGCAGAAAGCACCATCTGTGCTTTCCAGATCCAGACTGTGAGAGCCATTTCAGGGGCCAGTTTTTTCCCTCCCTTCTCTGCCCCCACCCCACAACCACTACTTCTCTCTGGTGTCAGGGGCTGTAAAGAATTAGCCAGGTCAGTGAGAAAGGTGGCCAGCCTCAGGCTGGCAGAAGCAGCTGATGCTGCCCCTTCTATGGCTCAACCCCCACCCTCCAGCTCACTGGCTCCCTGTTCCCTGCAGAGAAATCCATCCCCGAGAGGATTAGGAGCTGTGCCAAGATCCTCCCCCGACTCACCCACCCACCCATCATGGTCCATTTTAGAGTGAAAGCAAAGCCTTCACTGAGAGGAGCCGTCTGACTGTTGTCTGCTCTCTGAACAGCTCCATTGGTGAGGTGATGAGGTCACTCATGAGAAAAGGTGGGGCTAGGGACAGAGGCAATGGTGGCTTCTCAAGAGAAATTTATTAGATTTCCCAAGCAGCATAGATTAGAGCATCTTAGAATGACTCAGACCTCGCTGTGCATCAGGCAGACTTTCTCCCCATGGCTCATGTCCGGTTCTCCTGGCCTGACAGGTGGTTCTGGGGCTTAGGTGAGAAGCAGTCAGTGGGTCCATACAGCACGAAGCCCACAGTCATCTTTGACAACTGATAAGAAGTGGTGATGATGATAATGTCAATTCTGTTTCCTTAGGTGTCGCCCGCAATTAAAAGAAATCTGTTTGCAGCACTACAGGAGCCCACGCAAACCCTCAAAATAAAATGTTTCCGATTCTGTGCCGCTTCTGTGGTCCAGAAACAGACTGTGTTGTTACTGAATCCAGTCGCTTGCATATTGCTGTTAATTGCCTTTTGTTTTCGAAGAGCTGATTTGTTTTTGCATTTCTGTGGGTAGTTTTTTGGGGGAGGCACTCTCCCCCTCTGAGTTGTCAGGCTGGCAAAATATGATGTCCCTAATGGATTCAGCCAAGTACAGTGTTTTCATGGGGGCTGCAGGGGCAGCTTTATTAAGACTTCATTTGCTCCTTCCCCCAGGCCTTTGCTTTGGGTGAGAAGCATCCTGAGTTTAAGGATGACATCTACGTGCCGTATGCTCAGTGGCTAGCAGAGAACGATCGCTTTGAGGAAGCCCAGAAAGGTAGGCAACACAGACTGTCACCTTCTAGAAGGAGCAGGAGAAGTTACTGCCAAGACATACATTTCAGGAAGGCTACCAAGCCCTTCCCATCTGTAGATCCCAAGATAGATGACTTCATCCTGGGGATGTGATTGTTTGGTGGTGAAAGACTGTGGAGCATGGAAAGACCATTGGCTTTGGAGTCACACCCTCCTGGGCCACACTCACTTGCCACAGGCCCTTAAGAGGTGCTGCCTCCTCTCCAACCCTCTGTGGTTACTGAGCAAAGTGCTGTGCACTGCAGTGTATCTTCCCGTTTAATCCTCGCAACAGCCCTATGGTATAGCTACCATCATTGTGATTCCCATTTTGCAGATGAGAAAACTGAAGGGTAAAGAGGTGAAGAAATTTGCCTGAAGTTTCATAGCTAGGAAGTGGCAGGGAGGTAATGTGAGCCAGGGTGCCATGAGGACAATAAGGGAGGATTGCCACACAGTGTGAGGCATGGTCTCACCTCTACTGAGAATAGAAACTCAGCTTCTATTTCTGGCTCAGATAAACGGGTGACTTCTGCTCCTCAAGATTTCTGTTGGTAAAATGGGCTGCACACAGCGTACAACAGCATCTGAAATAGGAGTCAAAGCAAGTATAGAACTTTCGCTGATGTTATTAATCATATTTTTTAAAGTTGACTTCCCTCTCTGTGTCAGGCCCTGGCTGAGCACTTAACCTATGTAACCTTGAATCTTGCCAACAGCTGTGCAAGGACGAAGAGGCTAAATGTGCCATGCCAAGTCACAAATCTAGTCAGCAGCAGAGCCAGAATTGGACCAGTACCTCTCTGACTGGGGAACCTGATTTTTCTGTTTTGCTGCCTATTTAGCCTTCTAGTTGAAGTTGGGTGTTTGATGTTCCATAGCATCTGATTTATGCTTCTATATGGTAACCGTTGCCCTCTCCGGACACATTGCAGAACAAATGTCTCCCTGTTGGAGCCCCTCAACCGAAAGCCCTCATTGAAGTTAGCGCATTCTCTGCTGCTTCAGCATTTCCAGAGCACCCAGTTGCTGAAGTATCTGCATGTTTGGGCAAAACACATCAACCTATCCATCTGTCTGTGTCTGCCCTTCCAAGAATCCATCACCATAGTAACTTGGTACTCAGACAAGAGGTTGTAGATGAGAATGGAACAAAGGCCAGACCTTCTCCTTCTCTGAAGGCGGAGGATTAGGATCATTTGAGTGCTCTCATATGGCAAGTGTCTTGGCTACAAGTGCTTCACTGGCAGCCACCAACATCTCAAGGGGCTGGCCACGTAGTAGGTACTCAGAAAATATCTGTTAAACAGTATAGGAACGATTGAGAGTTTTTTTGCTTGTTTTCACAAATGGTTGTGATAACTGAGGCAGATCCTTCAAAGTGGTCATTGAAAAGCAGTCATTTGAAGACAAACTGAGGACTTGAGTTGGGCTTGGTTCTGGGACCTTGGGTGTGACACTTTACCTCCATTTCGCAAAGCCCATTTCATTGCTCATAAAAAGGGGGATAATTTTCCTTCTTCATAAGTCTGTGGTGAGGATCCAGTGAGGTGATTAGCAACAAAAGCATTTTACCTCCAAGTGCAGTAAAGTGGCAGGTCCTGTTTCTATCACCTTAGGAGTCACAAAACTTTGCCCTGGAATGAGCAGGGGGCAGAACCTCACTGAAGATGAGCAAGTTTCACTCTTAGACTTTGCCCTGGAATTTGGCCCCTCCAGTTTTTCCTTTCTGCATGCTTTTCAAAGTCAGTCGCCTTTTCCCAGCCAAAGAGGAATTTATCTCACTGTACTTTTTCCAGGATGTAGCCTTGGTTATTTAGAGAAGCGCCATCCCAGCAACGAAGCACTGCAGATGCTCCAATGAGTGTCCTACTTCCAAAGCAGCCCTGTGCAAGCCCCACAGAGCTCCATCCTGCCTCCTGTGTGACTTCCTAAATAGCATGTGCTTTTTTCCTCCCTCCACCACTCCTACAGCGTTCCACAAGGCTGGGCGACAGAGAGAAGCGGTCCAGGTGCTGGAGCAGCTCACAAACAATGCCGTAGCAGAGAGCAGGTTTAATGATGCTGCCTATTATTACTGGATGCTGTCCATGCAATGCCTCGATATAGCTCAAGGTGTGTAAACATCAGCCAGACCACTGTTTTCCCAAGCCCCACTCTGACACCAAGATAAACATCAGAAGAGCTGGGACATTTTAATTAAAGCCCTGGGCTTGTTTATTGGGTGTATTGTCCATAAGCCTGCCTTGCAGTGGCGTAATCTGGTGTATCATCTTTTTCCAGTTTGCCCATCAGAATGGTATGAGGACCGTCCTGGGGTTATGGTTGGCAGGTCCAGCCCTGCATTGCTAATTCAGAGCATATCTCTCCCCTGCTACCTGGGAGCCCATAGCTGGACCTGGGTGAGCACTGGGTTTTAAATTTTTTTAATTAAATGAGAAGATGAACGAGAGATGGCTTTACAATAACACACTCCAGATTCTTACTCATCCCAGCCAGGAAAACAGTTTCAATATTGCTGTCTTTCACAAGACTTCCCATGATGTACTGAAGGAGCCGTGGAAGTGGAAGAGACAAGGAGATGTTCTTCTCCACTGGACAAGGCCACATGCAGGGGTGGGAAAAACACTGGCATGGAAGCTGCAGGTGACTTGTAGCAAGTCACAATCCTTCCTGAGCTCTGCATGCCCATCTGTCCTGTGGGAGTCCCTTGTCCTGGTCCCTTTGGTTGCTGGGAGCCTCACAGAGTCATGCTTACAGTTTGAAAATTGTCAAGCCTAGGTGTAAGGTCGCATTTTTCTGTTCGGGCCAGTGCCTTATGCTTCTGATAGGAGCAGCAGAGGGAAGAGGCATAAGATGAGCATGAATACAGTTGGTGTCTGCCTGCCTTTGTCCCAGCAGGCTCTTCCGACACATCTTGGGTCTTGCTGCAGCTGTCGCTCCCCCAGGGGAATAATCTGGGAGGGTGCAGTGAGAGATCTGGAAAAAATATCCTCAAACTCCCTGGCCTTATGCCCTGTCCACCTAAGAATTCACCATCCTGGAGTGGCCCTACTCCTAAGCAGAGTGCCTTTCCCCTCACTACACTTTGTCCCTCACCCTGGCACAGACACTGTGTGGTGGGAGAACTGATGCTGGGAAAAGTACTATTGCCTGGCCCCTCCTCCTGGGGCCAGTTGGCAGCCACAGACACTGTTTGACACGTTTCCCCTCCCACCCACTGCACACAGCAGATCCTGCCCAGAAGGACACAATGCTTGGCAAGTTCTACCACTTCCAGCGTTTGGCAGAGCTGTACCATGGTTACCATGCCATCCATCGCCACACGGTAAGGTGGCTGGGTCACCAGCACCTGAGGGTACCATCTCCTGAGCTAGGGGTCCCGGGCATATCTAAAGAGCAGCAGACTGGATGGAATGTAACCCACTGGTCACAGTGAACTGCTGAGGAATCTTGGTCTCCTCTGGGAAGAAAAAGTTTGAGTTTCTTTGATTGACTATTTGTCTGCCATGCATCAAGCAGTGGGCTCCTGAATTGTAATCCAGAGCTGGAATGGGCCTTGCTAGTTCCTCAGTGCAGGCTTTGATGACTCGGGGAAACTCTGCATTAACCAGCAAGAGGGGTGGGAGTTCCATGAGGCCCTCTCCTTCAGTAGGGCGAAGGCCCAGATTAACCAAAGGCTCGAGATCCCTCCCTGGCCCTGTCAGTGATTTGTGTGTTCTTCAGCAATTCACTTTCCCTCTCTGTCCCTCAGTTTCCTTCTCTGTGAAACTAGACTGTTGACTTGGTCTCCAGAAACCCAAGTAGTTCTTTTTAGTCACTCCCTGATTCCTTTGAGAAAGCCATTTTAAATCTCTCTGGTGGCAATGGGGAACAGGTGATGGGTTGTCAACAGCCTCTTCATCCACTGTATCTCCTCAATCACCCAACAGATGTTGAGCACTTAGTACCTAGTAGGCAATGTACTGAGGGCTTCATTGTATCAAGTCATTTCCTCCTTTCAACCACACTTTGAGGGAAGGACTATCACCCCCATGTTACAGATGAGAATGAAGCCCTAGACAGAGGTCTCAGAGGTTATTAGGTTGGTGCAAAAGTAATTGCGGTTTCAGACTGAATTTTAAATCATTATAACTAGGCTCAAACACATCTTTATTAATCAAAATAGGAACCATTATGATCAACACATTTTTGCCAATGAGAAATAAGTCTGTTTATTTCTGTAGCATAAAAATCCATACTTTGGGATTTGACGAACTCTTGGAAAGCATTTTCTGCATCCTGCTGGTTGTGGAAGCATTTTCCCTGCAAAAAGTTGTTGAGATGGTTGAAGAAGTGGTAGTTGGTTAGCAAGAGGTCAGGTGAATATTGCGGATGAGGCAAAATTTTGTAGCCCAATTCATTAAACTTTTGAAGTATTGGTTGTGTGATGTGCAGTCAGGTGGGTGGAGAATTGGGCCCTTTCTGTGAACCAGTGCCAGCTACAGGTGTTGCAGTTTTCGGTGCATCTCCTTGATTTGCTGAGCATACTTCTCAAATGTAATCATTTCACCAGGATCAGAAAACTGTAGTGGATCAGACCAGCAGCAGACCACCAAACAGTGATCATGACCTTTTTTTGGTGCAAGTTTGGCTTTGGGAACTGCTTTGGAGCTTTTTCTCAGTCCAGCCGTGGAGCTGGTCATCACGGTTGTCATGTAAAGTCCACTTTTTGTCACACCTCACATCTGATTGAGAAATGTTTTGTTGTTGTTGCATAGAATAAGAAAACACAACACTTCAAAACGACTATATTTTCATTTTCTATCAGCTCATGAGGCACCCACTTATCAAGCTTTTTCACCTTCCCAATTTGCTTCAAATGCCAAACAACCGTAGAATGGTTGGCATTGAGTTCTTCGGCAACTTCTCCTGTAGTTGTGAGAGGATCAGCTTCGATGATTGCTCTCGGTTGTTGTCAACTTCCAGTGGCCGGCCACTATGCTCCTCATCTTCAAGGCTCTCATCTCCTTTGCAAAACTTCTTGAACCACCACTGCACTGTATGTTCGTTAGCAGTTCCTGGGCCAAATGCGTTGTCGATGTTACGAGTTGTCTCTGTTGCTTTATGACCCATTTTGAACTCAAATAAGAAAACTGCTTGAATTTGTTTTTTGTCTAACATCATTTGCATAGTCTAAAATAAACAGTAAGTAATAACTCATTAGCAAAAAAACATAAAGCGAGAAATGCCCATTGAAATGATGTATAACATAACCACATTTAAGAGTGTATTCTACTATCAAACAGCAAATTCCAGAGCCAATATGTGAGTCTCAGTAGTCTGGCACTGGAGCCTGTGTTCCTAGCCTTTCCCTCCCTCTCTCCTTTTAGAGAAAGCAGGCTAGTATGTTGGTTTAGTGGGTAAACTCGAGAGTCCTCACACACAAATGACACTGTGTTACTTACCTTCTCTGGCCTTCAGCTTCTTTCTCTATAAAATAGGGATAACAGCACTATCTACTTGATGGGATTGTTTTGAGGATTAGACGAGTTAATATTGGAAGAGTACCTAGCACAGAGTGACCCTAGGTGGCAGCTATCCTTACTGCTGCTCCAGGCAAGGCTTCATGCCAGCTTTCCCTGACCTGCTCCCTCCAGCTGGGCATCTAGCATTTCTCTTTTTTCAGAGATGAGGTCTCTGTCGCCCAAGGTGGAGTGCAGTGTCATGATCATAGCTCATGGCAGCCTCAAACTGCTGGACTCAAGTGATCCTCCTGCCTGAGCCTCCCAGAGCACTGGGATTACAGGCATGAGCCACCACGCCCAGCCTTCCCGCCGTTCTTTGACCTCTCAAATGCCCTGCCTTCCACCTTGGGCATTTCTTTCCCTCTAATCTGTGCTGACTTCTCAGCACATTTTTTGCCTCTTGGGAAAGTCTGGCAAGAAGGACTCCTGACAGGCTCTGTGCATGCCGTCAGTCTAGTGTTAAATCTCTTCCCACAGCAGGGTCAGTGGTCTCAAGGGACCTCATCTTCCCTTACAGTCTTTGCCTTTCCTGAAACGAGACCCCCTCAGGGTCCCTCATCTTTATCAGGTGCTCACCTGGAGAGAAACCACCACAAAAGGAGCCCAGACTCAACTTACGCTGGAAGTCAGGGCCCAGCTCAGCCTCAGTTTGCCCAAGCCACTCCAGAGCCTGGCTCTCAGCTCCTTCCCTCAGACTTTTCTCTCACTGCTCCCTGTCCTCTTCCTCACCTGGGGCATGGGGCTGAGGGCTCCTGTCTCTAACAGCTGAGCTCTGCTCCAGGACCTACATGGGACTAGGAGCTAAGGGGCCTCAGACCAGCTGGGGCCCTGGCTCTTATCCCAGCTGAACCTTATTAATTGGGCCATTCCTTCATTCAATAAATGCCTACTATGTGACAGACCCTGTGATGAGACCTGGTGACACAGTGGTGAACAAAACGTTGTCCCTGCAGTCAGTCCCAGTCTAGCAAACAGGACAATCCCTCAGGGGAAACGTTTAGAGGCCTGTGAAGAGACTTCCTGGAGGAGGTGTCCTCTCAGCCAGAAGGAGGGAGAGAATAAAAATGGGGCAAGTGAAGTGGAGGAGGATTAGGAAGGGTGTTTGTGGCAAAGGTCACAGCCTGTGCAAAGGCCTGGAGGTGAGTGGTAGTTTGTGGTTCAGCATCCAGGGCCCAGCAGAGCAGCACTGATTCAGGGCAAGACTGGAAAGGGAAGTTCAGGTCCTTCCTGGATACATGGCATCTTTCCCAGAGGAAAAGACTCCCCTCCTACCTATTCTCTCTGGGACGTTACTTAGCTTCCCTACCTAGTGCAGTAGAACCACAGGCAGAGTTCATCTTGTTCTTACCCTGGAAAGGATGTGGTCTCAGGTTTTCTTGGGTTCTTGGAGCTAACAAAAGGTATAGAAATTTACGTGTGAACTAAATAGAAAATGCTAAGCTCTGAACTGAAGAAGTGTAGAGCAAAGTGAGTCCTCAGGAGTTCAGACCAATTAGGGGTTAAGCTTTGGTGGCTCAGTGATGAGTAGGGCCTCACAAGACCCTTCTTAAGTGCTCACAAGAAAGAGGAGTTACTGGCCTGCTGTAATCCTCACCATCTAAAGCTTTATTAGAAATGGGCAATCTCAGTTTATATACAGTGTGCCAGATGCCTTCAAAATAAGGTATTCTTAACCTTTTGTAGACCCTCACATAGAAAATTCCTTATTTGTCTGCTGAGCTTCTGGCAGCCTCTAGGTACGAAGACCAATCACTAATCTGTGCTAACTGCCTCCTGTTAGTGCCTATGCCAGGAGCCAGGGAAATGGGTCAGCAGTTGAGGAACTCCGCATGTGTGCTCGTTTGGTGGCACATCAGTCAAGCTGCTGTTGGAAAGCACAGAAGAGGCATGTGGGTTCATGCTGGAGAGGGCTAAATGCCTCTGTTGAAAGACAGGCTTATATGAATCAGTGGTTATGTCCTAAGCTGCATAGAAGGTCTTCTCTTTTAGAGCTAATTGGAGACAACTTGAGTAGTTCAGAGAAATGGAATAATTACCAACTCCAGAGGCAGTACAGCTTGGAAGAAAGACATTCTTGGGCTTTGGAATCAGACCTGGGTTTGAATAGCAGCTCAGCTCTGTTCTAGTTGGTGACTTGGGCAAATCATCTATCTAGGTGTCGGTTTCCTCATCAGTACTGTGAGGATAAAAATGCATACCGCAAGGTTATTATGTTAAAGACCGGATGAGACAGTGGCTATATGGCGCCCAGCACACAGTAGGTGCTCAATAATCAGAGCCGCTCTTGTTGATGTCACTCAGAATTATTGGTGTCTGCCTTTTGGCCTGGCCCAGCAGCAGTTCAGTTGAGGAACTCAATCCCTGTTTGCTTTTCTCTCACTGCAGGAAGATCCGTTCAGTGTCCATCGTCCTGAAACTCTTTTCAACATCTCCAGGTTCCTGCTGCACAGCCTGCCCAAGGACACCCCCTCGGGCATCTCTAAAGTGTATCCTTTCTCTTATCCCTCCCCCGTCCCACCACCGTTCTTGTCTAATGGCCCCAAGAAATTCCTTCCAGAGCACTTTCCTGGCAGAACCTTCCTCTCTCAGCAACCCTCAGGGAAGACAGAGAACTCACCCTCCCGCTGCTGTTTGGCTATAGAGGCTCAGCAGGGAGGCCCAGGGGCCCAGGCCAAGAGAAGATGAGTTTTCAGGGCTCTCTGAGCTGAACCCAGCAGTGGGTCTCTGGCCAACACACTGTCCCAATCCCTCCTAGAACCCACAGATGAGGGTGTGACTGAAATGGAAGAAGCACCAGGCCTTCAGGCTTGGAACCTTGGGCACTTCTCCAGACTGGGGAGGAGGGAGTGTTTGTTCAGCCCAGGTATACATAGCACCTTCTGTGCCCCAAGCCCTGGGCCAGGCACCAGGTGGCAAAGCTGCCATCAAAGAGGGAGGTCACAAGTTAGGGTCTGGTTTGGTGGATGTGTGCTGTGTCTGAGGGTGGAATGAAGCTGAGGTCAGGGCCATGGTCAGGGAAGTTTACCTGGAGGAGGTGATGTCCATCATGCAAGCTGAGGCAGCCAGGGAAGATGGCCAAGTGGATGTTCCGGGGGAGGACCCAGCATATGGAGAGGCAAGCAAGGCATGTGGGAGGGGGTGAGGGGACCCTGGGTGGGAGGGGCCGGAGAGGCAGCAGGACCCAAGGCCTGAGAGCCTACCTTTGGGTTTTCCTCTCTTCTGTAGCCATCGAGGGCCACAGTGGTGCCATAAGCAGAGCAGGTGCCTGAAGGGCCTGTGCAGCCAGATACTGGATCATTACCAGGCAATGATCCAGATTTTTAAGGTCTTGGATGTCCGGAGACATAATTGTCCCTGTTCTTTTCTAAATCTCACTGTACTCTCAGCTCCTTCCCAGCCGCAGCCCCACCTTCCCTCTGTAAGGAAAACCCACTCCACTGGAGAAGACCCAGAGGTCCTTGTTGTAAGAATTGGCCTCGCTAGAGGATTCCAGGCCCATTATGTACATTTCAGGGGAAATACCCTCAAGGGGTGCCTTCCTGGAGTCAGACCTCTGCTGCATGCGTCTCCGTCTTTCCCCATGGGAGCAGTCAGGGCTATGCCTGTGGGGGCTGAGCACCTGTACTCATCCTTTCCAGCAAGTTCTGTTTGAGTCAACAGCTTGATGGAACCTCTACCCCGAGCCTTACCCTGTGCCATCCCCTGGGGACCTGGAAATGGCTCCTGACAGTCCCTGACTTTGAGGAGTCATGCTGGAGACACAGAAGGAAACTCTCCACAGAACTTCTGAAGTGGACGGGGCTACACTGCAGACGGCGGGAGCAGGAACTCTGGGAGAGATGCGGGAGGAAGGGCAGGAGGGCCTGGGGGCAGCCAACATCGGAGGTGACCTGAGAGGAGAGCACAAAGGCTCGTCAGCCTCTGGCTGAGGAGCTTCAAGGGGGCCCCAGAGCACAGGCGAGGCTGCCGCTCAGAAACTGCCCACCAGGCCCTCGGGGAAGGGTGTGCAGACAGAGTGGGGTACACCCAGGGGCCTCAGAGCAGGGTTGAGGGTGGCTCCCCAGGGAGTCTGGACCAGGCCCCACCTGGCAGGGTGAGAGCAGAGTGCCCTTTGTGCCAGGCATCCTAGGAGGGCCTGGCTGGCAGGTTTGGTGAGGCAGGAAGAGCCATTTTGGCCTAGTCAGGGTATAAGATGAGCCATCAGCAGGCCCAGAGATGCTAAGCAAGGTTAAAGTATTAATGGAAACTACGCTGTTTTTATCTTTGGAAAAATTCCTGGGCCTTGCCGTCCGAGAAGTACACTCACCTCTCACAAGCGCACAGAGCCTTCCTCACGGTCTTTCCTCTGCCTTCCCGGCACCAGCACGAGCTGTGTTCCAGCCTGGGGCTCACTCCAAGGACAGGCAGTGCCAGCTCCTGGGCCTGGTGTTGCCCCTGCTGTCCTTAACCCTGTTCACGGCAGGAAAATACTCTTCACCTTGGCCAAGCAGAGCAAGGCCCTCGGTGCCTACAGGCTGGCCCGGCACGCCTATGACAAGCTGCGTGGCCTGTACATCCCTGCCAGATTCCAAAAGTCCATTGAGCTGGGTACCCTGACCATCCGCGCCAAGCCCTTCCACGACAGTGAGGTGAGGATGCAGCACCCTTGGGCAGGTGGCTTCTCCTCCTCTCCCTTGAGGCCATCTCATGCCTTCTTGCCTGGCCTGGGTTCCGTTTGAAGAGAGACAGCTGCAGCTCCCTCTAGGCTCTGTGCCCCCTGCTCAAGCCTGGCCATGCCAGCTCCCCTGTGCTTCCCTGTCTACCTCCTGTTCTCCCCGCAGTCCACCTGGCGCCCGCTCACAGCCCCCGGCCCCAGCCTCAGCCCTCAGCCTGGCCTCCCTTGCTCCTTGCCCTCCCCTAGGCAAGCCCCACACCTCTGTGCCCAGGTGGCTCTGCCTTTACCCCAGGCCTGGCCCCAGAGCTGACTCTTACTCTAGAAACCTCTGCCCTTTCTGGAACCAGGCTGTAGTTCTCCAGCAAATCTACCCCACACTCCCAACCCACATTCCTTCAACCCAGCCAGCTTCCTTCTTTCACACATCCTCCCTCAAACTCAGAGCAAGGACTTGCATCAGACAGACCTGGGTTCACATCCCGGCTCCACCCTCTCCTAGCTCTGTCTCCATCTTTCTGCACCTTGGGTTCCCCCTTTCCCACAGGTAGTTGTGAGGCTAAATGAGCCAGTATAGTCCACGTGCTCCGCACGGTGCCCGGAGCATGGTAAATGGCTGGCTAATGGTGGCAGCAGCCACTGTCATTCCTGCCAGGAGAAAAGTGCCGTTGAGCGCTGCCTGTGCAGGTGTCTTGGGCACGGGGACCCAAGTGACAGGGCTTGGGTATTTTGGCAGGCCTTTATCCTGCTTCCCCATGGCATGGAGCTCCTGGGCCCGGCGCCCCTTCCCTGCCTGCCCACCCGGGTGGCTTTTCCTCTTGGCAGCCAGGCCCCAGGGGCCCGAAGCCAGAGTCCAGGGGGAGGAGGACATGTGCCTGCCCCGGCCCCTCGGGAGTCCGTGGCTGTTTTGTAGGAGTTGGTGCCCTTGTGCTACCGCTGCTCCACCAACAACCCGCTGCTCAACAACCTGGGCAACGTCTGCATCAACTGCCGCCAGCCCTTCATCTTCTCCGCGTCTTCCTACGGTGAGTCCCTGCATCCTGAGCATGTGGGCGGGACAGCTTGTGGACGGCTAGGCTCACTCCACTGCTCTCTGGCCTCAGGACGTTGGGCAAGGGCCAAAGGCCTCTGAATGTCCCTGTTTATGAAATGAGGACACTCTGACGCCCACCTGCCTGACACAAGGAGTCACTGTCGGTGTTCCCAGAGATAGGACCCACTGCTGCCCAAAGCTGAAGCACCCACTCTGGGAACCTGGCGCAGGGCTTTACATAACCAAATGCCCCAGGAAGAGAGTCTGATGGCTTTGCATTCAGACCAGAAGGCTGAGATAGGTTATCAAGGCCCAGCTCCTTTGATGTTGACAGAGGATCAGAAGCCCCTTCCCAGGAGCTGAGCAGAGGCCACACACACACACACACACACACGCACACACACACACAGACTGCCCCTGCACACACACACATACAGAGACTGCCCCTGCACACACACACACAGACTGCCCCTGCACACACACACAGACTGCTCCTGCACACACACAGACTGTCCCTGCACACACACAGACTGCCCCTGCACACACACAGAGACTGCCCCTGCACACACACACAGAGACCGCCCCTGCACACACACACACACAGAGACCGCCCCTGCACACACACGGAGACTGCCCCTGCACACACACATGGAGACTGCCTCTGCACACACACAGAGACTGCCCCTGCGTGCACACACAGAGACTGCCCCTACACACACACAGATTGCTCCTGCACACACACACACACACACAGACTGCCCCTGCACACACACAGAGACTGCCCCTGCACACACACAGACTGCCCCTGCACACACACACAGAGACTGCCCCTGCACACACATACAGAGACTGCCCCTGCACACACACAGAGACTGCCCCTGCACACACACACAGAGACCGCCCCTGCACACACACACACACAGAGACCGCCCCTGCACACACACGGAGACTGCCCCTGCACACACACATGGAGACTGCCTCTGCACACACACAGAGACTGCCCCTACACACACACAGATTGCTCCTGCACACACACAGAGACTGCCCCTGCACACACACAGACTGCCCCTGCACACACACACAGAGACTGCCCCTGCACACACATACAGAGACTGCCCCTGCACACACACACAGACTGCCCCTGCCCACACACACAGAGACCGCCCCTGCACACACACACACAGAGACCGCCCCTGCACACACACATGGAGACTGCCTCTGCACACACACACAGACTGCCCCTGCGTGCACACACAGAGACTGCCCCTGCGTGCACACACAGAGACTGCCCCTACACACACACAGATTGCTCCTGCACACACACACACACAGAGACTGCCCCTGCACACACACAGACTGCCCCTGCACACACACACAGAGACTGCCCCTGCACACACACACACACACAGAGACTGCCCCTGCACACACAGATTGCTCCCGCACACACACACACACACACACACTGCCCCTGCACACACACACACAGACTGCCCCTGCACACACACACACAGAGACCGCTCCTGCACACACACAGAGACTGTCCCTGCACACACACACAGAGACTGCCCCTGCACACACACACACACACAGACTGCCCCTGCACACACAGAGACCGCCCCTGCACACAGACACACAGAGACCGCTCCTGCACACACACGGAGACTGCCCCTGCACACACACAGAGACTGCCCCTACACACACACACAGAGACTGCCCCTGCACACACACACACGCAGAAACTGCCCCTGCACACACACAGATTGCTCCTGCACACACACACACACACACACACACACAGAGACTGCCCCTGCACACACACACAGAGACTGCCCCTGCACACAGACACACAGAGACCGCTCCTGCACACACACGGAGACTGCCCCTGCACACACACACAGACTGCCTCTGCACACACACAGAGACTGCCCCTACCCACACACACAGAGACTGCCCCTGCACACACACACACACACAAACTGCCCCTGCACACACACACATTGCTCCTGCACACACACACACACACAGACTGCTCCTGCACACACATACAGAGACTGCCCCTGCTGCCTCTTCTTGCTTTTGGTGAAGCTGCCAGTGGGTTGAGAAGCAACTCTGTGGTCACCCCACCTGCCTGGCGGCAAGTCCTTTGCAAGGCCTCCAGCCCCCTCAGCCCTTTCTCCATGCCCTCCAGACGTGCTACACCTGGTTGAGTTCTACCTGGAGGAAGGGATCACTGATGAAGAAGCCATCTCCCTCATCGACCTGGAGGTGCTGAGACCCAAGCGGGATGACAGACAGCTAGAGATTGCAAACAACAGTATCCATGCCTTTGGCCAGAGCCTGTGTGTGCGGCTGTGTGAGGGGTCTGGGGACAGGCGGGAAGTAGGAGGGCCCAGTCCCAGGGGATCGCGGGCCATGCTGAGCCTGGCCCTGTGTTCCCAGAGAGATTGGAGAGGCCCACATGGGACAGGGACAGGGATCAGAGATGGGCAGACAGCTTGCCAGGGCCTAAGGACCCAGAAGTGGCAAGTGGCACCTTGGTCTTCCCGTGTGGGTCTCCCACCCTCCCCTGACCCCTAAAAGGCATTGGCTGTGCCTCTGTCTGTGCATAGCTCCTACATAGCCAACATGGGACATGATGTCGGTGTTGGCCCCCAGCTCTTCCACTCAAGTCACTTTTGCATGCAAGTGACAGAGTCCAAAACTGACAAGCTGAACAAGCAAAGGGTGTGCAAGGAAGCCCCAAGCAGGAGAGGAAGCTTCCTGGCCCAGCGCTCAGTCTGGTCGGTCACAGGCTGGCTCTGCCTCTCTTGGCCGCACTGTCCTCTGGGCAACTTCATTCTTTGGCAGCCCCGCGGTGCCCCCATAACACAGAGATGTCAGGAGCAGTGCCAGCCCCACATCTCCTCAGCCTTATAGCCCCCAGAAACAGCCAGCTTTCCTCTCAGCTGTGGCAGTGAAAGCCCCGGGGCACAGCTCAGCCTGCCCCTTGGCCAGGAGGATGCACCAGGGCAGTTGTCCAGGGCAGGCCACACTTGCAGGCTGGACATGGGAGGGGCTTCTGGCAGGGAACAGCACACACGTGGCCTGAGGCCTTGCTCCCTTGCACTGACTGAGTCTGCAGGCCTGGGGGCTGTGAGCCTGCCTTCCTTGCAGCTCCCAGGTGCTGCCACCCCCAGGGGCCACACTGGGAGGAGGGAAGCTCAGAGAGCTGCTTGCTGAAGGAAAGACGGACCCATCTCTGCCACCCAGGCTCCCTCAGGTGCCACAGATGATATGTGCTATGGTGCTGGCAGGTGGGTGCTGTGCCCACTCCAACTTGGTACCAGCAGTCCCCATGTCCTGGGCCTCCTGCAGGACCCCTGCTGGCCTCTGTTACCAGCCCCACCACTGTGGGAGAGGGGCAGTTTCCGGGGACCTCCAGGTGAGTCTGACCCGCCCTGGGGTCAGCAGGGGCTCTCGCCCCTGTCTGCTCCATCACAAGTGCCCGCAGACCCCCAGCAGCCACTGAATGTTTCTCCAGGATCCCTGGGCCCATCCCCTCCGTGCCTACCCGCAGCGGCTCACAGGGCCCGCATGTGCTTCCCACTGGCCCTGGGAGCTATGGTGTGTGTGGCCTGCGAGGGGAATGGGTGAGGGCAGCAGGGCCAGCAGAGTCCCTTCCTTCTGATTCCTTGGCCTGAGCCCCCTCTGTTCCTCCACCTGGAAAACTGTTCCACTGGTCTGGCTGCCCTTGAGTCTTCACACAGGGGTGTAGGGTGGAGGCTAGGGTCTGTCTCCATCTCTGCTTCTGATTCCATCCTTGACCAGATCCCTCCAGGCTCCCAGATTCTGCGGCTAGTGGAGACCAAGGACTCCATCGGAGATGAGGACCCGTTCACAGCTAAGCTGAGCTTTGAGGTGAGGGTGCCTCTCTGGGTGACCTGCAGGAGGGCAGCCTCCATCCCTTCTCCTGTGCACATGGGGACCCTCAGCTAGCGCAGTGGTGGAGGAGGATTGGCCAGAACTTCCAGATGTGGTGGCACGAAGGAGGGGCAGGACCCCTTCCTGTGGGGTGTGGGAGCCATGGCTGCCCCTGAGGGACCATGGCCAAGGGCGCAGGTCTGTGGACAGGGAGGCAGCTTCAGCTCTGGTGGGAGGAGCTTGCCACTGTTAGGGTCACCTGGGTTTAGGAAGCAGGTCCTCTCTCACCACTGCCAAAGATTCCAGGATCATAATCCACACAGATGTCTCACTGTGGCTGAGTGAGGACACTGTGCCTCCTTCCCGCCCACCCTGCAGCAAGGTGGCTCAGAGTTCGTGCCAGTGGTGGTGAGCCGGCTGGTGCTGCGCTCCATGAGCCGCCGGGATGTCCTCATCAAGCGATGGCCCCCACCCCTGAGGTGGCAATACTTCCGCTCACTGCTGCCTGACGCCTCCATTACCATGTGCTCCTCCTGCTTCCAGGTAGGTGGCCACCCTGGTAGCTCACGTGTGCTTCTCTTGGCCACTTTTCCCTTGCCCAAATGTCCCTCTGGGAGGCGTGGCCCCTGGGAGGAGGGGCACATCCATGGCTCCAAGTTGGGACAGAGGCTTGTCTGTCCTCTCCCCTGCTTGCATTCCATGTGCATCTAAAGTGGACTTCACTGGCCCCTGCGCTGTCCACATCCTCCCCAAATCCAGGGGGCCCAGCAAGCATGATGTGCCTTTGACCTTCACTCAGAAAACAAGAAACCCCACAGCCCCCTCCCATCTCCCCTTCCAGCCCTCAAACAAAGGTGCTGCAGGTCTGTGTCCAGCCCTGACCACTGCCAAGCCCCCTCCCCTTGAGAGGCAGTGCGTCCTGGCCCCAGGTGTAGGGCTGATGAGCACTAGGGCTTCAGCCTGGTCTTACGGCTGTCTTCCCTTAGATGTTCCATTCTGAGGACTATGAGTTGCTGGTGCTTCAGCATGGCTGCTGCCCCTACTGCCGCAGGTGCAAGGACGACCCTGGCCCATGACCAGCATCCTGGGGACGGCCTGCACCCTCTGCCCGCCTTGGGGTCTGCTGGGCTGTGAAGGAGAATAAAGAGTTAAACTGTCAGAATGTGTTTCTTGCCCAGATGAAGTTTGTGTTTTGTGGGGGGGCCTTGTGTAACCACGGAATTCCTATTTATGGCATTTCATGCCTTGTAAATAGCACCAGGAGATGAAGAAGAGAATGTACATATATTTTCTAAGGAAAAAAATCTGTTACTTTCAGAACGGCTCCGAGTTGTTCGTGGCAGCCTGCTGGAGTCCGCCGATCTGTCAGACCGTTAGCATGTACATTTTGCCAACAGATTGCCTCAATAATGACAAAAGGGCTCCTTATTTTCATCAGCATCTACATTTTAGCAAATCTTCTTATTGTCTGCAACTTAATTTCTGTATGCAAAAGTGCACCTGTTTCTAATTTGAAATGAACATTACATTTGTGTGCTCTTAACATTTAATCAAAATGGCAATATAGAAAGGGGTGGGGGAGCAGGGGTTTTTTTTGTTTATTTATTTTGATTTAATGGGGATCCATCTTGACAAGAGAAAATACCTGGGTCCAAAGAAGATGGCAGGAGTTTAAAAAAAGGCTCCTGTTTGGTAGCCCAGTCAAGGCTCCTGTCCAGGCCCTGGAGCCGCCCTCTTCCATCCACCTTCCCCAGCCCCACAGAGCAGCCCCAGCCCAGTGGAGACTCTTCCCTTTGGAACAGCTCCTTAAGCAGCGGGTTTCCGTTTGAGATTCCAGACTGCCAAGGTCTGTTCCCTCAGGCATCACTGGTGTCCAGTCCAACAGCTTGAGGGCATGGAAGGAACAGCACACAGAAGCTAAGGAGAACTCACATGTATTGGGGACGTTTTTGGCACCAGCCACGTTCCATGCTGTCTCAAGCCTCTCAGCAGCCCTGTGAAGGAAGGGTTATGATTCCCAGTGGGGCTGGGAAGGGGGTTGCCAGGGCCCAGGGGCTGCCTCCAGCCCTGGGAGGGGCGGCCCATGATGTGTCCAGCCCCAAGGCCCTGCCCCTTTCACCCCCAGTCCACCTATCAGAGGTGGCAATGCGGCACTTCATGAAAAGCCCAAGAACAGCCGGGCACAGGCAGGAGAGAGGGTGTGGGCTGTCATGCCATGCCGAAACACACCCTCCCCTCGTGCTGCAGTATTGATTCCTTACAACCTACCTGTGCAGGGGTCAGGGCAGGGCAAATATGCCCACTGGAGGGACACAGACACTGAGACCCCAAGGAGAGTGGCTGCAGAGGCCCCCAGTGGGAAGTGTCGGAGCTAGAGCCCCATCCCAGAGCCCCTGCCCCACCCTAGACCGCCCCTCCTCCCTGCCTCCCTCCGCATCTCTCTGGAGATGATGGAGGAAAATAAAGAAAGGGAGCCAGACAGTTGTGCCAACAGAACTCCTCCGTCGAGTGTCTAATTACTTACCATCATGCATGCGCTCTCTCACTAAACATTTATTAATGTGTTAGGATTTCCATTAGCGCATGACTTGAACTGAAATCATTTGCATATGGCTGGGAAAAAGGGGAGAGGGAGAAAACAGCTCCAGCTACCCAGCAGTCAATCACAGTGACAGATCAGATGGTCCCTGGCTGGAGGCAGGGGAGGGTTCCAGCCGAGACTCCAGCATGCATCCCCTCAGCCGAAGAACACAAAAATGAGTGTGCTGTGCCGGGCTCTGCTGCCCCAGGAAGCTCAGCTCTAGAGGCCTGAGTAGGACCCCTATTCATTCAGATGCACTTTCCGTGCATCATCCAAGGCTGCCTATTACACAGGTGATGACACTGAGCCTCAGTCATGTTATTTTTCATTCAGCAAATATGCATTAAGCCAAGGCATATTTGGTTGCATCTGGGTGCAACCTTTGTGCATAAGCCCTGTGTCTGGCTGCTTTTCTCTCTCAGCCTGATCTGGGTCTGAACCAAGTCCAGTCTTTTCTCCAAGGCTGTTTCCCCATCTGCACAAAAGGGCCCCCTCCAGCTCTGACTCTGAGGTTCCAGCCTCAGTCTGCGTCTGTGAACAGCGCTGGATGATGATCCTGTTGACCCCTCAAGTGCCTGTGACAAGGAAGGCACCACAGGGACCTGGTGATGCCCATTGAACTAAGAGGACACTGAGGCCAGAGAGGAGCAGCTGCTGGAGGCTGCACGGTGGGGCAGTGATTCTGGCCTTTAGCCTGTAGTCCCAACTACTCAGGAGGCTGAGGTGGAAGGATCAATTGAGCCAAAGACAGGAATTCAAGGCTGCAGTAAGCTATGATTGCACCACTGCACTCCAGCCTGGGCAACAGAGCAACATTCATCTCTAAACAACATTTAAAAATTGTTTTAAGAAGACAAATGAGATAACTGTTGATCGTAATGGCTGTGTAAAAACTGAACATGGCTGGGTGTGGTCGCTCACACCTGTAATCTCAGCACTTTGGGAGGCCAAGGCAGGAGGATCGCTTGAGCCGGGAGTTAGAGACCAGCTCAGACAATATAGGGAGACCCCATCTGACTGGGACTGGTCCTGATCTCTCATCTCCAAGTGCTCAACATTGTGCCCATGTTCTTGGAGGGAGGAAGTAAGGGAGAGGTAGACTGAGCAGCCTCAGGTGGACCTGACTGGAGACGCACCTCAGGCAGCTGGAGGTCCCCGGGCCTTGGTTTCCCGTCTGTCCCCAGCAAGGCTGTGAAGCTAGGAGCCCCTGGTGGCTGTCACACAGGTGGGCAGAGGCCCCTCCTCCAAGGTCGCTCTGTGTCTCTTCCCTGGCTTGGAGTCTGTGTGCCCACGGCAGAGGCCACCACTGGGCAGGGTGCTTACCCCGGGCCTCCCTGATTCTCCCCCTGCAGATCCAGAACACTGGCCTGGTATGGAGACCTCATCATGGCCCTCCCTGCTTGCCACCCGCAGTAGCTGCCCATGCAATTCAGCCAACACCCAGACCCCTAGGCCTGCCCTCTATCCCCAGCACGCCACCCTGGGGGGCCCAGCACCTCCAGGCCCAGCTGGCCCTCCCTGCCTGCCGTGCTTGGGAGACTCTTTTGACCCTCCTGGTCCACCTTTTGCTCCTCTGGGCTCCCACAGCACTGGGACTGGGAGAAAATGCTCATCTCTCATGTTTAGTTTCCCATCAGTACCCCCTGAGACTGGGAGCCCCTTGAAAGCAGGAACCATGTGGGATCCACCTCAGCGTCCCCAGGGCCTGGCCCAGGGCCTGGCGCATATAAGGAATTTGGCAAATGCTAGGGTAGAAAAGAGAAAGAGGAAGGAGGGAATGAGAGCTGGTCTTTCTCCCTCCCTTATTCCCCCTTGATGCTCTCAGTGCCGCTGAAGGCCTCATGTAGCCTTGGTGACTACATGTAGCCTGGTGGGGCTGAGCCATGTGGGGGACCAGGAGAAAGAAAGCCAAGGAAGAGGAGGAGGAGGAGGAGAAGGATGCTGACCTAGCAGCTCCTCTCACAGCAGCTCCTCTCTTGCGGAGGCTGAAGAGCGATTTGTGCCCTGCAAGCTAAGCCCCTAATCCACCGAGGCAAAGGCAAAGCCCCTAGCCGGGCTCCCGAGGGCTGGGACTCGGGTGCCCCAAGATGGCTGCATCCAGCCATCTTGGCTTAGAAAGCCCCCCACATGCCAGCTTGGCCAACACCCACACCATGGGTTGCTCTGGACTGCCCGACACAAGGTGTGGGTGCTGGCCAGGCCTGTGTTCAAATCCCAGCTCTGCAGAGGAACTTTGACCCTGCGTACCCCAGATTCCTCAGTGGTCAGTGAGGAGTTAGACCCTCTTCACAGGGGGCAGGAGGAGTTGTTCATTCATTCAACAAATGTTTATTGAACACCTCCTATGGGTTGTGAGCTCAGAGGCAGCGATGAACAGGCCAGGCTGGTCCTGCATTCTAGAAATAGATGGGAAGTCAGTCAATAAGTAGACAAATGAGGCCAGGTGTGGTGGCATGCCTGTAGACCCAGTTACTCGGGATGCTGAGGTAGGAGGATCACTTGAGCCTAGGACAGGAATTCAAGGCTGCAGTAAGCTATGATTGCGCCACTGCACTCCAGCCTGGGCAACAGAGCAAGACTCATCTCTAAAAAATATTTAAAAATTGTTTTAAGAAGACAAATGAGATAGTCGCTGATGGTAATGACTGTGTAAAAACTGAACATGGCTGGGTGTGGTTGCTCACACCTATAATCTCAGCACTTTGGGAGGCTGAGATTACAGCCTCCCAAGTGGCTCCCAAGGCAGGAGGATCACTTGAGCCTGGGAGTTAGAGAGCAGCTTGGACAATATAGGGAGAGCCCAACTCTACAAAAATGAAAATAAATTAGCCAGGCATGGTGGCACACACCAATGGTCCCAGCTACTCAGGGGTTGAGGTGGTGGACCGCTTGAGCCCAGGAGGTTGAGGCTGCAGTGAGCCATGATCATGCCACTGCACTCCAACCTGAGTCACAGAGTGATACCCTGTCTCAAAAAACAATAGGCCAGGTGTGGTGGCTCACGCCTGTAACCCCAGCACTTTGGGAGGCCGAGGCGGATGGATCACTTGAGATCAGGAGTTAGAGACCAGCCTGGCTAACATGGCAAAATCCTGTCTCTACTAAAAATATAAAAATTAGCCAGGCGTGGCAGTACATGCCTGTAGTCCTGGTTACTTGGGAGGCTAAGGCAGGAGAATCGCTTGAACCCGGGAAGAGGAGGTTGCAGTGAGCCAAGATCACACCACTGCACTCCAGCTTGGGTGACAGAGTGAGACCCTGTCTCAAAACAACTAAACCTGGTGGGGGTACCTGGTGTGTAGGATGGTCAGGGGTGGTCTCTCCAAGGACATGAGTGTGAGCGGAGACCTGAAGGAGACTCAGGAAGAGATTAATACTGTCAGCAACAAATATATTGATCACTTACAAGCACTCCCAATAATCCTATTAGGTAGGCACTATTATCATTCCCATTTTACAGAGTGGAGAACCGAAGCACACTCTGGGGAGGGCGGGGGAGCTGGCTGCACCCAGGCTGTGTAGCCTCAGTCCAGATGTAAGGGTGGGTGGAAAAGAGCCTTGCCCAATGAGGGAGAACAGTGAAACCAAGGCCGTAGGGTCTAAAGATTCACGAACCAGGCTCTCATGGAGAAAGCAGGTGAGGTTTACTGTATAGATGGGTGTGCCCCTACCCCACACCGAGGCTTCCTCGTCCGAGCAAACTGAGGCCCAGAGAGGGGAAGGAAGCAGGACTACCATGGTGACTCAAAGACCAGCTAGAATCCAGCCTCCTCTCCTCGAGGCTTCCACTGCCCCACGCCAGGCCTGTGTGACTCAGTCTAGGGCCTTTCCATTACCCCAGCTAAACCTTTCTTTAGTCATTTATACCATGGTGTGAATGGCTGGCTGGTCTTTCCTGAGAGCTATCTTTGATGAGGGGAGGGAGGCATAGCCAGGTTTGGGAAGCTGATACCCCAGGAAGCCCAGTTGACTGTGTGGGTTATAGCCCAGGCTGTCACTGATTTGTAACGGGACCTGAGCAACTCTGCAGAGCTAGGCCTCAGTCTTTTCATCTGCAAAATGGATATAGCAGAGATGGTCAGAGTAGGTGACTTCGAATGACCCTTCCAGCTCACTATGAGTCTGTTTTCCTGAACAAAGAGCATTTTTTGTTTAAAAAAAAATTTCTTGGGCCGGACACGGTGGTTCACTCCTATAATCCTGGCACTTTGGGAGGCCGAGGAGGGTGGATCGCTTGAGCCAGGAGTTCAGGACCAGCCTGGGCAACATAGCGAGACTCCACCCCTACAAAAAATACAAAAACTAGTGGTGTGCACTTGTGGTCCCAGCTACTCAGGAGGCTGAGGTGAGAGGATCGCTTGAGCCCAGGAGGCAGAGGCTACAGTGAGCTATGATTGTGACACTGCACTCCAGCCTGGGCGACAGAGACCTTGTCTCAAAAATTTTTTTTCTTCGTCAAGCTTTACAGAATAAAGAGCACTGTCACCTCAGTGATGGCTGTTAGTTCCCCATCACCAGGGCTCCATGAGGTTGCAATTGTGAAACTCAAAAAGGAGGAACCTGAGACAGAGAGGGGAAGTACTGAGATCATCTAGGTCCATTCCCCCACTCAGTCGTTCATTCAACAAATATTCAGGAGCACCTTCTAGGTGCCAGGCCCTGGAGACACATCAGTGAACAAAACAGACATCATCCCACCTCTTTCCACTACAGGCCAAGCACCGTGCTGGTCTCTGGGAACCCTGTTGTGAGCAAGACAGACCCAGGCTTACCCTTGTGGACTCATGTTACAGGCAGGGAGACGGGCACAAAACACAAATAAAAAGCTTCCATGCTGTCAGAAGCACTATGCAAAAAGCAAGGTGCTGAGGTACTGCTAAGCTGTGTGGGATGGGGGCTCAGCCCGGCCAGGGAGGGGCTGGTTGTGGGTCAGTCTTGACCCAAGGCATCCAGGACACCCTCCTTCTGGCCATGAGGGTCCACGTCAGAATCAAACCCTCACCTTAACCTCATTAGCGTTGGGCCTAATCACCAGGCCAAGCGCCTTAAACTACGAGAGGCCCCATCCCACCCGCCCTGCCTTAGCCCTGCCATGTGTGCCAAACGCTGTTAGACCCAACACCACCCAGGCCAGGCAGGGGGCTGGAGCCCAGGTGGGCTGCAGGGAAGGGGGCACTCTTCTGAGCAGACAGATCTGGGAATCCTGGGTGGGAAGAGAGACTGGGTGAGAGAGAGATTAAGGGATATTTCCCAGGCATCAGGGCTTTGCACTCTCAGGGGTCCTTCCGCCTGGATGTCCTTCCCCTAAAGCTTCCTCCTGTTGTTCCGTTCTCGGCTCAAGCTCCAGCTTCTCAGAGAAGCCTCCTGTGTTGGGAGTGGCTGCGACTGAACTGTCCCTACTGTTATTCGCTCTTCTATTTGTTTGTGGTCCCTGTGCCCCCTCACCCCACAAAAACACTGGCTTCTTGTGAGCAGGAGCTTGCTCTTTCGTGTACCCTGTGTGTCCCCAAGGACCAAGCACCTTGTCTGGGCCACAGTAGGTGCTCAATACACATGTTGGCTGGACAGTGGTCACTGAGCGGCCGCACGTCGGGCACTCTCAGCACTTGCACAGGCCGCCCCAGACACCCCACTTCATTCCTGGGAGGTGTCATCATGTTGCTTGGACGACGGGGAGAGGGGGACCTGCCAGTGTTGGCCTCCATTTGCCCCCAGTCATCTGCCCCCAAGGCTCTGACTACTTTCTTTCTCACGGTACATCCTGCTATTCTGGAATCGGCCCTCGTGGGGCCACCTGGTACATGGCATTCGAGGCCCTCGTGGCTGACTAGGCCTCCCCCAACAGTGCCCTGTCTGCTGCCTCCAGGGCCAGCCTCCCCTTCAGACTGGAGTCCCCTGAAGGGCTCTGCCCCTCCCCTGCTCTGGTAGCCCCCTCCATCCTCCCTCCCTCCACTCCATCTTTGGGGGCATTTGAGTCACCTTTCTACACCAGTGATCTGCCCAAGCCACTGCTCACTTTCCTCTGGATAAAGCCAGGTTCCCCGGCCTAGCGTTCAAGACCCATTACAACTGCCCCCAGCCCAGATCTTCCCCACCTAGCCACCTGGCAAACTGCTCCTTCTCCTTCTCTCAAAGGCCCAAACATGGCCTCCCAGACTGCAACCCCCAGGCAGTCAGGCCCTGTCTCCACAACCTCACAGACACCCTGGGCGGAATCTGCTTCTTCCCACATTTGAGTCCTCCTCAGCCCCTGAGCTCCTCTGGGCAGGGCTGTTTCTTTCCATCTTTGTATTCCCAGGGGCCCGCAAATAAATGTTTAATGAACGAACAAGAGAGTGAATTCCAATTCCATGCAACAATGATTGGGCTCCTGGGCCCTAGGCTATGTGTCTGGCACCGGAAACGGAAGCTGCAGGATGCAGCCCCTGCCCTCATGGAGCTCCTCCTGTCAGAGGAGTGTGGGGACTGGATGACTCCAGAGGTAACTTGTGGGGGAACGAACAGGTAAGGGGCTGTGTGACGAGATGAGAGACTGGGAGAATAAACCAGAAAGTCTCTAGCTGTCCAGAGGACATAGCACAGAGGCCCATGGTCCCTATTTCAAACCAAGGCCACCAGACTGAGCTGGGACCTTGGGACAGAGAAGTCATGCAGAAGTTAGGGGACCTTCTCCTCCCTTTTCCTGGATCCTGAGTACCTCTCCTCCCTGACCTCAGGCTTCCTCCTAGTGTCACCTTGGCCCCTCTTGGAAGCCAATTAGGCCCTCAGTTTCTGCAGCGGGGATTAATATGATTATGAACACCCCCAATCTCCCAGATGCTGATTCAGCCAGGAGCTTAGGAGGGGGAGGTCACTTTATAAGGGTCTGGGGGGGTCAGAACCCAGAGTCATCCAGCTGGAGCCCTGAGTGGCTGAGCTCAGGCTTTCGCAGCATTCTTGGGTGGGAGCAGCCGCGGGTCAGCCACAAGGGCCACAGCCATGAATGGCACAGAAGGCCCTAACTTCTACGTGCCCTTCTCCAATGCGACGGGTGTGGTACGCAGCCCCTTCGAGTACCCACAGTACTACCTGGCTGAGCCATGGCAGTTCTCCATGCTGGCCGCCTACATGTTTCTGCTGATCGTGCTGGGCTTCCCCATCAACTTCCTCACGCTCTACGTCACCGTCCAGCACAAGAAGCTGCGCACGCCTCTCAACTACATCCTGCTCAACCTAGCCGTGGCTGACCTCTTCATGGTCCTAGGTGGCTTCACCAGCACCCTCTACACCTCTCTGCATGGATACTTCGTCTTCGGGCCCACAGGATGCAATTTGGAGGGCTTCTTTGCCACCCTGGGCGGTATGAGCCGGGTGTGGGTGGGGTGTGCAGGAGCCCGGGAGCATGGAGGGGTCTGGGAGAGTCCCGGGCTTGGCGGTGGTGGCTGAGAGGCCTTCTCCCTTCTCCTGTCCTGTCAATGTTATCCAAAGCCCTCATATATTCAGTCAACAAACACCATTCATGGTGATAGCCGGGCTGCTGTTTGTGCAGGGCTGGCACTGAACACTGCCTTGATCTTATTTGGAGAAATATGCGCTTGTCTAATTTCACAGCAAGAAAACTGAGCTGAGGCTCAAAGAAGTCAAGCGCCCTGCTGGGGCGTCACACAGGGACGGGTGCAGAGTTGAGTTGGAAGCCCGCATCTATCTCGGGCCATGTTTGCAACACCAAGCCTCTGTTTCCCTTGGAGCAGCTGTGCTGAGTCAGACCCAGGCTGGGCACTGAGGAGAGAGCTGGGCAAGCCAGACCCCTCCTCTCTGGGGGCCCAAGCTCAGGGTGGGAAGTGGATTTTCCATTCTCCAGTCATTGGGTCTTCCCTGTGCTGGGCAATGGGCTCGGTCCCCTCTGGCATCCTCTGCCTCCCCTCTCAGCCCCTGTCCTTAGGTGGCCCTCCAGCCTCCCTGCCACGTTCCAAGTCTCCTGGTGTTGAGAACCGCAAGCAGCCGCTCTGAAGCAGTTCCTTTTTGCTTTAGAATAATGTCTTGCATTTAACAGGAAAACAGATGGGGTGCTGCAGGGATAACAGATCCCACTTAACAGAGAGGAAAACTGAGGCAGGGAGAGGGGAAGAGACTCATTTAGGGATGTGGCCAGGCAGCAAGAAGAGCCTAGGTCTCCTGGCTGTGATCCAGGAATATCTCTGCTGAGATGCAGGAGGAGACGCTAGAAGCAGCCATTGCAAAGCTGGGTGACGGGGAGAGCTTACCGCCAGCCACAAGTGTCTCTCTGCCAGCCTTGCCCTGTCTCCCCCATGTCCAGGCTGCTGCCTCGGTCCCATTCTCAGGGAATCTCTGGCCATTGTTGGGTGTTTGTTGCATTCAATAATCACAGATCACTCAGTTCTGGCCAGAAGGTGGGTGTGCCACTTACGGGTGGTTGTTCTCTGCAGGGTCAGTCCCAGTTTACAAATATTGTCCCTTTCACTGTTAGGAATGTCCCAGTTTGGTTGATTAACTATATGGCCACTCTCCCTATGGAATTTCATGGGGTGGTGAGCAGGACAGATGTCTGAATTCCATCATTTCCTTCTTCTTCCTCTGGGCAAAACATTGCACATTGCTTCATGGCTCCTAGGAGAGGCCCCCACATGTCCGGGTTATTTCATTTCCCGAGAAGGGAGAGGGAGGAAGGACTGCCAATTCTGGGTTTCCACCACCTCTGCATTCCTTCCCAACAGGAACTCTGCCCCACGTTAGGATGCATTCTTCTGCTAAACACACACACACACACACACACACACACAACACACACACACACACACACACACACAAAACTCCCTACCGGGTTCCCAGTTCAATCCTGACCCCCTGATCTGATTCGTGTCCCTTATGGGCCCAGAGCGCTAAGCAAATAACTTCCCCCATTCCCTGGAATTTCTTTGCCCAGCTCTCCTCAGCGTGTGGTCCCTCTGCCCCTTCCCCCTCCTCCCAGCACCAAGCTCTCTCCTTCCCCAAGGCCTCCTCAAATCCCTCTCCCACTCCTGGTTGCCTTCCTAGCTACCCTCTCCCTGTCTAGGGGGGAGTGCACCCTCGTTAGACAGGCAGTGGGGTCTGTGCTGACCGCCTGCTGACTGCCTTGCAGGTGAAATTGCCCTGTGGTCCTTGGTGGTCCTGGCCATCGAGCGGTACGTGGTGGTGTGTAAGCCCATGAGCAACTTCCGCTTCGGGGAGAACCATGCCATCATGGGCGTTGCCTTCACCTGGGTCATGGCGCTGGCCTGCGCCGCACCCCCCCTCGCCGGCTGGTCCAGGTAATGGCACTGAGCAGAAGGGAAGAAGCTCCGGGGGCTCTTTGTAGGGTCCTCCAGTCAGGACTCAAGCCCAGTAGTGTCTGGTTCCAGGCACTGACCTTGTATGTCTCCTGGCCCAAATGCCCACTCAGGGTAGGGGTGTAGGGCAGAAGAAGAAACAGACTCTAATGTTGCTACAAGGGCTGGTCCCATCTCCTGAGCCCCATGTCAAACAGAATCCAAGACATCCCAACCCTTCACCTTGGCTGTGCCCCTAATCCTCAACTAAGCTAGGCGCAAATTCCAATCCTCTTTGGTCTAGTACCCCGGGGGGCAGCCCCCTCTAACCTTGGGCCTCAGCAGCAGGGGAGGCCACACCTTCCTAGTGCAGGTGGCCATATTGTGGCCCCTTGGAACTGGGTCCCACTCAGCCTCTAGGCGATTGTCTCCTAATGGGGCTGAGATGAGACACAGTGGGGACAGTGGTTTGGACAATAGGACTGGTGACTCTGGTCCCCAGAGGCCTCATGTCCCTCTGTCTCCAGAAAATTCCCACTCTCACTTCCCTTTCCTCCTCAGTCTTGCTAGGGTCCATTTCTTACCCCTTGCTGAATTTGAGCCCACCCCCTGGACTTTCTCCCCCATCTTCTCCAATCTGGCCTAGTTCCATCCTCTGGAAGCAGAGCCGCTGGACGCTCTGGGTTTCCTGAGGCCCGTCCACTGTCACCAATATCAGGAACCATTGCCACGTCCTAATGACGTGCCCTGGAAGCCTCTAGTTTCCAGAAGCTGCACAAAGATCCCTTAGATACTCTGTGTGTCCATCTTTGGCCTGGAAAATACTCTCACCCTGGGGCTAGGAAGACCTCGGTTTGTACAAACTTCCTCAAATACAGAGCCTGAGGGCTCTCCCCACCTCCTCACCAACCCTCTGCCTGGCATAGCCCTAGCCTCAGCGGGCAGTGGATGCTGGGGCTGGGCATGCAGGGAGAGGCTGGGTGGTGTCATCTGGTAACGCAGCCACCAAACAATGAAGCGACACTGATTCCACAAGGTGCATCTGCATCCCCATCTGATCCATTCCATCCTGTCACCCAGCCATGCAGACGTTTATGATCCCCTTTTCCAGGGAGGGAATGTGAAGCCCCGGAAAGGGCCAGCGCTCGGCAGGCACCTTGGCTGTTCCCAAGTCCCTCACAGGCAGGGTCTCCCTACCTGCCTGTCCTCAGGTACATCCCCGAGGGCCTGCAGTGCTCGTGTGGAATTGACTACTACACGCTCAAGCCGGAGGTCAACAACGAGTCTTTTGTCATCTACATGTTCGTGGTCCACTTCACCATCCCCATGATTATCATCTTTTTCTGCTATGGGCAGCTCGTCTTCACTGTCAAGGAGGTACGGGCCGGGGGGTGGGCGGCCTCACGGCTCTGAGGGTCCAGCCCCCAGCATGCATCTGCGGCTCCTGCTCCCTGGAGGAGCCATGGTCTGGACCCGGGTCCCATGTCCTGCAGGCCGCTGCCCAGCAGCAGGAGTCGGCCACCACACAGAAGGCAGAGAAGGAGGTCACCCGCATGGTCATCATCATGGTCATCGCTTTCCTGATCTGCTGGGTGCCCTACGCCAGCGTGGCATTCTACATCTTCACCCACCAGGGCTCCAACTTCGGTCCCATCTTCATGACCATCCCAGCATTCTTTGCCAAGAGCGCCGCCATCTACAACCCTGTCATCTATATCATGATGAACAAGCAGGTGCCTACTGCGGGTGGGAGGGCCCCAGTGCCCCAGGCCACAGGCACTGCCTGCCAAGGACAAGCTACGTCCCAGGGCAGGGGAGAGGGCTCCATCAGGGCTACTGGCAGCAGTCTTGGGTCAGCAGTCCCAATGGGGAGTGTGTGAGAAATGCAGATTCCTGGCCCCACTAAGAACTGCTGAATCTCAGGGTGGGCCCAGGAACCTGCATTTCCAGCAAGCCCTCCACAGGTGGCTCAGATGCTCACTCAGGTGGGAGAAGCTCCAGTCAGATAGTTCTGGAAGCCCAATGTCAAAGTCAGAAGGTCCCAAGTCGGGAATGGGATGGGCCAGTCTCCATAAAGCTGAATAAGGAGCTAAAAAGTCTTATTCTGAGGGGTAAAGGGGTAAAGGGTTCCTCGGAGAGGTACCTCCGAGGGGTAAACAGTTGGGTAAACAGTCTCTGAAGTCAGCTCTGCCATTTTCTAGCTGTATGGCCCTGGGCAAGTCAATTTCCTTCTCTGTGCTTTGGTTTCCTCATCCATAGAAAGGTAGAAAGGGCAAAACACCAAACTCTTGGATTACAGGAGATAATTTACAGAACACCCTTGGCACACAGAGGGCACCATGAAATGTCATGGGTGACACAGCCCCCTTGTGCTCGGTCCCTGGCATCTCTAGGGGTGAGGAGCGTCTGCTTAGCAAGTTCCCTCTAGGAAGCTGGATTTGAGTGGATGGGGCGCTGGAATCGTGAGGGGCAGAAGCAGGGAAAGGGTCGGGGCGAACCTCACTAACGTGCCAGTTCCAAGCACACTGTGGGCAGCCCTGGCCCTGACTCAAGCCTCTTGCCTTCCAGTTCCGGAACTGCATGCTCACCACCATCTGCTGCGGCAAGAACCCACTGGGTGACGATGAGGCCTCTGCTACCGTGTCCAAGACGGAGACCAGCCAGGTGGCCCCGGCCTAAGACCTGCCTAGGACTCTGTGGCCGACTATAGGCGTCTCCCATCCCCTACACCTTCCCCCAGCCACAGCCATCCCACCAGGAGCAGCGCCTGTGCAGAATGAATGAAGTCACATAGGCTCCTTAATTTTTTTTTTTAAGAAATAATTAATGAGGCTCCTCACTCACCCGGGACAGCCTGAGAAGGGACATCCACCAAGACCTACTGATCTGGAGTCCCAGGTTCCCCAAGGCCAGCGGGATGTGTGCCCCTCCTCCTCCCAACTCATCTTTCAGGAACACGAGGATTCTTGCTTTCTGGAAAAGTGTCCCAGCTTAGGGATAAGTGTCTAGCACAGAATGGGGCACACAGTAGGTGCTTAATAAATGCTGGATGGATGCAGGAAGGAATGGAGGAATAAATGGGAAGGGAGAACATATCTATCCTCTCAGACCCTCTTAGCAGCAGCAACTCATACTTGGCTAATGATATGGAGCAGTTGTTTTTCCCTCCCTGGGCCTCACTTTCTTCTCCTATAAAATGGAAATCCCAGATCCCTGGTCCTGCTGACACGCAGCTACTGAGAAGACCAAAAGAGGTGTGTGTGTGTCTATGTGTGTGTTTCAGCACTTTGTAAATAGCAAGAAGCTGTACAGATTCTAGTTAATGTTGTGAATAACATCAATTAATGTAACTAGTTAATTACTATGATTATCACCTCCTGGTAGTGAACATTTTGAGATTGGGCATTCAGACGATGGGGTTTCACCCAACCTTGGGGCAGGTTTTTAAAAATTAGCTAGGCATCAAGGCCAGACCAGGGCTGGGGGTTGGGCTGTAGGCAGGGACAGTCACAGGAATGCAGAATGCAGTCATCAGACCTGAAAAAACAACACTGGGGGAGGGGGACGGTGAAGGCCAAGTTCCCAGTGAGGGTGAGATTGGGCCTGGGGTCTCACCCCTAGTGTGGGGCCCCAGGTCCCGTGCCTCCCCTTCCCAATGTGGCCTATGGAGAGACAGGCCTTTCTCTCAGCCTCTGGAAGCCACCTGCTCTTTTGCTCTAGCACCTGGGTCCCAGCATCTAGAGCATGGAGCCTCTAGAAGCCATGCTCACCCGCCCACATTTAATTAACAGCTGAGTCCCTGATGTCATCCTTATCTCGAAGAGCTTAGAAACAAAGAGTGGGAAATTCCACTGGGCCTACCTTCCTTGGGGATGTTCATGGGCCCCAGTTTCCAGTTTCCCTTGCCAGACAAGCCCATCTTCAGCAGTTGCTAGTCCATTCTCCACTCTGGAGAATCTGCTCCAAAAACCTGGCCACATCTCTGAGGTGTCAGAATTAAGCTGCCTCAGTAACTGCTCCCCCTTCTCCATATAAGCAAAGCCAGAAGCTCTAGCTTTACCCAGCTCTGCCTGGAGACTAAGGCAAATTGGGCCATTAAAAGCTCAGCTCCTATGTTGGTATTAACGGTGGTGGGTTTTGTTGCTTTCACACTCTATCCACAGGATAGATTGAAACTGCCAGCTTCCACCTGATCCCTGACCCTGGGATGGCTGGATTGAGCAATGAGCAGAGCCAAGCAGCACAGAGTCCCCTGGGGCTAGAGGTGGAGGAGGCAGTCCTGGGAATGGGAAAAACCCCAACTTTGGGGTCATAGAGGCACAGGTAACCCATAAAACTGCAAACAAGCTTTGTCACCTCTCAGAGCTTCCTTATCTGCAAAAAAGAATCTTAAAACTGACCTTGGCTGGGCACAGTGGCTCACACCTCTAATCCCAGCACTTTGGGAGGCCAAGGTGGGCAGATCACGAGGTCAGGAGTTTGAGACCAGCCTGACCAACACGGTGAAACCCTGTCTCTACTAAAAATACAAAAATCAGCTGGGCATGGTGGCACGTGCCTGTAATCCCAGCTATTCAGTGGGCTGAGGCAGGAGAATCGCTTGAACCTGGGAGATGGAGGTTGCAGTGAGCCGAGATTGTGCCACTGCACTCCAGCCTGAGCAACAGAGGGACAGTCTGTCTCCAAACAAAACAAAACAAACAAACAAACAAACAAAAAACAACAAAAAAACCCCACTTGATCCTAAGGGGATTAGATGCGACTGTGGACTTTAAGTGGCCAGCCTACTGCCTGGCATGCAGCAGATGAGACTATGGCAATACTGGGCTTCAGCTCAGAGCTGGCCTTACTAGAGACCCTGTCCCAAAGGGGAAAAGGATGGAGCTAAAGCTCCCGAGAGTCACCCCCTCCTCCGAGGTGAGAAAGGAGGGCAGGAGCATGAGATAGCCGATCCTCGGTGCCTTGGTGGGGCTGGGGCAAATCATGCTGGGATCTCTATCATTGTCCCTCTTTACTGTGACTCACTAGATAATATCAGTCAGGATACTTTTGGTCACAAGTGATAGGAAATCCAACTCATTTGGGCTGAAGCAAAAGGGACACATTGTTGGCTCACATGAACAAAAAGCCCGGGGCTTCAGGCACAGGGTATCACCATGACTGAGATGGGGATTAATTCTGTGATTGGCCAAGTCTAGGTCACCTGATCATACATAACTCATTTATGCCTGAGGTTGCAATTTTTTGGATTTTTGCAATCAGACCTTGGCAATGACCTTGAGCAGTAGGATATAAATAACTCCCACATGCTTAGCGTTCCAATAATGGAACACTAGGCATACGCAGGTCTAACTGCATCACCATGGCTGGAATGGGGATTCATCCTCTGATTGGTCAGACCTAGGTCACATGCTCACCCTGCAGCCCAAGCAGACTGAATGGGGAGAGGTAGGTTTCACAAAGGAAAGCCCAGGTGCTGTTACCTGAAGTAGGAGGGCAGGAGGCAGGGTGAGCAGAGCCAACATCAACCCAGAGGGAATGGAATCTAAGTTGGTGTTTTCTGGGCACGTGGCTGGACCAGGCCTCCCTCCCTCATCATCTCAGGGACATGAGGGAGAAGATTCCTATGGGTGGTCCCAAAGGTCTCACCCTTTGTTTTGGATGCTGTGTTGGGCCAGGGTGGCAGTGGGTGGGACAGTGGCATCTTAGCTTCCCTGACTTGCAGGCAGCCCATTACAGCTCCCCGCCCCAACCCCAACCCAGCCCACTTTTTCTGAGAAATGGTACATTTGCCCCAGCCTCATGTCCAGAGGAAAATTTTACTCTAACACCAGAACATTCTCTGGTTTGTCCTGATAGACAGGAAAGCCTCCACCTCCTTAATTTACAAATGACTTGACAGCTGCTTCGTGGGCACTTGCATACATAAAGAGAAGGAGCTGCTGCCTTAAGTTGCAGCAATTTTGGCCCCACCTCATCTCCAGGCAGCCAGCAGATGTACAGAGTGCCTCTTGGGTACAATGGCAGCTCCATTCAACCAAACCTGAGCAAGCTGACCCCATGCCAGAATGCACTGGGGACTTGGAGATGAATTGGAGCCTAGAGACCAAGTCTCTAGGCTATGACCTGGGCTGCCTCACGGCCACAGAGCTCTCTCACGCCAAGGGAGACATGCACCCCTGAAAGCCTGAGGTGCCCCATAAGGAGAGAGTGGGTGCCCTTCCCAACTATGTAGCTTCAGGGCAGGTTCTCTTTCTTTCTTTCTTTCTTTCTTTCTTTCTTTCTTTCTTTCTTTCTTTCTTTCTTTCTTTCTTCGCTCCTACCTTCCTTCCTTGCTTCTTTCTTTCTTCTTTTTCTTTTCTTTTTTTTTTTTTGAGATGGGGTCTCACTTTGTCACCCAGACTGGAGTAGAGTGGTGCCCTCATAGCTCACTGTAGCCTCGACTTCTCAGTTTCAAGCAATCCTTCTGTCTCAGCCTCTCAAGTAGCCAGGACCACAGGCACACCCCACCACACCCAACTTATTTTTTATTTTTTGTGGAGATGGAGTCTCCCTATGTTGCCCAGGCTGGTTTTGAACTTCCAGCCTCAAACGATCCTCCTGCCTTGGCCTCTCAAAGTGCTGCGACTACAGGCATGAGCCACAGCACTTGGTTTGGGCAAGTCCTTGAATTACTCCAAGACTCAGGCCCCTCAGCTATAAAGGAGAGAATTATCCCACTTGGTAGAATTGTCTATAGGGACTAATAAGATTAATGGTGTAAAGGGTGCTGTGCACGGTAGACATTCAATAAATGTGAATTCCCTTCCCAGAGACATGAACTAAGTTCAGAGGAGGCAGCCGCTTGTGTGGTGGGAAATTGACTTGTAAGGAGATTAACACAGAGAGGGGGGTCTTGCAAAAGTGGGGAAGCAAGTGCTAACTGCCCCCAGTATTCATTCCCTTTCCTTCTATTAACGATATCATCCTAGGTTCTAGCTGGGCACCTGGTTGCTCAACACAAGACAGCATCTTTCGGCTTCTTTTGCACCTGTGGTGGCAGGATATTAAGGTCCAGTCATTGTAGGGTACTCAGAAATGATGTGTGCAGTCTCTAGGTTGTGCATTTTGGAGAATGGAAGTGCCCTCCTTTTCCTCTCGTCTTTTCTTCCTGCTGGCTGGAAAGCAGTCATGACGACTGGAGCTTCCGCACCCATATTAGATCATGAGATAGAATCTGAGGACAGAGAATGGCAAAGTGTTCTCTGGTGTGTCTCACCATGGTTCCCCCATGCAGCCTTAACAGCCCTGGCCAACTTATGCTTAAAGAGTTTCAAGAGGGAAGAGTTTCATGGTTTCTTGTTTAAGTCACTTGTGATTTTGGAGTTATAGCCAATTTCTTTTCCTTCCTTCCTTTCCCTCCCTCCGTCTGTCCGTCCCTCCCTCCCTCCGTCCGTCTGTCCCTCCCTCCCTCCCTCCCTCCCTCCCTCCCTCCCTTCCTTCCTTCCTTCCTTCCTTCCTTCCTTCCTTCCTTCCTTTCCTTCTTTCTTTTCTGAGACAGAGTCTTGCTCTATTGCCCAGGCTGGAGTGCAGTGGCATAATCTTGTCTCACTACAACCTCTACCTCCTGGGTTCAAGCAATTCTCCTGCCTCAGCCTCCCGAGTAGCTGGGATTACAGGCACGCACCACCTTGCCTGGCTAATTTTTTGTATTTTTAGTAGAGACGGGGTTTTGCCATGTTGCCCAGGCTGATCTTGAACTCCTGAGCTCAAGTAATCCGCCTGCCTCAGCCTCCCAAAGTGCTGAGATTACAGGCATGAGCCACCACACCTGGCCTATAGCCAATTTCTTTACTAAAACAAAGGGCTTCCAGGCTGCAGCCCAGGAACTCAGGAAGATCGAAGTGCAGGTCCTCTCTGAACTTCAGCTTCTCCATGTATAAATAAAATAGTGAATATAAAATATTTACATGGATGTCGAATGTGGCAGCTGTTACTATTTCTACCCCGCCCTTTATATATTTATTGACTAAAAGTCAGGAAAGGAAAGTCACAAATGTCCTGATGTTACAGGGGCTGGAGTTACACAAAGCAGACACCCTAAAACTGCTTCCAAAAGTTCAGAACTGTGATCTTCAGAACTGTAGGGCAGTTCACATGTAGGCCGACCCCATTCAGTGTTTCATAACTAGTTCTCAGCAGAAGTTACATTTCATACAGGCCTCAGTAAAAAATCACAGAAGCTCACCAAGCGGCCCGTTGTCCCTGCAGTCTGATGCTCAGAATTACCATTTCCCTGTAAAAAGGCAATCCTCTAGAGGAATTTTTAGATCATGCAGCACATTTTAGAGCTTCTTCCCTTCAAATGCGAAACTCGATCCTGGCACAGCCGGGAGCATGGTTTCGGAAGAAGCTCGTGGGAATGTTTCTATCACTGAGTGTTGCTCTACTTCTCAGTTCTTGGAAGTGTCCCATAAATGTGATCAAAATTGCTGCCCCCACTTGTGCCAACTTCCATTTGCCTCTTTGCTTCGTCTCCTGCTCCAGCATAGTCCCGGAAGAGGGTTTTCAGGCCTCCAGCACTGGGACCTCCAGGTATCACAGTAATGGGTACTGAGCACCGACCATGTGCCAGGTGCTGTGCTGGGCACCAGGGATACCACCAGGAACAAGACAGATACAGCCCTGCTCCTCTCCCAGAGCGCAAAGGCTGGAGACACGGAAGCAGAGCTGCGATTCAGAGCGCTTGAGGCTCTCCAGGAGCAAGTCTGGGGCCTGGCAGAGCCCAGAGGAGGGGCCCCTAACCTTCTAGAGGCCAGGGAAGGCTTTTCTGAAGATGCGGCATCTACTCTGAGGCCAAAAGATGAGTGGGAAAGAGTCCAGAGAAGGGGGGGCAGTGCGTACAGAGGGGCTTTCTAAGGCCAAGTGTATCAATTGACTTGTATGGCAAGACAGACAACCCCAACACTTCATGGCTTAAAACAACAAGCTGCATATCATTCATGACTCTGGATCAGCCAGGCAGATCTGCTGATCTGAACCAAGCTTGGTCAATTTCGGCTGGGCTCATTCAAGCATCTGTGGTCAACTGGAGGGTTGGCTGGGGACTGGCTGGTTGACCCTCAGATGGCCGGGTAACAGGGGTGATGGCCATAGGCCTCAGCATCTGGCAGGCTAGCTAGGGGCTATTTAACATGGCAATGGGACTGGCATACCATCATTTCTGCTATTGGTCAAAGCAAGTCATAAGATTTAAGGAATCCACTCAGACTTAAGAAATGTGGGAGGGGCCAGGTGCAGTGGCTCATGCCTGTAATCCCTACACTTTGGGAGGCCAGGTGGGAGGTCACTTGAGGCCAGGAGTTCAAGACCAGCCTGGGCAACATAGCAAGACTCCATTTCTAATATATATACACACATATATATACACATATATATATGTATGTGTGTGTGTGTGTGTGTATATATATATATATATTTTTTTTAATTAGCCAGGCATAGTGGCACGTGCCTGAGTCCTAGCCACTTGGAAGACTGAAGTAGGAGATCACTTGAGCCCAGAAGGTCGAGGCTGCAGTGAGCTATGATTGCACCACTGCACTCCAGCCTGGGCGACAGAGTGGAACGCTGTCTCAAAAAACAAACAAACAAACAAACAAGAAATGTGAGAGGGGTTGCAAAGTTGCATTGCAAATGGGCAGGAGTGAAAAATTGGGGGCAGTTCTGCATCAATTCAACACACACAGAGGAGACAAAAGGGGCCCGATATCAGCACATGGCCCATTCCAGGAGCCGCAGTGTGGGTGAATTGTGGGATTCAAGCGGGGAGGAGGCTCCTTAAGTCAGACTGAAGAGCATGAACTTTCACCCACGGGCAGTGGGGAGCCATGCAGGATGCTAAGCGGGGGAGTGAAATCTGACTTCACTTTAGAACACTTTGATGACCACAGCCTCCCCGAGTCCAGATCTCTGGTGATGGAGAGCCCTCTGGGAAAATTCCACAATAAAGAGACTACCTAGAGAAGAATGTATGCTGTTTAAAACCCATCCCTTCCTCAGAGGTAACCACTTCTACTATTACCTTGGTATGAATCCATTCAGAACTTTTTTCTACTGCTTGTGACTGGTAAGATAAAAAAACAAAAAAATTTTTTAAAAATTAAAAAGAACTATTGTGCCTTCACACACACACACACACACACACACACATGCGCGCGCAAGTTTTGTCTTCTCAGTAGTTGGGGTGTACTCTCCGATACATTCTGGTTCACTCCTTTTCACTACTGCATACTACTCCACTGTGCGAATAGGCCACAGTTTACTTGTTCACTCTCCACCTGATGGGCATTTATGTTGTTTTGAATTTCTGCTAAGATTGAAATAAACATCTTTGCACGTAAGTGTATATGTTTGTCTCAGATCTACACCTAGAGTGGAATAGGTGGGTTGTGGAGTGAGCCCCTCCTTAGTTGTATGAAACATCGCTGAATTGCTTTCTAAGGCGGCTACCAGCTCACTCCCCACCCCCCAGCAGCTATACTTTCCTTGAATCCTAGTCACTCACTATTGATAGACACTTACATCTTTGTCATTTTGCTGAGTGTGAAATACAGCCTCATTCTTGTTTGTTTTCTTTTCTTTCCCTCCCCCTTTTTTTTGGGGGGGGGCAGGGTCTTACTCTGTAGCCCAGGCTGGAGTGCAGGGGTGTGATCACAGCTCCCTGCAGCCTTGACCTCCCAGGCTCAAGCAATCCTCCTGCCTCAGCCTCCCAGGTAGCTGGGACTACAGGTGCACACCACCATGCCCAGCTAATTTTTGTATTTTTTGGTAGAGACAGGATTTCACTTTTTTGCCTAGGCTGGTCTTGAACTCCTGGGCTCAAGCGATCCTCCTGCCTCAGCCTCCCGAAGTTCTGGGATTACAGGTATGAGCCACCATGCCTGGCCTCTCATCCTTGTTTTAATCCATCTTGTCATTTTATATTATATTATTTTACTTTATTTTTATTTATTTATTTTTGAGACACAGTTTCGCTCTTGTTGCCTAGGCTGGAGTGCAATGGCTCGATCCTGGTTCACTGCAGTCTCCAGCTCCCAGGTTCAAGTGATTCTCCTGCCTCAGCCTCCCAAGTAGCTGGGACTACAGGTGCACACCACCACGCCCAGCTAATTTTGTATTTTTAGTAGAGATGAAGTTTTACCATGTTGGCCAGGCTGGTCTCAAACTCCTGACCTCAGGTGATCCGCCCACCTCAGCCTCCCAAAGTGCTAGGATTACAGGCCTGAGCCACTGCACCAGCCCACCTTGTCATTTTAGATGGCTGCAGAATATTCTGCAGAAAGGGTGTGATTTAGCCAGGCCTTGGATGTTTGCTTGGAAAGTTTTTTTTTTTGTCTGTCAATTTGATGGGAAAAAGTAGTATTTCACCATTGTTTCAATTTGAATTTTCTCAAATGCCAAGGAAGTTGAGTGTCCATTTTCCTGTTTCTGTTCCTCACCCTTTAGGCTGGTGAATTGCCTGTTTATATTCTTTGTCCATTGTCCCAGTGGATGTTGTCCTTATCTATGAAGACTTTTGTGAAGCATCCTCCGTTATTGATTTATTTCTTTAAAAACAAAACCAAAGGAGGGCATAGGCCCAGAGAGCCTGGCTGGCCTCAGAAGGGACTACTCTGATCGAGGGGCATGTGCTCTGGGCAAAAGTAGCAGTTGGGCTGCCTCCAACTGCTACTTTTTGAGAAATTGAGGCTAGCAGTGGCGTGGGGCAGCCCATTGCCCACCTGGTAGGATTAGAGGGCCGCCTCAGCGGCCTCCCTGACAACACAGGTGACCCCAATTCCTCATCAGCATCTCCAGCCCCTGGTGGGCAGAGGGCACAGGCGAGATCAAGCATCTCAGCTCCCAACATTGCACCATGGGGACTGAGACCCAGAGAAGTCAAGCGACACCCCCAAGCTTACACAGGAGTGGGTAGTCCAGCTGGGGCTCCCTACAGAAGGCAGGATGCTGTGCCCCATTCCACACCTCCAGCCCCAGTCAGCAGCTTGGAGCACTCCCAGCCCAATCAGGGCTGATTGGAGTGGTGGGGGTGGGCTGCTGGTATATAAGCCTAGTGGGCAGGCCCAGCAGCCTCACACCCGGGTGAGGGGTCTGCTGGCTGCACCTGTCGGTCTCATGGCTCCTGGGAGTGTCACCAGCGACATCTCACCCTCCTCGACTTCCACAGCAGGATCATCCAGGTCTCCTGAATCTGAAAAGCCAGGTGAGCAAGAGGAGGCAGCTCCTCCCTCATCCCTGCGAGCCCACTCCCTGGGTTGCCTTTGATGCTCCACCCCTGCTTCTCGTTCTTTCCCAGCCCGGCCCCAGCACCTACCCAGCACCTACCCAGCACTCACCCAGCACTCACCCAGCACTCACCCAGCACTCACCCAGCACCCACCCAGCACCCACCCAGCACCAAGCTGCTGAGCTCAACTGCCTTTTGGCTGAAAAGCTGATCTACAGGTAGCAAGGCCAGGTAGGGCCTGGGGGCTGGGGCCCGCCTCGCTCAGGGAAGAGCCACAGGGCCTTCCAGCTGGAGCCCGTTTCCTGCTGGGACCGTAGCCCGTAGCCAGGCTGCAGCTGTGGGCAGCTAGTTGGAGGGACTGGGGCAGGAGCATTTTATGCAGGGCTAGGCATTCCAATTTTCAACCAAAAAACACCTCAGGGTTTATCTGGACATGAGGGTGCACCGAGGCAAACCAGGCCCAGTTCACTCCCTCGAGGACCTCCCGGTCTGATGGGGAAGCCTGGCCCATGGCTTGTTGCTGTTTGCTAATGTGATGTGTGCTTCAGTGGCGGTAATCCAGAGCTGGAGGAGCCCAGAGGAGTCCCCTAACCCACTCTGGGAGGTCAGGGAAAGCTTCCCAGAAGAGGTGACCCTGAAGGATGGGTGTGCCTCAGCCAGGGGAAGTGTTCTATTTGCCAAGACACCTAGGGAGATAGGGAGGGGGTCCAGGTGCCGAGAAGTAAAAGGGCAGAGTTAACTGGGAAGTCAGAGGTGTCCAAACCAAGGTGCATTTTGAGCCTTGAAGGATGAGTGAGAGCAGCCTGCATGGCCGGGAGGAGAGAGGCAGCCCAGGCAGAGGAAACGGCATGGGCTAAGGCCCAGAGGCCAGCGCGCCAGCAGCTTGTCTCGGAAGCTGCATCTTCCTTCTGGGAAGGAGGGAAGTGCTGGGGCAGTGCTAGGGGAGCAGTGGGAGGGCCTCCAAGGCGGTCTTCAGTTAGGTCAACTTTTATATTGAACAGGGAGCCATGGACGGTTTCAAGCAGGGAGGTGAGGGGTGTGAGATGCAGCGAGGAGAATGCATGCGGTGGGGAAGAGGCAGTGGGGAGGAGGCTGGGGCTGGGGATTTGGAGAGGAGAGGCCAGAATATGGAGAGAAAAGCCTATGGGGAGGCCTCGAGTGGGTGTGGTGAGGAGGAAAGGGCCCAGAATGCCCCCAGTTCTTGCTTGGATGTTGGGTAGGTATGGGCAGTGGGGGCGTGGGGCATTCCTGGAAGAGAGAGGAAGGGCAGATTTGGGGGGCTGAGCTCTGTTCTGGACATCCTGGTATATGGCAGGCATGGAATAGCTGCCGAATGAAGGACTGGGATGAGAGGGAACAGACCTGAGGGAGGACTCCTGGGGGTGGCTCTCTGGGACAGACATGGTCTGGGGGAAGCAGAGGAGGGGTTGGAGCTGCTCGTGAAGTCAGGCCAAGCGAAGACCCTTGGGAAGCCCTGTAGCACTGCAGCTGGGAGGGCTCAGACCTCCTTAGAGGCCCCCATCCCCACTGTACGGATGGGAAGACTGAGGCCTAGAGGGAAGAATGAAACTCCCGAGAACCCGGGAGTGACCCAGGACTACACCAGCTCAACGCCTTTGGCCCCCAAATGAATATTCCCACACTGGGCTCATCATGGCCAGGACCCAACAGGGGTTGAAGTGGTTAGGTCTCTTTATAATTTTGCTCTAGATCTAGAGTTTCATGTTTTTTTTTTTCTATTGAAAAAAAATTTTAATATAGCCAAATTTTTTTGTCTTTTTTTTTTTTTTTTTTTTTTTTTGAGACAGGGTCTTGCTTTGTCACCCTGGCTGGAGTGCAGTGGTGTGATCTCAGCTCACTGCAGTCTCCACTTCCCAGGCTCAAGCAATCTTCCCACCTCAGCCTCCCAAGTAGCTAGGCCTATAGGCACACACCACCACACTCTGCTCATTTTTAAAGATTTTCGTAGAGTCGAGGTCTCACGATATTGCCCAGAATTTAAGTCTTTAAATTCTGCAGATTGATCAGAAATCAACATTTCCATTCACCACATTTAAATCCAGTTTCATATTTAAATCCTTTTTATGCATTTCATGGTGACTGACAACTTCTCATGCTTCCCCCACCCTTGATCCCACTTCATTTGCAACTTTTTTATAACACCTCATTGAGAAATAATTCCCATACAATACAATTCACCCTTTAAAGTGTGCAATGGCTTTTGGTATACTCAGAGTTGTGTATCCATCTCTATAACCAATTTTAGAATATTTTCATTACTTCAAGAAAACCAGTACCCATTAGCAGTCACTCTCCACCCCCACTCCCTAGCCCTGGCAACCACCAATCTGCTTTCTGCATCTATGGACTTCTTATTCTGGACATTTCATATAAATGGAATCAGACAGTATGTGGCTTTTTCTGACTGCCTTTTTTCACTTTGCATGTTTCAGGGCTCCTCCATGTCATAGCCAGGGCTTCACTCCTTTGTATGGCTGGATAATATTCCACAGGATGGGTAGCGACCACATTTTGTTCATCCATCTGTCAATCATTCATCATGGATGTTTGGGCTGGTTCCATCTTTGGGCCGACATGAATAGTGCTGCTATGAACATTCATGTGTACATTTTTGTGTGGACATGCGTTTTCATTTCCCTCAGGTATATACCGAAGAGTGGAATTTTTTGGTAACTTTTTATTATGAAAACTTTCAGGGCTGAGCATGGTGGCTCATGCTTGTAATCCTAGCACTTTGGGAGACTGAGGTGGGAAGTTAGCTTGAACTCAGGAGTTTGAGACTAAACTGAGCAATGTAGTGAGACCCGTGTCAAATAACAATAATAATAATAATAATACAAAAATTAGCCGGGCATGGTGGTGTGTGCCTGTGGTCCCAGCTACTTTGGAGACTGAGGCAAGAGGATCACTTGAGCCGGAGAGGTCAAGGCTGCAGTGAGCCATGATTGTGGCACTGCACTCCAGCTTGGGTGACAGATTGAGACCCTGTCTCCATAAAACAAAATAAAAAACTTTCAAATGGATACAAAAGTAGACTACCAAATGGTCTGTAACTCCCTTCCACTGTACCCGTCACCCAGCTCCAACAGTCACCAGCTTGTGGACACTCTTGTTTCATCTGCTGGGTTATTTCAAAGCAAATGCTGGATTTATTTATCATTTCATCTGTAAATATCTTTTATAATATTTACCTTTAACAGATAAGAGCCTTTTAAAAAGCAATTGTAATACCATTAGCACACCTGAAACAATATTATCCCTAATATCCGATATTTCCTTCCAGTGCTCACATTTATCTGTTGCCTTTCTTTTTCCAGTTGGATTGTTCAAATCCTGCTCTGGGAATGAGCATTTGGTTGAGAGGTTTCCTAAGGACCTTTAGTCCATAGGGTGCCCCTCCCACTTTTTCTTTCCCCCCTTATTTGTGGAAGAAACCCGGCTGTGTGCCCTGGAGAGTCTCTCAGTCTGGGTGCCTCTGAGAATGTGCACATAGCCCCCGGAGGTCCTGTAAACCCATAGTTACGAAATTCACCCAATTTAGATTGTTTTTCTAAAGGAATACTCCATTCTTTAAAAAGAGAGATTTGGCTGGGCACAGTGGCTCAAGCCTGTAATCCCAGCACTTTGGGAGGCCGAGGCGGGTGGGTCATGAGGTCAGGAGTTCAAGACCAGCCTGGCCAACATGGTGAAACCTTGTCTCTACTAAAAATACAAAAATCAGCCAGGTATGGTGGCAGCGCCTGTAATCCCAGCTACTTGGGAGGCTGAGGCAGGAGAACTGCTTGAACCCAGGAGGTGGAGGTTGCAGTGAGCTGAGATCACGCCATTGCACTCCAGCCTGGGGACACAGAGAGACAGTGTCTCAAAGAAAAAAAGAGAGAGAGACTCAGTGAGCCTTGAGGGGAGACCATCCGGGAGCTCCCATGCCAGCGGTCAGTGTCTTGGGGAGAGGGGGGCATCTGATCCTTGCTGGACCCTCACCCACCCCCCACGGGCCAGCTGACGCCTGCCACTGAGTTGTGACTGGGCCCCGGGTGATGGCCTGCCATCTCTCCTCAGGCCCGAGCCACGGCGGTGTCCCACCGGGAGGCCCGAGCCACAGCAGCCTCCCGGTGGGACGCCGCCACCCCCCGGTGCTGCGCATGGTGCTGGAGGCGCTGCAGGCTGGGGAGCAGCGCCGGGGCACGTCGGTGGCGGCTATCAAGCTCTACATCCTGCACAAGTACCCAACAGTGGACGTCCTTCGCTTCAAGTACCTGCTGAAGCAGGCGCTGGCCACTGGCATGCGCCGTGGCCTCCTCGCCAGGCCCCTCAACTCCAAAGCCAGGGGGGCCACTGGCAGCTTCAAAGTAAGCGCCCCTGAGGGAGGACATAGCCCAGGGTTGGAGCAATGGTCCTGGCCTCTGTGAGTGCTGCGGCCTCTACTAGAAGGCCTTTCCCCTCCAGTCCCCTGTCCTTGTTCCTCCTGTGGTCTCAGCCGAGATGCCCTCTCCTCTAGGAAGGCAGGTAGTGTGCCCTCTCTGAGCTCCCACTGCAAGAGTCACCCTGTTGGTGTCCAGGACAGGTGAACTGTTGCATGTTTGGGATCCCAGGGCGTGTGTCAGCTGTGCTAACTTCTGGGTCCTGGGCACGCAGCCCCTTCCTGGAATTCCTCACCACAGCAAAGGGTTTTCCCTCTGCTGGCACCTCCCTGAGCAGCCATGTCCTCTGTTTCAAAGGGGAGAGTTTCATCTTTATAAGGAGGCTCCAAAAGGGGACCCATGCCAGGTCACTCAGAGCTGAGGCAGGTCTGGGACAAAACTGCACCCCAACATCAGGACTGTCATCAGCCACCAGGAATACCTCAGGGACCAGACCCACGGCCTGACTTGTCATTGCTGGGCCCCCTGCATCTTGCCTAACTTCCTGCATGTAGCAGCTGCCATGACAGTTGCCATGGAATGCTGGGGAACATTCTCAGCCTACCCCAAGCCGGTCCCTGTGGTTACCTGGTGACAGATCACAGAAAGTCCCACCCTGGTAGAACTCCTGGGCGTGGGTCAGAGCCTGGACTTGCATCACAGCAGGACCAGGCGGCTAAGCAGGGAGAAGAGCCAGAGGGGCGTCAGGTGTCTGATGCGGTGTGCTGGCAGTTGAGGGGTGAAGGTAGTTTCTAGTCTTGGTGATGGGGAGCCCTGAGGATTGGGGGACAGGAAAGAAACAGCTTGCCAGGAGCCCTCTCTTCCCTGCCGCTCACACCCTTGGTGATTGTCCCGCTGTAAAGATGAGAAGACGTGGCTGTGGTACACGGCTGGAGGAGGGCGGAGGAAGCTGTGAGCCCAGAGCCATCTGACCTCAGCCCATGTTCTGCTGAGCGTCAAGGGGCGAGGTGGTGGGGGCATGGGGCATGAGGCAGGGCAGCGCTTCAGGGTAGTGGGGGAGGAGGAGTCCAGAGGCACAATCTGTGGGAAAGTGGCAGGCCTAGGGCAGGTGGTTGAGAGATCCTGAGATCCTAGAATCATAGTAGACAGTGCCTCCAAGGACAGTGGCTTCGTGACTTCTCCCTGCCTCTCACTGCCTGTGGAGCCCCACTGTTTGGAACGAGGCCTCCCATTCGGAGTCTTACAGGGGGTGGGGGGCGTGAGGCACCTGAAGCTCTGCTTTCAGCCCCACCCCGTGTCCTTCTCCAGTTAGTTCCCAAGCACAAGAAGAAAATCCAGCCCAGGAAGATGGCCCCCGCGACGGCTCCCAGGAGAGCGGGCGAGGCCAAGGGGAAGGGCCCCAAGAAACCAAGTGAGGCCAAGGAGGACCCTCCCAACGTGGGCAAGGTGAAAAAGGCAGCCAAGAGGCCAGCAAAGGTGCAGAAGGCTCCTCCCAAGCCAGGCGCAGCCACAGAGAAGGCTCGCAAGCAAGGCGGCGCGGCCAAGGACACCAGGGCACAGTCGGGAGAGGCTAGGAAGGTGCCCCCCAAGCCAGACAAGGCCATGCGGGCACCTTCCAGTGCCGGTGGGCTCAGCAGGAAGGCAAAGGCCAAAGGCAGCAGGAGCAGCCAAGGTAGTTGTGTGACTTGTAGGGGGTGGTGTGGGGATGGGGGTCTTGACAGCCACTGGAGCGGGGGCGGGGAGCCAGCTCTGGAGAGGGGTTTCCTTATCTAGTGCATGTGTCCTGAGTGCTGGGCTTGACCTGGAGAGAGAGAACTCATGGTAGCTGATTGGGGGAAGGAGGCAGACATTTCAAGGGTTATGAAGGGGGAAGCAGAGACCAGGAGACTGACTCATTCTTGAGGCAGTGGTCATGGAAGGCTTCCTGGAGGAAGGTGTCTCAAGCAGGGGAAGGGCCTGTGCAAAGGCCTGGAGGCATAAAGAAGGTGGAGTTTTTAGGCCGGGCATGGTGGCTCATGCCTGTAAGCCCAACATTTTGGGAGGCCAAGGCGGGCGGATCCCTTGACGTCAGGAGTTTGAGACCAACCTGGTCAACATGGTGAACCCCCGTCTCTGCTAAAAATACAAAAATTAGCTGGGCATGGTGGTGTACACCTATAATCCCAGGTACTTGGGTGGCTGAGGCAGGAAAATCACTTGAACCCAGGAGGCAGATGTTACAGTGAGCCGAGATCGCACCACTGTACTCCAGCGTGGGTGACAGAGTGAGACTCGGTCTCAAAACACAAAAAGAAGGTGGAGTATTTGAGGAACTGCACAGTTTTGGCAAGGAGAAGCTGTGAAGGGCAGCTGGAATCAGGGCTTTATCTGGAGGACAATGCAGAGCTGTGGAAGGATTCTGACAGGAAGCAGCTAGGGCTAGAGTTATTATTTTTTTTCCTCTCTCTCTTTTAGAGACAGGCTCTTGCTCTGTCACACAGGTGAGTGCTGAGCCCAGGAATTAGAGACCAATCTGGGCAAGACACTAGGATCCCATCTCTGCAAAAAATAAAAATATTAGCTGGCATGGTGTTGCATACCTGTTGCCCCAGCTACTTGGGAGGCTGAGGCAGGAGGATCGCTTGAGCCTGGGAGGTCAAGGCTGCAGTAAGCTGAGATCGCCCCACCACACTCCAGCACGGTGACAGAGCGAGACCCTGTCTTAAAAGTAAAAAAAAGTATCCTGGCTGCCAGGTGGAAGACAAACTAAAGGCTCGAGCTGACAGGCCCGTTAGACGTTGGCTTTGGTGGGCTTGGAGCACTAGTGCTTTGCCTAGAGCAAGTGCTTCCGTTAACCCTCCAGCCACTCTGTGAGGGGCATGCTATTATTCCCAGTCTTCAAACTAGGTCACTGAGGCTCAGAGTGGCTAAATGATTTGCCCCATGTCACATAGCTGAGTGAAGACCTAGGACCTGGGAGGAATGGGGGTTCTAGAGCCCCTGAAACTTCCTGCCCCACCAGCAGTTCCTCCTTCTTCCCCTATAAAACCTCCTCCATCAAATTCCAGGAGATGCTGAGGCCTACAGGAAAACCAAAGCTGAGAGTAAGAGTTCAAAACCCACGGCCAGCAAGGTAGGCGCCTGCATGAATTTCCTGGCCTGGCTGCCTGCCCTGAACAGGCCAGAGCTTGGGCATCCCACACTCAGCCCCCGGAAGGGTCAGCCAGGGATGGGGCTCAATTTCTTTTCCTACAAAGCACAGTCCACCACCTTCTCTCTGGTCCCCTGGCACCCTGGGGGTGTTGCCATCCCCATCTTACAGATAAGAGACTAAGGCTTAGAAGGGCGATGTTGTGTACCCAGAGCCGCCCAGAGCTGGGATTTCAGCCCTTCCCAGCTGTCTCTTTGCTCCTGGTTTGCTTTCGTATAGGTCAAGAATGGTGCTGCTTCCCCGACCAAAAAGAAGGTGGTGGCCAAGGCCAAGGCCCCTAAAGCTGGGCAGGGGCCAAACACCAAGGCTGCTGCTCCTGTTAAGGGCAGTGGGTCCAAGGTGGTACCTGCACATTTGTCCAGGAAGACAGAGGCCCCCAAGGGCCCAAGAAAGGCTGGGCTGCCCATCAAGGCCTCATCATCCAAAGTGTCCAGCCAGAAGGCTGAAGCTTAGGGCCAGAGGCAGGGGCGGAGAGAGACCGAGCCTCTGCCCTAGTTTTTATTCTTCAACTAACCACTGCTCTATTTATTTCATTGTAAGCTATTTATCAATAAAGACTTTTGTTTCTTTTTCCTCACAATTGGTGTGGGTAGAGGCTGAGGTTCAAGGATTTGGCCATTCGGTCCTTCATGAACATCCGCTGAGCACCTGCTGTTTACCTGGCCAATGCTGGGGCTCAGATAGGAGGTCCTGCCTCAGGGATACAGACTGTGTGCTATATGGGGCTGCAGCACAGATATCGGGATGCAAAGGGGCTGATGGAGGGAGATTAACTTGGCCCTGCGATCAGGCTTCCAGGACGAGATGGCTTTTGATCCTAAAGGATGGGTAGCTGTTGTCAGGCAGATGAGGCAGAGGATGCCATCTGAGGGGTGGGATGAAAGGAGGGGATCTGTTTAGAAAGAACCCTCTGGCAGTGGAAAGGAAGGATTTGAGTAGCTGAGAAGAGAGGGAGACCTTTCAGCCACTGGTTCCCGAGTGCTCCTGGGCCAGGCACTGCGACAGGCTGACAGGTGTCCTACTCCACAGCCAGCGCCTGTGCTCTGAAGAAGAGGTGGGGCTGGGCCTCCAGCGGGGTGGGTAGGGCTGGCTGCTAGTTTAGACAGGGTTGGACGGGCTGTCTGAGCAAGGATCTGTGTCTGGAGGGGGTACCATTTCAGCAGAAGGAAGAGTGAATGCAAAGGCCCTGGGGTGGGAACATGCTCCTCACGCTGGGAGCTGCAGGAAGGTCTGTGTGGCTGGAGCCCGGTAAAGAGGAGGACAGGGATGGGAGACGAGGTCCAAGGTGCTTTAAAAACATCTGCGGCACTCCTCACACGGAGAGACAGGCTCTGTGTCCCTACCTCTTGACTCTGGGCTCCATGATTACTTGACCAGTAGAATTTGGTGACAATGATGCTGTGATAATTTCTGGGCCCCACCTTAAGGCAGCTTCTACTTCTTGTGTTTGGGGACACTTTTTGTTTTGTGATACTCACTCTTCAAACTTGGCCACCACTCTATGGGAAAGCCCACGCAGCTTGTGGAGAGGAACTGAGGACTCCAATTTTCAGCTCCTGCTGAACTCTCTGACCAGCTGGTACCACGTGCCACCATCTGAATGCGTGTTGGAACTGCATCTTCCAGCCCTAATTGAGCTGGCCCAGCAGAAACCTGGTGGAACAGGGACAAGCCTTTCCTGCCAAGCCCTGCCCTGATTGCAGATTCGTGGGCAAAATAAGTGACTGTTGTTATTTTAAGCCACTAGGTACTGGGGTGGTGTGTCCCATAGCAATATATCTTTATAAACAGATCTCCTTCCTTTCACTGGAACAAGGGCTGCAGGGTAGATGGCGGCTGGATCACGCAGGGCCTTGTAAGCCAAGGGCAAGCACGGTGGGCTTTGTCATAAGGAACCATTAGAGGACGGCAAGCAACAGAGTCTCTGCAGGGATGTGGGCGGGCAGACAGACCTGTGAGGAGGCTCCTGCCACAACCCAGATGAGGGGGGTGGTGGCCAGCCAGGACATGCTCACAGAGGGAGGGTTAGAAGTGGTAGCTTCTGGATCGCTGTTGAAGATGGTGTGAACGGGCTCTGCTGATGGATTGGATGTAGGAAGGGTCACTGATGAGTCAGTCCACAATTTGGGGTCTAGATAGCTAGGTGACTGCTGGGTGACCATTTCCTGAGGTGAGGACTTGGCACGTGCCAGGAGGCTGCCGAGATATGGTCCTGATGAGAGGTGGCAGCCTAGCCACGGAGGACAGAGAGAAGGAAGGGGTGGACTAAAGGGAGTCAGAGGCAAACTGCACAGGACTTGAGAAGGGGGCAGACGGGGCACAAAGGGAAGCAGGCTGCTCAGCATGGGGCATCAGCTGCTCCCTTCCTGCCCCTGCTCCACCACCCCACCCTCTCCTCCTGGAATCCCGGCTTTGCCTAGATGTGCTGACAGCCCCCCTGGGGTGTCTGTAATGTGGCTGCCAGCAGGACCCAGAGGGGCACCCAGAGCAGATGGTGGGATGGGGCCGGGCTGGTGCTTCCTGAGGAGGGGTCTGCTCCTGCCACTGCTCATTCACGGCTTGGCCCAGTGCTGTGGCACCCCCAGGCAGCCTGCAGTGCGGGGGGCATCAGTGGGCATCTCATGTCCATGAGCTGGGGACAGGGGTGGGGGGTGTCTAGCATCCATGAAACCTTGGGCAAGTTACCTCCCTTAGCTGCAATGGTTTCTTTCCTTTTCAAAGGAGTTTAGTTTAAGGATGCTACATCAGGGGTCCCTAGCCTCCTATGACCCTCAAAGGGTAGGAACCTCCCTCCTGCCCACAGCTGCCAGGTCCTCAGAGCCCCAGATAAGGATTATAATTGGTTCATGGAAGGTGGCCACCTTCTGTGCTGAGAAACGACTCTGGAAACTAGAGATTTCCTCCATTTGCAAATACATTTCTAAACGTCAAGGAGGAACTGAATGTTAATCAGACATTAAGACAGGCTGTGGAATATTTAATGACATAGAAAGATGTTACTGACATATTGTCGCATGGGGGAAAATCAGGTTGCAAAATGGTGTGCACACCCTGATCCTGAGTTCACTCCTCGGCCCCGCCCCATCCAAGCGCCCCGTGTGGCTGGCATTCTCAGAGACGCTCGCCACAAACGGTTAGGGCAGCTTTTATTTTCTTCACGCTTTTTGTGCTTCCTACATTTCTCTGGGAACCGTGTATTCATTCCAGAATCACACCCACCCCCCTCACCCTCAAAATGCTATCAAATGTGCTGATAACTTAAATTAGAAAATCTGCTGCTTAATAAGAAGGAATCAATGCTCAGAATAGAAAATGTGAAAGATAAAGACTATCTTTCCACACAGAAGCCACTGTAGGAAAAAGCTATTTTTAAAGCAAAAGGTTGTTTACTGTTCTCACTTTTCTGTTCTCATTAATTTTAGAACTGGTATTTGTGGGATTTTGTTTAAATTTTATGAATCTTTTGTCCTAGTTCTTACTCTTGATAAATACATGTGTAACTATTTTTCCTTCAAAAAAGCAAGAAATTAAATGGAGTTGCTGTACCTTTGGAGCTGGCTCTCGAGATCTTTCCCTGGGGTTGGGGAGGAGCCAGCAGGGCTGGAAAGGGGTGTCTGCATCAGGTTCATTGTTCTTGTGGGCAGGGGTGAGGAACAGCCTGTACTTGTGGGGAACAGCGTTTAGGGTTAAACTGGGCTTGGGGGTTAAACTGCCTGCTTCCTTGTCTGAGAAATGAGCTTAATGCTACGTATTTTTTAAGCTTGATGAGAAATTCGGGGTAAGTTAAGTGTCAGTTCCCTTTCCAGGGTGGTCACCTTTGGCCTCCCTGCCCATTTTGGGGACCACTGTGGAGACTCTGGCCCGGAAGGACCATGGGACCTGGTCCTTATTCTGTCCCTTCCTGGTTGTGTGACCTTGAGAATTGCTTCAGCTGTGCTAAGCCTCAGTTGCTGCGTCTGTCATACAGGGATGCTAGCACATTCCTGATGGGCTTGTTAGAGATGAGGTTAGGAGCAGGGCCCACCCAGTTGCAGGCAGCACACAGCAGCTGTGAAATCTTCCTGGAGGTCCCGGGGTCTCCTCAGAGCTTAAGGAATGGCAGCTCTGGGCCGGGCCCACAGCATGCATGCAGCCTGCACCGTCTCGTTTCATCTCCTGGCCTCTGACTGCCTTCTCAGAAGCTAGTCAGGTGTCTGCCCAAACCTCAAGAGTGCAGCTGAGACAGGAGGGATGGCAGGCTCCCTCCCTCCTCTCTCTCACAAACTGGTAAAGAAACTGCCCATTCTCCCGCTTGGCTATCTCAGGACAAAGGCTGGAGCCCACAGTAGGTTTGTCCATAAGGCTTTTATTATAAAGAAGATTCCAGAGTCCCAGCTGCCCCCCTCCAGCCCCCATGGGCTCTGAGCCAGTCCCAACACTGGCTGAGTTGGCTGCGAGGGGCCCGCATGGCCCATCGGCCACAGAGGGTCGTTTCTGGCAGGAACGGAATGGGTGGTGGTCTCAGGCGCCAGGGGTGCTCTGCCAGGTCTGCCCGCTCTCTGGAACAGTCATTTCCAGTGTTGCATGGGGAGCCTCTCGGGACCCCTCCCCGGGTCCTCTGCGCAAGCGGCAGCTATTCACAGTTGGTGCATGATACGTTTTTTAATATATAAAAGCTTTAAAAAAGAAGTGGTGCTATCTTTAGAAACACTTTCAGCAAGATCAAGTAGCCCAGCTACAGCCTCGGTGCATCTTAACCCCTCTCCTTTTCCTGGAGACGGGGCTCCCAGCTCCTGTGCCCCCCATCCCTCCCCTCCACCCTCCCTGCTCCTGGAGAAGCCCACAGAGCACCCCATGGCGCGGGCACTGCCCACTCTACCAACAGCCGCCCAAGCAACAAAAATCTGACACTACTTGAAACTGTCTGTGGCCAGGATCCTCTATGGGTGAGGGGGAAGTGGAGATAACATTTTGGTAGTTGAAGCAGAAACCAATCAAAGGTCAGTTCAAGGAGGGCTCCCTGCACCAGTGTGGATGAGGTAGAGTTTCTGGGCTGCAGCCTCCGGGCTGGCGGCCTCCTCTCCCCCAGTTTGTGCTTGGCTGCCTGGATGCACGGGGCTCTTGGCAGCAGGACCAACTGGACGTTGTGGAGCAAGTGGGTGGGCACAGTGCAGGCCGTGCTGGGCAGACGGGGGAGCCTGACCAGCTCTCTGGCCTCCATCCCGGAGACTGATCTGGGGACAGGTGGGAGGGGATGGAGGTGCCCAGGGGTCAAGGCGGGGGCGCCCCTGTCTCAGAGAGCAGCCCCTCCTCCTGCCCCCACCCCAGCTGTCTCTGCTCAGTATTTCCCAGTCTGAGTCACAGGCACGGGGTAGAAGATCAAGTTGAGGCCCAGTGGGCGTCCATGTCTCCCAGCAGCAGCCTGACCAACTCTCCATGTGTCTCAGGCCTCACTGTAGCACTCGTAGATGTTGTCCTCCATCAAAGCCACCACTTGCTCAAACTTGTGCTGCAGTTGTGTCCTCCGGGCCGTGGGGTTGGCCTCCAGCGCGGCCATGATCTGAGGGGAGCAGCGGAGTCAGCCGGGCCATGGCTGGTAGCCCTGCCTCAGTTCGTGGAGGAGAACACACCCCTGAACGTCTACCACGAGTGACATCCGTCCATTAGGGGCAAGCACCCTGAGATGTGTGTACTTGAGTAGGAAGCTCACCTACCCCGAGGGCAGGTGCCTCACCCTGGGGCACTCACCTGCGGCCGATACCTCTTGGCGTACTTATAAATCTCTGCCATGGCCACATTGGTGTTGAACTCATTCTGGTATTTCTATAAGGAGGCAGGATGGGGAGGAGGTTAGCCCAGCGGTCAAAGCTGAGCCTAGTCCCAGCAAAGCCAGCTGCTTGCACACAACCCCCAACTCCCCACGGCCCCCACAGAACAGTTCAGCGATGAGGCCCCTCAAGTCCCATGGACGAAGACGGCTTCCCGGACCCTGAAGTCCAATCTCCTCTCCATCCAGAGGGTGCTCTCCTGCCCCCGCTCCTCAAACTCTGGGAAAATGCATGACGAATTTGCAGGCCAGCAAGAGGCCACAGCCACTTCTGAAATGCCCTCTGCGCTCCCTGCCCTTACTCCAGTGGAGGCATTGAGGCCCAGCCCCCGACCCCCGATCCCTCAGCTCTTCAGGCCCCCATCCCCCGCCGCCGAGCCACCGCACCCTCGACTCCTCGGCCAGATGGGCATTCATCTCTTGCTCGCTGAGTGGCGTCATGTCCTGGATCTGCTTGTAGTAGCGCTGCACGATCTTCCGGTACTCAGGAATCTCCTTGGCGTAGAGGAGCTTGTTGGTTGGCGAATCCTGGGCAGAGAAGAGCGAGGGTGTTAGATGGCTGCTGGAGAAAGGATGGATCTGGTCGTTTTCTGGATGAGCCCTCATCCCTCCTGCCACATAAGTGACCTTAGCAGGCCCCCGAGGCCCAAAGAGTCTCACCCGGTCACTGAACGTCCCCACACTCAGCTGGCCCCAGACCAGGGGCTCCTCACTGTGCTCTGTCTGCCCCGCCTACTTTCCCCAGGACTGTTAGGACAATGACGTGGGTGGGGAGGGGCCCTACTTCTTTCAGGGGGAAAAGTGCACGGGCATGCCAGCTCTTCACTGCACGCAGCCCATTCCACGTAACAAGGATGTGTCCTTCTCAGGGTGATAGGTCTTGGTGGCTAGGATTCCTGGAAGCCTGAGTGCTGGCTCAGTGGAATATTTCCCACCACATGCTCCTAACGCCTGAAAGAAGTGCCAAGAACACTCCCAGTTCTTTGTCAGTCACGGGCACCCTGCCTTCGGAGGCAGTACGTGAGAAGTAGTGGAGCGATGGCATTTTCTCTTTCCCGTGGTCCGTCTCTGAAATGCGTGGGCTAAATGCAGGGTCACACACGACCTGGACCAATCCTGCAGTGCCAGCTTTAATGATACAATCTCATCCCTGCTCACAGCAACCGGGTGCTTTCCTGCCTCCCTGTCTTTGCCTGCGCCGTTCCCTCTGCCTGGAAGGCCATCCTCTTTCATCTTCAACCTCTAAGGCCAGACACAGCCTTGTGTGCCCCCAACACACCGCATGAATCTCAGAGCTCCTAGCCACCCATCACCCCTCTGCCCACCCCTTCACTGAATGCTCGCTTGAATGGCTTTTGACTTTCAGGGGCTGCTGCCCAGAGCCTGGCCCGGTTTTCAGATGATGTTGTGCCTGACCAAGCAGGTTGTCCAAGCTCATACTGGCTTTCCCACACCGGGTTCTCAGGCCTGTGTTCAAAGCCAGTGCCAGGCACAGCTGCAGCATGTGCAGTTGGTCTGCAGCGATACAGAGTTTCTGATGGAAGGTACTGGCTTCTAGGTGTCTCCCTGTCTGAATGAGTCACTCATCCCACATCCCCTAGACCTGAGCTCTTTTGGTTCCCCTCCCAGGAAGATCTCTGAGCTCAGCCTCAGAGAGTCGAGGAGGCTACCCATGGTTGGCACCCCACTCTGGCCCTGTGCATGGGCCTGGCCTGGTCCTGGGAACAGCTGACCTTGCCCAGCTGCAGGTCAGAGATGGAGCAGGCGTCGATGAAGGCCTGCGCGATGACTGAAAGGCAGGCGTCGATGTGGTCTGTCTTGTCGATGTCAAAGACAAACTGGGGGTTCTTCAGGATGTTCACCCAGAACCGGAGAGGAAGGCTGTGGGGTAGGGTGACAAAGACAGTGAGGGTAGGGTGGGGTAGGAAGCAGTCGAGGGACAGTTGTGGAGGAGAGAGCTGGCTTTGTCCCTCAAGGGCCTGAGGTTGGAGCCTTGTCACAAGATGTGACCTTTGGGAACCTTAGTTTGCCTATCCCTGGCCAGCTGGGGTGGCAGTGGGGCTGAGAGCCCGGTTTCCTGCTGGAGCAAGGCAGGAGCTACAGGGCTTAGCTGTACCCCCCAACCCCCTCCTGAGCCTCCAGTCAGGTCCTGGTTCTCATTAGAACCAGGTGCCGGCCCCCGGGCACCCCTGGCTCCTCCCTGAACCCTTGCAGGCAGCAGGAAGTCCGACATTAGCAGAGCAGCTGTGGCAGGGCTGTGGGGGGCAGGGCCTGGAGCTCTGGCCTTGTCCTCGAGAGGCCAGAGAGGGTGAGCAACACCCCCACCCCCACCTCAGGCCACCCAGTGACTCAGCAGCCTGGGCATGTGTACCCCCAGAGCTCTAGGAAGCTGCTGCCCTGCACAGAGGCGCCTGGGCTGGTGGTATTCTTCCTGAGGGTCAGGCTGGGTTTCCAGCAACTTCTTGTGGGGGTGCATGACCCCGACAAGCTAAGAGGTGCCTCAAAGGAGGGCTACCAACTGGGTAAGAGATTCAGATAATGTAGGGCCGAGCCTGGCTCTACTGTCCCAGGCTGTGTGGTCTTGAGCAGGTGCTGCTTCTCCGAGCCTCAGTGTGCTTATCTGTGAAGTGGAGCTGATGGTGCCCGCCTGAGAGGGGTGCGGGAGAATGATAGTAAGGGCAACACCTAGACCATGCTTCTGGGCACTCTTCTAGTTAATTCCCACCATTAACATGGGTCGCATTTTACAGTGGAGGGGAAACTGAAGCACAGAGAGGCTAAGTCACTCATCCGAGAACACACAGCTGGGAAATGGCAGAGGAGGGCTTGACCCCAAGCAGGCGAGGCCAGAAGACTAGACTCTGAACCCCCTGCCACAGGGGCCCCAGTGGCACAGTGAAGTCCACACGGCCCCCCACCCGCCACCTGTTGGTCTTCCAGATGTGTAGGGTGTCGGGGTCGGAGATTCCCCTCTTCTCAGCCTGCTCCTCCAGGAAGTCGAAAAAGTACTTGACAGCCAGTGGGGGCTTGTCTTCACGGATACTCAGAATGGCCTTGAACAGGTCATCCAGAAACTTCTGCAACGTGCCCTGCGGGGGAGTGGGGTGGCCGCCGTCAGCCCCGGGCCACGTGCAGAGGGCTAGTGGGCACCCTTGGTGGCTCTGCGGAGCTTGAAATGCCAGGCTGCTGAATGAGGAAGCCACATGGCATCAGGCTGGTCACCAAGCCTCTCTGGCTCACTTGCCTCCCAGAGGCGTTGAAAGGACTAATCGAGGCACTGGCACATGGAGTCGAGAACTGGAAGTGCCAGAGTATGGGCTGTGGGGTGCCGGCGCTGCCACTGAGCCACGTGGCCTTGGGGACATCACTGATCCCTCTGGGCCTCTGCTGTACCCTGTTACGTGGGCTAACATAGATGTCTCTGTCAGGCATTTTTCCTGGCTGTGAGAAATGCCTCCTCAAGTGGGACCCTAAGCCTTCAGCCTCTTGCCCCTCCAGCCCCACAGGGGAAACAGGAAGAACTCACACCCCTCTCCCAGCCGCGGGTGCACAGCTGGCCCTGAGCAATGACCCTCTGGAGCTGGGGCTGGAGCCTTGTACCCACTGCACAGAGGGGAGACTGAGGCCGGACTCACCTTGGTGGAGAGCAGGCGGGTCAGGTAGATTTCCGGGAGCACCTTCTTGCGATGGCTCTGCCGGTGAGACTTCTTGGGCTCCGCCAGCTCGTCCGTAGGCAGCACCTGGGAGGCCGGGCAGTGGTCAGTGTCCGCACCAGGCCCCATCCTCGGCCGCCTGTGGGAGGTCTGGCTCTGCCATGCTTCTTAGCACACAAGGGCTGTGGTTCCCTCCTGATTCTGGGCCCCATCCCTACTCCCCCACCCCCCAGCCTTTCGCAGGGCCGGGAGCACTTTTCCCAAGAGGCCCAGGGCCACAGAAAGCCAAGGCCACACCCACTGAGGGGCTGGATCCCCCGGGGCCGAGGGTGGGCACTCACCAAATGGAAATACTTCTCTGTGTCCAAGTCTTTCACTGCGAGAGGAAAAACACAATAAATAAACATGGGAGAGGAGAGGAGAGAAACAGAAATGAAGACAGAAAGATGGAGTGAGAAACAGAAACAAGACAGAAAGATGGGGAGAGAAACAGAAGCAGAGACAGACAGATGGAGAGAGAAACAGAAACGGAGACAGAGATCCAAAGAGACAGTCAGAGAGAATGAGACAGAGATGCAGAGACGCATGGGGAGACTGAGTCTGGGAGAGACGGAGAGAGAGATAAGTGAGATCCAGAGACACACAGCGAGCGAGACAGAGTGAGGCAGAGAGAGAAAGACACACACACAGTGACCCGGGATGGAGGGACTTGGAAGGAGGGACAGCGGTGGAGAGAAACAGGAAGATGCAGCCACGGGGGAGGAGGGGCCCCAGGCAGGCGGGGGTGGGTGCCTTTGCCCACCCCACCCCTGAGCCCAGAGCTCCTGCCAGCCCAGATTGCCAGGCTGCTGGGAGAGACTGAGACTCTGCTCTCAACCTTAGAAGGGGACCCCGAGACCCAGAGGATCCCGGGCTCGCAGGCCTGGCAGCCAGGAGGCTGTGCCTGGGGCGTCTGAGGGTGTGGAGGGGGCACTTGAGGCAGGGACATGGCCCAAGGCTGAGACGGGCATGCTGGCCCCCCTTCTGGCCTGGCTGCTGCCCAGACCTCCTGGAACTGCATCCTGCCCTCCCGGGGCCTCTCTCCAGCTGCCGCAGGAAATCAGCTTGAGGAGGCCTGGTGTGGGCCCTGCCCCAGCAGTACTGGGTCAGAGGAGGCTGGCCCCGCCCAGCCCCCACCAAGGAGACCTCAGCCCAGGCCAGCCCTGCCTCTCGGAGCCTCAGCTTCCCCACTGGGGCATGGGATGGAAGCCCCTGTCCACACGCAGCCTAGGCTCCCTTCCCACGTGCACCCGCACTACCTCGGCCCAGTGTGTTGTCCTTCTTGTCTATGAGACTCATGGCCAGGGAGGCACCTTCAGGGATCTGATGGGAGGGGAGAGGCCGAGGTCAGAGGCCGGAGGTTGGGGTGGGGGCATGAGGGTGGGGAAATGGGGGCGGGGGGCAGGGCTGCACCTTGTAATGGGCCAGCGTGTTAAGCTTCTTGCGGCCGTCTTCCACCACTGAGGTGTCGTCCAGGTCCCGAAGGATGTAGCTCTGTGTGCTGGAGGCGAACCACTCTGGGGGACAAGGGACAGGCCATCAGGGTCCGGGCAGGGAGCTGGGCCTGAGGGGTAGGTACCGGCCCAGCCACATAGGGAGAGGCCTCTCGCTCTCTCCATGTAAACTGAGGCAAGCCATACCTCTCTCTGAGCCTCCATTTTCCCATCTGTAAAATGGGGAGGGCAGGAAAGAGCTGGGGGAGAGTGTGAGGGTACAAAGAGAAGGTGCCAGGGTGGAGGGCACAGAGGAGGAGCTCTGGAAATGGCCTTGTCTGCAGGGCTGTTCATGTTACAATTGCTGATGAAACCCTTGGCCTAACCAAGACTCCTATAAAACCCACTCCAGGCCCCGCGTGGTGGCTCACACCTGTAATCCCAGCACTTTGGGAGGATGAGGCAGGAGGATCGCTTGAGCCCAGGAGTTCAAGACCAGCCTGGGCAGCACAGCATGACACTATCTTTACAAAAAGTAAAATTAGCTGGATGTGGTGGTGCACTCCTGTAGTCCCAGCTACTCAGGAGGCTGAAATGAGGGGATCACTTGAGCCCAGGAGGTCGAGGCTGCAGTGAGCTGAGATTGCGCCACTGCACTCCAGCCTGGGTGACAGAATGAGATCCCGTCTCAAAAACAAACAAACAAACAAACAAACAAACAAACCCTACTCCAGCATCCCTCCTTTAGGAATTAGGAAGCCTTTCCTGAAGGCTTTTTGCTGTTGTCTGTAGTTCACTCACACTGCAGGACTTGTCTCCTACAGAGTAAGAGCTTCTTGCTGAGGGGGCCTCATTGGATCCTCTCAGTGTCCCCACATTCATGCACCCATGCCAGGTGAAAGGAGTGTTTCCCGTCAAGGCAGGGGCCAGCCCCGGCTGAAGCGCCTGACACGGGGTCTCTGCCCCCATTCCCACCCACCAAGGTCGACGTCCTCTGCACGCGGCCACTGGGAGTAGGGCACATTCTTGCAGAAGGCCTCCAGGATCTTCTCCTTGACCTGTGTCAGCGTGTCGGTGTCCATGGCCCGCACGCTCAGCGAGTCCATGCCACAGCCCTGGAAGGACACGTTCAGGTTCTGCAGGGGGAGAGTGGGAGAGAAAGGTCAGTGAGTTGCTGCCATCACTATGTCAGTGCCCAGGCAGCAAGGCCCTGCACAGGAAGGCTGGGTCAATGCCGTTGGCGGCGACACACCAGCCCTGGGACCCTCCCCGCCCTGCCGACTTACCCGGGGCTTGGCCTCGATGTTCTCCCGCAGCAGCCACTCCTCATTGAGTGTGTAGCGGGCCTTGCCCGTGATGGCGTCGATGGAGCCCTTGTTGATTTGCTGCTTGATGGCACACAGCAGCAGGAAGAATGGCTCCCCCACCGTCTCCTGAGGGGCATGGGGGTATCAGGGCCAAGGCCCCCTCTATATTCCAGCCCCCACGCTTTGGGCCAAACACCTTCACGCCCCCGTCCCCCAACCCCTCCAACAGTCTCCTTTTGGATCCTGGTGTCAACACTCTCCTCTCCAGGGTGTCTCCACGGACCCTAAGTTCGTGTTCATTAAACACCACCAGCTGTGGGTGGGTGCATTCATTGCATCATCCCGGCAACCCTTCCGGATACGGAGTATCATCCTTACTGTGCAGCCAACAGTGCCGAGACTCAGAGAGGGCAAGTGACCTGCCCAAGGTCACCCAGCTGGGAAGCGGCAGGGCAGGAATCGGACCTGGCTCGGCTGACTCCCAAGCCTGTGACTTTCTACTAAGTGGGGGGCCCCCAAGTGTGAGTTTAGGTGGACCCAAAACACCGATGTGGCCTCGACCCCACTTGCAGGCTGATGACTGTGGAGTCTCAGGAGGAATGGGGCTCAACGTCCCTGCTCTTGTCCATCTCCAAGGGTGGCCCTCCAGGCAGTGGCTCTGCTGGACCCAGAGCCATGAGCTGATTCTCAAGGCCATTGCCCAGCAAGGGACCCAGGTGTTCCACTGGGATAGTTTTACTTAACTATCCACAAAAATTGATTTAAAGAAAAATTAAGTACATAATAGTATTAGGCAGATTTGGCAAAGATTACGAAGGCAGCCTGCCAGCCCAAGTCCTGGTCCAATTCTCCAGGTCTGGGGCGTGGGAGGCACTGATTCCCTGCTTTCTAGAGGAGGAAACAGGCTCACAGGGGAAGGCCTGGCTGAGGCCACAGAAAGAAGCCAGGGGAGTGAGGTCCAGGGTCCACAGTGGCCCTTGTGGTTCCTGATGGCCCACAGTGAGGCAGCCCGCAGAAGGTGGAGGCACCCCAATGGCCCCTCCCAGGCCCTGCCTCTGCTCCACCCCACTACCCCCTTCCCCCAGGAGGAGCCGTGGGGCTCCCCCAGGCTACTTGGCCCTCAAGCCCCAGGCTCAGGGGCAGAGGCCCCATTTGACAGAAGGAAACCAAGGCCCACAGAGGGCAATGAGTAGCCCAGAGTCACACAGCTGGGCTGTGCCAAAGATCGGACTCAAGCCCAGGACATCTTGGCTGGGTGCAGTGGCTCACCCCTGTAATCCCAGCACTTTGGGAGGCCAAAGCGGGAGGATTGCTTGAGCCCAGGAGTTTGGGACCAGCCTGTGCAACAAAGCAAGACCCCCATCTCTTCAAAAATTAACAACAAAAAACAGAACATCTGAGGCCCCGGTTCTGGGCTCCAGGCAGGCCTTTGCCTTTCTCCCACAATCCTCCAGGCAGCCCTCTAGCCTCTGCCACCATAGGGCAGCTGGACAGTGGGACAGGACAAGAGGCTAAGCAACACTTGCTCTGCGAAGAGAGCTTATGGGGGTCCTTCTGGCAGAATGCAGGAGGCCCTGGTTACCGGGCCCACCCTCTTCCCAGCCTCCGCTCTCATCCAGAAGATTCTTTGGCCTTCCTTCTATTCCTTCCACGAACATCCCCTCCTCCCGGCCTCTGCCCTTGTGCTGTACCCGATGCCTGGAGCACCCTCCCCACCACTCCTCGCCTGGCTCACTCAGCACAGGGTTGCCTGCTCCAGGAAGCCACCTTGAAGCCTTCAGACAGAGGGAGGCCTCATGAGCTGAGCTCTGCTGCAAGGCACTGGCCACCCTGTATTTTGTTTCCACGTCTCGCCTAGCCTAGGGCTGGGAGAGCCTCAAGGGCCAGCCAGGGGCTGATTTCATCTCCTGAATCCAGAGCAGGGAAGGGTGGATGACTGAGAAAACCACAGATGGGACAAGGCCCCTGACACAACCTCTGTTATGCCCCAAGCATCCGTTGAGCCCTTGCAGCAAGCCAGCCAGGCCTCCCCGGGGCCATGGCTCCCCTCTCTGCATGACAGGTCCTACGGGCCTGGCCTGTCTCATGCAACACTCCCTCCTGGCAGAGCTGGCCTGAGGGTACCAGGGAAGGCCTGGGAGGCCGTGGGGTCACTGCCGCTGAGTCCCTGCCACGTCCCCCGCCTGGGCTCTGTCTGTCCCCAGGCAGCCTCACCCGCAGACAGCTGTACATGCAGATGGACATCCAGTTGGTGAGCATCTTCTCCACCACAGACTCTGTGCGCCGCAGCATGAGCTTGGGGTTCTTGGCGGCCGAGGCGTCAATGAGGTCCACCAGCAGTTCCTTCATGATGCTGGTGTAGTACTCCAGCTTGCCGTGCAGCGCGATGGTCAGCAGCGAGGCCAGGCTGCACCTGTGAGCGGGAGGCAGGTGTCAACTGCACCTTGAGGCCCTAGGAGCTGTGGGTCCCAGGGTCTCAGTGCCGCCTCATCCCCGGGCCCATCGATCCCAGGAGTGCCTGTGTGGGTGGGTCCTGCGAGGGGTGAGTGGGGCTAGAATCCTCCTGGAGAAACAGCCACCTTCTTCTATGTCCACAGCAACCATCGTGCCCCGTGAGCCAAGGTCTTGGGCATCCCGGCCCAGGAAGGGCTGGAATATGGGGGTGTCAGGAGCCCCAGAGCCCCAGGACCCAGGACCTGATGCTGTGTGGCCTTGGACAGGCTCCTCTTCCCTACCCCACCCCAGTCTGTCACAGCCTGACCTGTCGCGCACCGCAAAGTCCTTCTGCTGCTCCAGCGCGTGGACAAAGACGATGAGGAAGTGCTTGTTGTTGAGTAGTGAGGAGAACAAGCTAATTCCCTCTTCCATGTTGGGCCGGCAGCTCTCAGGAATCTGTGGAAGCAACTGGTGATGGGGTGTCCAGAGGGGCCCAGTGTCCCTGCCTAGCCTAACAGCCAGTGCTTACGACGGCTGCTTGTATGCCTCCTGGGATGGGGAGCTCATTACCTTCCACAGTGGATGCCTCCTAACCTTTGTGACAGGGAACAATAGCTTGGTTGAATTGAAAAGTGGGGCTCAGAGAAGGGTAAGGGTGCCTGGAGGTAACCTGGCATCCCAGTGTGGAGGACTCTCACCTTCCATTTTCTAAGCAGGTTGAGTGGGTGTACAGGGGGGCCCAATCCTCTGTCTGCTCTACCTGGCCTGCGGGGGCAGCACTTATAATACCCTGAATGGCTGCCTGAATGCCTCCTGGGATGGAGGGCTCAGTACCTTACAATGGCAGATGCCTCCCAACTCCGCATGACAGGGATCAATGCATTAGATGAACTGGAAAGGGGACCCAGGGGGGAGCAGGGTTGCCCTGAAGCAGCCCACTGTGTGTGGGTCGTGGGGTACTCACCTTCCACTCTCCCAGCAGTGGGTGGGTCTCCTGTGCCTGGGAGCTGCCCTGGGAGTTGAGGGTCTGGGAGGGCAGCACGTAACGCTCTTCATAAAGGGAGGAACACTGCAGAGGCAGACCCCCAGCATCTCAGCAGGGCTGGACACCCCCTGCTGGCATGGAAAGGTCACTCACACAGAAAGGGGCACTGGCTTGGGCTGCTGGGGGAAACTGGCACAGAATTAGCTCCCCATAAAGGAATAAGAGGCAGTGGGCCAAGCCTGGGGGCTGTGGAATTCCAGGGGTGTGGCCACACAAGACAGCACAAGACTTAAGGGGAAGCAAAAGCAGCTCCATGTGCAATGGGGGAAACTGGGGCAGAAAGGCTGGGAGTCTGAGCTTTAGCCTGAGGCTGGGAAAAGCTACTGGAGGGTTTCGTGAAAAATGATGTAGTCAAACATGGGCTTGCTTTGGCCACTGTGTGGGGAATGGTGTGGACAGGGGAGAGAGGGTGGTACCACTAGGAGGTAGAGTGAGGGTAGTGGACCCTGGAAGGGCAAGGGGAGGCATGAGAGGCATGGAAGGGATGGGGCAGGAGTCCAGTGGACAGGAGGAGGGAGTGTAGAGACCAAGGGAAGCCTGGCTGGGAAGAGGCACAGGAAGGAGAGAGGCTGGCCTGGGACAGCCCTGGCTGCTTCTGCCCCACCTTGAAAAGGGGAGAGGCAGGCCCAGCTGGCCAGGACAGCGGGGCTGCAGCTGGCTTCCATATAGACTGTTAAACATCAAGTGAGCAGAGAATGACAGTGGAGAATCTGCCTCCAACCCTTCTCCCCGTGGCAGGCCAGGGCAAGTGGCCAGGACGGCTGCGGACAGCTGTGCAGGTTTGGCACTGCTCAAGGGACCCTATAGGCTGGCAGGGCTCAGAGAGGTCGAGTTGCCTTGAGGTGGCTGGCACAGGTTCAGGGCAGGCTCAGGCTCGGGCTGACCTTGGGGAAGAAGGTGCGGGTCACGAAGTGCTTATACTCCAGGAAGGGGATGCCCTGGCTGCGGTTCAGCTCCTTGGTCAGATCTGTCATGTCTGTCTGCAGCTCAGCGAAGCCTGGCGGACACACGGACAGCCGTGAGCGGCCCGAGAACCCATCCCCTAGGAGGGAAAGTTGAGGCCCAGCCCTGCAGGGTCCCAGCCCACTACCTTTGCGGATTTCCTCTCGGATCTGAGATTCCATCTCCTCCATCTGCAGCAGCGTCTTCTGCCAGTAACGCTCAGCACGTCGGCTCTTGGTACAGAAGACGAACAGGGCTGCGGGCAGTGGAGAGGCAGGTCAGGCCTCTGGTGCCCTTTGGAAAGCCTTTATTGGCGCCTGCTGTATTCTGGCCTCCGCTCCAGCTCCTCTGGGCAGGGTGTGGGAGGAGGCCCTGCAGTCCTCCCTCCTGGGCAGGGTTGGGGTGGGGGGTGGGGAGTTGCGGGGAGCTCTCCCATGGACAGAGGGCTTGGGGAATGGCCAGCAAAGCAATGCCTGATGGCCCGTCCTTAGAAAAAGAAGTGTGTAGTGTTACACCTCTGTTAGAATTTGTCTAGCCCCGTTAAAAAAAAAAAGAAACAGGAATACGTGTGTGTGAAATAGTGGTTAACAGTGGCTTTCCTGGGTGGGAGGATTCTGGGTGACTTCTGTTTACTTTCTGCTTTTGAGCATTTTCTATTCCTTCTACAATGACCAGGTGTTACTTGTAAATTAAGAAACTTTTAAAAGCAGATTACAAAGCAATATTACATTATAACCTTTCCTGGGGTGGGGAGGAATATATATATAATGTATTAAAATATCTATTAATATATAGTATTTTCAGAAAAGAGACTGGGAGGGAAGATACAAAAATACACAGGGTATTAATGATGGGTATTTTTTCCTTTTATCATCTTTCAGTTTTTCCAAAAATTTTCTGCATTGAATATACTCACTTTAAAAATAAAACAGCTTTATTGTGAAATAACGTACATACCATATAATCCAGTGATTTAAAGTGTATACTTCAATGGTTTCTTTTCTTTCTTTTTTTCTTTTGAGACAGTCTTACTCTGGCCCCCAGGCTGAAGTACAGTGGCGCGATCACATCTCACTGCAGCCTCCACCTCCCAGGCTCCGGTGATCCTCCCACCTCAGCCTCCTGAGTAGCTGGGACTACAGACTCATGCCACCATGCCCAGGTAATTTTTGTATTTTTTGTAGCAATAAAGTTTTGCCATGTTGCCCAAGCTGGTCTTGAACTCCTGGGCTCAAGTGAGCCACCCACCTTGGCCTCCCAAAGTGCTGGGACTACAGGCATAAGCCACTGAGCCTGGCCTAATTCAATGGTTTCTAGTATATTCACAGAGTTGTGCAACCATCACCACTAATTTTAGAGCATTTTTACTGCCCCAAGAAGACCCATACCCATGCAGCAGTCACTCCCCATTCGTGTTCTCCCTAGTCCCTGGCAATCACCATTCAGCTTTCTGTCTCTATGAATTTCCCTATTCTAAACATTTCATATAAACGGCATCATACAATATGCCTTTGGTGAGTCTTCTTTTGGTTAGTGTAATATTGTCAAGGTGCCTGCCCACGGTGGCATGGATCAGTACTCCACTCCTTTTTACGGATAAATAATTTTCCATTGTATGAATAGATCATATTTCATTTATTCATTTATTGGTTGATGGACATTTGGGTTGTTTTGACTTCCTGGTTATTATAAATAATGTTGCTATAAACACGTGTGTACAAGTTTTTGTGTGGCTACGTTTTCATTTCTCTTGAGCAGATAGCTAGGGGTGGAATTGCTGGGTCATAGGTCATAGGGTAATTCTATGTTTCACATCCTAAGAAACTGCCAAAATGTTTTCCAAAGCAGCTGCACTTTTTTATATTCCCTCTAGTAGCGTATGATGGCTCCAGTTTCTCTGCTACATCGAGTCTATTACTTTATTGACCATTATTTTAACAGTGGTATAGCCCACCAGACATGCAGGTTAATTTTTCCTGAGTAATCCTCTCTTAAGTACCTTCAGTAGCTCTCTATTGACTGGAGAACATGGTTCCAAATTTCTCTGCTTGAGATTCAGGGACCTGGGCGTGGGCCTAGCATATCCCCTGGCCACCTAACATCTTCTACCCATTGGTGCTGGAGCCAGGGCACACCTCCCCCAACCTCTGGGTGCCTAACCTGTTCCCATGGCCAAGCCTTTGTTCAAGCTGTGCCCCATCCCATCCTGCCTTCTCCCATCTGCCAATCTTCAGAGGGGCTGGCGCAAGGTGGCAAGCCTGCCCTCCAAGGTGTCCTGAGGGTGGGGCTCCTTACCCACCACGGAGAGCAGCAGCAGGACGCTGCAGATGACGATGGACACGATGATGGCCGTCTCGCTGCCCCCCAGCTGCAGTGTGGCGATGGTCTGGTTGAAGTTCCCTACCTGGATCTGTGCAGAGGATGGGGAAGGGGGTTGTAGCTTTCCTGGACTTATACTCTGGTTCTGCTCCTCACTTGCTGTGTGGCCCTGGGTAAATTACCTAACCTCTCTGAGCCTCAGGTGCCACACTGATAACATAGAGATAACAATGTCCACCTCCTGGGGACACTGGGAAGGCTAAATGAGGGCTTGTCAAGCCCTTGGTCCTGGGCCTGGCACAGAGGTGGCTCAATACAGGGGGCTGTGATTATCATTACAGCCTGGGAGGCGTAGTGAGTGAGCAAGAGGAAGCAGTTCACGGGGCCTGGCTGCTGTCCCCAAGTATCTGCAAGGCTGCCCTGGGACCAGGGGGTAGGTGAGGTATGAGGACTCAGAGTGCAGGACTGGGACTGAGGTGCAGGTGAAAGAAAGCTTTCCCAGTCAGAGCCATCCTGGGGTGGCACACGCTGCTTGGGAGAGAGTGAGCTCCCCATCCCAGGAGACATGCAAGGAGATAGTGTTCTGGCCCCTCTCTGCTCCTCCTGCTCCCCTGCCTCTACATGGTGCCTGGCAGCCCAGGCTCTAGGATAGACGCCAAGGGGGACAGGGACAATTTCTTATGGTTTCTGATGGTTCAGGTCCAGATGGGGCCCATCACTGACCTCAAGCAAGTCACTAAGTTCTTGGGCCTCAGTTTCCTCATATGTCAAGTGGGGATGTAAAGCTCTGCTTTGCTGGACTGAGCTGTTGAGCGTGAAAACGCTCAGTGAATTCAGGTGCTGGGTGAGGGGCAGATGCTTGGCAGATGGGCCAGGGGTGGGGCCAGGTCTGCCCTGCTCCGGCACCCCATCCACTCACTGTGATGGGCAGCTGCCCCTCGGCCGCGCCCAGGGACTCGTTGACCGAGCAGTGGATGATTCTGTCAGAGACAATCTGGATGTCGCAGCTTACTTGGCCTATCTTGACCCGGTACTCGTGACTCTGGAGCCCCAGGCTGTCCTGCTCCTTCTGTGGGTGCAAAGGGGGAGGATGCTCATGGGGAAGTGCTCCCGAGGCCCACGGCTGAGGCTGGCTCGCTTGCCCCCGCCTACCCCGGCCCCTTTGGTGCTCACGTGGATAACGAGGGTGAGAGGCTCCCCGGGGTGGTGCTTAATCCACTTCTCCCTCTTGGCCGTAGAGAACTGTGGGTTGGGGAGGTAGTCCAGGCGGAACCTGCTGCCCCGCTGTGCCTCCTCGGGGTCCAGTAGCTCCTCAGCCACAGCCACCTCGTCTGCGTAGGCCCGCCCATTGATGAAGAAGTCCACTGGCGCTGATGCGTTGCTCAGGGCCCCGGGGGACGGGCAGGTGATGAGGGTGGAGTTGAGAACCTTGCAGAGCTGGTGCAGGAGGGCCAGGGGCCCAGGCCGGGATGCAGGATGGACAGATGGGCATGAAGAAACGGTGGGGAGTGGGGTTTGAGGAGACACAGAGGCAGAGGGAGGAAGAGGGGACAGAGATGCAGTGGGAGGAGGCCTGGTCAGTTAGGGCCCTGCCTGTGCCTGGGCCACCCCCTCCCACCCATCAGGCCCCGAATGCCTCACCGTGGGCTCCCGGCCAATGTGGTGGACGGCCATGGACACATTCTGCACCATGTGGAAATGCTCACCAGCCACTGTGATGGTCCTGCCGCCACTGCGGGGGACAGCAAAACCTATCAGTCCACCTGCAGCCCCAGAGAGCCTGGGGGAAGGGCGGGGTGCCAGTCTCACCTGACAGGGCTGCGGCGGGGACTGATGGCCATGATGACAGGGTTCTGCATGTACCAGAAGGTGAGGTTGCCGTGCACGCAGCCCCGACGCTCGAAGCGCACACACACAGGCACCGGAGCCGGCAGGGCCCCCTCAGGCATGGTGCAGGCGATGCTGGTATCTGTGCGCCTGGGGGGAGCAGCAAGTTATCAGCAGGGCCTGCCTTCTGCTGCTCACCCACCGCCAATGCCCCTGAGACCTGGGGCACAAGTCCACGCACTTGGCCTGGGGTTCAAGGCCTCCTTGACTGGTCCCAACTCATCTTCTGCCCAGTTAGTGCCCAGCTGTTTCCTTATACTTCCAAATTCCGCCCCATCCCACCTCCTCCAGGAAGCCTTCCCAGGTCTTCTCTCCCGCCTCCAACCCTGGTGAAGTCTCTCTCCCCACATCCCTGAAGGCACTGACTTTTCTCCCAATCCTAGCCCCACTGGATGTTCCTACTTCCTGTGGGTATGTCTGCCCTTCCCTTGAGGGCTATGTTGTGCTCCTCTTGGTGTCCCAGCAATGCCCATTAGTGGGGTCTGGTACACAATAAGTGCATAATAAAGACAAAGGTGTTTCGCCAACAGACTCCAACCACACCCCTGCCACTCACCACACCCCTGGGCCAGCCAGAAGATCTGTGTGTGTGCAATCAACACCATTCTCATTACGGCTATCACTTATGGAGCAACTACTGTATACCTGGCACAAAGCCCTTCTTCCAATTACTGGTACTATTCTTACCAGCTGAGGAAACTGAGGCTCAGAGAGGAGAAGGGGCTTGGCTTAGGGGACACAGCCAATGAAGACCCAAGAGAGGCTTGGCTCAAGGATGTCACCTCCAGCCCGCCAGCCCCCAAGCCCATTGATTTCTCTGGGCTGGAAGGGGTGGGCCAGGCCCAGAGGCTTACATCAGCTCCGTGCAGGGGTCTGTGTCGTTCACCAGGACCTGGAGCTCAGAGCCTACATGGAGGTCATTCCCATGGATGGTGATCCTGGTGCCCCCGGCCTTGGGGCCCATGGTAGGCTCCAGGGAGTGGACCAGGGGCAGCTGTGGGAGGAAGGCAGGCGTTTGGGCCTCGGGCCAGCCCCCGGGAGTGTGCGTGCTGGGCGGGCCGGACAGTGGGCTGCAGCCCCCCTTACCACGTAGGAGAAGCGGTCCCGGGACTTGCCCTCCTTAGAGGCGTTCACGGTCACCACACCTGAGAGCGGTCCTGGGGCTGGCCCTGTGACACACACGATCCTGAGGGGAGGTGCTGTGGTCAGCCAGCGGTCCTTGGCCCCCACGGCCACCCTAGAGCCAGGCTCAGGGATCGCCCCATTCCATGCCATGCCACACTTCCAATGCCTTCTATGTATAATTTACCCCATCAGTTTCCCACAGTTCTGCAACTATAAGACACGGGGGTGGGACAAAAGGGTCTCTGATCATGAGAACGTCTGCTGGGCTGGTAGATGACGGCTCTTCCACACGCCTGATGCACAGCCTCCCAAAAGGAAAGCCAGTTCAGTCTCTGCTCACGCGTATTTCCTACGGCCCCTCTGGGCCAGTCACAGATCTCTAAACCATGCCAGTAGCCCCAGCCTTTTTAATTGCAAATGATTTTCCTCAGAGCAAGGCTTAGGTGGAAGAAGGGCTGTGCTAGGCCAGCCTGTGAGGGCTTCCCAGAGGAGTGGGCATCAGAGCCAGAGCTGGAGGGATAAAGCAGATGCCCCAAGCAGAAACGGCAGGATGTGTGGTGGGAATGGCTTCGGCACAGGCCTGGAGGCCACGAAGCAACAGGCTTCCAGAAAGCAGCAGAGTGAGGACAGAGGATGGGGAGGGAGGAGTGAGGAGGACAGAGCAGAGGCTGGCACTGCTGGAGAAGGTAGGTGGGGGCACCGTGGCTACTCACTCCTCCGACACCGTGTATCTGTCAGGCAGTGGCTCACAGGCCACACCACCAATCCACACGCCGTGGGCCACGTCACTGAGCCGCCGGCCCAGGTTCCTTCCTCGGATGGTCAGCAGGGTCCCACCGTCCAATGGGCCACTCAGGGGCTCAATCTGCCAGGTGACCCGAGAGAGGGGCGAATGGGATCTGAGGCTGCAGGCCAGCAGGCTTCTACCCACAGTAACAGGCACCCAGCAGGGCACAGCCGTGCAGACCCACTGCTTAGAGGAAGGTCTGGAGGCTCAGGTGGGGCTGGGACTGTGGCCACTTGGCAGGTCACTGTGCTGGCAAGGAGGATGTGGGTGTGCGTTACTGAGCCCACGTGGGCCTGGGGACGCTACTTAGGGGGTCTCCTGGAGGATGCTGAGGTCAGCTTCCAGGAGCAATGTTTGGCCATGTCATTGGTGGCTTTAGTGATCATGGTATCCCCTGAAACTAACAACATTCAGCCCTCGGTGTCTCCTCCACGCCACACTTCCAATGCCTTCTATAATTTATTCATTTCCTTATTTATTACTGTCCACCTCCCCCACTGAAACATCAGCTCTGTGAGGCAGAGCACTTCCTTTTGTTCACAGGTGATACTGCACCCATGTGTCGGTGTATGTGCCGTTTGGGTCCCCAAGAAGTGGGACCCTCGAGGGCACTGCGCATGCGCCGTGCCGGAGTGCAGGTGCCACGTGCCTCCACTGGGCATGCTTACCGCGCGGATCTCGGGGGCGGGGCAGGTGCCAGCCATGGGCTGCAGAGGCCCCCGCAGGCGGCAGCCATCACTCCACACGCACAGGTGACCCAGGTCTTCGCGGCCCAGGCACTGGGAACAGTCGGGGCTGCCCATGGCACAGTTATAGACCATGACTGGGGAGACACGGGGCAGCTCGGTCAGCCCCGCTCTGCGGTGCATGCCCCAACACCGCTGTGCCCTCCACACACAACAACTGTCAAGAGGTCTGCGCCCCATCATTGTGGTGCCCCACCCAGAGGAAGTCCTGATTCTGGGGGTCAGAATCCCCTGAGGTTCTTAGCCCCTTCCCCAAACCCCTGGGGCCTGTGCTGAGCACAGTGCAGCCCCTGCTTCATTGATTTCCTTCGCCTCACAGAGACTCCAGCTGGGAGCCTCAGGTCAGCCTCACTTTACAGAGAAGAGGCTGACGCTCAGACAGGAGGGACTCGCCTGAGCTCACGAGGCCTGTGGGTGGTAAAGCCAGATCCCACCCAGACCTCAGTGGGTCTGATCAACCCCGGCGGGGCCCTAGGATGCTGGGGATCCCTGAGTAATGTGGACTATGAGTACTTTGGGGCTTCAAACCCTCCAAGTAGCCCAAAGAGGAGGGCAGGGAGGGTTCTCCAGGACCTTGGGTATGCAGGGCCATTCTGGGACCTTCATGGTGGGAATCTGGAGGGCACCACGTCCACCAGGGATGCCTGAGACTCCCCATGAACAGAGGAGCCCCTGGAGAGTGGACCCAACACAGACAGTCACAGCAACTGCACAGCCGCCACGCGAGGGGAGCTGACCACACCCCAGATGCCACGCTCAAGGTTGGGCGAGCCCCGGCTCATCAGGTCCTTACAGGCTCTGCAGAGGGACTGTGTCCTGTTTCCTATGGGGACGATCAGGCCCAGGAAGGCAGGGGAAACTATGCACGGAGACCCCAAGGCCTGGAGCCTGGCATGGCATGGCAGGGCTGGGATATGAGGCTGTGTGTGTGCTGGAGAACAATGGGGTGGGACATCTGCGGCTTTGGGGCAACCACTGGAATGAGTCGCACAAGGCTGAGCCCCACCCACTGCACTGAGGCCCCGAGGCCATGTGGGGCGGGTGGGGGTACCCACCTGTCATGGGCTCAGGGCTGTCCAGGAATCGGGCTGGCCGCCCCTTTAGTTGGAGGCTGAGCGGGAACACCTGGCTCTTCCGGGTCGTGTGCAGCTGCAAAAGGGCAGAAAAGAGCATAGGGGGCATGGGCAATGCCTGGGGCTCTGCTGGGGATGGGTGTCATGGAGGCAGATGAAGTTGGGGCTGCTGGGGATGGGGGAACCAGAAGGTAGAGAGAGGCAGGGTGGGGTGAGGGGTACAGCATCTGGACTTAACGCAGGCCCGCCCTCCGCCCATGCTGGAGTCACCCCACTCACCACCACCTGGTCACAGCGTACAACAGACTCATTCACCCACACAGCCTCGAAGATCTCCTCCAGCCCAAAACTACACTCCAGGGCTGCACCCTGTGGGAAACAGGGAGTGGGAGGCGGGTTTGAGGAGAACCAAGCCAGCATGCATTGCCCTCTAACTCCAGCAGGACACCATGGGCTCCTGCTGGGAAAGGTGGGCTTGGTCAAACTGTCAGGCCTTTGCATGGGCTGTCCCGTCCCCCAAAATCCCCTTCCCGGCCATCACGTCCAATGTTTGAGGGAGGCAAGCAGTGCAGGAATGCCAAGAACTTTGGCCTCATGCACTCAGCACCACTAAAAGCCTCTCCAGCATCCCCAGTGATCTAACCCAGGGGCCTTGTATTCAGCTCCTAAGGCTCCACTCCCAGCGGGGTTCCCCTGCTCTTCGAGCCTTCCGACCTCCCATCCTGCCCTACCAGGCCCTGCTCAGACGTGCCCCAACGCCCAACACGGCCAGACTCTCCTGCCCCGGCCTTTGCCTGAGCGCTCCCCTTGCCTGAACACCTGTCTCCCTTTCTACCACCCAGCAAAGCTCAACACAGCCTTCAGGATCCAGCTTAAAAGCCCCCTGTTCTGAAGCCTTCCCAGATGCTGCCCTCAAATCAAAGGGGTGTGCCTCACTTGATCCTCATTCATTCCCTCAGCAGCAACTATTCAGGTGTCTGCTGGGGCACTACGAAGCTCCTAGAGCTGCCCCCATCCCTGTGTGCCAGGCATCACCCTTAGCCTCTTGCCTGGCTGCTTACCTGTCCCCTCGCCAACCGGGGATGGTCAGGGCTCGGCCGCTCTGACACCACCCCCAAGGGCAGCAGAAAGCAGCTGGAAGAGCCCTGGCCTGGGTTCAAACCCCACCTCTGCATGTCCCAGCTATGTGACCTCATGCAAGTTGATCCCTTCTCTGAGGCTTGGTTTTCCTACCTGGACAATGGGAATAGGGTTGCTGGGAAAACTGGAGATTGTGTACCTCAAGGGGCCGCACACTGTAGGGGCCTAATATGTGCTTGCTATCATTAGTATGCAGGAGGTATCCAATAATGTTTGTGTCATGAGGCTCAGTTCCCCAGGCTCATCTGGCCTTCTCAGGAGCAGCACCAATACATATTTGCTGAGTAAACAGACTCAGGTTTTGTGTATTACGCCAAGCACCCAGCCAGCTGCGTGGCAGAGCTTCCTGTTTATGTCCCTGTGGCTGGCAGATGTGACACCCTGAGGAGAGTGCAGGTCAACCTCCCTGCTTCTGGGGTCCCAGCCCGGAAGCTAACACAGGAAAGTGGCTGCTGACGGGGCCAAAAGCCTGTTTTGTCCCCTGCCATGCTGAGCTGGAGATGGGTCCCTCCTCTTAGTCCTCAGCCACCTCAGAACAGCACACCCGGCCTGTCCCAGAGCTCCCCAGGGTGTAGGCTCAGCAAACAGGCCCCCACCGCTGGGCCTGACTTCAGTGTTCTAGGAGCAGGCCCTGGGGAGCAGGAGGGCAGGCGCCCCTGCAGCTCGGTCAGAGTGGAGGCTGCCCCACCACACAGCTGGGAAGAATCGGCAGGACTCAAGTCAGGCTCACACCTCCCCATCCCAGGCGCCCACGGCCCAGGGGCAGAGCCATCCTGCCCACCCACCCAGCCCCCTGGCTGATCCTGGAGGCGCTTGCCCCAACTCCTGCAGGGTGGGGCTTGAGGGCTGAGGGCAGGCCCCACCCTAGCCCTCCCAGAGCTCCAGCCCCTGCCACGAGGCTTCCCGACACATCCCAGATGCCCGGCACGTGGCCACCACGTGTGACAGCTCTCACGGGCCTCAGCTCCTCCATGGAAGTAACAGATGGCGAGTTCCAGGGAGCTGGGGAGGGGGGTGGCTGGCACGCCTCCAGGACTCGTCAACGCTTCCTACCCAGGACGCGCCTCCAGGAGGGGTCCAGAAAGGAGCTGCGTCCCCAACCCCCAGCCCAGATGGTGGGGGCGGGGCTAGTTGCAAAGACGAGCACTGGATGGGGAGTCCAGAGCTAAGCACAAGTCCAGCCCTGTGTTGTGTGATCTGGCGTCATCTACTTTTCCTTCCTGGGCCTCATCTTCCCCATCTGGACAATGGGGAATGGGGTGGCCAAGGGGTTCTCTGGTCATTCTGCAGGGAAGACATGGAAGCCACCCACGGGGCAGTGGGCTCGGCGGTGGGTGGGTGTGTCCAGGGTCACAGCTCAGGCTAAGGGAGGACAGGATAGGGCAGCGTCCACCCTCCGGCTGTGGCACGGGGCAGGAGAGCCTGGGGGCACTGGCTTTCCCTTGGCAGCTGTTGGCCCCCAGCTGTCCCCCTTGGCCTGGCCCTCACCACTTCCTCTTCTTGCAGCCCCGTGCAGTCAGAGTGGGGCTTCCTCATGCAGAACGTGGAAACTCAGAGAAAGAAAAGCAAAGCCCACACAGGTGCGAAAGCACTGCAGTGGGCCCAGAGCAGGGGTCACACCAGGACATGGGGGCAGTTAGTGGCCTGCGTGCTCCCCGGCCTCCTCCTGGCCCCACCCGGCGCTGGCCTGGCTTCTACTTACCTGGAAAAAGGCAGTGTTGGCCAGAGGCACCAGGATGTTCTGGGAGCCACCCGTAGGCACGGGTGCCAGGGGTGACAGCAGGGTCCGGGGGCAGTCCTGAGGGCTCTGCAGAGGAAACAGAAGGAGAGGGTGACACAGGGGCATTTCAGAGAAGAGGCAGGAGGACTCACTGCACCCCAGCCTGCCTGGTTCAGTCCTGCCTTCCTGAGGAGAAAACACTAGTCATTCAGTCCTAACGGCCACCAGCCCCACCCCGTGCCTCCCACTCGCCACCACCCTCCATCCTATGGGCAAGTCGCATTGGCCCTGTTTAAAGATGAGGAAGGTGGGCACAGGCAGATGGCATAACCCGCCCAGTGGTGGGGCCAATTTCCTCCATGAGTGCTCCCTGGCCTCAGAGGAGGCTGGGAGGCTGAACTCCAGGCCCAGCTCCTCCCTGTCTCTGGGCCTCACCTTTCCCAATAGTAGAACAGGGGGGCTGCACCCACTCCCTGAGATGCCCCCAGGGCTGAAACTCCAGCTTCCTGACTGACCCGTGTTAAGCGATTCAGAAAAGAGAATCCTTGGGCTTCCAAACAGCCCATAGGAAAGGCACAGGGAGGGCTCTGAATACCAGGAGGACATTTCAGAGGGCCAGGTACCACTGGTCTCCAGGGGACACCCCTCCCCACAGCCCGGGTATAAGTCACAGCCTCTAGGTGAAGGTGCCAGCCCCAGATACTCCCAGGAAGGGCCCCGGGCTCATGGGGGGACAGCACATGGTTGGCTCTTGTTTGGTGGTGGAGTCACTGAGGCCTGGCAGAGCAGCTGCTTCATGGAACGAAAGAAGGAGGGAGGAGGGAGGGAAGGAAAGAAGGAAGGAGGGATGAAGGATGGAAGGGAGGGAGGGGAGATTGAGCCTCCAAGAGCAGTGAGCTGCCTGAGGGCGGAGGACAGGGCTGGCCCCTGAAGCCCCAGGTGTCTTGACTCTGGGGTCCTCTGAGCTGGGGTGCGTGTTAAGATGCAGAGGTCTAGCCCCGCTGCAGGGATTCAAGGCCTGGTTGGGAACTGCTGTCTCCGGGCTCCTGGGATCCATGCTCCACTGTACAGAATAAGAAACTGAGGCCTGGGGGAGGGGCAGAGACCAGAGGCAGGGCTGTTCCCGCCATGTCCACCTTAGTGATCGCTCTGAGCTGGGAGGTATGGACCCCCCAACCTGCCCTGTGTTCTCCCGCTTTGGTGGCCCCAGTGAGCCATTCCTGCCTCCTCCTGCTCCTGAATCTGACCATGAGCAGGGCAGGACTGGGGACCTTGGAGCAGCCACACCCATGCCAAGGGGACTACAACCACCCTTCAGCTCAGGGACTTCCTACTCTGCCCTCCTTCCCAAGGCTGGTTGCAGAAGGATCTGGGTTAGAATCAGGCCAGAAAGCAAAAGCGTCCATGGGCCACGTGTGTCCACGTGAGGTCACCCAGCCAGGCCAAAGGCCTTGGGACAAAATATGAGACGCTTCTTTATTCTACACCAGATGAGAGCAGGACAGGGACTGATTCCCCTCAGGGACCCCAGCCCAAAACCGGACCTCGAGGGGATGCCAATGCCAACAACAAGAACTGATGACGATAATGCTAATAACAGTGGCAGTCACCAGCTCATCTAGCCCTCCCTCTGCTGGGACCGTTCTGAGCACTTTGCACTCTTTTAATTCACCAAATTCTACTCCCAACAACCCTAGGAGGTAGATACTATCATTACACCCACTTTACAGAATAGGAAACTGAGGCACACAGAAGCAAAGCAGTTTGCCTACAGTGGAATGAGCAACACAGGAATGCTCCAGTTGTCCAGACCATTTGCTGACCACGAGACCAGAGTGGTGAGTTCCCCTAGGGACAGGGTCTGGTGCAGACCTCAGGGGCCTTGGCAAGAGAAGCAGCATAGCCAGGCCCGGGTGCTGCTGGCTCCCTGTGCCAGAATATACGAGCCACTGACCCTCTCCGGGCCTCCGTGTTCCTACCAAGGAGGGGCCCAGACGGAGTCAGCCCCGAGCCCCCTGCAGACCGCAGGCTGCCATCCTGTGCTGTGTGTAAACCCCACGGAATCCGAGGGCATGGAATCCACGTTTCCACTCAGGCCTCGGAGCCACTGCCAGGTCTGCTTTGCGGCTGGCTGGGGCCCAGCCTCTGTCCTCCTGGCCCCAGCCCACCCGGTGGGTAGGTGTTGATGTGGGGCTGAGGTGTGAGAGTCAGGGCAGGAGGCGCTCTCACAAGAGGGCCCCCACAGTGAATGATGTGTGACCATCCCCGAGGGCCACCCCACTCCCCTTAGCCACTTGTAACCTGTGGCCAGGTGGATGCTCACCCCCATTCTAGAGAACCGAGGCTGGAGGAGTCCTCGTGGCTCTCACAGGGCCTCTCCTAAACTCCAGGGGAAGAACTGGTGTCCCAAACCATCAAGGCACTCAACAACCCAGGGACCCTGAATCTACCTGGTCCCTCCCTACGTCTCTGTACCCCCAGGGACCCCCACAATTGCCCCCATGTTCCTACCACCCCACTCTCTCCACTGGCCCATAGTGACCACCTACACCTATGAGTGGTCCTTGGGAAGCCACCCCCAGGGAAGCTACCTCATCCCTCAGGCACCTGCAAACGGGGCACACATCCACCTTCCTCCCAGCCTCCCCCAAAGCTGAAGCCCTCCTTCCAGCATCCTCCACTTCGCACATCTTTCATGCGGGGACCATGAGGGACAATGGGAACGTGACAGGAGACTCAGGCCCTAGCACCTCCCTTCCCAGGGACACTTCTCCTGGCTCCCAAGGGGCCACGTGGTGTGCAGACCCTGCTGCCTGCTGTTCACACAGAGACCACGGCACCACTACGACTAACTGGCACTTCATTAAATGCCAAATTAAGCATCAGTTCAGAGCCTCCTGCACGCCCGGGGCAGAGCTGCCTCTTCGGCTAGTTACTGTAATTCTCAGACAGGCTTCCTCTGTGCCTCCACCCCAGCTCCTGGCCTGAAGAACTGCAGACCTGGGGGACAGCCATCTGACAGGACGCTGCCATGGAACTCCTTCCCAGCTGGTGAGCTCCTATGCATCTCTCAAGACCCGGCACAAAGGTCCCCTCTCAAGAGAAATCCTCTCTCTGAAATCCTCACTCTGGCCCACCCACAGAGAGTGGCCATCAGTTCCCAAGGTGCATGGTGGCTTTGTAGTGAGCATCTACTATGTGCCAAGTATAGAGTTGGTATCTTACGGGCATAATTCCAGATCCCCACCAAACCCTTCAGGCAGGTCCCATTTTATAGATGGGGAAACAGAGGCACAGAGAGATTCAGTAGCTTCCCTAAGATCATACAGCCACAGCTCACACCTGAGGCTCTTGGCTCGTGATGGCAGGACTAGTCCAACTCGGTTCTTTCCCAGGGCCCAGTACTGACTAAGGCATACAGCAGGCACTCAATAAATGCTGAACGGACTGTGACGAGGCTGGGTCCTCCTTGCATCCCCTAGGTTAGAGCACAAGAAGCAGGCTGCTGCCCAGTGTGATGCTTCCCACCACCATCACCGAGCCCCTGCTGTGTACACAACCCTGGGCTGGGAGCTGGAAGGAAGAGACGTGATTGAGATGGGGTCCCCAGACAAGAGCAGGAGTCCTAGTGGGGCCCCAACTGTGGAATCTGGGGGTCCAGGAGCAGCTCAGGGCTCCCGTATGGTTTCACTGCACCGACTCCACTGGGCTCTCCTCCAGTGCTGGAAGCCCCCCGCTGCCAAGCCCCTCTTCGAATTAAGCATGGCCCCTGCCAGGCTCTTCTTCAAAGCAGTTATGGGGCTCAGGTGGGAGGTGCTGCGCACTGCGAGCGAGCAGGGGATTCCAGGCTGAGGCCATGGGGCCCCCTCCTTAGCAACTGCCGGGGTAGACAGGGCTTCAGGGATTCCTGAGAAGATTCTCTGAGCTCAGTGCAAAAAGGCTGGGGCTGCAGAGGCTCTGGGCGCTGGGGCTGCTTCCCCGGGATGTGTGCCCAGAAAGGGGCCCCAGTGACCTTCTGCAGGGAGCCAGGGCACCAGGTGCCATGCTGGTTATCTCAGTTGTGCCATCTGGAATATGGGCAGGACCAGCCTTTGCCTGGAGAGATGAGCTGCAGGAAGGCTGGTGCCCTACCCCAGCCACACACAGCCCTGATACGCGCCAGGTCTGAGAGGGGACGAGCTGTGATCTCAGGACCCTGGCACATCCCACCTGGCTAGGCCTTATCACCCCAGCCAAGGTCCCAGGCATCCCATTTGGCCATCCTGGCACGGGCTGCGGTGGCCTTAGAGGCTTCCTGGGCAAAGGTGAGAGGCCACCTGGAAAGTGAACAAGTCTCAGAAACCAACCAGGGGCGAGGTATGTGGCATGTCCATTTTTACTTTATCTTTACACTAAAAAGCCTAGATTGATCCATTTTTACATTTCCTCCTCTTGCTCCCGCCCCATTTAGTTGATTAAACCCAGCCACCATGCAGTGCTGGGGCAGGTCTGGCCCCTGACAAGCATGGAGTCAGACTGCAGGGTCCTAGGGACTGACATGAGGACCCGGGAGCGTGTGGTTTCTGAGGCCAGCCCATCCTCCCTGTCCAGGGACAGCTGCAGCACCACCCACCCTTGGGACGCCACTGCTCGTGCAGAAACCCAGGCAGGGCCCTTTCCACCCAGTTCCTGATTTTCACAGGAGGGGAGAATATGGGCTCCAGGGGCAGAGGGACTTGGGTTAAGGCCCCAGTCTGGTACTGCCTGAGTCGATGACCTTAAGCGAATCACCTCCACAGGCCTTGAGGACAAATGCCCTGAACACCTAGGGTTGTTGAAATGGTCTTCCTACTGCAGTGGGGGTGTAAACTGGCTCAGGCTTTCTGGAAGGCAGCTGAGCTCAAGGTGTAGAACTATGGCCACACTACCAGCCCAACAGGTCATTTCTCAGAAGCGGTCTTCAGGGAATCATCAAGGATATGCATAGTGCCCTGGCTATATCAAAATGCAAAAAAGAGGAAATAATCAGTAAGTCCAACTATAGGGCATGGGTTAAACGCACCGTGGTATGTGATGAGCCCCATATAGCTGTCAAAGCCAAAGCTAAGGCGGAATATGCAAAGGCATTGAAACATTCTCAACATGTGAATTTTTTTAAAAAGGTAATGAAACAGCAGAGGCGGAGGGGCCCCCTAGTCTGGCTTACCGTGGGGTTTGGTGAGGCCTCGCACTGAGACTGGTTGGAAACACAGGAGTGCTGCTGGCTGCACCAGAAACAGGGCCACTGTGCCGACAGGCAGCTGGTACAGCTGGAAGACAAGGAGGTCCCTCAACTCCTGGTTCCCCACCCCTCAACTCATCCCTGTCCCAGGAACTAGAACCCAAAAGGCAGATCCCAGCACAGGGAAAGGTCTTTCTCATCATCGGGGCTGCCTGGGAAAGATTGGGTCTTTAAGGTAGTGAGCTGCCTGCTAACAAGAGGTATACAAATAGGAGTTAAAAGAGACAGGGCCTTTAGAAGACTAAACTGAGTATAATCAAAGCACTTTGCCCCGTCCCACCTGGCTGTCCACAGAGGCCGGGCATCAGGCAGTATGCATTTATTGTAGAATGAATAAATGTGCTGGTGAATGAACAACTGAAGGGCCTGTCTACCTCTACGATGCTATGATTTTTCAGGGCCCCCTGAAAGCAAAGACCCTTCCCGGGGATGCATTCCTCCCTCCACCAACTGGAGGCAAGCCACCCAAGCCACTCACGCTGTGTGGGGGTACACTTGTGCAGTGCGGCTGCAGTCGTAGATGGTGAAATTGGCCTTGACGATGTTCCGCCCATTGACCCTCACAGACATCTCAACAGTCACATGGTCTGGAATGGATGGGGGAGCCAGGGGAGGACATGGGGGCAGGGGATTGCCACCAACATCAGAAGCTGTGACCTCTGGCCCCCTGCCATCCCCATGCCTGACAGTCCACCGTTCTGCCCCTCCGGGGCTGTGCCAACAGCACAGCGTGCTTACCCTGGTTGGGGGGGAAGGGCGGAAACTGGTCCCTCGGCAGGAGGTTGCAGTAGGCAATCTGGTGACCAAAGGCAGGGCCTGGGACCCGAGCCACAGTGCGGATGTTGTTCCCATAGTCACAGGCCATCTCCATGCCACTGAGGCTGGGCAGGCTGCCCGAGATCTGCAGGATCATGCCCTGGGGGCAAGGAGCCCTCAGCTCTGGGGGTCCAGGCTATGCTCCTCACAGCCTGCCCCAGGGCTGTGCACCAACCCAAGGTCTGGCACTGCCTGAATGTCCCCTGGGGGAAGGGGTAGTGGTGGCCAGGACTCAGGGCCAGAGGGCTATGCCCTACATGTGACCCTCTGAGCCTCAGTTTCCCCAGCTGCAAAATGAAACATCATCTTACAGTGGTCAAGAAGGCTCTGCATGATCTGGCCCCCGTGACCTCTGACCCCATCCCCTAATACTCTCCGAAACAGCTGACCTTGTTTCTACCTCAGGGCCTTTGCACTGGCAGTTCCCTCCACCCAGACACTCTTTCCAGATGCTCACCCTGGCTCCCCTCCTGCATATCTTACCTGACCTGGCCTGAGGTGTCTGCACCCACAACCCACTCCCCACCCCTGTTCTGCTTTCATTTTCTCCACAGTACTTAGCATCACCTTCAGGTTTTATCTTGCCTATTCTCCTCCCCCATGAGCCTGGGGCCAGGGGTCTGTCTTGATTACTGATGTGTCCCCAGAGTCCAGAACTGTGCTTGGCACATAGTACGTGTTCCATAATATTTGTCCAATGAATGAAATGACTGAATGAATGAGGGAAGGACTCTGTGATGTGTGATAACGGCAGGGCAGGGCAGAGGAGCCCCAGATGCTGAGCAGCTACAGGCCAGAGCCGGGCTGTCAGAGCCCCCCAGGGTGAGAGAAGAGGACCCTCATCCTCAGAGAAGTCACTGAGAGCCAGATGCATGAACCCCAGGCCTGTCTGACCCTCGGCTGCCACCCCTTGCCGGGGCCCAGAATCCCCCACCGCCAAGGCTGCCTGCCAGAGCCCTCCTGGCACAGGCCGGGGGAGACCCAGCCCCCTGCATTGCAGGTTTATCTGTTTCTGAGAAGGAGAAATTTCAGTCTGGCACCTGGTGGTCCCTCCCTCCATCCCCTGTTCTGGGAAAAGGTGGGTGGAACTCACTGTCCTCCAAGCCTCCAACTTGTACCCTCCCTCCTGGGTCTCTAGAACCCGCCTCTTGAGTTTAGATTCCAGCTCTACCACTCCCTAGCTGTGCGACCTGCAGCAAGTCGTTTCACCACTTGGTGCCTCAGTTTCCCCATCTGTAAAATGAGGATGTCAAAAGCATCTGCTTCATAGGGTGTGTAAGGCCTAACGGAGGTGGACGTCAAGCACAGAGCACGTGCCTGGCACTTACTAGTTGGTCAGGAAAGCCCAGTCATTGTCACTGTTCTCATTATTTGTCTTCAGGTCCTTGAGGCACCATGGGTGGGAGTCTCCACCTCTCGGGGCCTGGGTGCTGGGTGAAGGGAGGCTCCCCTCTGTGTCCCGAGCTGGGTCTTGCCTCCCCCAGGACTCACTGGGTACTCCTGGCGCACATCGATCTCGGCAGGCAGGACGGTCATGGCAGGACAGCGGCTGGGGCCCTCGCTGGCACTGGTCCAGAAATGCTGCTGGCTGGAATTGGCGCAGTCCTGCTGCAAGGTGCACCTGGGGTGGCACCACAGGGTCAGGACCCAGGTCAGCTCCTCCCACCCCCACAGCCCTCCTGGTCCAGCTGTTGCTGGTGTCCAGCCTCACCGCGTCTCCAGGGCACACCAGCCGCAGTAGGCATCTGCCGCACCCACGCAGTCCCCACAGGTGGAGTGCACGTTGCAGGCGGCGACCTTCACCCTGGCCATCTGGGGGCAGAGGTGGGGGCCCAGCTCAATGGGACTGCCAGCCTCTCCCTTGGGGAGGTGGTACGGTCAGCATGGCGCGGGCCATGAGAGGCTGGGGAAACTGAGGGTCAACACTCTAATGGGGGAACATGGGAGACAAGGCTTCCCTGCAGAGGCAAGGTCGGTGTTGGGAGGCGCAGGACAAGGTGGAGTTAGCAGATAAGGGAGATGGAGGAGGAGGGTGCTCCCAGCAGAGGAACAGCGCGTGTAAAGGCCAGGCAAGCAAGAGGGCTCGGCTGGTGCTGGGATGGCGTTGGGCTGGGGCTCTGGCCTCACCTGGTGGGATGTCATCAGGTAAAGGTAACCGGAGTCTGCTGGGTCAAACTGCATGACATGGTGCACGGGCTCCCCATAGGCCACAGTCACCACCCGCCTGCTCACCACCTGCATGCTCTCGTTCAGGTTGATCTGTGGGAGTAGTGGGCATCAGGGTGCTGGAGCCCATAGCAGGGGAGGCCAAACCCAGGGGACAACCTGAGCCCGGGTCTGGGGGCTCTGCCTCCCCATCCTGTCTTGGACCCTTCAGGAGGGGTGGGAAGTCACGGGCGTGCAGGGGAGGGCACAGGGCCAGGCCTCGATGCTTCTGCCTCTGCTGTGCCCCCACCAGGAGCTCCTTCTGGGCTCTTCTCCAAGGCATCCCGCCCTGTGAACGTGTGCAGGCTTTGTAGTTTACGAAACGTGCTCTGGGAGGCTGTTAGGCACCATGGCTAAGGGCGGGGGCTTGGGTTTGGATTCTGGCTTTGACACTGAGGAGCTCTACAATGTGTAAGTTGTACAAGCTGCCTCCCCTCTCTGAGCCTGTTTCCTGAGCTAATGGGGCAGGCGGGCCATGAGCATTAAATAAGACACAGGCCAGGCTGATGGGGTCAGGCCTGGGGAAGCTGCTAGGCTGCACGTCTCATTCCTCCCCGCCACGCCCATTTCACCGAAGAGGAATCTGAGGCTGGGAGTGGCCGAGGGAGTTGGCAAGAGGCACAAAGTGAAGAGATCACAAGGCTACAATGCAATACCAGGCCTGCCTGACCCCACAGTCCAAGGCTTAAGGCTGGGGGTGTGGAACCAAGGTGCAGGGAGGAGGAAGACCAGGATTATTTGGGGCCTGGAAGCTTCTCTGGCTCTGAGGGACCCTCTGCGTGTCCTCCTGAGGATGACAATACCAGTCAGAGCCCCACCAAACTCTGCTCTTTTTTGCCTGGCCCTGCCTGTTCCCAGTGTGTTGTCTTGTCTGGGCCCTGCCAGGCCCCAGGCTGGGCATTTTGAGATGGGGCCAGTGGTCCGGACACCTCCCAGGCCAGTTTCTGCCCCAGCCTTCCTCCTGGGGCTCCCAAACCCTTCATGGCTCCCTTCTGCTTATGGAATGAACCTGTTCTGGCACTCAAGGTCCTGGTGATCTAACCCGGACAACCCCAGCTTTATCTCCACCCTTTCAACCCTGCTCACACATTCCAGCCTCCAGGCATTTGCCTATGCTGTGCTCTCCTCTGGAATATTCCTTCCTGTTCCCCTTCTACCAATGCACACATGAGGCCCAGAAGCCTCTACACACCAACTCAAAATTACCTTCTCCCCAGGCTTCCATGGGCTTTGTCCCAGCCTGAGACACTCCTGTCCCACGTGGCCTCTTGGCGGAGCCTTGCAGGGGCTCAGGCCACTGCCCGCACCCCACCCCTATGTCCAGGCGTCCAGTGGACACTCAAGTCATTTCCACTCCTTCAATCATTTATTGAGCAACTACTGTGCCCCAGGGCCTGTGCTGGGTGTGGCGATTTAAGGCCCGAGCAGGGCAGGGTTGGCTGGAGACAGAGGCCACACTGTGCAGGGTGGTAGGTGAGGGGCTCCAGGCCGTGGCGGGGTGTGGGCTGTGGGCCAGCTCCTGCTGTGCGACTCTGGGGCAGTCATTTCCCCTCTCAGAGCCTCAACGTCCTCATCTGTGGCATGGGAATCGTGCTTCTGCCTCCCTTGCAGGGGTGTGAGAATTAAGTGAGAGGATGCACTTTAGGCTCTGGGTAGACAGTAGGCGCCTAACAACTGCAGCCTCATGGGTGTCGGGGGTGGGGGAGGGGCCTGGCTCATGTTCCTAAGCCAGGACACTGAGGCTCGCAGGGGAGAAGAAACTGGCCCCAAGTCACAAAGCTGGAAGCAGCAGAGCCAGACTCCGAATGTGAGTATCTGACCCCAAACCACGAGCCCCATTGACGAGCCCCACATTTTTCCTCTCCCCAGCCGCAGCGGTGGGGTCCTGGGACTCCACTCCCCACGCCCACCCAGCCCACAGCGTCTGCCCAGGCAGTGGGTTGGGGGGGACTTGGGTGATCAGATCTGAGCAGTTAGGCCGGGCCTGGTGCATGAATAGAGTGGTGGCGCTTAGCTTAGTCTCCCAAGAGGGAGCAGGAGAGATGGCTGGGTTGGGGGCAGGTCCAGGGCTGCACCTGGGGGTCTGGCCCAGGCTCCGCCATGTCTGTCCTGCCCCAGAGCAGGGAAACTGGATTCTGCGCATCTCCTCCCAGCTCCAGGAATCTCGGGGCCACGGGCTGGGGTACAGTTAACTCTAGACACCAGTCACCCTGGGACGGGGTGGCTGGCAGGGCTGGGGAGGAGAAATGAATGAGCATTCCTGCTTACCAGGCCATGGCCTTACCCTGCCAAAGCCCCACAACAGCTTACAGCCCTTGACAGGGAAACTGAGGCCTGGAGAGAGAATATGTGTTGCCCAAGGTCAAAGGGCCAGCAAATGGCAGAGCCCAGACATTTGAACTCAGAGCCATACAGTTTCAAAGCCCCAGTCCTAGAGCCTCTGAGAGAAGCACCCTCTCTGAGGCCTGGTTTCCCTCCTCTGTACGGACGCCACCTATATTATGAGCAATAGTGGCAAAAACAGACTTGCAAAATACTTTGCAAACTGTAAAGTGCTAGGCGAATGGGAGAAAACAAAGGGTCAGGCTGGACCTGTAGCAGCCCTGTGTACAGACTGACCCCCTCAGCCAACTCCCAGGGGAGCCTCCCACCCCCACCCCCTCCCCACATCCCCACCCCATACCTACCTTGAGGAGCCTCCCGTTGACCGTGCCCAGGAAGACCGCTGTGTAGTTGTTGACGCTGGCCACGGCCACGGAGGTGAGGCCCGGGGCGCGGAACACGGGCGTGGCCTTCAGGGGCTGCAGGATGGACAGCGGGTGCTGCAGGTGAGCAGCTCCACAGTCCAGCTGCTCTGGCTGGAGCTGGAAGAGGAACGGCACGTCAGATCCCAGCTCCAGAACCTTCTCCGGCTCCCCGCCCGCACAGCTGGCTGGGATCTCAGGCCCTGGCATCAGAGCTTTCAAGTCTTGTTCCTACTTTATATCCTCAGTGCTCAGCTGAGGCCCAAACACAAATGGGACCCCATCCCCAAGCCCAGGCCTGCCCTGACCTCAGGGTTGGTTACAGAGCTGTTCCAAGGAGATGACGTTCAAGGTACATGGGAACCAGCAGGCGAGGGAACAAGGTCAGGTTTGATTTTAAAGAGTCCAGGGAGGCCGGCCAGGGTGAGAGCTACACCCGCACCCCCTTGGGGCTGCCCCTCCTGGCCGGGCACAGCTGGGAAGAGCAGAGGAGTCCACACCAGATGACCGGAGGCCACCGTCAGCCTCAGCTTAACCCGCTGGCACCCAAGAGGTGTCCCTCTTGCCTCGGCTGTTTTCCTACAGCCCCGGCTGGCTCTGTGTCTCCACAGCAACCATGGGCTTTCCTCCTGCCGGGTGTCTGCTCTGATCCTAGGACCACCACCCCAAAGCCCCAGCAGCTTGCAAGACTCCAGGTGGAGGCCTCCCTAAACCGCAGCCTTTCTTTCCCTCCCCAAGCACCTATCCCCTCATCTGCCCACATTACAGGGGGACAAACAGGCTGGGTGTGTCTGAATGCACAGTCCCATGTCCACATCAGCCCAGTATCACCCATGCCCTCCAGCAGCAAATCAGCTGCGGCTCACAGGGCAGCTGTGACAGGTGATCCCATGTCCGGGCTGTTCCCTGAACTTGCTCCTACCTTCCCTCCCTTCTCCTGGGTCTTAGTATGTTCAAAGGTTCCTGGTGCAATTTGCACAAAAATAGAAAACAGGCCTCCAGGAAGTGACCCTGAGACAATAACTGTGCAACTCCGCAAAGACGCAGGCACAAGGGTGGTGCAGAGGAGTGAAAAGGGGACACACACATGTGTCGGATGGGACTGAGTGCGTCCATCATGGCTTATCATCCAGGAGAGCAGCCCCCATCCTGCAGTGACGCCATAAGCCCACACTGATTACAAGAAAAGTCACAGGATGTCATGGGCCCATTTTGGTAAAACTGGTGCATAAACAATAAATAGTCACAACAGTAAACATAATAACAGGCCACATTTACTGGGAACTGACACTGTACCAGGCCAGTGCACTGACTCCCAGAATCCTGGCAGCCCTAGGGGCCCTATCTCACAGATGGGGAAACTGAGGCTCAGAGGGGAAAATGGCTAACTGCAATGTCACGCCCCCAGGGCTGACCCAGGTAGCAGACTTGAGCCCATGCCTCAGCTGCATTTGGACATCAGAGGCTCAGAGCAGGACTCAGGGAGGTCACCGGAAGGCAGCATTGGAACCATCTTTAGGGCAAAGCTTTAAAGATTTTTCTTTTTAAATTTCTTGTCTGTGCTTTTTGCAAGCTTAAGCCACTGATGATGTGCCTGCCTGGTTTTTGCACAAAGGCTCAGCTAGTTTTCAAAAGAAAGCAATAAACAGTGGGTCCTTCTGTGCTTGGGCAAATAAACACAGTTACGGCCGGATGGGCTTCTAGGCTGGGGCTGTTTCCAGCATGTCCCTGGGGGCCAAGCCCTGAGCCCAGAGGTGTGATGGGCTGGGGATGCCCTGGACCAACATACAGGAGGGGTCTTCCGGAGGATGACGGCGGGTGACCCAGGCAAGGCACTTTGCCTCTGAGCCTCATTTTACTCAACTATAAAATGGGTATATCCACAGTGTTTTCCGCATAGAGGCTGGGATGAATCATTTGTTTTAAAGTGTTCCCACACGCCGGGCGTGGTGGCACGTGCCTGTAGTTCCCAGCTACTTGGGAGGCTGAGGCTGGAGGATCACTTGAGTCCAGGAGTTCTGGGCTGTAGTGTGCTATGCTGATCGGGTGTCCACACTAAGTTCAGCATCAATATGGTGACCTCCCGGGAGCGGGGGACCACCAGGTTGCCTAAGGAGGGGTGAACTGGCCCAGGTTGGAAACGGAGCAGGTTAAAGTGTTCACACAGTACCTGGCCCACAGTAAGTGTCCAGGAAGTGTTAGCTGATACTATTGTGTTTCAGACATGACTGCTGCTTATGTTATTATTATGAAGTAAAAGTTACCCATGTTCAACTGCTGATCAAAAAAGAAAGAAAGAAAATTCAGGGCAAATCATGCCTACCTTAAAGCTTTTGAGCAGCCATCCTCTCACCTGGACAGCCCTCCCAGCCCTCTTCATTTTCCAAGACCACTCTTGCCCCCTACACTGACATTTCCTATCTGCTAACACAGCTGCCAAATGAGCCCTTTAAAATGCAAAGCAGGTCTCCCCCAATTCAAGCCCTCCCATGGTTTCCAGGACACTCAGAATAAATCCTGAATCCTAAATCCTCCCGTGGGTCCCCGGATCTTCTAACTCCATTTCACACCTCCCTTGCCCTTGCTCCTTCACCCCAGCCACATTGGCCTCATTTCTGTGCCTCAAATATCACAAGCTCGTTCCTGCCTCAGGACCTCTGGCCTGGCCGCTCCCTCTGCCCAGGAAGCCATTCCCCCCCACCCGAGAGCTGCATCATTGGCACCTCCTCTCAGTGCCAGCCCTGACCTACCCGACTCCATCCTGTGTGTGTTACAGTTGGGGACAGCCCTGGAAGGTGGGTGCTGAGCGGTCTCCCCAGCTGCCCCAACCAGGCGGGGTCCCACACCTCAGCAATCCTGCAGCTGCAGGGAAGAGGTGAGGTGGGATCCTCACCACTGCGAGGGATGATTTTCCTAGGGGCTAGGTAACTAAGTAACTTTTTTCACTGAATATGAATCACTTGCATCATTTAAAAATAAGTTGTTTAAAATTAAAATTGTGAATCCCTCCCACCAAGGGAACATAAGTTCTGGAAGGGGACACCTGGGAGGCCCCAGATGACACCTTTGGGCATACCCTGACATCCAGCCAGGGTGCGGTCCTGGGAAAAGGCGGACCAGGCGCCCAGCTCGGGGTGATCTGTGGGCTAGGGCAGCAGGGAGGAAGGGAGCAGGAGGGAGGGGAGCTCGCTGGGAGCCCGCTCCCCCCTCCCCCGCCCCGCGCTGACTTTCACAAGCCATTAATTCTGCACCGAAGGAATTTTCTAAAAGGCCTTTCCCCCAGCTTTTTTCCCCCTTATCCTAAAATAAAATTTAAAAAAATTTTTTTAAAGAAGTAAGCCATCGGCTGCTCCGAATGATCTGTGTTCCGAGGGGGAAGCTGATTCCCCAGCTGCCAGGGGAAATCACAAGGCAAACCGGCTCAAAAACGGAAGCCCAGCGTGGCGGGAAGTGCCGCCCCTGCTGGGGGAGGGGGATGCAGGCTGGGGGAGGGGGACACGGGACTCAGGGACTAGACGTCCTGAGCATGCTGGCCTCGGCTGAACTTGGTCTCCAGGGACAGTTAGCCTCACAGGCTCAAAATACCCCCTGACCCCAGCACCGTCCTCCTTCAAGGCTAATGAGCATGAGTCTTTCAAAACTCAAGTTCTCCTGAGAGCAGGGAAGGCTCGGCTATCCCCGCAGCGCCCTCCAAGTCACAGGGCCATCTTTCTCTCACACAAAGCTGGTCAGACCCTCCCTACCTACAACCCGGCTCCCGGTTGTCCTCGGGATCAAGCCCCAGCTCTCCAGCCTCGCATTCAAGGCCTTCGTGCCCCAGCTCCTGCCAGCTCCCAGGCCTCCAGTCTCCCTCCTCCCTCTGCCCCACCCGCTGCGCCCACCACATCAGTCTCCACAGGTCCTGGAATGTGCCCACACCTCATACCCGGGGCTCTTGTACCATTGTAAATGTCCCTTCAGCAGCCAATGCCCATCCCATGCCTCTGAGGCATTCGTACTCCCCTTGGCACTTCAGCGCCCCCCGTGTCTGGACCCATGCTGTTCCCTCTCCAGGCATGCCCAGACGGCAAGTTTTCAAGATGTGGCTCAGCCCCCCAACTCCTGTGATGGCACTGTGCTGGTCATACATTTCCCATGGCAGCACATGCATGACGTTCTCCAGCATGGAGCCTGTGCTCTGGAGGGAATGTTTACAAAAGAAAGGAACCTAATTTTGACTAAAGTGTGAACGACTGTATTCAGCTGCTTTCTCTCTAAGTCGAGTGACTGAGAGCAACACGGCCATGCTGGGTGCTGGAGAAGTGAGGGAAACGTATGCCTACTCTGCGTGTGGCAACAAAGGGAGGCAGGTATTCAGGCCCAGGCAACACGGGCTGCTAGCTTCAGTTCCTGTAAAAACCTCACTTTATCCCTCTCTCACATGGGATGAGCAACCGCCGCTGGTTTCGGCCCCGTTTTGAGAGCAGGATGCCCCCTCCCCCTCCAGCTGGCTCCCTCCTGGGGCCAAAGCTCAGCTCTGCCCACTCTCCCATTAAAACTCTGACATATTGATTTTACTACCAGCTGTAATTGTGTTGACTTTCTCTCCCCAGGAAGCCAGTTGGAAGGAGCGCTTCAAGAGCCCGGCTTCTCAGGCCTCACATCCTGCCGCAGACCCACCGCAGGTGGCACTATGAAAAGGATGCGGCATTAACAGTGGGCGCTGCGGCAGGTTGCAAAATCCAGCGGTTCCGTCACAGGTACAGACTGCATGGCTACCACACCGGCTGCGGAGGCTTTGCACTTGAGAAGTGAGGGCACCTTCCTGCCTGAAGTGTTTGATTGTTTATGATCCTGGGAAAGTCAGGTTTCCTTGCCACAGAGCTGAAATTTGCCACAGAGCTGAAAGCACATGATCACTTTGGGGTATTAAGACTGCAGGGTGGGCCGTTCGCACCATGGCTCACGCCTGTAATCCCAGCGCTTTGGGAGGTGGAGGTGGAAGGATCGCCTGAAGCCTGGAGGTCAAGGCTGCAGTGAGCTATAATTTCACCACCGCACTCCAGTCTGGGTGACAGAGACCCTGTCTCGAAAAAATAAAAATAAAAAAACTGCAAGGTGACCGCAGCTCACTACATCCTGGCCGGGGACTGGGCTGTCTGGACCCCCCAGCTCCTCCCAAAGCTGGGCTCCTTCCCATTCATCCTTCACGGGAGCCAAAGAGAGCTTTTAAAACTGCAAAGCGCTTAATGCAACGTGGACTCCTGGAAAAGAAAGCAGACGTTTGTGGAGTGCAGTCTGGAGTTTAGTTGGGAGTAAAGAACAAATGTTGGCTTCTTAGTTTTGACAAATGTACCACGGTAACGGTAAGACGTTAGCAATGGGAGAAACTAGGGGACGGGTATACAGGAACTGTCTGTACTATCTTTGTAACTTTCCTAAAAATCTAAAATTATTCCAAAGTAAAAAGTTTATTTTGTAAAAAAAAAAAAAACCCCGCAAAGCAGGTCACATCTCCTGTGCAGCTCAACAGCTTCCCATGGTTCCCTAGTGCTGTCAACACAAACCCAAACTTTGCTCCTGGGCCCTTGAAGCCCCACTCAACCTGGCCCTGACCTCTGTGGCCTCTCTCAGCCCCCGTCCCCGCCAACTCCTCCCTCAGCTTGGACAGCCCAGGTAGGGCCAGTCCTCCTGGGCTCCCCTGAGTGGAGCCCATGTGGCACGGGCTCAGTGGTGGCCTGTGGACTGTGTCCAGTCTCAGTCCAGCAGCCCAGCCTCACACAGCCAGGCCAGGGTATGAAGCCACACCTGTGACTCCCAGACCCCAGCTCCTTCCACTTCAGCATGCACCGCCTCTCAGAACACTGTGCAAGCTGACACCTCTGCTGAGAGTAAACTGAGGCAAGGAATGAGCCATGGGTGCACTGTGTGCCAGCCCTGGGAGGGGGCAGGACGGACTCGGTCCTGGGTGGCCTCTGGGAGCAGCCCCCATGCCAGGGAGGAGACCACCTGCTGCTGAGAAAGGAAATACCAGCGCCTTCAGGGGTGACTAAGAGGCTTCCTGGAGGGGCTGTGGGGAGAAGATGGCCAACCAGGCCTAGCACCATGGTCAGGAAGCCTGGCCTTAGCCACAGAGGAAAAGCAGCCTGGAGGAGCACGTTGGAGAAACCAAGACACAGAGAAGAGCAGAGGCTTCAGACAAACGGCAAAGGACATAGCAGCTCTGGCAGACCCTTCGGGGAGGCCTGCCTTGGTTTCCCTGACCCCTCTGGAAGAGGCGGGTCACCCAGCTCCAGGGCTTTGAGGTTATCCAGGCCAGCTGGACACCATCTGGAAGGGCTGAAGCCAGCCAGCCAGGCCGCCCTGAGGGCCAACACACAGCCTGGGCATGATCTGCCCACCCACCCCAAACAGGCATGGCCTGGAAGGACAAGCCCCAGGCTTAGGTCACAAGCGTGGCTGGATTAAGGACCTACTGTGTGACACTACAGCTACTGGGGGCACCTTACAGCCCTGGGGGTGCATGCACGCACGCGCGCGCACACACACACACACACACACACACACACACACTCTTGCTGCGTACCCATTTTACAGATGAGAAAGCTGAGGCTCCTGACTCCTAAGTCTCACAGCTCTTACCTCACTGTGGGAGGCACCATCCCCTCTGAACCTCGGACTCCACATCTGTAAAATGAGACAGCAATAGCACCCACCACCTAGGGCTTATGGAAGGACTGAGCTCATAGGAGCCTTCAGTGCTAAGCACTGTAGGTGCTCAATAAATGTTCCCAATTAGCTATGCAGACCACGGAGCAGAGGCTCGGGAGCTCCCGAGGACAGGGACAAGCCACTCCACCGCTTCCTGAAGTCAAAGCATCCGAGGCTGGATGGGCTACACCGCCCTCACCAAGGACGCGGTAGTGGGAGCTCTGGCCTCGGCCTGCTCTGCCCTGGCGCCTGGGAACCACCGCCACAGTCGCTGACTCAAGCAGCCATTGTTTAGTTAGCTGGACGCAGCCCCCAGATACCCAGCTCCCCCTTCATGAAGCTGTTTCTCATTCCGGCCCGGCCTGGCCCCATTTCCAGCTCCCCTCCCCCCGGGTCCCAGAGGAGCACAGTGTGGGATGGGCAGCCAGCGGCTCTTCCCTGGCCCAGGGAAAAGGCTTCCCTCCCCCCAGCAGGAGGGGCAGAGCACGAAGCCAGTCTTTCCAAGCCCTGGAACAGTTTCCCTCCCAGCTTCCTCCCCTGAAGGGACTCCAGGCCAGGAGCCGAGAAATAGTTGCCTCTCCAGGGAACACTGGCAGTTCCCTCCTGGGGCTGGGGGGACTTGGAGGTTCGATCTCACACCCTCCTCCCCGGCCCCTGGTCTCCTCGGGGTCCAGCCCGTATGCCTGGCCGCAGGCTGTGCTCTGCAGCAGGACTCTACCGCTGGTCCCAGAGTCATCGCACGACCGCTGTGGACACAGCCAAGAAGACAGGGCTGCTTGGAGCCTTGCGCAAACATCTCTGGGCTGGATTCCATGAGCTGGGGACACAGAGGTGACAACGGGGCCCTCTCTCCAGCTGCCCACATCCGAGCTCAGAGGCCCAGCCCCAGGATGGGGAGGGGCAGCTTTCTCATAGTAACAGTTCGGTAGAGTGACAGTAGCAAGCAGCTGTGTGCAGTCTGCTTTGTGCTGAGACCTCTTTCTGTATTATCTCATTCAACCCTCACCACACCCTGAAAGAGCTGATGCTGCTTTACAGTAAAGGAAACTGAGGCACAGAGAGTTGAAGTGATTTGCCCAGGGGCACACAGCCAGAATGGCTAGATCCAAGCCTCCAGCGCAGGCCTGCGGGCTCCAGATCCCCGCCCTTAACCACAGCCTCCCCACCCGCCGCTTTGCTGGGAGCCACCAATAGTTGCCAGGAAATCAGCCGCTTGGAGCTGGAAAAACCCTGGGTTTTGAGCTGGGGAAACTGAGGCCCATCAAGGTGATGGCTGCTTCTACAGAGCTCAGTCACCTCAAACAAAGATAGCGGGCAGAGGCTGGAGAAGGGCACAGGCAAGGGGGTTTGGCCACTTTCCTGGGCCTGGCCTCCACTCCAAGGCCTCTGCCTGCGGGCCCCCCCCCCATTATTTACCGATCAGAGCATAAAGTGCTACATGATTAACGCCCCACTGGGGCCTTGCCGGGACTCGTAATGGAGCTGCGAGCTTCCCTCCCCCCCAGCGCATGATTTATCAAGTTTCAGGGTAAAGGACGGCGGACTAGGCGGGGAGGGCCCCCGCTGGCGCTGGCCCCCAGATCTTGACTGCATCGAGTATCAGCCGAGCAGGGTGGAGCAGGGCCCCTGCCACTGGATGCCTGTCTGGGCGGTCTGTTTGGTTCGGCCCTGGCTCAAACATGGCCTTTGGAAAGAAGAAAATGGCTGTACTTGGGGGGCAGTGAGGATCCAAGTCCACGTGGCTGGCACTCAGAGACTTTCTGGGCTTGTCCCCACTCGGGAACCGGCTGGTTTCCATGGCAATCCCCACATGGCTGTCAGAGCTGGAGAGGCCCTCGGGAGTTACCTGGTCCAGCCACAGTGGGGGCTCCGGGTGAGCGCCTCCGCCCCTGGATCCTGCCAGCACCTGGCAGGGCCAATACAGACCAGCAGCCACAGGGTCCCTTCCGGAACCAGATCAGCCATGTCTCTCCTTTCCCCAAAGCCCTGCTGGCTCCCCGCAGCCCACATGACAGCATCCAAGTCCTTAGCCTGCAGGCAAGGCCCAGCACACTCTCAGCTTCCCCTCGGCCTGCTACCCAAGCCACATTCCAACATCTCTGAGCCTTTGCCCCTATCGTGTGCTCTGCCTGGAATGCCTTCCCCAGCCCCATCTGTCAAGTGCTGCTCCAACCTCCCCTCCTCCAGGAAGCCCTCCCGCACTCCTCTGATGAGCTGGTTAGTGTGTGGCATCTGTCTGATGTCATGACCTCCTCCCTCACCATTCTGGGGGCTCCTGGAGAGGGTCCAATTTGTCTCTCTTGGGGGCTGTCCTGTAGCAAGCTGAGCCTCCTCCCATACTCACATACTCTAGAGAGCTCCCCACCCAGAGCTTGGACGGGCATGCGATGTTACCAAGGAGGTGCTGGCCTCTGGTATGTGAGGGTGGAGACAGCTACAGGCCCGGTAGCAGGAGTCCACACCAGGGGGTCATCCTAACCCCAGCCTGCGACCATGACGGGCGCTGGGGCTGGGCAGCTCTGCAGGCCACCCTGAAAGGCCCTCACTGCTTCTCACAGGGGCCTCGGCGGAGGCAGAAGTTCCCTGGGTCTCAGTTTCCTCACCTTTAAAATGGGCCCATTCACCCCTTCCGACACCCTCTGGCTCACACCCCTTCGGTCAAAGATTTTGGAGGAATGAGGGGTCACAGGCGCTACAGCCAGAAGCCTGCTCCACCTGGAGCACCACAGTCACACACCACGGTGTGACCTCAGGCAAGATGCTTAACCCTTCTGGACCTCTGTTTCCCCTTCCGTAGACTGGGGATAACAGTCATTTCATTCAGGTTCTGGGGAGATTAAAAGATATGTAAAGTGCTCTGCAAAGGGCTAACACAGAGAAAGTTCTCAAGCAACAACCACAGTAATTATGACATGATGGGGCAGTTCTGGTGTCAGAGGGAAGGCTTCCTTGCCACTCCATGGGCCAACTCCAGGGTCGGAGAACGGAGGCCCAGGTAGGGGAAGGCACCACTCTCTCCCGGGGCTCCTGCCCTCCCGCTCCTGTCCCAGTACACGCCACGTGTCTTTGTTCACGGCAGCAACCAGGACATGGAACCCAGCTGGTTTCCTTAATCTCCATGGAGACCGGGAGTCACAGGCGGGTGAAGCGGACTTTGCAGAGGGCGTTTCTGCCGGGCCCGATGCGTGTGGCCCTTGCTGAATGCCGCCAGGCCACTCCAGTCTTCCCTGCGCTCAGCCCACTTTATAAATGGGGAAATGGAGGCTCCAAGAACGGATGGGACTTTCCACAGCTAGGAAGGGGCAGAGAGAGGATTTGAATCTGGGAAGTTGGCCCCAGGGTCCTGCACTCACCTAGCGATGTGCGCCTGCCTGGCTGTGGAAGGCCTCACTGTGGGCGTATCCAGGGCGCTGACAGATCCCCCACTCACCCTCCTGGGTGGACCATCATTCACACTGACCATTGAACCCACATCTCTCATTTGCACACCCAAAGGGCCATGGGCTCACTCCTTCCAGAGGCTGATGATCGCATTTTCAGACAAATGCAACTAGAAGTTCCTTGCCTCCCCTGACTTCCTCAGGAGGCTGGGTCAGCCCCCACCCCCAGCATGTGGCCTGGCCTCTGCAGATGCCCCAGCCCGCCTGAGTCACTGCTATCACAATGGGCCCTGCCTGAATCTCTATGGCCCAGCCAGAGGGGGAACTGCAGAATTCCCCACCACGGAGAGCTCACAGCTCACCAGCCACCAGGAAGAGGACTCCTGCTTCTATCTGCAGATCCAGACCCTCACTCCCCAGCTGTGTGAGCCAGGGCAAGTCACTTCCCCTCTCTTGGCCTCAGTTTCCCCTTCTGTAAGCTGGGGATGATGATGACGCACTGTCTGCCTGACCAGGGGAGGGGCAGCCATGAGGTCAACCATGTAGGTGCTTATAAAAGGCCTGCAGAGCGCGAGCTCGGCGACGGTTTTTATTCACTCCAAGGAGCCCACAGGCCTCTTGCCTTCAAGACAGTGCTGCCCTGGACTCCTCAGCCCAGGCACTAGAGCTCATTCTCTCCATCTCAGTCTCTGTGCTGGGGCTGGGACAGCACCCAACACACCCTTGCTGCACCCAGGCGTCTCACCCACCCCTGCCTGCCTTCAGGCCCTATTTGATCTCATCTCCTCCAAGGCCCTGACCCTCCCTCCTCTGAGCATCCCCTGTCCACTGAGGCCAGTTTTTTCTGGTGTCTTTTCTCCCTCTTGATACTAATACCTGTGCCTGCCATTTCCTGGGCACTGCATGTGAGGTTTTATTTTATGTATTTATTTTTTATTATGGGCAGCCCCCTAAGCCAGAGTAGGCTGAGAGAGACACCCCTGAGATTTTAATCTACCCACATCCTAGGAGGGAGGCATAAGACCTGTTTTATAATGAGAAAGAATGAGGCCCAGAGAGGGTAAATGACACAGCTTATGGACTGTATGCCCACGTACCTGGGGGTGGAGACATTCTCAGGGCTGGGAGGGATGTCTCCTGGTCCAAGCCCTATCTGTTTCTCCAGGCCAGAGGGTCATCTCAGCCAATCTTCCTAGAACCCCCTCTCCTAAATCCTGCCAAGTGTCTCTGCTTGCACCCTTGGTCACTGGGAGATCACGCCCAGCCCCCAGCCCAAACCCAAATGTAAAGCCCATCTTGGAAGCTCTCTCTCCCTCCGCCCCCACCTGGCATCTCAGCCCCTAAATTGGTGCAAAAAAATGTCTTCTTGACGACGTGCACCCACCCACTGCATGCCAGTTTAAAACTGCCTGATGGTTTTTTTTCCACCTTTACTATAAAAAGACACCTTGAAAATGCTGCACTGACATTGGCCTGTCGGTATTCCTTTTGTTTTAAAAATACAAATATTATGGTCATTCATAGGTTGGGGAGAAAGACTTGGGGAAGGAAGGTAGACTCAGCCTGCCCCACCTTGTTGGGTGACGCTGTGCCTCAATTTCCCCCATCAGTGGCACTCAACAACTTCCCAACTGGCTTGCACTCCAAACAGGCTGTGATTTGAGGAAAGGGATCCAAGCTACATGCAATGGAGGCTAATTTCTTCACTCAGTTTCTCTCAAAATATCTTAACTGCCCCAAATACGTTGAAAACAATCAGGGACAAATTTGGGGACTTCTGAGGGCTGCGGGGACCGAGGTTCTCTGCCTCTGGCCTCACACTTCAGCAGCTTCTCCCTTTGGGTTCTCGGGAAGAAGGCGGAGGGCAGAGGGCAAGTCCTGTCAGCTGGGAACCCAGAATGTCGGGAGGCCATCCTGACCCAGGCTCTGGAGTTGTGGGCGGCTCGAGGGATTCCTGCCAGGGCCCAGGGTTCTTCATGAGACCCTCAAGCAGGAGCGAGAGGCTGGGTTTCCAAAGGCCTGGCTGAGCTGCCCCACTTGCAGGTCATTCGGCCCTGGGGTCCTGCCCCATGTGCAGCCCCACCCAGGCCACCCAGTGCCAATGACAGAGAAATCCAGCCAGATGGGACCAGGAGAAAAAAGGATCCTAGGCTCCTGGTTCTCCCCAGACCAAACTTATCCTCTTCCCCAGAGGTACCCCATCACATGCCCCACCCCATGGGTACCAACATCTATCCTGTTGCTGAGCCTGACTCTGGGCAGCTTTCTGCTCCTCCATCCCGTCACTCCCCACCACTGGGGCTGCATCCCAGCCCCCAAATCTGTCCAGAGCCCACCTGCCACCCTCCAAGCCCTCAGCACTGCTGCAGACCAGGCCAGCCATGTCTCCAGAGAACAAGGCCGGCCCCATCTCCCCACTGCCATCTGGCACCCACCACAGAGCCTGGCACACAATAAGTGCTCAAGATATATTTGCGACTGAGTGAAGGAATCTATTCCCGGGAGGCGGCCTCAGCCTCTCAGCCACTCTCCCTCCTCCATTGCTCCTTCTCACCAGCTACCTAGGGGCTTTCTAAAATAATATGTAGAAGAATTGTAGTCATTGCAAACAGGCTCCAGGTACATAAATGATCTCATTTAATACCCCCAACAGCCCTAAGAGGCAGGTATTCACGAGCATTCCCCTTCTGCAGCGGGGAGACTCAGGTGCCTGCTGAGACCACTCCACTTCTCTGGCTAAAACCCTTCACGGCTCCCAGGACCCCAGGATAAAGTCCAGACTCCCCAGGACGGTCTCCCCAGGCCTCCCTGGCCCTTGTGTCATGTGCTTCCCACTCTACTTGCCTGGCCACGCAGACCCCCTCGAGCCCGCTCACAGCCTTCGCACAGGCTGCTCCCTTTGCCTGGACCCCTTTCCTCTTCTCCGGCCTCACCTGGCTTCCTCCTGCTCCTCCGCCCCCTCCGCTGGGCTCCCTCCACCCTCATTCTCCCTTTGCGGCACGCATTGCCCTGTGTATAAGGGCCTGGTCACACATCCGTCCTCGGCTCACCTGCCCAGCCCACAAGAGTAGAAACAAAGTGAGTTGCCATTGGCTCCCCAGGGCACAGCATGGGACTGGGCTCACAATAGGGACTTAGTAAATGTCTATGGAGGTGTCATCTGGGGCTAGAAGTAGGAGATGGTGGGGTGTTTACAGCTGCAGAACAAGCCAGATTAGGCAACTGCTCTCCAGGACCAAGCAGAGACCTGTGCTAATAATGTCCCTTAGAGTAATAACAAGAAGAGCTGCCATCTGCTTGGTGCTTACTGTGTACTGGGTACACTGAGCTGCATTTATCGATTCATCTAGTCCTTAAAACAATGCTTTGGGATAAGGATTGCTTTTACTGTCCCCACTTCACAGATGAAGAAACTGAGGCCCAGAGAGGTTAAGTTCCTTGGCCAAGGTCACACAGCTGGGAAGTGACAAAGTGGGACTTGAACCCAAGCAGCCTGATGCAAAGTCTAGGTTCTGAATCTGTCGCTGCGTAGCTGGCAACAGCCTGGAGCAAGAATAATGATACCTCCCCCACCCCTGCCCATGCTAGAGGCCCAGACCGGGGACCTTGAGCACCTCTGGGAGATACTGCCAAGTGGCACTGGCCTGTGCCCACAGCGGGCACGGCGAAGAGGAGAAGGGTGTGGAAAACACAGGGAGGGTGACCAAGGAAGGCCGCAGCCGGAATCTGTGGCCTTGGCGTGGGGAAGAGGCCCTTCGCCACTCTGTCCTGGGGCTGTGTCCCTGGAGAGGCCCTGTCCCCTTAGGTAGAGAAGCTCCAGCCCCCTCAGCTGGGTGAGTCACTGCACCGAGGGACCGGACCGTGGGAACCAGAATGGTTCTTGCCAGAGGGGGAGGGAACCCTGGGCTGGCCTAAGGAATCCCACAGATCAGCTTACACCAAAGGGCCGAGACACAGGGCCTGAAACTACTGGAGGAAGGCCCTCAGCCCACAGGACACTTCTCTCCATTCAGCGACTCCCCACTGAGACCCCCAGTGCCAAACACAGTTGCCTGCGAGATGAAGCTCTGGGGTGGAGATGGTGGATGAATCAACCATGGCACAGGGCAAGCAGCCCCACCACCCTTTGGACTATCTGCCCTGCTCACCCACCGTGACCTTTACTTTCAGGGTGGCCGGCCAGATGGTGGGCAGTCGTGGGAGACCGACCTCGACCTTGGGAGAAGGAATCTGCATTTTCTCAAAGCCCCAGTGTTGGGCCCGCCCACAGAGGAATGGTTAATCTCATGAAATTCTTGTCACAGCCATGGAGAAGGGACAGGGTGGGGCCCCAAGGAAGGCTTGGGATCACCACAAGAAGGCTGAGTTCTGCATTTTGCTGATGGAGATGCAGCTTCCTAAGGGAATGGCAGGCAGTGGAGCTGAAGTGGGCTCGCCAGACTCAGATGGGTGGAGGGTGTGGGAAAGGCCCCAGTGTCATTCTGGGGCCTCATTCCTCAAGGTGAACCATGGGGATCAACAGACCCAGCTCCCAAAGCCAGTGAGGAGCAATCCCTTGCCATGAACTTCCTTTAAGGGAACCACACCAAGTCCCCTCCCGCACCCTTGTCATGTCAACACACATGCTGATTCCGTCAACCTGGCCCCCCTTGCTACTGCCCAACCCAGCCTCAGACACCTGGGCCCCATGCCCGCCTGTACTCCTCCTCATTCCCCACTGAGCCCCACGGCCCTCTCCTGCCCCCAAAACACCCCTGTTCACATCCCTCCATTCTCCTGGCCCTGGCATCTGCCCACCCCAGCTGCCTGGGACGCCCCCAAAACACACGCACTCTGAGATCCAAGTCCAGAAGGCAGCAAAGGCTGGGCATTAAAAACACAGATGCTGAGGCCAGACAGGCTGGATTCAAATCCACCTCCGCTAGCGCCCAACTGTGTGATCCTCAGCAAGTTGCTTAACCTCTCTGTGCCTGTTTCTTCATCTGTAAAATGTGATGAGAATAGAGGCTACCTGAGAGGGTTGTTCTGAGAACTGGGAATTGTGACATGTGATGCCCCTAGCTGGCACTCCACAAGTGCTATTGTTTACCCCAGACTCCCACACCTGGTACATACTAGGTGCTCAGGAAATATTTGCAGAATAGGTGAATAAAAGTTGGCCTCAGGCACACACCTGTTTGCCAACCATGCAGCCTCCTCAGAGTACCGACTCATGCCCAAATACCTGCGTCCCCTGCCACGCACGTCCCACTGCACACCTAGCCCTGTCCCGTTGTACCAGTGTCTGTGCAGTACACCTGTCTGCCCTGTGCGTCTTCAGGCCCCAGCTTGCTGGCACACAAGTCCATGCAGACATCTGCAGGGCCCCGGTGCACACCTGTGTGCCTCCTTGCACACCTGCCACACCCATGCACCCATCACCAACGTGCAATGGTAACACTGACAGGCTCACGCAGTGGCCCCAGAACACAACTTTGGTCAGGCATGCAGTCACTTACTGCGCCCTCAGCATGCACCTGTGACCCTCACGTGCATACCTGGGCTTTATGCGCACCTGGGTACCTGTGGCAACTTGGACCCCTCCCAGTACGCCTAGGTATGCGCGCCCATGAGCCGGCACTCACTTGAGTCCCTGCACATGCCCACCTGGGCCATACAGGTGCCAGTAGTACCCCTCGGGGGACACCTGTATTCTCGCGTGCACACCTGGGTTCCACGTACATCTGGATCTCTGCGCGCTCCCACCTGTGACCCACTCAGCTCACGACCCGCTCGGTTCCCGCCCGCCCCCGCCCCCGCCCCCGCCGCCGCCCCCGCCGCCGCCGCCGCCGCCGCCGCCGCCGCCGCCACCGCCCGGGTGTACCTGGATGTTGAGCTTGCGCTCGCAGGCCGGCCCCGTGCCCTGCACCACGCTGTCGAGCACCGCCACCACGTCGGGCGCCGGTTCCACGAAGCAGGCGGTGCGCGCAGCTCGGATGGCGGCTCGCACGTCGGCGAAGCGGAAGGCGCAGAGTGCGGCCGGAGCAGCGCGGGCCGCGGGGGACCCCTGGGGCCGCTCGAAGACAGCAAAGAGCCGCTCCCGGGCTGGGAAGACCGACACCAGGCGGCTGTAGAGGTCGCCGCGGCCCGCGCCGCCCGCGCACTGCAAGCCCAACTGGATGTAGGACTCGGTGAGCTTCTTGGCGTCGCCGCCGGCGCCGTGGGGCAGGCAGATGCGCGCCAGCAGGCTCCGCGCCTGGCTCTCCTTGTCGCCCGCGCGCGCCTCGCTGTTGAGCGCCAGGTACGCGTAGGACTGTGCACCCGGCGGCGGGTCGGACGGGTGCAGGAAGGCGCTCACGAAGCCCAGCTTGTGCTGCTCCTTGGCGCCCTGCTTGATCTTGAGGATGTTGTCGTCGGAGGGGTTGAGGTCGAAGGTGAAGAGCTTGGCCAGGTCGCCGCGCGTGTCCAGGGAGCGGATGGCGATCTCGGGCGTGTTCTCGAAGCGGTGGTCCTCCAGGCTGCGGTTGCGCGGGAAGAAGGAGCTGCCGTAACCGGTGTACGTGGCGCCCACGAGCAGGCGGCTGCCCCCCGCGCCCGCGGCGGGAGGCAGAACTAGCCCCACGGTGGACGCGTTCGGGTGGTTGGCCGCCACGTTCAGCATGCTGGGGAACACCGTGACGGGCTCGGCGGGCGGCGCGGCGGGCGGGAAGCGCACGGCCACGGCCGAGATGTTGCCCCGGCGCCGCAGCTGGCAGAAGCCCTGGTAGATGGACCCGCACACGACTACCAGGCCCTGGCCGGGGTCCAGCTGCAGGATCTTGTTGTAGTTGTCCGTGAGGCGCCGCGGGTGCTCGCACGAGGCCTGCGGCAGCTGCGGAGCGTGACACAGCGGGCTGTCGGGCACCGGGCCCACGGCCGCCTCGGCCTCCAGGCTCAGGTTGGCGCCCGACAGCTGATAGAGGCGGTTGACGGCCGCCAGGTACACGGTCCCCGCCGCGCCGTCCAGGGCGAAGTTGTTGGTGGGCGTGGGCGAGGGGAACCGACGCTGGATCTCCAGGGCGCCGGCCCGCGCCGCCCCCAGGAGCAGCAGCAACAGCAGCGGCACCGGGCACCGCGGCGGCGTCTGGAACGGCGGGGGGCTGGCGGCGGCGGCCCGGGCGCTAAGGGGTGCGCCGCCCGCGGCGCGAGGAGCCATCCGGGCGTGCGCGGGCTGCGCGGCGCGGCGAGTGCATGGGGCGAGGCGCGGCCGGGAGCCGGGAGCCCGGAGGCGGCGGGAGGCGGGGGGCGGGCCCGGGCCGCGAGGCGCTTCCTGCCCGCGCCAGCCGCCCCCGGCCCCGGCGCCCGGGCCCGGCTCAGCCTCGCCGCGCAGCCCGGGGGCGGGGCGGGGGCGGCTCCGCTGCGGACACGCCCTCACTCCCCGCCCCGGCCCCGCCCGCCCCCGGGACCCCCGCCTGCCCCTGGCCGCCCTGGGCCACGCCCCGCCGTCCGCGGGTCCCGCCGCCCGCGCCCTCCAGGACCCGCCCGCGGCCCCAGGGTCTCTCCCCGTAGCCGCAGCCGCCGTCGCTCGCTCTCCTCGCTCTTTCCTCCCACTTGGCCGCTTGGCCTGCCTCGCTCGCGCCTGTTTTCTCTTTTCCGCCCTCTCCCCCACCCCGTCTCTCCCTCTCTCTGCGTCTCTCGGTCTCTGCGTCTCTCCGTCTCTGTCCCCACCCCAAACTCCGCGCGTGTGGCGCTTCTCCGGGTTCTGCCTCTGCTTCTCCTTCTCCCTCCGACTCCGCTTCGCTCTCCAGTCCCTGGCAGCCCCGCCCCCGGCCCTTTCTAGTCTCCTTCTCTCTCCTGCTCCGTTTTTCCGTCCCTGACGCTCGCTCCCTCTCTCCGTGGCTCCCTCTGCCTCCCCCTCGGACCCTCCGTCCCTCTCTCGGTCCCTCTGAGCTCCCCTTTCCTTCTCCCTCTGCCTTCCCGAACCCTGTGTCTCCCCTCTACACTCAGCCTCCCTCCACCACCTTTCTCAGGCACTGTCCAGGCCTTCGCTCCCCCGGTGCCGGCCAGTCGGGCCCCCCAGACCCCATAATCTGTCCCCCAAACCCCAGACCCATAAAAGGGATTTACAAGTGGCAGGGCCAGAGGGACCAGTGCTCAGGGTCAGATATATAAATGAGGAAAACATGGAGAGAGGAAATAGTTCCAGCCAGTGGCCCACAACCGATAGCCAGAGCAAGGCCTTGGTCCTGGAGCCCACAGTTGCCTCCTGTGGAGACCCAGCCGCACCCCCACCCCTGGCACCCCCGCCAGGCACTTTCCCTGACATCCTCCCAGGCCTAGTGGAAGATTAGTCCCACAAAAGCCGGCACTGGGCAGGGTTCTTGATCTCAAAAGCAGCGTTAGGGGCAGGCAGCCTGGTTCCAAGGTCACAGCCCTGTGAGGACCATACGCCGCGGCTGTTTTACGGGGGTGCTCACACAGGGCTAGCCCGTGCCAGACACTGTGCCAAGCACTTGCCATGTACGGGCTCTCTTTTTCCTCACAGATTCCCCCGAGGCGAGCGCTATTGGTAACCCATCTTCCAGATATGGAAACCAAGGCTGAGGGGAAGGGACTGGCCCAAGATGCACAGCTCATGAGGAGCAGAGCTACAGTGTTTGAAAGCAAAAGCCCTTCAGCTCCGACCTCTCAGAACGGGGCCTCCCATCAGACCCCCAGCTTCCACAGGGTGCCCGGTGGGCCTCACTCTGAGAGTAGCGGGACCTCATTTTCCTCTTTCCCACCCAACCAGGAAGGAAGGGCAGGGGTGTCTGTGCACCATGGGGCAGGCAGGAAAGGCTGGGCCTGCAGCCGCCCCCCACTTCCCTCAACACCCTCGCCTTCCTGCCATCCTGCCCGCCTTGTTCCAGACCCCTCAGCCCTGGTCTGGCCACTGCTTTGATGGCCGGGAGTGTTGAGCTGCAGGAAATTGGAGGCCCCCTCCCAGGCCCATCCACCCACCAAGAGCCACTTAGGGGACTGCCCGTGGGACTGTGTCCCTGTCTTCCTCTCTGGATGGAGAAGGCGCACATCGTGCCACCCGTGGGGGCCAACTGCAGAGCCCAGCAGGGGTGCATGGGGCCTGCCTCCATGCCTCTCCTCCTCACTCACATCCTCAGTGCCCCCACCCCAGTCCATCCGCTGGTCTCTCTGTCTTATCTCTCTCTCTCCTGCCCCCACCCATCTCTGTTCCTATCTGTCTTGCTCCTCCCGTTCACTCTCTTTGTCTCTCCTTCTCTCAGTGTCTTGCCCCCTTCCCTTTCCACTCTTCATCTGTCTCTCTGTGTCTCTATCTCTGTCTCTCTCTCTGTCTCCCTCCCTATCCCTCACCCCCGCTCCCTCTCCAGCCCCTCCTCTCTTCCTTCCTGTCTCCCGCTCATCTGGTTCATCTTGCTGCATCCTGCAGCTCCCCCCACTGAGCCCTGAGGATAATGCTCAGTGTTGTCTTAGACCAGCCTGTGGTGATGATCCTGGGCACTTGGGACACAAGCTCCCTGCCAAGCTGAGCAGTGGGGTTTAGGAGCTCTCTAGGTGAAGGGTATTCGGGTCTGAGTATCCTCACATCAACTGGAGGTGAGAAGTGCTGTGTGGTCTTGTGCAAGGCACTCACCCTCTCTGAGCCTCAGTTTCCTCAACTGTAAAATGAGGACAATCATAGCAGAACACCTGCCCCTGGGAGGGTGTGAGATGGAGAATATAACATAACAGGTGTCAAGCACAACAAGGCTCTTAGCAAACACCAGTTTCTCCCCGTCTTGTGGCAGTGAACCATGACCCCTGAAGCCCATGTTAGAGCCAGGAGTTGGGGTGGGGGGCATTGCAACTAAAGACCAGGGCTCCACCTCCTGTCCTGAGCCCCAATGTGGCTAGCAGAGCCACCAGACGGTGAGAGTGAATCCTGTGCCCAGCACTGCCCTACCAGATCTTACACCATCCTTGCAGCCAGCTGACTAGGCTGTGGTCAGCAAACCCATTTCACAGATGGGGAAACTGAGGGGCATTAGCAAGGTAAGGATTCAAACCCAGATCTGCCTCCACATCTTATGATTTCTCCCTTCTACCCATTAGCTGGGAGCACCATCAGGCCAGGATGGCTCATGGTGGCAGCCCCTATACCCCTGGCTGGGCAGAGGAGGTGCTGACAATTACTGGCTGAATGAATGAATAAAGGAAGGAACAAACCACACCTTCCCTGGCCTTACTAAGATGCAATGAGGTGTTCTTCCAGAGGGAATTTTGGAGGGAACCAAGGGGAGATGAAAGGTACTCAGGAGTGGGGATTAGGTGGGACCCAGCAATAACTAACTTGGAATGAACTAACCCAGAATAGCCAGACCTAGTTGGTTATTCACACTGCAATTTGGGCCTTTTTCAGTTTTTGTTCAAGTCTGATTATATCAAGGAAAAGGTCTTGGTTTGAGGCTAACATGTCTTTAATGACTGTAACATTTGTCACTGTCTCTTTTTAATAGAGAGAAGGTCTCAAACTCAGGGCTGTTGACATCAGCGTGCTAGAATGTACTGATAGCGCTTTGTTTTCTTTGTACTTGCCGTTACTTTCTGGTTTTGGCAAGTGCTACTGGTTTTCCATGTACAGTAATGATGTAAAGCTTCCTTGATAAATGCATTGATTGAAGTCCTTTAAAAGTGAGTTAAAGACAAATGTGAAATAGGTGAGAATCCAGATGCCACCAAAATGCCTGAAATTTGGGAAATGTCCAGCAGTGCCTTTGAAGACGAGGACCTGGTGGCCGAGTCAGGGCAGTCTTGCTTGGGGCACGGTGGTCAACGGCTATGCTGGCTCGGAGAAGGCGGGCCTGGGCCTTCCACCCCACTGGGTGGGCTTCCCACCCTGTCCTGTCCATTCTCACCTCTGACTGCCCAGGGCAGAGCTGTGAGGAGACAGAGGAAATGTTTTTCTTCTTCAATTGGAAAAAATAACAGTGGGGCCAGGGTTGCGCTGGGAGGAGGGGGCTCCTGCCCTCCCGTCCCTTGGGCCTGGCCTCTGAGAACGTTTCCTTGCAGGAAATGCCCCTGCAAGGTTAACGCTTTAGAGCACCGCCTCAGCCACAGGAAGGTGCTGGAAACAAGAGTCCTAGGGACGGCTTGGCAATCCAGCCATGGGCCTAGGTGGTGCCGGGAGCCATCACTGCTGCTTCTCGGGGGCTGGACCCGTCTCATTTCCCTGTGGGAGCAACCCTGCGGGGGGGGTCTTAGCAACCCCCCTTTTTTTTTTAAATTATACTTTAAGTTCTAGGGTACATGTGCACAACGTGCAGGTTTGTTACATATGTATACAGGTGCCATGTTGGTGTGCTGCACCCATTAACTTGTCATTTACATTAGGTATATCTCCTAATGCTATCCCTCCCCCTCCCCCCACCCCACGACAGGCCCCAGTGTGTGATATTCCCCATCCTGTGTCCAAGTGTTCTCATTGTTCAGTTCCCACCTATGAGTGAGAACATGCAGTGTTGGTTTTCTGTCCTTGCGATAGTTTGCTCAGAATTATGGTTTCCAGCTTCATCCATGTCCCTACAAAGGACATGAACTCATCCTTTTTTATGGCTGCATAGTATTCCATGGTGTATATGTGCCACATTTTCTTAATCCAGTCTATCATTGATGGACCTTTGATCAACCCACTTTTGCAGATGGGGACACTTAAGGTCAGAGTGGTGTGCCACTGGCCTGCAGCTGCACAGCCTCCAGGCGTCCAGGCCCTGCTCTCAGCCGCTGCATCCCTGTGCCCCTTGCTTGGAGCTGAGAGGCCTGACCCTAACCATCTGCATGACCACGGCGGCGCCACTGCTTCTTGGTCCTCAGTTTCCATATCTGGAAAGAGGAGCATGATCTGCCTCCGTGGGCCGCTGTGAGGATGGGGCACGTGTGTGTCATCATGAAGTGTGAAGTCTGCTGACTTCCTGCCCTAGAGCCTCAGCTCCCATGTGGGCTTCTCCAGCCTATCCTCTGAACCCCTCAGGAGGGCTCCCTCCACCCAGATGATGATTATCAGGGAGATCACCTCCTTTAATCACCCACCCAAGGGTCTCGAGGGCCTGCGTGATCATTCCTTCCCCTCTCCTCCTGAGCGTAGACACTAAGGCTCAGAGAGGCCTAGAGGCCCACCCGAGGTCACACAGCAAACAGGTGGCAAAGTGAGCCCTGCCCCGCTGCCCCTCCACACTGCATCTCCTGTCTTTGCCATCGTGCCCCACTAGTGTGGCTCGGGGGGGGCGGGCTGACCCTCCAGTGGTGGCACCGACAGGAGACAGTACCCCTCTTGACCGTGTTTCCAGACAGCAGTGCTGTGGCTTCTCCACTGTGGATGCCACTGGGGAAACCTCGAGGCTTTGCCACCCTTCACATTCTAGGGGCCTCTCCTGGCCCCTGAAGTGTTCCCTCTCTGCCTCTTCTGGAGGAGGAGGCGACCTTCCAGGTCTGGTTTCCGGGCCCAGGAGAGATGGCCTGACCTGGCCCTCAAGCCCAGCCCCCAGGGTGGTTCCTCTCATCTCTGTGTCCCCGTGGGGCTGGAGGAAATGGTTCTCATTCCTGCGTGTGAACGACGCCCTCTCCCGACTCTGGGCAGGTCCTTGCCCTCTGTGCTCAGGGGACTCATGGGCCGGGGTGGGGACCCGGAGCCCCGTGTGCTCACTGGGAGCGCCTGGCCTGCCGAGCCCCCGCATGGCCCCTTTGTGCTCTGTGAGTTGGATAATGGGCGGCATTCTCAGACGTCCAGTCATGGGTCTGGGCCCGTGAAAGGACCCGGGCAGCTCCACACTGAGGCCTCTGTCCAGCAGAAGCCGCAGAGGGGCAGGGCCGCCGCGGGGGCCCCCACCCACATTCCCTGGCTGCCATCTCCAGGCGACAACCGCCTGAGTGGGCTGGGAGGCAGGCGCTCCCTGCACAGACAGTAGGTGCTTAATGACCACATCCCCAATGACAGGAGCTACAAGGAGCAGGGAAAGCCGAGGGCTGATGAGGACTGGGCGTTGTGTGGGTTGAGCACCTTCTGTGTGCTAAACATTTGCCAGCCAGTCCTTACAAAAGCCATCAAACAGCTGTGCTGCTGACCCCATTTGATAGGTGCATAAATTGAGGCTCAGGAGATGAGGCCCTGGTCCTGGATTTGAACCAGTGTCTGTCTGACCATGACTAATCCAGTGGATGTTGAGTGAGAACCTACTGTTTGCCTTAGGGACACAACAGTGACCACACCCCGTGGCAGGAGGGCTGAGGGAATACACAGGGGCAGATCAGATAGCCAGGCCAGCAGGAGCACATGGGGCAGGCTTATGGCCGTGTACAACGTCACTGAGAATCCAGGATGAAGGCCGTCTTCACAAGGGAGGGACTGTGAGGCCCACCTACAGAGGAGGGGACTGAGGCCCCACAGGAAGCAACTTGCCTGGGGCCACCGAGCCGCCCAAGTTGGAGCTGGGATTTTCACTGAGGTCTGGCTGTTCCCTGTTCTCCAGGGGTGGAGCCCAGTGAGGGGCAGGTGGGACCCCAGTCGAGGCTGTGGAGTCATCATCCTGTGGCCCTGGATCTGGGTTCAGATCCCAGCCTCGTGCTGCCTGTGTGACAGGTGAGTCTCTTCCCCACTCCAGGCCTCCATTCCCACACCTGTGTAATGGGTATGAGAGCCACTGCCTCTGCAGACTGTGGGGATGAAATGAGGTCATCCCTGTAGGACATTTAGCCAGCCCCTGACTCATGGCAAATAGTCAGTGACATTTGCTTCCAATCATTGGAGGGGGAGGCGTTGCTGCTCCCACTATCCCCCAGCTCTGACTTCCCAGTGCTTCCCTGCCCTGCCCTCGGGATGGACGGAGCAGGCCTGGCTCGTGTTTTATCAGATGCACACAGGCCAGCTCTTCTGCCCCCGCCCCCGTCAGGGCTTCACATCAAGACCCTTCCTGCCCCCTCCAGACCTGCACCCTCCTCTGGACCTCAATTTCCTCTTCTGCAAAATGAGATGAGGCCTCTGGCTTCCAATAGAGTTGGCTGATTAAGTTTGGTCTTTGCTGACAGCAGGGGCTGGGTCTTTCCTCAGTGGCTCCCTGGAGTCTGTCACTTAGTGGGTGCTCCCCCAGGTACCTCAGCCTCCTCAGTGCCCCCCGACCCCCACCCCTGCAGAGCAAGTGCATGAGCTTATGCTTCATAGCAGGTACCAAAACAACGGACACTTCTAGTGCCCTTCTATGGGCTAGGCCCAGTTCTAAACACCTTGCATATATTAATGTATTTAAACCTCACAATAACCCTACCGTGAACATACCTATTTACAGGTAGGGAAACTGAGGCAGGAGGTGAGGTGACTTGCCTGAGGTCACCAGCTAGTACGTGGTAGAACCTGGATTCCAGATTCCTTGTTCTTTTTTTTTTTTTTTTTTTTTTGAGACGGGGTCTTACTCTGTCGCCCAGGCTGGAGTTAAGTGGTGCGATCTCAGCTCTGCAACCTCTGCCTCCTGGGTGCAAGCGATTCTCCTGCCTCAGCCTCCCGAGTAGCTGGGATTACAGGCACACACCACCACGCCCGACTAATTTTTGTATTTTTAGTAGAGACAGGGTTTTGCCATGTTGGTCAGGCTGGTTTCGAACTCCTGACCTTGTGATCTGCCTGCCTCGGCCTCCCAAAGTGCTGGGATTACAGGTGTGAGCCACCGCACCCGGCCTGAGTCCTGTTCTTAATGAACTTGAGTCTCCATGGCCCCAGGCCCCAGTGCCAATGGGCCCCAAGGGGTTCTCTTAAGTCTTGGGCTGGCACATATACCCCACTTCAGACCTGTTTCTACCCTGTAAGGCTTCCTGGCTCCCTTTATGCCCCAGTAAACTTCTGAGAACTGTTTTCTCACCTTCGATGCTTCCTGAGATATCTGGATGGGAATGAAGCCATCCTTGGAAGCCTCAGGGAGGCCGGGCAGGTGTGGGCTAAAATCCAGGTGAGCCTGCTTCCCGACCAGGCCTTTCCCTTCCAGTGGCCCCAACCTCACCACTTGGTTCCAGCCAACTCAATGGGGACTGACAAGGCCCCACTCATCTTTTGAAACTGCTGCTGGGTCTGGAGAAGGAAGGGCTGCCTGCAGCAGGGTGAGTGCCTGTCACGAGTATGCAAGCAGCAGACCCTAGACATGGCCCCACCTCGGACCAGCTGCACGATTCTGAGAGCCCACTCCGACCAAGCACGTGCTGTGTGCCGAGCACACTCCACACTGGCACAATCCCAACCGCTCTAGGATGGGGCAGCGCAGGGGCCCTCACCCATACGGTCATACACAGGGCGTACAGGAGAGGCTGGCATGGGTGAGCAGGGTCCCGGAATACTGTGGTCTTACTGGTCTGATGGCCTACATGAGCCCCTAAAGAGAACCCAGTGTCCAGAAAAGGTGTTTCCTCTCTTGTTTTCTGAGTGAACTTTTTGTATCCCTCAAGACCCAACCCAATTTCACCTTCTCTGGAAAGTCTTTCCAAGTGAACTCCTAGGCCTCCCTCAAGACCTAGTCTAAAGACCTTCTGAGAAGACTTCCTTGAGCCTCAAAGCAGTATTAGGAGTTCCTCCACCCACTTAGAGCTCCTCCCATCAAACCTCATATCACCCAGTGCGAGGGCACGTGTCTTCCCCAGTGCACTGGGAGCGCTTCCAGGGTGGAACACACGATCACTACTAATAAATGCTGGGCTGGGCAGATGGCTGCCAGCAACACCCCAGGACATGCCCCCCCAGCAGGCAGGATGGTCATGTTGGCTGCTGGAGACCCCCTCCCTGGGCAGTGCCAGGCAGATGCTGCCAAAGCGATCTCCCTGTCCCCACTGTCCATTGGCCCTACTGACTGCCCCTCATAAGAGCAGGCCACATCAGCCCTCCCACACCTCCTGCCTCATCTGGGACACTCACTGGCCCTCAAGGTGACCGTTCACACCTGATTCCTGGTGGAGTTCTGAGGGTCCTGTCCCTCATCTCATGACACACAAGCAAAACCCTGGGCGGAATAGAACACTGAGGGTCATTCTTCTCCCTCCCTCCCTCCCTCCCTCCCTTCTTCCTTCCTTTCTCCTTCCTTCAGAAAGAACCCTTAACTAAGCACCTACTATGTGCCAGGCACTGGGATATCATAGTGAGCCCACAAGCATGGTCCTTGTCTTCAGCCCTACCCCAGGGGGCAAATAATCTTTAACCAAATAACTCAAATAATTACACAACCACAAAGAGCCACCCATCTTACAAAGGAGCCATACCAGGTGGTTCTGGAAAAGTTTCTCCCAAGGGGACTCCAGCCCACCTTCCTTGGGCCCCTGGGGCTAAGATCTGCAGGATGCAGCAGAGTCAGGAGGGTGAAGAGAGCCTTCCAGGCAGGGCACAGCAAGGGCGGAGCCCTGGAGGACAGAGGCCCGTGTGGGCAGAGCAGAGGAGGGTGAGAGGTGAGCAGAGGAGGGTGAGAGGCCAGCAGCAGGCTGGTGGAGGATCCAGGGCTCGTTCTTGGGGGTGTTAACTTTGAGAGGGTCCTAACCACCAGCCCAGCCTCTGGGCACAGGGGCTCCACTGGGTGCGGGTTCCCCTTGGCAGCCACCACAGGGATTGTTTATCTGTGCACGCTCACAGAAGTGGGAGCTGCCACCCCAGGCTGATGGCTCTGAAGGGGGAAGTACCTTCCCAGAGCTGTCCAGGAAGGGCAGGGGCCACAGCACATGGGCCGCAGCACACTGGCCCAGCTCCCAGCCACCAAGAGAGAGGCATTAGGGGTCCCGCCCTGTAGTGAGCTTCTTGCACAGCCTGTACCAGCCTGTGAAAGCCCCTGTCTCAGGGATACCCCATTGTGTGTGTGCATGTGGGCATGAGGGGGTGGTCTGTGCAAAGATGGGGTGCCGTGCATGTGAGGAGGGGTATAATGTGTGTTCGTGTGCATGGGGTGCATATTGGGGTCACATGCACACACATGGGAATTCCTGGTATGTGGTGGAGGTGGCTGTACAAGCCAAGGTCTGCACGGGCAACGGGCTGATGGAGTGGACTTGCACGAGGGCTGTGGCTGGAAGCCAAGGCCTGCCGGGGCCCAGGGTCTGTGGTTCATGCTGGGGATTTGGGCCTTGGAGGCTATCGGGACCTTTTCTGTCAGGGCCTCTGACAGGTCCTGATGCCCTGTGGCTGAATGAGGGCTTCTTCATGAAACACGCGATTTTATAGTCAATCTCCAAGAGCCTGATCTCTGCTTTGGAGGCCTCGGCCTGACCTTGGGTGGCCCTGGATGATCCAGTCTCTGATCTGAGGTGGTCTAGCCTCCAACCTTGAGTGGTCCAGCTTCTGGCCTTGCGGGGATCAGCCCTTAAGCTAGGGCAGCCCAGCCTGTGAGTAACACTCACTCTGGATTTCCCTGGCCAGAGTCCTCTCTGTGGAGGAACTTGGGACCAGTTCTTTAGGGAGTTTTGGGTGACATCATCCCTCCTTACTCAAGAGCAGCCTTACGAGAACGACAGCTGGGTATCTCAGGATGAGCCACCCTCTTTCCCCTGTGGCTTCCCCTGTGACTTCCCCACTCCTACTTAGACTCTGAGTCCTGAAGGCCCAGAAGTCCCTGAGTCCCCTAGTCAGTGTGGGATTCAGTCCTACCAGGCCCCTGAACTTCCCTCCTGCCTTCTCCCCCTGGATAAGTCTCCTAGTGTCTCCAAGATTTGGATCTGGCTGCTCCTCTTCCAGGCAGCCTTCTCAGCTCTCACAGGCTGGGTTAGGCTTCCTCCTCCTCTACCCCCACAGTTCCCTGGACTCCCCCCCATCCAAGCACCCACACCAGGTGACGCTGTCTCTGTTGCTCTGGCTCCTCTGCCAACCAGGAGGCATCTGAAGAGCTAAGTCTTTTGGGAACATACCTATGTCCCCCCATCACTAGGCAGAAGGTTAAACTCTAAGCAGGCTCACGAGAGTGAATGAACACATGAAGGAACAAATGAGAGAGGAGATGAATGAACGTCCTCCCAACATCTTCTGGGCTGGTGCCCACTCCTGTGTAGCCTCCAGGGCAGCCAACGGGGAGGCAGCTTTGACCTTCTCCCCTGGCCTCCTCCTGCGGTATCCCCACCTGCCACTCACCCACCTGTCAGGGAAGGTGGCCACCCACACCCTGGCCCGAGAAGGGTTTGTGTCTCTAAAATACAGGTTTTCCAGGGAGGACGTGACTTAGCTGGGATGAGATGTACAGGACAGTCATGCCAGTCTCACCTCCATTCCCCCAGCTCACAGCCCCTGGCGGGCAGGAGGAGGCACTTTGGGGTCCCCATGCAACATAGGAGGCTGTGGAGCCAGAAGGATCTGGGTTCAAATCCAGCTTTGCCCCCTCTGCACGGTGGGACCTTGGACAGAGCCTTTTTCCCATCTGCAAGTCTGGGGTGAGGCTGCACCTTGGCGGCTCACAGGAGCCCAGTCATCCCTGGCACAGCCCCCAGGGCATGGCCGAATCAAGACTACGAGGTCTGAGGTGGAAACATACTTTCGGAGTCAATGCAGCTAATGCTTCCTGAGGCCACTGTGAGGACCCTGACAGTCACCCTCAGTGAGATGGGGGCCGAGGAGGGTGCTGGGCTGGGAGCTGTTGTCCCAGCACATGGCGGGAGATGCTGTGGGAGGGGGAGGCAGAGGCAGGAGACCCCAGGGAGGGCAGGTGAGACAACCATGAGGGTGGTCAGGCAGAGAAGGGCATCCTTTCACCAACAAGTCCTGCGGCCTCGGGGGTGGCAGCTCCTGGGGCCTTCTGAGCCCACGTCAGTGTCTTCCTCGATCCCTTGTAAGTTGTAGATGGTGCTCTGTCACCCGCGGCCTGCCGCCCACCCCAATGTGTGTCCCCCAAAATGTGAATGGGGGGCTGTGGCAGTGGCAGGGCTAGAGGCTCAAATGCAAGTAAGTGTCCTAAACCGAGGCTGAGATCCCCCACAGTCCCACCCTGCATGTCCCCAGTCCACCACCCCACCCAGCTGCCCAAGGCAGAACCCGGGAGGCACCTGGATGCCCCGTCCCTTCCTCCCACCTGTCCAGAGGTTGCTTCCCAATCACCCCTGCTTAGACTCTGAGTACTAAAGGCCCAGAAGTCCCCGAGTCCCCTAGTCAGTTTGTCCCTTTTAGCCCCAAGACTACTGTACCCGTCTGAGCCGTCACCTCCCGCCTGGACCTCCCCTCCCACTTCCTCTCTCTGCTGCCCTCCTCCTTTCCTCTCCTCAAATCACTTTTCCTGTGGGACATTTTCAAGCTGCAAATCTGGTTGTGTTGTTTTTCTCCAACTTCAAGTCCTGCAAACGCTCTCAGGGTAAAGCCAGGTCCCTTCGCCCAGGTTCCCATCTCCATGGCGGCCCCACCCACTCCAGTCATACCTGCGCTCCTACTGCCTCCCACCAGGCCTTCGTCATTACTGTCCCCCTCGCCTGCGACCACCTGTACTTGCCCCCCAGCCCATGAACACCCCATGCATCCGGCTCAGCTCGAGGGTCCTCCGGCTGAGGGCTGCACCCCGCCTGCCCCGGTGGCTCAGCTGTCCTCATGTGCTCTGCACGGCAGCTGTGTCGTTTGATTAATGTCTGCAGATGGCACAGGGCAGGGTCCTCCTCTGTCCCGTCCACCGCTGGGACCTGAGGGCCAGACACTGCAGGCGGATGCTCCTCCACCTGTGAGCACAGGGTGGGGGTAGAGCCCCCGGCCCGTCCCACCATCCAGGGGAGGCTATTTCCAGCTCCCAGAAGTAGGAAGTGAGTCAGAGCAGGGGCAGGCGGCCGCCGGCACTATGGACGAGACGGCTGAGGCCTGCACAGAAGGCTGGACCACCACCCAGGGTGGCAGGAAGGAGGCCTAGAGGAAGAGGATAGGAGGGAAGACCCTCTCCCCAGCAAAACAGGCAGTCCTGTGGGGCCCCTGCGGAAGCCGGTGACGTCAGCACAGATGCAGCCACCAGGCCCATTGTCCTGCCACACCTGGGGCCCACCAGGAACAGCCTCCAGCCCAAACCCTCCAACCCAGTGGACACCCGTCCTGGGCCACTGCACAGGCTGGGCCTGCTGTGATCTCATTCACTGTCCACATGAGCACATGAGCAGAGGCTCTCCCTGGCCCCGTTTTCCAGAAGGCCAAAGAGAGGCCTTGAACCCAGCTCTGTGTGGTCATGGAGATCTCTCTGGCTTCTAAGCCTCAGGGGGTACAGGAGGCCCAGGGGACTCCAAAACTGCTCCAGAGGCAGCCACCACCAAGTCTGGAGCAGGCTCAGGGAAGGGGGCACAGACCTGCCAGGCCAAGGTTCTAGTCCTGGCTCAGTCTCTATCTGAAAACAGGGCCAGCCAGGTTCCCCTTCCCCGCCAGGCCTCAATTTCCCCATCCTCACTTGAGAGGCTTGGCTGGGCAGACTGAGTCAAAGCCAGGGGCTGCCTGGGCAGGGGGCTCAGGGGAGTCTCTGGGGACCAGGGTCCCTCTTCTTCCCTGCATCACAACCCGGGGCTCCAGGGACCCCAAGGATAGAATTGGCCGGGCAGCAGGGGAGCAGCACCCAGGGAGCCTCCATCCCAGAAAAGAGGCGGTGCAGGCCAGCCACGGGCAGCCCAGCTCAGGGGCACCTTCACATCCTCAGCTGGACCCATGTCACCACCACTGCTGCCTCTCCATTCTCACTTCCCTTTTGGTGCCAGAGCTGGGAAACCCCTGCCTCAAAAGGATCTGGGCTTGGATGGGCTGTGCAACTAGATGGGCACCCTGAGGCCTGGCCACCGAGGGTGGGCAGCCCCAGGACATGGGGCCAAGGAGAGGCAGAACCACACAGGACAGACCCACAGGAGCATTGTTGGGTTATGACCTCTAGTCTAGGGTAGGGCGGCTGGGGGGCGGTAGAGTTTGTTTTTAAATTTTTAAAAATTTTATGTAGAGACGGGGGTCTCGTGATGTTGTCCAGGCTGGTTTTAAACTCCTGGCCTCAAGTGATCCCCATCCTTGGCCTCTCAAGGTGCTGGGATTATAGGCGTGAGCCACTGCACCCAGCCAGTTTTGAAGTTTTTCTTTTTTTGTGTCTGAATTTTCTAAGTTTTCCTCAAAGACTATGTATTATTTCTGTTAAAAAAAAACATGGAGGCAGAACGAGGTGGCACATGCCTGTGGTCCCAGCTACTCAGGAGGCTGAGGTGGGAGGATTGCTTGAGCCCAGAAGGTCCACGGTTCAGTGAGCTATGATCGCACCACTGCACTCCAGCCTGGGTGACAGAGCGGGACCCTGTCTCCAAAACAAAAAGCAGAGGGGAAAGCGATGGGTTGGGGGACCTGGATTTTTACAGGGAGGTACAGCTGTGACCCCGGGAAACGTTGGCCACTATCTGATGGACATTGGTCTTAGTGTCAGCACATGCTGCAGAATGATGGGGAAGGTAGGGGAAGGGAATACCCTGGTTAGTGTCCCCATCTGCGAGTTACCCTCCACAGTGCAAGGTGCTTATCCCCATCCAGACAGAAGCGTGCAGGTGCTGAAGCAGGAGCTGCCTCCGCCTGCCTCCTCTCACCCACTCTAGCCCCAGTCTCCTCACCAGACCTCAAGGCCATGCATGGGGCTTGGGCATAGGAAGCCCAGGATGGAGCCCTGACCCTTGGGACCTTCTCGTGCCCACCCAATGCTAGGCCCAGTGTGACTGGGGAGGAGCTGAGAGGTTAAATGATGAGCCCCAGAAAAGGCTCTTAGCAGTTGCAGCCATGTGTAATTTACAGCAGGTCTGAATCCCCACTGCCCATAATTCACTTCCATTTGTGTGACCCCAGGCCCCATGGGGAGGATGCTGGGAGAAGGCAAGAGTTGGGGGTGGCGCTATTTTCAGCACCGGGAGTTGAATGGTGGGGGATGATTGATGCAATCTGTGGGTCTGCCTGTGCTCCTGTGCCCTAGACCCTCCCAGCCACGAGACCCCACCCGCCCAGCACCAACCCCAGTTCCTGCCCTTGCTAAGCAAAGGCCCGCCAGGCCTCACGCCGGGACTGGCCGGGTCAGTTTTGCCGGGCGTTGCTGTTATCCCCATGTATCAGAGAAGGAAATTGAGGCTGACAAGCAAACTCACTGCCCAAGGCCACACAGCCAGAATCATCCGAGTCCAGCCCTGTGGGCTGTCCCATCCACACTCCTTCTGTGCCACTGTCCCCCACCCCCTGGCCCTCCTGTGTAAGTTTGACTCTCCCCTCTGCTTTCTCCGCATCTGCACCTCCCACCCCCAGATGGAGACTCCTGAGCAGGCAGTGAGGACTGCGGAGGGGTCATCACACTAGCGTCCCTTTCCATGCTTGGCTCAGCTGTCCACTAAGGGCCGTCTTCAGCCCGGTGCTGGGTGCTGGCTCAGCAGAGGAGGGGGCCATAAGCCAGTATGCCCAGTGCACAGGGGAAGATGGAGTGCAACTTCATGAGAGCAAGAAGAGGCCACCAGCAGTTTAGCCTCGGTGCAGGGAGGTCAGAGAGGGCTTCCTGGAGGAGGTGATGCCTAACCTCAAAGAGGCACCGGAGCTGCCAATGGATGCAGTAGTTCAGGCAGGGAGAGAAGGAAACAGCATGTGCAAAGACCCAGAGGCAGGAAGGAGCACAGCACATCAGTCATTCGCTACTGCTGGCCCTGCCTTGCCTGACCCCTCCCCTCCCCATCCGTGCCCTCCCTGACCTCCCCCACCCACACCCATCCTCTCCTGCCGGCTCCTCTGCAGACCGGAAGGCGAGGTGGAATCCAGTCCCACAGCTCTCAATGAAGAGAAACTGCTTGGAAGGAAAAAAAAATAACATTAATTTCATTGTCTCCACTCCCAGATCCTGCCTGAAAAACAAAAACAAAAATCAAACCCCAGCTGGGGAGGTTTTATCTGGCTATCTGGCAAGGCTTTCAAGGAGGGGGATTGAACGGTGGACACAGGCCCGGACCCCCGTGGGCGGTGGAGAAAGCAGGCCTGGTTTCCCTGGGTGGTGGAGTGGGCAATCCCTCCATGCTCCTGCCAAATCCCTGCATGCTCCCACCTCCTAGCTCAGCAGGTGCTGGGCGGTCGCTGCTGCTGCTGGGGTGGGACAGCGGTGCTGACCATGCTGTGTGCGGGCGCTCTTCCCTAATAACTTCAGTTAGTTCCCTGCCAGCCCTGGAGGCAGGGTGTCACCCCTTCACAGGCATCAAAGGGTGTGCCTGGTCAGGAGTCCTCAGTCACACAGCAGAGCTGGGATCTGAACCTGGGGTTTTCTGGCCCCAGAGCCCACTAGCTTGCTGGGCTCATGCCACAGTGCACAGGGCTCTAGGGGCAGTTAATGAAGAGGAAACACAGGCAGGGTCAGGCAGGGCCACTCCTTCCCCAGCCCCACACATGCAGCTACGTCTGCTCACACTTCCAGGGACAGGGAGCTCACTCCTCACCGTCAGCCTCACACATATGTCCCCTTGCTGGAAATGTCCACTCCCACCCCCACCCCGGCCAGGTTCCTAATCACTGACCGGGAGACCAGGAGGCTCTAGAATGGTGGGGCAGGACTGGAGGTGAAGACCATGGAACATATGAGCCCCACAACCTCAGCCTTTCCTAGAAAGAAGCTTCCGGCTCCTGCTCAGCCTGGGTGGGGATGAAGGCATCTGTGTGCTAACCACATGCCCCGGAGCCAGCCATTCCCACGGTGGCCCCCATCAATGCCCCACCCTCCTCCTGTCCTTGCCCAGTGCTGGCTCCCTTGGGCCTGGGCTTGGGACCCGACACATCCCCATCTGAGATCAGTATCCACGAAGGAGACTCCGGGTGTGATGCGAGGGCCTGCCATAACCCAGCACTGCACCCAAAATGGCGCCACCTCATCTGCTGGCTCTGCCGACAGCACTATGGGGACTGTGAAGACAGGAGGGAGAAGGGGAAGGAGAACAGGACGGCCACAGGAGGGAAGGAGTAGTCTGGCCCCTTCCAGCACTAAGGTGCCCTGGGGACAGTCCCTTGGGGTGCCTACTGGACCTCAGATAACCTTACTCCCCAAAGCCCCTCACAGCCCTGTGGGCCATATCACCCGTCCTTGGTGCCAGGCCCAGGCAGGGCTTTCCATTGCCCCACAGTCCTCCAGAGGGTGTAATTAGGCCCATTTTACAGATGGGGCATACTAGAGCCCCAGCACTGTGCTGGTGGCTCCAAAAGCAGCAAGGGGTCCCCAGGCCAGGCCCGGCTGACCCCTATGTAGGGACTGGGTGCCTCCCCCTTCCACTTCCCTCCAGGGTTGACCTCAGCAGCTCCTGGTTGGGCTTTTCCCAGAGCCAAGGCCGGAAGCACGAGTCCCGAGTGTTTGTTCAGGCTGGGCTGGGGCTCCGGGCTGGCGAGGCGGAAACAGCCGCAAGATGTTTGTCCAAGGGGTCAGGCTCCCCCACCGGGAGGAAGGAGGAAGGAGGAAAGGCCGGAGGAGCAGGAGGCCCGAGTCAGCTCTCCCAGCCAGGTTCTCACCTCCAGCCTTGCCTTCCTCACCCCCAGAGGCTGGGCTGCACACAGTAGGCGCTCAGTGGCTGAGGAAGGAGATGTGGTGCTCTCCTCCGGCATCCTTCACTCAGCCGGGGCTCAGGCCCCAATCCCAATCGCCCTGGCCTCCTCTTCCTTCTGTCTTAGTCCAAACTGTGTGCCCCCGACAAATTCAAATGTTGAAACCCCCAATACCTCAGGATGAGACTGTATCTGGAGACAGCCTTTAAAGAGTTCATTAAGTTAAAATGAGATGGTATGAGGAGATTAGGGCCAGGTGCGGTGGCTCATGCCTGTGATCCTAGCACTTTGGGAGGCTGATGCAGGAGGATCGCTTGAGCCCAGGAGTTCGAGACCAGCCTAGGCAACACAGTGAGACCCCCCCCCCCCGCCCATCTCTACAAAAAGTTAGCTGGGCACGGAGGCTGCTGCCCGTAGTCTCAGCTACTTAGAGGACCGAGGTGGGAAGATGGCTTGAGCCCAGGAGGTCAAGGCTGCAGTGAGCTGTGGCTGTACCACTTGCACCCTCCAGAACTGAGAGGAAATAGGTTTCTGTTGTTGAGCGATCCAGTCTGTGGTCTCTTGTTACGGCAGCCTAGCAAGCAAACCTCCCCCCCGCCCCGTGACCTCTCCCGCTATTCTGGAGGCTGCAAGGCCAAGTCCAAGACCAAGGAGTCTGCAGGGTTGGTGTCTGCTGCAGCCTCTCTCCTTGGCTTGCAGATGGTGCCTTCTGGCTGTGTCCTCACATGATCTTTCCTCACTTCCTGCATATCTGAATCCTCAGCTCCACTTCTTTTTTTTTTTTGAGACAGGGTCTGACTCTGTCACCCAGGCTGGAGTGCAGTGTTGCGATCTCAGCTCACTGCAGCCTCGACTTCCTAGGCTCAAGCCATCCTCCAACCTCAGCCCCCTGAGTAGCTGGGACCCCTGGCAGAGGCACCATCGAGGCTTCCCTTTGGCTCTCCGCTCCAGCAGCACTGGCCTCCTCACTGAGCTTGGTCCAGGACGGTGCTTTTGCTGTGCCCTCTGCCTGTCGTGCCCTTTCCAGATCTCCCCAGGGCTGCCGCCTTCTTATCCCTCAGGTTTCTGCTCAAATATCCCCCTCCAAAGAGGCCCTCCCTGACCAAAGTGCCAATCAGGGCTAGTATCCATCTCTCTCACTGGATGGACCTTCACCAGGGCAGGGGATATGTCTCCAGGGCCACAGCAGGGCCCGGCACACAGTAGGTGCACAGTAAAGGTTTGCTGAAGGCAGTCAGGCTCACCTTGGTACTGCCACCCCATCTCCCAAAACACAGGGTCACAGGGTCTCAGAGGCAGAGCAGGGCCTCCAGGGGGGCCCGTGGATGTGGGTGGTCCAACCATGAGGCCTGCCTACCTGCTGGGGGCACAGGCTGCAGCCACCCAACCCCTCGGCTTCCCACGCAGCACCTGTGTTCACCGCCCCCTTCCCCATCTGTCTTCCAGTGATTCCTCCAGAGGCTGCTTGTTTGGGAAGAAGGCTAGATGGCTAAGCAGGTAGGACCAGGTGGAAACCCAGCCCATCACTTTGGACTTGGGGACTCTGCCAGTGCCTCCCTGCTCCAGTGTCTGAGGAGGACTTGAGCATAGGAAGGTGCGTGCCTGCTCAGTCCTGGGACTCGTGGGGTGGAGCATTCACCTGGGGACTCGTGGGGTGGAGCTGGGGCTGGGACCACTGCCTGCACCTCCATCTGGGAGCAGGATGAGGGAAGGGCAGGAAACCACTGGGAGGCGCTGGGTGGGAGTTCGCTCTTTGCTCAGTCAACCCTGTCTTGAGACAGCCCTACTCCCACTTGAAAGGCTGAGACAGAAAAGACTGACACCACCAAGTGTGGGTGAGGATGTGGAGCGACAGGGGCAGGGGTGAAATGTGAAATGGTGCAGCCACTCTGTAAAACCTTTTGCTAGTTTCTTCAAAAAAAGTCAAATGTGGCTGGACGCGGTGGCTCACGCCTGTAATCCCAGCACTTTGGGAGGCCGAGGCGGGCGGATCACGAGGTCAGGAGATAGAGACCAGCCTGGCTAACACGGTGAAACCCTGTCTCTACTAAAAATACAAAAAAAATTAGCCGGGCGCGGTGGCAGGCGCCTGTAATCCCAGCTACTCAGGAGGCTGAGGCAGGAGAATGGCATGAACCCGGGAGGCGGAGCTTGCAGTGAGCCGAGATTGCGCCACTGCACTCCTGGGACAGACAGAGTGAGACTGTCTCAAAAAAAAAAAAAAAAAAAAAAAAAAAAAAAAGTCAAATGTAGACACGTGCATCCTGGCAATCCCACGTCTAGATATTGGAATAAAATTAAAACACAGGTCCATAAAAACCTGTACAGATGCTTGTCACAGCTCCATTGATAATTGCTGCAATCTGGAAACAAGCCAAGTGTCCCTGGGCTGGTGAAGAGGTAAACACATGGAGGCCTCCATACAATGGAACGAAAAGGAACAGCCTCTTGATACTCCGACACAAGGATGCATCTCCAAGCCAGGCTGGAAAGGCTCCACGCTGCAGGATCCCATGTACATGCTGTTTGGAAAAGGCCAGGCCACAGGACGGTACACAGATGGGTAGTTGCCAGGGCTAGGGCTGGGGCTGGGGGGAGGGACTGACTGGGAAGGGCCACCAGGGAATTTTCTGGTTGCTGGGAATGTTCCATGTCTTGTTCAGAGCATTTACAGGGTATAAACGTGCAAAGTTTACCAGACTTCACATTTGAGATCTGGCCACTTCTCCTGATGTAAATTATAACTCAATGAATAAAAGTTTTTAAAAACAACCCAGTTCCATACTCGCCAGCCTGTGCCAGGCTCTTAGCTTGGGGACAGAGCTGGGGCGGGGCGGGTCCCTGGCTTTCAGACCGGCAGGGGTGGGAGGGGCCCAGGCTGGGGTGCTGCGAAGGCGACCCAGGGAGGGCGCCCGAGCCCCGCCCAGGCCAGGCCCCAGGCTCTCCCGTGCTCCCGCCCCGCAGAGAGAGGCCGGAAGCGGCCCCGGAGGGCCCATTGTCCGCGCTTCCGTTCCGGCTCCGCCTCGTCCTCCCGCGGCCAGAGGTGCGACCTCTGAGCCCCTGGCCAGCTCCCAGCCGGCCTAGGGGGGCGGGGGCACGGGGCGGAGGTCCCGCAGCCCGTGCTCGTCCCGCCTCGCTTGGAGGGAGCAAGGGCTCCGAGCCCTGGGCCCAGGTCCTGTGCCTCCGCTTCCCCGGCTGCGGGTACACCCCCAGCTCCCCGAGCCCCCCGGGCCCTCGCTGCTCCACCCAGAAGTTGCGGTGACTGCGGCCCCAGCACCCCGTTCCCTGGCCGGGCATCACTTGCGCAGCACGCTGCCCCCAGAGGACAGGGCTACAGTTAGTCGCCCACACCTCATTCACCCCCTTGGGCCCTTGAGCGTCTCAGAAGCCGCAGATGCCAAGGAGGGGACGCTGCCTCGCGGATGGTCACTTGGGAGCAAAGCTGGGGACTAAAGGAACCAGGGACAGAGATTCCCGCTCTCGCCAAATTGGCCGCTCTGGGCCAGGCACTGGGGACACACCGGGAAGCCGGATAGCCAGGTCCTGTCCTCAGGGCCCCGTCCGGAAGAGGACTGGGCAGCCTCGAGTCCGCGGCAATGAATGAATGTTCAATTGCACAGATGGGGAGGCGAAGGAGGGAGGGAGGGCAGTCGCTTGGGCGGTCATTGGAGGCTCTGGGAGGCTATGCGCCGGCAAGAAGCCGCGGGGTGGAGGCAGCCCTGCGGGAGTCGGCGAGGGCCGCGTGGATGTGCTCGGTGGTTTTGAGGCCAGTGGCTGGAGGGGCGTGAGAGTGGGAGACCAGACTTGAGGGGAGTGGCTGGAGTTGAGACTCAAATCCAAGAAGGAAATGGTGGGGCTTGGACCACTTGCCTACTGAGAAAAATGGAAGTCGGGAAGGCTTTAGATCTAGTCGCGCTTGGTCACTTCCGTCTCCGGGCCTCAGCTTCCCAGGTTGTAGAAAGCATCAGGGTTGGAGGCTCTGAAATTCTGGCTCCTCTCAAGCCAAGATTAGTATGACTTCATTTTGGTTGTGCAAGAAATGGGCCTGCAGCGGTTCGCAGAGGCAGAAGGACCTAAGCTTGAAGGGCAATCAAACCGGCGTAGGCAGGAACGTCGGGAGCCCAGACCCCAGGCAGGGAGTTTAAGGTCTTGGACACAGAGGGTGCGCTCCTCGAAGCAGCCACAAAGCGGTGACAGAGACCAGGCTTACGTTTTGTTTTGAAATAATTTCAAAGTAACAGAAAAGCCGTGAGAATAGTTCCGAGAACTGCACCCCTTATTAATGCAGATTCACCAAGCTTTAACATTCTGCTCCCCAGCCCTTGCATATTCAAGCCCCCATTGCAAGGGAGAGTAAGTTGCAGGCGCGATGGCCCTTGAACCCTAAGCCCTCCAATGTGTATTGCCCAAGAACAAGGACATTCTATTGCACAACCCCAGTGGTTTTCAAGATCGAGTGATTTAACCATAATACAATAATTTAATCTGCACAACCTTACTCAAATATCACCAAATGTCGCAACGAGGTCTTTTATAGCACATCCCCTTCCCATCCCCATCCAGGAGCCACGCCAGGATCACATTTTTAAATTTAATTATTATTATTATTTAAGAAGAGTCTCGCTCTGTCGCCCAGGCTGGAGTGCAGTGGCGCGATCTCGGCTCACTGCAAGCTCCGCCTCCCGGGTTCACGCCATTCTCCTGCCTCAGCCTCTCGAGTAGCTGGGACTACAGGCGCCTGCTACCGCGCCCGGCTAATTTTTTGTATTTTTAGTAGAGACAGGGTTTCACCGTGTTAGCCAGTCTGGTCTCGATCTCCTGACCTCGTGATCCGCCCGCCTCGGCCTCCCAAAGTGCTGGGATTACAGGCGTGAGCCACTGCGACCGGCCAGGATCACATTTAGTTGTGCACCTTTTTCATTTTATTATTTTATTTCGTTTGTTTGTTTTGAGACAGGGGCTTGCTGTGTCATCCAGGCTGGAGTGCAGTGGCACCAGCATGGCTCACTGCAGCCTCGAATTTTTGGGCTCAAGGGATCCTCTCCCCTCAGTCTGCAGAGTAGCTGGGACTATGCATGCCATCACACCAGGCTTGTTCACCTTTATTTTAATTGCAACTTATTCACTAAGCTTACTTTGGCTGAAGTAATTTGAAAAAGATGGGTGCAAAGGGTTCTAGCCTCATCCTTCATAACTGCATAACCCCGGGCAGGGCCCGAGTCCTCTCCAGTGAGAAGTGCCAGGATCTGGGCAGGGCACATGGAGGAGCTGGAGCGGGCAGAGGATGCACTTGCATTCTGAGATGGAGCCATTCTTCCGTCCTCCCTGGCCTGGCCCATTTCCCCAGGCTCTTGGCGAAGGGGTACCTCCTGATTCACCCACCACAGTCTTCGAATGGGGCATCCAAGACTCCCCAAAAGGCACCAACTCCTTGAGAAGGCAGCTTTGGGGAACATACTCCCCATCCTGAGACAGACAAAAGGCCAGTTAGAAGAATTGCTTTAGGTCTGGAAAGGAAGAGGAGCTTGAAGGACTCCGGAGACTGGAGATAAACCCTTCTGAGAGTCAGGAGGTTTTCATTTTATATTTGCAATAAAATTGGGGGATAGTCCAACCAACTTGTCAACTAATAGAGGTTAAAAATAATTTCTTTAACTTTTACTATGGAAAATGTAAACACAGGCAAAAGTAGAGAGACCTCTACAATGAACCTTTACTTACCCATTACCCAGTGGTAACAAAAATAATTCTTGATGATGGATTACTATGGATTTTGGGCAGAAAATTCAAAGGAATAATTGTGTTGCATTGCTCCAGTACTCCCTCCTTTCCCTTTGCTTATTTATGTGACAAGACTTCTCAGTGCTTACCTCTATAAAAATGAGAAATTGGAAGAGACGATACCGACCATTGACTCATCACAGAAATAAAGAATGTTTATCCACTGGTGCACTAAATGAGGTTTGGGTAGTAGCGCAACAATCAATGTATAAGAAATACATTGCTAACAACATTTTACTTTGTTTAATAAGTATCTATCAACATTTGTAGGCCGGGTGCAGTGGCTCATGCCTGTAATCCCAGCACTTCAGAAGGCCAAGGCAGGAGGATCACTTGAGCTTAGGAGTAGAGACCAGCCTCAGCAACATGGTGAAACCCCATCTCTACAAAAAATTAGCCGGGCATAGTGGCGCATGTCTGAAGTCCCAGGTACTGGAGAGGCTGAGGCAGGAGGATCACTTGAGACTGGGAGGTCAAGGATGCAGTGAGCTGTGATAGTGCCATTGCACTCCAGCTGGGGCAACAGAGCGAGACCTTGTCTCAAATAATTGTAATAAATTTATGTTTTGATGAATTGTATGCTAATGTTATTTGTAATAACTTACCAGAATTTTTTTTTAAGAGATGGGGGTCTCACTGTCACCCAGGCTGGGGTGCAGTGGTGCAGTAATGGCCCACTGCAGCCTCAAACCCCTGGCCTCAAACTATCCTCCCATGTCACAGGGACTACAGGTGCAAGCTGCCATGCTTGGCAATTTCTTTGAAACGTTTAGTGATTGTAGTCACAGAAAATGTGTGTTTTTCCATTTTGGTTTACATGCATAGTTTCTACTATGGAGAAGTAGGATGGTGTGACCAATAAGATACTTTCAGGCATGAGAATACATCACTGTAGGCTCAAAGTTTGTGGGGGCAGTGGAATTGAATACGAGTTTCTAAGAGAAATAAACTGATGTAAAAACTTCATTTAAAAAAAGGCCAGGCGCGGTGGCTCACGCCTGTAATCCCAGCACTTTGGGAGGCTGAGGAGGGTGGATCACCTGAGGTCAGGAGTTCGAGACCAGCCTGGCCAACATGGTGAAATGCCATCTCTACTAACAATACAAAAAATTAGCTGGGTGTGGTGACACGCACCTGTAATCCCAGCTACTGGGAGGCTGAGGCAGGAGAATCACTTGAACCCAGGAGGTGGAGGTTGCAGTGAGCCGAGATTGCTTAATTGCACTGGGCAACAAGAGCGAAACTCCATCTCAAAAAAAAAAAAAAGAGCTTGTTCATGTACTTTTACATGGGTAGTGGTGGGCATCCAGCAACTATGGTCTTTTAGAAGCCGCTGGATGCATTATACAAGTGATGAAACAGCTCATTTAACAACGTCAGTGTTGGCCTAGCGCAGTGGCTCACGCCCGTAAGCACTTTGGGAGGAGTAAGCCAAGGCAGGAGGATCATTTGAGTTTAAGACCAGCCTGGGCAACATAGCAAAATCCCATCTCTACCAACAAAGAAGAAATTAGCTGGCCATGATGGAACACCCTGTTGTCCGAGCTTCTTGGATGGCTTGAGCCCAGTTCAAGGCTGGGCTGCAAGTTCAAGGCTGCAAGTGAGCTGTGATGGTGCCGTTGCACTCCAGCCTGGGAGACAGAGTGAGACCTTGTCTCTAAAATGAATAAATAAATAAGAAAAGTTAAAAAACATTTAAAATAAGAGAATAAAAACTCAATATTTACCATATCCAGGAAATCACATCCTTTGCTTCCACTTTAATGTTGTAAATATGAATTTTTAAACGTGTGAGAGGGTATAAGGTGTTTCCATATTCTTTTGGGGGACCCACCGGTAACACAGTTTGCGGTTCCTGGCTGGGCAGTGCCTAGGAGCTGCCCCCTGAGGTGTGGGAGCCCGCCATAGGCTGCCCTCCGGCAGACTCCAGTTCCTCTAGGTACCTGTTCTATTTTTTTTTTCTTTGAGTTTTTTAATAAAATAATCTCATGCATCAGGAGAGGACAGGGTCAGGGATTGGGGCCGCTGCCTCTATGGTCTGTGGCTGGGGAGGGTGGGCTCCGCTCAGGGCTGGAGGGCTCTGTGGGCTATGGGGGCAGAGGCTTGGTTCCAAGGCCGGATCGTAGCCTTGGGGATGGAGGTGCCTTGAACTTCGGCCTGCATTTGAAGACGGGGAAGCGCTGCAGTCGCAGGGGCTGTTCAGCAGGGGCCTGGAGCTGGTCCTCAAGCACAGACACCGCTCACGGCCCTGCCGAGAGAGGCTGCAGCCTCAGCTGGCCATCTTCATTCCTGGGGCTGAAACAAGGGTCCTCCAGGAGGCCCAGGCTGCCTGGGGAGGGGCCGGCTCTGCAGGGCCTTGGGCTTTGACCAGGGGAAGGAGGGCCTGGGCCATCCTGTTGGCCCCAACCATGGCTCCTGAGCTCTGCATTCAACTGCTGCCCCACTGTCTTCCAGGTTGCAGCCTCGGGCCTGCAACTGAGATTTCTGTCTCAGTCATTGGTTGCTTCACACTTGGTCTCTCCCTTTCTAAAGCTGGGGGCATCTTGAAGCGCCCTCAGGGGATTTATATCTCAGGGTCACAGTCACGCGCCCACCCATTGAAGGACTGGGAGGTCCCTGAGGAGGGAAGCCCAGCCCCTGAGCCTGCTTATCATCCAGCTGGGTGGACAGAAGTGTGGACACACAGCACAGCTCGCCATGGAGCGGGTGTGAAGTGTAGCATAGCCGACACTGGCGTGGATATGCAGGGGAGAGCGAAGACGTCCTAGAGGGCCTGTGTGGGGGAGGGAGAAGCGCTGGTCACAGGCTGTCCTAGAGACTTTGCATGGATTAACTCATGAAATCCTCGTAGTAACTTCATGGGACCAGTGCTGCATTATCTCAATTTTTTAGCTGCATTAAAGAGGCAGCCAGAAGTGAAGTGGGTTGCCTGAGGTCACCAGGCTTGGGCAGAAGGCTCTAGAATACCTGCTCTGCCCACTTCGGGTATGCCTCACAGACATGTTGCCCCAGAGGCCCCAGGGGCACCTGACCACCAGGGCTCTGCAGAACAAGCCCGGCCCTGAGAGTGCTCTGCTGCTCTGGGACTGCGGTTCGGGCTTCCAGGGGTGGCAAAGATGCTATGACCCACTTGTGGCGGGGCAGGGCTGGGCCCTGTGGGAAACAGTGGGTGGCCTGTCTCCTGGACACACTGTGGCCCCACATCAGGGCAGTGCTGAAGCGGCCTGGTGTGGCCGCTGCACTTCCGGATTCTCAGCCTCCTCTGCTGTCAGCCATCCACTGAGCAAAGGGCAGAGGGGCAGGGACGGGGCTCTGCTTCGAGACTTTCCTCTTTCATCCTCCCTTTGGTTGCCTACTCATGCCATCCAGAGATCAAGTCCTCACCTTTCCTATCAGCGCAAATCATTGTTTTCTAGCTGGTTTACCTTGGGCGAGACCCCATCTCTCTGGCTTCATCAGCAAAAAATTCATATTAGTTTGGGCCATATGAAGTTACTGCTTCTGTAGATCCAAAACCAGTTGGATTTTGGAAAAAACACATGGGTCAACCTAATAGTATCCAGTGGGGATAGTGGGAGGCCTAAGCATGATGTCACACATAGTGACTTAGCACAGTCCCTGGCACAGGCATGCACTTCACAGAAAGGCAAGTGCTGGGTCCTAGCCGGCATTAAGTCAGGGACCATCAGGGCGCTCTGCAAGGGTGACAGATGCGGAAGTGAATAAGAAGAGGTTTGTGCCTTAAGGAGCTTGTGGGAGCCACATGGATATGCAGCTTACTGAAACACATCCCAAACTAGATTAGGCCAGAAAGGGGATCAGTGCAAAGTAGACTGGCATCTCTTACATGATCAAAAGACAGGCTGAGCAGCCAAGCCATGCGGAGGGTGAGTGTACTGTGGTCGCGGGAGGCTGGGCCCCGCCCCGGGGGCTGTGGTGGGTGCTGTCTCTCACCTCCCCTGCCTGCCTGCAGCCTTTCACAATGACCTGCCCCTAGGGCCCAAGAACCGGCACTGCCTCCCTCTGGTCCCAAGCTCCAAAGCCCCACACTGAGAATGTGGTGGCTCCCATGAAGACTGCATGGCTGGAGGGAGGTGTGGTCATGAGGGGAGGCGCTGGCAGGCAGTGCCTTACAGGTCCACCACCACATGTGTCACTGGGCTGCAGGTGGCAAAACCCACTCAAATTAGCTTCAGCAATAAAGAGAACTTACTGGCTCATGACAAGGGAGGTTCAAGAGATGAAGGTGGCTTCAGGTGGGACTGCATCCAGGGGCTAGACTGGTTTTACCAGAAACCCAACTCTGGCCTCTGTGTCTGGGCTTTGCCTGCCTCCCTTGTGACTTCATGCTCAGGTCTATCCAGACTGTGCTCTGGCAGCCCTGGCTACACAGGGTCCTTGTAGGCGGTGAGTTTAGGGAGTAGAGCTCCTCTCTGAATGTAGCCATCAGGAGTCCCAGGATCGACTCCAGTTGGCCTGACTTAGATCACGTGTCCATCCCTTGAGCCAGAGGTCAGGTGGGAATTAGTTTCATGTGAACTACGGGGAGTGTTGGAGAAAAGAAACTTTATTATTATTTTCTTGAGACAGGCCCTTGCTCTATTGCCCAGGCTGGGGTGCAGTGGCACGATCATGCCTCACTGAAGCCTCAACTTCCTGGACTCAAGTGATCCTCCCACCTCAGCCACTTGAGGAGCTGGGAGTATAGGTGCACACCACCATGCCTGGCTAATTTTTCTTTCTTTCTTTTTTTCTTTTCTTTTCTTTTTTTTTTTTTTTTTTTGAGATGGAGTCTCACTCTGTCATCCAGGCTGGAGTGCAGTGGCATGATCTCAGCTCACTGCAACCTCCGGCTCCCAGGTTCAAGCAATTCTCCTGCCTCAGCCTCCTGAGTAGCTGGGATTACAGGCATGCGCCACCACGCCCAGCTAAATTTTTGTATTTTTGGTAGAGACGGAGTTTCACCATGTTGGCCAGGCTGGTCTCGAACTCCTGACCTCAAGTGATCCACCCACCTCGGCCTCCCAAAGTGCTGGGATTACAGGTGTGAGCCACCGTGCCCAGCCAATGCCTGGCTAATTTTTAAATTTTTATAGAGACTATGTTGCCCAGGCTGGTCTCGAACTCCTGAGCTCAAGCGATTCTCCAGCTTTGGCCTCCCACAGTACTAGGATTACAGGTGTGAGTCACCATGCCTGGCCAGGAAATAGACTTCATTCCAGTGAACAGTTTGCAAACCAGGGAGATGCAGCCTTTGGTATAAAATGAAGGTGCATTCCAGAGAACAAAGAGAGCGTTCAGGTTATATAGGGAAAGTCCCTGCCCAGGTTCCCAATCAGGTCTATTTATGCAAATGAAGGATTCAAATTTGCTTAGTTTTAATTAGTCAACACAGCTGAGCCCTGATTGGTTGATATAGCTGAGCTGAGATTGGTTGACATAACTGAGCTGTGAGTGGCTGGTGCAAGTGAGCTCTGAACACCCCAAAATTGAAGAGAGAGGTGTGGATTTTCAGGGAACTCAGTATGTGTGTGACCTCTAGTCAGCAAATGGCCCCTTGGCTCTGTTTTAAATTTAGGCCCAGTTAGCCACTAAGGATCCGTCCTGAAGGATTAGCTCTTTCAGGTTCACATTTGTTCACAAGAATGAGGATGGGTGAGAAAGTTTACCAGAAGAAGGATTCAGTACAGTAAAACCTCAAATTAACCAATAGTACCAATTCAGCAATTGAGGCCTTGATCTTTGGATCGTGTGTGTGGACGACAGAAGGGAGATGGAAGAGGAAAGTCTTGAAGAAGAGCCCCAGTTCCTGCCTGTCTGCCCTTTGCTCAGTGGATGGCTGATAGCAGAGGAGGCTGAGAATCCAGAAGTGCAGCGGCTACACCTATGGATAGGTGCTACTACAGAGAGTGTGACAGAGGTGGAGAGCTCAACTGCATGTATGTGAGGACATCAGAACAGGCTTCACAAAGGAGAGGCTCCCTAAGTCCTCAAAAAGTTACATCTAGAATCACGACATGACCCAGCAATGCCACTCCTAGGTATATATCCAAAGGAATTGAAAACAGGGACTCAAACAAGTGCATGTACACCCAAGTGCACAGCAGCACTATTCACAATAGCCAACAGATGAAAACAGGTGTCCATCAACTAATGATAAACAAAGTGTGGTCTATCCATACAGTGAAATATCATTCAGCCGTAAAAAGGAATGAAGTCTTGACATACTCTACAACATGGGTGAACCTTGAAACTGTGCTAAGTGAAAGAAGCCAGGCACAAACGATCACATACTGTATGATTCCACTTGTGTGAAACATCCAGAATAGGTCAATCCATGTGGACAGAAAGCATACCGGTGGCTACCCGGGGTGAGTAGAAGGGGAGAATGGGGAGCAACTACTTAATGGATATGGGATTTCCTTTTGGGGTGATGAAAATGTTTTCAAATTAGACAGAGGTAATGGTTGCACAATATTGTGAATACACTAAATGCCATGCAGTTTTTCACTTTAAAATGGTTGAGTTTCACCTAAGAACAAAACAAAACAATAACACCATGTCACCCCTCCCCCCCAAAAAAAGACAAATGATGTATCCTATCTGGTATTTGCTTCAAAATGATTCAGATTGAAGTGACGTGGGAAGTGGAGGGCAGGTATAGATGAAGCAGGGTTCACCAGAAGTTAGTAACTGTTGGCTGGGCATGGTGGCCCATGCCTGTAATCCCAGCACTTTGGGAGGCTAAGGCAGTTGGACCACCTGAGGTCAGGAGTTTGAGACCAGCCTGGCCAACATGGTGAAACCCCATCTCTACCAAAAAATACAAAAATTAGCTGGGCGTGGTGGCATGTGCCTGTAGTCCCAGCTACTCGGGAGGCTGAGGTGGGAGAATCCCTTGAACCTGGGAGATGGAGGTTGCAGTGAACCAAGATCGTGCCATTGCACTCCCGCCTGGGTGACAGAGCGAGACTCCATCTCACAAAAAAAGAAGTTGGTAATTGTTGATTGTAGTTCATTATACTCTTCTCTTTTTGTAGATTTTTGGGAAATTTTATTGTAAAAAGTTAAATAAAAGAATAAGTAAGAGTCATATCCCAAAAACTGCTGCCAAGACCAATGGCAAAGAGCCTTTTTCTTATATTTTCTTCTAGAAGCCAGTTTTATTTGCCAAGTTAATTTTTGCCAAGTTAATAATGTTTTTATTATTATGGCTTTGTAGTATAGTTTGAAATCAGGACATATGATGCTTCCAGCTTTGTTCTTCTTTCTCAAGATTGCTTCGGCTATTTGGGTGCTATGTTAGCCCATTCTTGCATTGTTGTAAAGACATAACTGAGGCTGGGTAATTTATAATGAAAAGAAGTTTAATTTTGGCTCACTGTTCTGCAGGTTGTACACGAAGCATAGTGCCAGCATTGGCTTCTGGTGAGGGTCCCAGGACACTCACAATCATGGTGGAAGGTGAAGGGGGAGCCAGGGCATCACATGGCAGAGAGGCAGCAGCAAGAGAGAGAGAGGCATCTCCCCCTGGTTCCACACTCTTTTAAACAACCAAATCTCACATCCAAATCTCACATGAACTGAGCAAAAACTCACTCATCACCAAGGGGATGGCGCTAAGCCATTCATAAGGGATCTACCCCCATGATCCAATCACTTCCCACCAGGTTCCACCTTCAACACTGGAGATTACATTTCAACATGAGATTTGGAGGGGACAAACACTCAAACCATATCATTCCATCCCTGGCCCCCTGAATCTCATGTCCTTCTCATATTGCAAAATACAATTATCCACTCTGCGGTGGCTCACACCTGTACTCCCAGCACTTTGGGAGGCTGAGGTGGGATGATCACTTCAGCCCCAGGAATTGGAAACCAGCCTGGCCTGGGCAGCATGGCGAAACCCTGTCTCTAAAAACATTTTTAAAATTAGCCAGGTGTGGTGGTGTGCACCTGTAATCCTAGCTACTCTGGAAGCTCAGGTGGGAGGATCACTTGAGCCTGGAAGGCTGAGGCTGTTGCGAGCCTCACGGTACACCAGCCTGTGCGACAGAGCAAGACCCTGTCTTTAAAAAAACATATATATTATGCATATACATATATATATACACACACACAATTTTTATTTGTCAATCATAACTCAATGAAGCTAGAGGAATAAAGAAGAATAAATAGGAGTTTGCCAGGTAGACAAATGGTGTGGGAGGGTGCTCATTACAAGAAGAGGGAGTGGAGTGTGCAAACGTGCAGAGGAGTGAAGCAGCACGAGGCACAATGTGGGCAGAGATGGGATGCCTGCATGAGGTTGTAGGCCGACTAGCAGAGCTAGAAATACTAAAAGATCATTTAGCTCAAACCCTCACCATACATGGAAATGGAGGTTCAGAGAAGTTAGGGGACCTTGTCCAAGGTTACACAACTAGTGGGAAGCTGAGCTGGAATCAGAGCCCAGGCCAGAGTAACTTTTACTAGGCTATGCTGCATTGGTTCACTCCCTCCTTCCCGCCTTCCCTCCTGCCCTTCCTCCCTTCCTTCCGTCTTTTTTTTTTCAAATAAAATCCGGTTTTAAGCAGAAATAGTCTCAAAACTGCCAGATAAGCAGTCACAAAATCCAAGCACGTATCTTATTTGTGGGGCTTGTTCAGAATCCATTTAATCTGACTTTGGACAAAGTTCTGACAAGTTGGGTTATATGGATTCCCAGCTCACAGTAAATGAAAGGCAGTTGTTGGGGGGAAATGAAGGGCTTTCAGGGCAGGCACACTGGCAATAATGAAATGTGATAGTCACAGCTTGGGCTGGGAGGAAATAGGAAAGCTAATGAAAAGAGATATTAGAATAAAAATACTTAGTCATAAAGGACATGCAAATCAAAACCACAGTGAGGTACCACTTTACACCCATTAGGATGGCTGGAATAAAAAAGTCAGGACTGGGCATGGTGGCTCATGCCTGTAATCCCAGCACTTTGGGAGGCGGAGATGGGTGGACCACTTGAGGTCAGGAGTTCGAGATCAGCCTGACCAACATGGTGAAACCCCTTCTCTACTAAAAACATGAAAATTAGCCAGGCATGGTGGTGCATGCCTGTAATCCCAGTTACTTGGGAGGCTAAGGCAGGAGAATTGCTTAGAACCCGGGAGGCAGAGGTTGCAGTGAGCCTGAGCCACTGCACTCCAGCCTGGGTGACCAAGTAAGACTCCGTCTCAAAAAAAAAAAAAAAAAAAAAAAAAGGCCGGGCATAGTGGCTCACTCTTGTAATCCCAGCACTTTGGGAGGCTGAGGTGGGCAGATCATGAGGTCAGGAGATCGAGACCATCCTGGCTCACATGGTGAAACCCCATCTCTACTAAAAATACGAAAACAAAATTAGCCGGGCGTGGCGGGCGCCTGTAGTCCCAGCTACTCGGGAGGCTGAGGCGGGAGAATGGCATGAACCTGGGAGGCGGAGCTTGCAGTGACCCAAGATCGTGCCACTGCACTTCAGCCTGGGCGACAGAGCGAGACTCCATCTCAAAAAAAAAAAAAAAAAAAAAAAACAAAGTCAGGTAACAAGTGCTGGTGAGGATATGAAGAAACTGGAACCCTCATATGCTGCTGGTGGGAATGTACAATAGTGCAGCCACTTTGGAAAGAGTCTGGTAGTTTCTCAACAGGTTAAACACAGAGTTCCCATATGACCCAGAAATTCCACTCCTGAGGCGGGTGGATCACTTGAGGCCAGGAGTTAGAGACCAGCCTGGCCAACATGGTGAAACCCCCCTCTCTACTAAAATGCAAAGATATAATACAAAAAATTAGCCAGGCGTGGTGGGATGCCCCTGTAATCCCAGCTACTTGGGAGGTTGAGGCAGGAGAATCGCTTGAACCCGGGAGGCAGAGGTTGCAGTGAGCCAAGATTGCACCACTGCACTGCAGCCTGGGCGACAGAGCAAGACTCTATCTCAAAAAAAAAAAAAAAAAAAAAAAAAAAGATGAAAACTGTGTGGCCTGATGTTTGAAATTCTTACATTTTGTGTTTGAAAAATCAACTATTGGCTGGGCACGGTGGCTCACGCCTGTAATCCCAGCACTTTGGGAGGCTGAGGCAGGTGGATCATGAGGTCAGGAGATCAAGACCATCCTGGCTAACATGGTGAAACCCTGTCTCTACTAAAAATACAAAAAATTAGCCGGGTGTGGTGGCAGGCACCTGTAGTCCCAGCTACTTGGGAGGCTGAGGCAGGAGAATCGCTTGAACCCAGGAGTCCGAGGTTGCAGTGAGCCGAGATCACGCCACTGCACTCCAGGCTGGGCGACGGAGTGAGACGCCTTCTCAAAAAAAAAAAGAAAGAAAAAAAAGAAAGCAAAATCAACTGTTAAAACAATTCTTATGTTTTGCTTGTAAAGGACATGATGAGAAAGTTTTTTTTTTTGTTTTTTTTTTTGAGACGGAGTCTCGCTCTGTCCTCCACGCTGGAGTGCAGTGGCGTGATCTCGGCTCACTGCAACCTCCGCCTCCCAGGTTCAAGCGGTTCTTCTGCCTCAGCCTCCTGAGTAGCTGGGACTACAGGCGCCCGCCACCATGCCCGGCTAATTTTTTGTATTTTTAGTAGAGACGGGGTTTCACCATGTTAGCTAGGATGGTCTCGATCTCCTGACCTCGTGATCCGCCTGTCTCGGCCTCCCAAAGTGCTGGGATTACAGGCGTCAGCCACCGCGCCCAGCCGAGAAAGTTTTAAGCTGCTTGCAATTACTTCTCTCAGATGCCCCATGGTATGTATGAGCCTTTAATCACTACAGTAAATGCAAAACTAAGTGGGATAGAACTGATACTATATTTTTCTTTTGAACACTGGTTTTTGAAATACCAGAGACATCTTGATGTGCTCTATAAGAATTCTGACCAGTTGGCTGGGCGCAGTGGCTCATGCCTGTAATCCCAGCACTTTGGGAGGCTGAGGTGGGCGGATCACCTGAGGTCAGGAGTTCGAGTCCAGCCTGGCCAACATGGTGAAACTCCTTCTCTACTAAAAATACAAAAATTAGTCAGATGTGGTGGTGGGTGCCTGTAATTCCAGCTACTCAGGAGGCTGAGGCAGGAGAATTACTTGAACACAGGAGGAGGAGGTTTCAGTGAGCAGAGATTGCACCATTGCACTCTAGCCTGGGCGTCAGAGACTCTATCTCAAAAACAAAACCAAACCAAACAAAACAAAAAGAATTCTGACCAGTTGAGCAATGTAGGGGTGGGTTGCCCCTCCACACCTGTGGGTGTTTCTCGTAAGGTGGATGTGTCAGGGTCACAAGACAATTGTGGGGAGAGGGTCAGCAGACAAACACGTGAACAAAGGTCTTTGCATCATAGACAAGGTAAAGGATTAAGTGCTGTGCTTTTAGATATGCATACACATAAACATCTCAATGCTTTACAAAGCAGTATTGCTGCCTGCCACCTCCAGCCCTAAGGCAGTTTTTCCCTATCTCAGTAGATGGAACATACAATCGGGTTTTATACCAAGACATTCCATTGCCCAGGGACGGGCGGGTAGGAGACAGATGCCTTCCTCTTGTCTCAAATGCAAGAGGCATGCCTTCCTCTTATACTAATCCTCCTCAGCACAGACCCTTTAAGGGTGTCGGGCTGGGGGACGGTCAGGTCTTTCCCTTCCCACGAGGCCATATTTCAGACTATCACATGGGGAGAAACCTTGGACAATACCTGGCTTTCCTAGGCAGAGGTCCCTGCGGCCTTCCGCAGTTTTTGTGTCCCTGGGTACTTGAGATTAGGGAGTGGTGATGACTCTTAAGGAGCGTGCTGCCCACCCTTAATCCATTTAACTCTGAGTTGACACAGCACATGTTTCAGAGAGCACGGGGTTGGGGGTAAGGTTATAGATTAACAGAATCTCAAGGCAGAAGAATTTTTCTTAGTACAGAACAAAATGGAGTCTCCCATGTCTACTTCTTTCTACACAGACACAGTAACAATCTGATCTCTCTTGCTTTTCCCCACAGAGCAAAACTCACAGATTTCACGAAGAATGTGAATATGCCCAATTACCATCATTTGCTCCCATTAATGTGCTATATGTCAATACCATGACTCCTTATTTTTATTTTTTACTTTTAGGTTCAGGGGTACATGTGCAGGATGTGCAGTTTTGTTACATAGGTAAACGTGTGTCATGGGGATTGGTTGTACAGATTATTTCATCACCCAGATTATTTCATCCATTAGTTATTATTTTCCTGCTTCTCTCCCTCCTTCCGCCCTCCAGATTTCTTATATTTTATTTTCTCTTTTAGATTCTGAAATACTTCATACAGTAGGAATACTGGTACCCACCACCATGCAGACATTTTGTACATTTGCCTCAAATCCATCCCCTGCTCTCCCTCCCCTCTGCCACACACACAATCCTGTTATGGTCATGCCTAGATTTCAGCCATAAATTCCCACCTTGTCCTGTCCTGATGTTTAACCCTTTCGGTGGCCATGGCCAATGCTCGTAGGGAGATCATGAGCTCGGCACCAAATAATTGTTTTATTATTTGATTGCTGGAGGAGAACTAAGGTGACTTTACAGCAGGGACACAGAGATCCAGAAGAAGTCAGATCCTTGCCTTCTCAAGATTACACAAAGTCTGAAATCCACAAATCTTGATTCCTTGTCCAACAAAATGGAATAGCAGAAATTGCATGGGCTTTAGAATCAAACTCAACCAAGTTCAAATCCTGACTTTGCCATTTACTAGTGAAACAGCTTGTCCACAAGATAAAATCCAAACAACCTTCCCAAGCTTTTGGTTTCATCTGAAAAATGGAAGTTATACCACCTCCTCTTTAGAACGGTTGAAACAATCAGAAGCATAACAAGTGGCACTGTGCCTAGCACAGAATAAGGACTCAATTAATAGCAATTTTTTAAGTTCCACTTTTTAATGAGCACCAATTCTGGGCCAGGCATTGTTTCAGGCACTTAGGACATAGCCACAAACTGACAACGTCCCTGTCACTGTGCTGGTTAAGAAATTATAAGTAAAATAGATTATCAGCCAATTATATGTGTATTCACTCGCAAAGGCTTTTTTGTTTTGTTTTGTTTTGTTTTGTTTTTGAGATAGAGTCTATGTTGCCCAGGCTAGTCTTGAACTCTGGGCCTCAACCAATCCACCTGCCTTGGCCTCCCAAAGTGTTGAGATTACAGGCGTGAGCCACTGTGCCTGGCCCCATTTGCAAGTTTTTGTTCTTATGGACACGATATTCTTTTCTTGTCCCCATGGCCAGCCCATTCTCTGACACATACTGATTTTTTGGTTCCCCAAACCAACTTAAGAGCCAGGGCTGGCCGAGGATAGCCCAAATTCTGGCTACTGGGCTCTTCGTTGGTAAGAATGGGAGATGTGCTATATTCTGAAGAGAGTTAGATGAGTGACACAGGTGCCTGTCCTCTAGGAATTCTCAGTCTACTAATAATCAAGATCATGGTATAGCACTTTCTCTTGCCAGATGCTGGGCTAGGCTCTGTACAATTTTCATTTAATCCTCATAACCTTCACAACCTTCTGTTAAGGTAAAGTGGTTATTAAAATTCTTAAAAGAGGCCAGGCGCGGTGGTTCATGCCTATAATCCCAGCACTTTGGGAGGCTGAGGTGGGTGGATCACCTGAGGTCAGGAGTTCGAGACCAGCGACCAGCCTGGCCAACATGGTGAAACCCCGTCTCTACTAAAAAATACAAAAAATTAGCTCGGTGTGGTGGCACAGGCCTATAATTCCAGCTACTTGGGAGGCTGAGGCAGGAGAATCGCTTGAACCTGGGAGATGGAGGTTGCAGTGAGCCAAGATCGCGCCACTGCACTCCAGCCTGGGCGACAGAGCGAGACTCCGTCTCAAAAAAAAAAAAAAAAAAAAAAAAAAAAAAAAAAAACTTTAGACAAGTTAAATTTAACAAAGAATGATTCATGAATTGGGCAGCCCCTAAGACCAGGACAGGTCAGTGAGACTCTGGGGCTGCCATATGGCTAAGTAACATTTATGGACAGAAAAAAGCAAGTGGTGCATAAAAAATTGAAGTGAGGTATGCAGACCTCACTTATTCTTGTTAAACTTATTCTGGGCGTGTACCTTATTTCAACAGTTGGCTGCCTGTGGTTGACTGAAGTTCGGCTGCTGTGATTGGCTGAGACTTGGCTACTCGTTACAAGAGTAGGTTCCAATCTGCTTATGCCTGGCTAGGTTACAGTTCCCTATGCATGGAGAAACCTTTAGGCCAAACTTAAGATATGTACAGAAGCAGCTTTAGGCAAAATTTAACATAATTCATTTTCATCATGATTTATTGCACCTTTTAATACAGTCTCGAAAACTATTGAACTGAATTCTTCCAACAGATAAAGAATATTCTCTTGAACAGCTTAAACATTCAGTAAGACAGAAGCATGAATAAATTTTGTCAAGTACTCTTGCTCTGGGATTTAAGGATTGTAATACCAAAGGTGACAGGGATTTTTTTTTTTTTTTTTTTTGAGATGGAGTCTTGCTCTGTCGCTAGGCTGGAGTGCAGTGGCGTGATCTCGACTCACTGCAACCTCCGCCTCCCAGGTTCAAGCAATTCTCCTGCCTCAGCCTCCCAAGTAGCTGGGACTACAGGTGAGTGCCACCACGCCCAGCTAATTTTTGTACTTTTAGTAGTGACGGGGTTTCACCAGGTTGGCCAGAATGGTCTCCGTCTCTTGACCTCGTGATCCACCTGCCTCGGCCTCCCAAAGTGCTGGGATTACAGGCGTGAGCCACAGCGCCTGGCCCAGGGATTTTTTTTTTTAAAGAACTGAACTCTGAGTTGCCTACACCCTTTTTCCACTTATCAAAAAACTGTGAAGAGCCTCTACTTACAGGATCAATAGGCAAAAGACCAAATACCTTGGACACCATTCCTCAAACACCCAACTGATTGGGATGACCTGAAAAATAGGTTTCTGGTTTCTTCTCAAAGGGCTGTAATTAAACAGAAGGCTGGGTCACCTTTCAACACCTGTAATGGATTCTCCTGTAGTCACAAGGTAAACCTTTAGCGTGGTATTCAAGATTTCTTGCAACTTGGCCCCCACATATGATTCTCACACATTCTTTCAGGCACCCTACCAGTCACTTAAGGCTCCTTATCCATTGCTTGAACTGCTCACCTAGGCCGTTTTCACCTCTGTGGTTTTGCTAATACCTCCAATAGAAATGCCCCCTCACCTATTTCTGCTCATCATAAAGCCACCATCTTTCAGTCCAGATACCATGGCCTCCTCCGTTGAGCCTTTCCCTATTGCTCTGTTAGAACTGCTTCCTCCTCTTTGCTCCCACACGTCTTCTGCCTCTTTACCACATGTATTTCATTCTACTAAGTTCCTTTTTCCACAGCCCAGTCTTGTATAGAGTGGCTCTTGAGTGCTGCTGGCTAAACAGGAGGTACCAGCTGCTGCTGTCACCTCTGCACGTGCTCCTCCTTCTCAGCCCGCAGGGCTTCTGGCAGCGGGACATCTATTTGACCCCCAAGCCTAGAAATCCAGGGCTGGAAGAAAGCTCAAGGGGTGGCCCAAACTTGGTCTAGAGCCCCCTCTAAGGCAATCTGGAGGCAAAAGATGGTCTAGTATGATCTGTCATTAGGAACACTATCAATTCTTTTTTCACTTCTCACTGGACCTATTTTTAAGTTTTTGATATATTTAATTTAAAAAATACACAAATACATTTTCTTCAAAGAGATTCATACTTTATAGAAGCCAAGCATGAAAGTGCTGCTTAACCACTGTTCCTCCCTCTCCAAAATAATGGGAAAGTTTAATGCAAAGTTTTTACACATCCACATGCATATATTTACACAAATATACATATTCTCAACATAAATGGGAGACAATATATTGTTCCACAGTTGGCTTTTTAAATCTTAATGCACTGATTATACAGGAGGCTGAACAATTTTCTGGTATGCTTATTGGTCATTTTTCTTTTTTTTTCTTTTTTTGGGACAGAGTCTCTCTCTGTCGCCCTGGCTGCTGGAGTGCAGCGACACCATCTCGGCTCACTGCAAGCTCCGCTTCCTGGGTTCACGCCATTCTCCTGCCTCAGCCTCCCGAGTAGCTGGGACTACAGGCGCCTGCCACCATGCCCGGCTAATTTTTTTGTCTTTTTAGTAGAGACGGGGTTTCACCATGTTAGCCAGGATGGTCTCAATCTCCTGACCTCGTGATCCACCCGCCTCAGCCTCCCAAAGTGCTGGGATTACAGGCGTGAGCCACCGCGCCCAGCCGCTTATTGGTCATTTTTCTATAAGCTCTCTGTTCATAACTATTGCCTGTCTTTTCTATTGAGCTGTTACCAATAGGAAAGATGATTATTGATTTGTAGTCTTAAATATTGTGGACGCTCATTTTTTGTTATATATGTCGCATAGACCTATTTTCCATTGCATTAATTTACCATTTCCTAACATTAATTTTGGGCAAGCCACTTAACCCAAGCTTCAGAGTCCTTACCTAAACAATGAGGATATCTCCTGCATAAGACTGTGGGGGAGAATTGACTGATAAAACTGAATGATGTCTAGCACTCAGTAAATACTCAATAAACGTTAGCTATTCTTCACTATAGACTTGGGGCTACAAGTCAGCTAAATGTTTAGTTTGGACCATAGGATTTAAGTATATTTGAACCCTTCAGGTGAAGCATGCATTTCTAGATGGCCATACCTTCCTCTGCCTCCCCAATCTGTTTTCTACACCACAGCTTCTCAAATTTATGTCATCTGCCTTCCACTCTCTGAAGTTTTCTTTTTTTGAGACAGGGTCTCGCTCTGCCACCTAGCCTAGAGTGCAGTGGTGTAATCATAGCTCACTGTAATCTCAAACTCCTGGGCTCGAGTGATGCTATCACCTCAGCCTCCTGAGTAGCTGGGACTACAGGTGCCTGCCACCACACCTAGCTAAATTTATTTTTTGTAGAGATGGGGGTCTCACTATGTTGCCCAGGTTGGTATCAAACTCCTGGCCTCAAGTAATCCTCCAACCTTGTCCTCCCAAAGTTTTGGGATTACAGGTGTGAGAGCCACCACACCCAGTTTTTACTGGCATTCAGTAAGTCTCCAAGGTTTTTAAAGGATAAAAATAAAGCAGGTTTTGAAATTATGTATCGCCCATTATCATGGCAGCTCTATGTGTCCCGTATGCACTACACAACTCCTGGATGTTGTTCACAGTTTATCAGATTTATGAAGCACCCCCAGGGTTGGGCAATATACAACCTGCATATCTGTACATGGCAGCCTGGCCCATATTTTAAGGGGAATTTTCAAAGATTTCACAAGATGTATCCCTTGCTCTCACAACATCCACCTGTAGGATCAAGTTGGGTGGTGTGGTATCACTAGTTTATACATGGGGTAAGAGGCACACAGCTAGCAAGCCAGAAGTGGGACTAAAGCTCTCGACATTCAGACTGGAGCTGTGAAGGACCGAATCATCATGTCTCTGCTTGGTACCAGGTCAAAGGCAAGTTTAGGACTTCAGGATTTCCAGAGGCCTCCCAGAGATCATCAGGAAAAAGTCCTAATAGAAATTACTACTTCTATAACAAAACTACAGGTGGCACTAGGCTGGATAATAATGCATTACATGCATGTAGAACTACATATGTTAAATGTTTCAAAAATAAAAAGCAAAACAAACATGAGTCTGACCACCAGGTTAATAGCTGAGGTCTTTATTTCAATTTCTATATACAGTAAAAGTGCTGCTGAGAATCTGCAGCGACCAGACAGAACATAAATTTAAATCTCTCTCAACAATTAGCAGCTTAAGATCTATCAACTACAGTGTTAACGTTCACACGTTCACAAGTGTCATTTCTTTACGTTTCAATTCGTGCAAGTGAGTTTTTATTCTTACACACTTTGATAAAACACACAGTCTAGTAGTCAATCCCTACTGAGGATATCACCTAGCATACACGACATACAGACAGCAATGTTAACTCTTAGAGCCACATTCAAAATCCCAGGTTTCATTTGGGGTTGGGGTGTGGGAACCATAATTTTGCCTGTGTCAGATTACAATAATGTTTGGTTTTGTTTTAGATGCATATTTTCCAAAGCTGAAAGGCAGCTCCTCATTGGAACTCTCTCAGAACTCAGCATTTTCATCTGACTGTACCTCAAAGGAACATGAAATCAGAAACAAAACCAAATGCAGTGAAGACCACATGAAAATACGCTCATTATTTGGACATGGCTAGTGAGGAAGGCTCGCTCCCAATATTTGTCTTGGCATCAGACTTTTACTCCATTTAGAACAGGGGAGAGAGAAGACCCTAGTCAGTGAAGTATAAAATTTAACCTACTTTTGCTTCTTAAGGAGCCAGTAGAGTGGAAAGCCTTCCTTACTAGGACATACTAAATATACCAAGGAATGGAAATTGGAGCAGACAGCAGTACCCTTCAATTATCATAAACAATGTAAAATGCGCATTCTACAACCTGAACAATCACCCAGGCCAACACAGCCAGCTTCACTCATCCAGGCTAGAGGCATGGACAAATAATCCAGGAATGTTTCATTTTAAAGGGAATGAATACAGTTTTCTTTTCTTTTTTTTTTTAGAGGAGCATTCAAATGAGGGGACGTTTCCACCCAGAACAACTGTTAAGCCATTAGAGCGAGGTTATAGAAGAGCTCTGACAAGACAAAAGAACCCAAGAACAACCACAATGAAAGAAACTCAAAAGTAACAGGATGGGCAGCAAAAGGTACAGCAAAGAATGAAAACAGATGCATGGTTACAAACAGCATTAAATGCGTACAACTTCTGGGTCTGGTGAATAATTAAGGGACAAGAAAGCCATTACTGCACCTGATCTGCACTGAAGGTCCTTCCTAAGACAGTTTGAGAAAGGAAGATAGAAAGTCAGCATGGGACTATTTGGCTGGAGGCAGGGGGCTTTCTACAGGTGAAAACCTTCCTTTGATAGATAGAAACCGTCCCAGGGCAAATAGGAACAGTTTTAATCCATCTATCAAAGTGACTTCCAGTGCCCACAAAACTTAAGTCTTCAGGCAGTTTGGGGGACTCAAAGGTTCTAGCTTAGAAAAACTGGTGGATTGCTGCTAGGGCATCTTTTAAATAACTTTGTGGGGGCTCTCTACTCTGAGCAATTACGCTAAAGCAGAAAGTTAGGAGAAACTGTTAGTTCAAAAAGTTCATAGTGTCCTTTGGCACTCCTGCCTAAAAAGTCACTGCAATATTTTTAGGCAAAGTTAAAATTTTAATACATATAGGCTTGGGGACAATTTGTTTTTGGCATGAACGTGAATTGGTTCTAATTTTTTTTTTTTTAAAGAAAAAAAGCACCCTTGTGGCCCTGCTCTGGGTGCAGTTTTGAGGGGGCAACAGAGCTAGCAGGTGTACTACAATCAGCTGAGGTTGGGGTGAAGACTGGAGTACCTGAGTTAAAATATCAAAGTAGTTATGGAAACAACATGCTGGCTCTGAGAAATCCAGCTTGCCAAAGCAAAAGGAGGCTGGCACCATTAGGTAAACTGTCCTTTCAGACAGGCAGGGCAATGCTAATCTAGTTCTGAAGGAATTTCCTGGTAAGGGGAAACAGGCAAAGCATACTTTGTTACTCTTTTCAGGGCATCTTATATGCACTTGGTTGCACAGAATGAGGCTAAGAGGGAACAGCATTTGTGACCAATACTACAAATAATATGGAAAGATTAACCAAGCTCTCTAGATAAACTCTAAATGTTCAAGTTCCACCAGGATGATGGAACTGGTTATGCGATGGGGGAAGGCAGCTCAGTTCATTTTTCAAAACCATCTATAGAAGTCCACTGAGCATAATTAGGTTAGGTTAACAAGTCCGTTTACATTATAGGAAGCTGGCAACATTTCACACCCAAAACTTGGGTCCTGCTAACCTGACATTTCCTTCACTGCTCTTTAGGAGAATCACCTTTGGTTGATTCTCTTAGGCAGACAGAATAAAGCTTTGAAATTAAGAATGCTGGGGCCAAAATGAAGACAGAAGACTCCACATCATCACTTTGGTTGTAATTAGGGGTGTTAACAAAATAAATTAAGGAAACACAACGACTTATTTATGACTCTTATAGTCTCAACTTTTCCTAAAGACAACCCCAGCCCAAGATCACTGGGTGAACATTTTCTTGGGGCAAAAAAAAAAAAAAAAAAAAAAAAAAAATCCCTATCCTACTACACTGGTTTTTGGAAACAGCCTCCTGCTCTCCTTGCACAACCCTTTCCTCTTCAACTAAGCCAAACCCATAAAACGGGGGCGTAGGTATGTCGGGACACCAAAAAGCAGCAGCAGCAGCCAGAGGGAGTTTAAACTGCATCTCAAAACAAAGGCGGCAGAGGGCAGCATTTACAGCAAGACTTTCTTACTCAAACTGTTTCAAGACAAGAGGGAGCAGCACACTTAAATATCCACACATTTCTTCATTTAAAAACATCACTTCTTTATTTCAAAGGAAAAATAAAAGACCCTCCCAACCCTGTCCAAAAAAACCCAATAATAATAATAACAATAATAAAAAATCCTATTAGAAACCATAAGGAAGCACTGAGAGTTTGAGTATTACATTCTTCAAGTATGCTGTTCGGATTTTTTATTTTTAGGTTGGTAACTATACACATATAAAAAAACCTTAAAAGTGCGGCCAAGGGATTTTGCTTAAAATTAAGTATTTAGAGGGCTACTTAAAAATACTGTAGTAGGACTGTGCAGTGATCCTTTGGGGGATGATGCTTTCACTTTTGTATCCTCGTCAAGGTTAAGGGGCAGGTTCAAAAGTGATCATACTTCCAGGATTAGCGTAAATGGCCAACTTCGGTGAGAAAGCCAGAGAGATCCATGTGTTCCTCCACGGACAACGAAAATCCACCCCGAATCCAAAAATTCAGACATGGAATGTGGTAGGATTTCACAGTAAAGTTAGTCTGGGATAGGGAGAGGTGATGAGCCCAGACAAGGCAGGGTGTTAGGTTTAACTGGTTTGCCCTAATCAGGTTTTCGCATCTTTTTAGTGGGTTTTAGTGCAGTCCTTCAAGCCACAATTTAGATTGCCCTTCGGTGTGCTCCAGATTGTTGGTTCATATTAAAGGACTGTTTTAAGATTTGCATCCCAAGGAAAATCATGCTACATAAAAATGATCCAAGATTTTCGCCCAAAAAACTTCTTGGATAAAATCTAAAAAATACTATTGCAATTGCGTCTCTTGAAGAAAAAAACATTATTCTAAATGTAAACAGATTCACTCAACTCTTTTTTTGTTGTAGAAAACTTCAGAGTAGGTAAGTTGCTGTCTAACTCTCTGCTGCATGCACTCGCCAGAGGGTAGGGAACAATGCCTTCTGTGCCAGCATCATCTAGGGGATGAAAAGAACCGTTCCACATAGCTGAAGAGGGCGTCCCAGTGCTTCCAGAGAAAGGCAATGAAAACCACAAGGAATAAAGTGCTGAACGTCCTGTTGCGAGTCTTCATGAGGGGGACCACACAGTTGGCTACAGTGGAGACAAAGACCAAAAGGACTGCCATGACAGCCAGGAGGATGTTGATGAGTTTGCCCAGAAGGTTCCGGGCAGTGGCATTCTCCAGCCCTTCTAGCTGCACCACCTGCTGCTGCTGCTGCTGCAGCTCCATCTTGGAGATGCGCGTCTGGCACGCCTCCAGGGCCTCCTGTGGGCCAGAACAGGGAAGAGTTAAGCCTTCTGCTCACAAGTATTCTGAGATGCTGACATGCCCCCTGGGCAAGCCAGATGCATCTTGAGCAATGCCAATGATTTTATAAATATGCTGGAGCCTTGAATGAATGTAAAAGGCTAGATGTATAACTCACTATTCAAGTGACTATTATTCCCCCAAATTGCCCTCCACTGCATTCCAGTGGGATGAGTCACAGGAAGCAGTGGCCACACTTAACATTTATTTAGTCTAGAACATTTTAATGACAAGACCACAAATATATGCTCTTTTTTCATTGAAAATTAATCTAAGTTGCACAGAATATATTTGTTCAACATAAAAAATTTCAAATAGGATAGTCTCTCTTGACATTTCCTTCAATTCCAATCCCTGTCCCTGAGGCAGTACTGTTTGTGTTCACCCTTTTATGTGTGTAAGTGTATACATATATGTGTCAAGGAAAATATACAGAATTATTATTTTTATTTCCTATCTGTAAACTAAAAATAAAATCCTAAGCCCCCCAGCCAAATGAACGGACTCCCTCTTGGCCAAAGTGGACCCCAAAGAAACCTGAAAAAGTGAGTTCTTGGCAATGATGGGAAAGAGGCTGGACATGCCTTATTATATCCCCTCCCTTTTTGAGTTGCGGCACAAATGACCAGCATTAATGTGAAAATAGAGATCATAAGACTGACAGAATGGACTCTTTGTGGCAGTAAGACATCAAATTATAAACAAGACCTAAGGCCATGCCAGACAAGGTTAAATCTCACCCTACAAACCATAAAATCTCATCAGTTTTTAAAAAAATTAACTGGTGTTAATGTGGCTTTCTTTCCAACCTGACTCAGGTATAGCATCACATGACAGACAACAGACTCCGTTAACTTAGGCATTTTTGTACTGGCTTCAAGTCTTTACACAAAGCTTAACTCTTTCAACCGACTGCCAGCTAAAAAATTCCTAAAGCCCACTGTGACTTGTTAGCCCCTACTTAGAGATGGCCCACCTTTTTGGGCCAAACCAATGTATACTTTCCATGTGTTGATTTAGGATTTTACCTACAATTCCTGTCTCCCTGAAATGTATAAAGCCAAACTGTAACCCAACTGCTTCAGGCATATTTTCTCAGGACCTCTTCAGACTGTGTTCCCCAGGCCATGGCTACTTGTATTGGCTCAGAATAAACCTCTTTAAAATATTTTACAGGGTTTGGCTTTTCCAAACATGGAATAGTATCACACTATAGGAATCGATTCACAACTTGCTTTTTTTTCATTCAACAGTGGGTCTTGGTGATCTCTCCATGTCAATACACAGAATCTACCTCATTTTTTTTTAACTGCTGCCTAGCATTTTATAGTATGGCTAGGCTATGTTATAATATATGCAGCTAGTTCCCCCTTGGGGATTTTTAGGTTGTTTTCAACTTTTCCACTATAACAATGATGCAGTGAACATTCTTTGAACATGCTTCCTTATACACACTACCTGGTGTTTTCTAAGTCAAGTCAATCCCTGACATCAGTGGAAAGGGATCTCTGATCTGCCTTCTTAAGAAGGGCACACTCTCCTTTAGGTTGATCCTCTGTAAAGAGGACACTATGCCCACACACTAGACCAAACATTAAAAGTGTCTGTTCTTGCTATTTTTTTGAGACGGAGTCTCGCTCTGTCACCCAGGCTAGAGTGCAGCGGCGCGATCTCAGCTCACTGCCAGCTCCACCTCCCAGGTTCAGGCCATTCTTCTGCCTCAACCTCCCGAGTAGCTGGGACTACAGGTGCCCGCCAACATGCCCGGCTAATTTTTGTTTTTTAGTAGAGACGGGGTTTCACCGTGTTAGGATGGTCTTGATCTCCTGACCTCGTGATCCGCCCGCCTCGGCCTCCCAAAATCCCAAATCCCCTGGGATTACAGGCGTGCGCCACCATGCCCGGCCTGTTCTTGCTATTTTTTAACTTTATATTATTTAATTTAAAAATCTATATTACCAAGACCTGATTGTATATTCTGTATCGCTCAATTACTAAAAAATACTTGAAAATAGTGTAAAATACTAATACATTAATGAAATGTTATTAGTAATGCATTAGTGACATAAAGTGCTAATACATTAATGAGTCTAATGTTTAGAATTACCAGTAACTAATAACAACTTGTCTTATAACATATGCAATTAGAAAAAAACTTCCATTTAACATATGCCTAATTCCCACACCTCCCCCCAACCCCCCCAAAAAAAGTGTCTGTTCTCCTCAAGGTCATAGCCTTCACTCATGAGTTTAAATTAATTCCAAAGTATTCAAGGGATAGAACCTATTTCCCTAGCTATGGTCAGATATCCTCCAAAGTTGGTCTGAACCTTGAGTTTTTCTGGTCCTGCTTTCCTGGGATTTGAGGTTAAGGCTTGGGCAACTTCAGACTGACGCCAACTATAGACAGACAATGGATGCTTTCCAGTCCAGAAGGATCTTAGGGAAAAAATAATTAAAACATAAGCAGGGCCTGAAGAAGATGGCATCTGGGTAAATGCTCTAGACATTCCCTTGATTCTTTTAGGCTGTTGTAATACAAGTTTTCTGGCCCACTTCCCTTCTCTGAGACTAGTGTCTTTCAAAATGCTTTCATATGAAACCACTAAGAACTATTCCCTAAATACCTCCATATAGAAATAAGAAAAAATTAAATATTCTACTTCCTCACAGAATAAAATAGATGGGCTATTAGCCTTAATTAAACATTACTGCCTCACGGGTTATTCTTGCAAACTGTCAGGCAATGTGCCTATATGAGATTTGGATTTGGCAGCTGGAATAAAAGCCCCCTTTCCCACAGAAGGAGAAGACAAGAACAAAATGGCCCAAATACTTGTCAGAGCTGCTTTTGAAGCAGTAATGGACAAATAGGATTCATGTGGTTTTCCATACACTGAGATTACTGTGATCCTAAGAAACATTTCCCAAGTACCAAGCAGACATACCAACCCAAAATGGTATAAACTTTTGAGAAATGCATCTCAATCATTTTAAGAGTAGGTATACTCTTATACAGTTGGTATAAGCTTTTCTTTGTTCTCTACCTTCTCATCTTTTTTCCTTCTGCTGTTTTCCTTTTTTCTTTCTAACCCTACTGTGTTTTGCATTTACACCTTTTCCTTCATACTAACCTGGATGTCCCGGGCCCGTTCATAGGACTGATACGCGATTTTTTCTTCCATGCTTGCCAGTTCCTGCTTCAAGTTCAAGATTTCATTCTGGTGGAGCTCTGTTAGGTCATTTAGCTGTTCTTCCAATCGTTCACATCTAAGGAGAAAAAAAAAGGTTAGAATTTTATGAATTCTGTGAATATCTTTCCTGGCATTATTTACACCCAACTCCCAAAACCCATTCTACAAAGGAATAGAAGCACAAAGAAATTGAGTGGCCTGGGTTAACAGGGTGTGCCAGTGGGTATAGCTCTTAGTCTCTGGAAAAGATAGCTTGTCTCAAGGCCAAATCACGTGGCAACATGGCTGTTCCATAATCTTTTCAATGCACAGTATTTGCAGCGATGCCAGCAGCCCTGATTAGCTTTGAGCATAACCATAATATTGAGACAGTCATTAGGCTCCTCTGAACAACATATGGGAGAGGCAAAAACTAGGGTACAATTAAGCAAGCCTCATGAAAAGATAACACACCAATGGAAACCAACCTTCTGGCAGTCACCAGTAGCTTATTCCAGAACTGGCCAGCTCACTCACCCGGATGTTTGCGATTCAGAGCCCTAGAATGCCAGAGCCAGAGGGGTCCATCATCCCCATGGCCAAACACAAGTGTCTGGGACACTTCTGTCAACAAATATTTACTGAGAGCCTGCTATGTACCAGGCATGTTCAAAGTACTGGGAATATTGTGGTAAGCAAGACAGAGTGCCTGCCCTCAGGAGTTTGTACTCTAAGGAGTGGGGGAGGCAAGATGATTTCCCATATGGAGAAGTAAAACAAAGAAGATCAGTAGAGGTATAAGACAGAGTGCCGGTGATCGTCTGCCTTGGTCTCCCAAAGTGCGGGGATTACAGGCGTGAGCCACCATGCCCAGCCTAGAAAAGGTTTAAAGGATGAGATCAGAGATTCTAGGTGGAAAAATGAATGTGAGTAAAGGGCTGGAGAGAAATGGATGATAAATGTACAGAATAACTAGAATAGTGCATCTATGTTGGAGGAAAAAAAGGGAAATCTGGAAGATCCGAAGAGTTGGGATTCTAGAATAGATAGTAAATGAGCCCAAAGAAGACTACTGAGCAGAGGAGTCACATGATGAATATGTGTTTTTAGGAAAACGAGTCTTCCCATAGTGGTGAAGAAGACCGACTGAGGTAGGTTGTATGTGGAGTCCCAGGAACTAAAGAGCTAAGTAGATAGGAGAAAGGTTGAAGACTCTACATTTAAAAAACACTAGAAAAGGGAAGAATAAACATATGTCTAGCTTCTGGTGCCTAGAATGGAAACCTCTCTGTCAGGCAGAGGGCAGATGGGTAGCTCTCATCCCAACAGGGAATGTACTATCACTCAGGTAGCATACATTTAACACCAGCATGTGAGTCTCAAGGGACTTCATACTAAAAGAATAAAAATGCCAGCCAACAAACTCACACATCTAAAACTATCTCCTTTCTTTCTTCTTTTTAATCACATCTATAATATGTAAACAAACTTTTAAAGAATATAATGAATTTCTGTGTTTAAGGTAATTTTTATGTTGCAGCATCATAAACATTCTCCCTTCCAATAATTATGCAATAAATAATTATATCCTAAACTCCACTGCTTTTCTAAGAAACAAGGATTTTTTTAAAAGGCATTGTCTTACCCTTTTTACAATGTTACTAAACTCTATTTAGTTCTTCTTTATCCTTGATAGGAGTCTCTATACTGCCTTCTTTTATGCTGAAACTCTTCCTGTTATTGAAGTGACTGAACAGGCTAATGAGAAAGCAGTCCTACTTTTGATGGATAACTAGGGTCAAAGTTCTCTGTGACTCTGCCTTTTCCTTTCATCTGCTGCCCAGAGTACGTGATCAGAAACAGGTCCCATCCCTAGAATTGATTTTCCACCAAAATTTAAGTTCACAAAATGCCATAAGATAATGTTAACATAATGTCTTTTCGTGACTGTCCTATGTTAGCCCACTCTTCTGTGGTGTTTTTGGTGTTTGATAGTTTCATCATTCTCTCTCTTTACCAGAGAGGGGCCAGAGACTTTTTTAAAGCTGCATTCCAAAGTGCTGGTCTCTTGGGATTTAAGGGAAAGGTTATATCTGGCAGGAAATTACTCTCCTCAACTAAGGACTGTTGGGTGGCAGGGAGGGGAGCAGGGTGGTGGTCACCAGCCTACATCTTGATAAAAGCAGACACATGTGGGATCTCTGCATGTGTCCCACAGGCTACCACACAACCTCTTAGCCTACAAATTTCAGGCTTCTTAGGAATCTTATTTGATATTAAACATGGCTCATACATACCAGTAGAACAGATTAAAAAATAGCAGCCACAGCAACAGTTTAATCAGTGCCTACTATGCAAATTCATTTCAACAACCCCAAGAGGGTAGAAGGTATTATCTGCATTTTATAGATGAGGAAACAGAAGCTCAGAGAAGTTCTAAAGTGAATTGCCCAAGGGCACATAAATATTAAGTAGGGCAGCAAGGATTTGAATCCAGTTTTGACTTTAAAATCCAAGTTCTTAAACTTTACAATGTGATGCCATTTTGAAACTCTACAAACCCAGATCAACTAACTCTCCTCATAAGTAAGAAATCGGAGTCAGAGTGCTAGCGATCCAAATCACTTAGCAAAAGTGAGCTGGAAAGAGCTATACTGATGTGATGGTTTGGAGTCTGATGTCAAAGTGGAGTTGATGGGAGAAGGAGGAGTATAATAAAAAATTATGAACCTATAATTAAAAAGATAAGAGTTGGTGAGGGCATGGAGAAATCTAAACCCTCATATACTGCTGTTGGGAATGGAAAATGGTACAATTGCTCTGCAAAACAGTTTGGCGCCTCCTCAAAAAGTTAACAGTTACCTTATGACTCAGCAATTCTACCCCAGATATAACTGAAAAGAAATGAAAACTTATTTCTTCTATACAAAAGCTTGTACATGAATGTTCACACCAGCATTAATCATCATTGCCAAAAAGTATAAACAACCCATATGTATATGAGTGTTCACTGTACAACAATATATCATCTTGGCTGTTCACAAGTCAAGTATCAATATTTTGTATCCTAATCTGCTTGTCACTTGCCACCTGGCAAGTTTCTGTTCACTATCTTCCTTTCTCCTTCAATCGATGGATGCTCACAGAAACATTAGGACATAAAACACAAATGTGAACACAGTTTTGCTTTTCACTACATGTATGCATATGAAGATCCCGAGCCCTAGGCAAAACTACAAAATAGGCTGACTTATGCCTTCACTCCCACAACATGGACTTCCTTCCTACTGCAGAAACAGTTCACAGGAGCAGGAAGGCTGTTGTTATCCTTTCATCTTCTCACCTGACCTTTCATAATATACAGACACTCTTTGACTTACGATGGGGTTACTTCCTGAAAACAATATTTCCCATTTATGATGGGCTTAAATCAAACCATTGTTAGCCAGGGACTGTCTGTACAACAACATGTATGTCACTCTAGCAAGAATAATTCCCAGGACTGGGGCCTGAGATATTCTCTAGCAGCAGCCTGTGGGCTCTGACTCGGCTTTGACCTTACCTGCCTGGCCTTTTTTGTCCAGACCCAGTATGAAGACAGCAAAATACAAGGCATGCTTATCTTTACAAATAACATGAGGCAAGAAAGAGGTGAAACAGCAGACTGAATTCAAAATGATATTGACAGATTCAAGTGCAGCCAAGACTTTACCAGGGATTAATTCTATAGAAATAGGGAACTACTTCCTACTGCTGAATTCAGGTATCAAGAGCTCATGTAATGAGGGGGTAGCTTGTTCTTTGTAACTCCACAGAACTAAGGAGTAAGTCTTACAAATAGTTTGGTCTTTAGTTCAATTTTAGAAAGAACTTTCTAATAGCTATGTCTAACAATGAAAAAAACTATCTTAGAAAATGAGACCCTGCTACCAGAGATATTCAAGGAGAGGCTGCTTGTCAGGGATGTTGCAGAAATAAATCCTCTATTGAAAGAGATTTAACTAGACCTCTGAGATCTTTTCTAACACCTAGAGTTTGATTCTTTGTAGTCAGGGAACCTGTTTTCCTTTTTCTTTCTTTCTTTCTTTCTTTTTTTTTTTTTAAAGAGATGGGGTCTTGCTCTATCACCCAGGGTGGAGTGCAGTGGTGCAATCATGGCTCACTGCAGCCTCAAATTCCAGAGCTCAAGGGATCCTCCCACCTCAGCCTTGTGAGTAGCTGGGACTACTGACATGCACCACCAAGCCTGGCTATTTTTTTTTTTCAGAGACAGGGTCTCACTATGTTGCCCAGGCTGGTCTTGAACTCCTGAGCTCAAGCAATCCTCCTGCCTCAGCTTCCCAAAGTGCTGAGACTACAGGTGTGGGGCACCACACCTGGCTATTTTCACCTTTCAAACTATAGATACTTTAAATTTTGTGGTATATTTGCCTTCACAACGTATTGATTTTAACAACAACAAAGGGGGGCAAGGAGGTACACAAAATAGTGGTAATTTAAGAGCTATGTAAAATCAGGTGTGAAATATTGGGATTCACTTGGTATGTGAGGTGGTGAGGAATATATATGAATCAGAGAATACTTGCAAAAGTCCTCAGCACTTATTCCCAACACTTTTGAACCTTACTATAAACCAATGTTTATCATAAGAAGGTTGCAAACCTGTCAAAGGTTCTGGAAGTCAGTTTCAAACTAGATTTTGGTTCATCCCATATTATGTCTAGAGGCGCTCCATCTTCACTCCTGCCATTTTGCACCTAGAAATGTTTTCATAATGCAGTTTGTACCAGCTAATGCATCTGCTCAGTCCAGGTTTTGGATTAAAATCCCAGCTCTGCAACTCGCTAGCTTGGGTGATCCTTTTCATCCTCTATAAAGAGGAAATCTACCTACTCCAAAGGGCAATTGCAAAGATTAAAGGAGAAGACAGACATCAAATACCTGGCACACAAGAGGTGCTCTGTGAGACAGATATATCACAAATATACATTTGGTTTCATTTTTCTCTTTTGTGAGTCTCCTAGTTCTCTCCAACAATCCCTAGTGAGGTAGTTCAAAAAGATTGCTTGTTGACTGCCACATAGTCTTACTCCACTGTTCACTGATTCCCACTTCTGACTTTTTTCTCTAAGCCTTTGTTGTTGTTGTTTGTTTGAGACAGGGTTTTCTCTGTCGCCCAGGTTGGAGTGCAGTGGCGTGATCGTGGCTCATTGTGGTCTCAATCTCCTAGGCTCTAGTGACCCTTCCACCTCAGCCTCCCAAGCAGCTGGGACTACAGGCATGTGCCACCATGCCCGGTTAATTTTGTTTTTGTATTTTCTGTAGAGACAGGGTTTCGCCATGTTACCCAGGCTGGTCTTGAATTCCTGGATTGAAGTGATCTTCCTGCCTTGGCCTCCCAGTGCTGGGATTACAGGCATGAGCCACTGTCCATGGCCTTAAGTCTTCATTTCTTTATGTCCACTTTCCCAATTTTATGTATTTTGACATTTTCACTGTTTCCAGTATATTTATGATGTTTTTCCTATGACATCACAGAAATGGGTTTACTGGGCACACACTCCATCCTCCTCAATCCTAGATACAAGCCTCTTTTACTTCTTATTTCATACATCTAGGTTCCTGCCATTTCCCTGGCTCAAGTTTGCCAGATAATTCAAATAGTTCCATGCACTGGCCATTTCCAAACTTTCCTTTGTACTGGTGAAACTATCTACCTATGTATGTGTGTGAGGAAAGGTGTCTCAAGTAATTTTTATTTTTTTATTTTAGAGACAGAGTCTCACTATGTTGTCCATGCTGGAGTACAGTGGTTATTCAGAGGCATAATCATGGTGCACTGCAGCCTCAAACTCCTGGGCTCAAGTGATCCTCCCATCTCAGCCTCCTGAGTAGCTGGGACTACAGACCTGTGCCACTGTGCCCAGCTCAAGTAAATTTTATCTAATTTTTTCAAATCTCCAGAAAGAGTTATATAGAAACTGCTAATCCTCACCATGCTCTTACAGAAAATAAAGTCCTTTAGAGGTTGAACAATTTATTCACAGTTACATGGAAAATTAACAGCAAGTTCTTCTCAAGCTGAGTCTTCCCAAATAAGAAAATATAACTATTGTTCACAGAGATAATGCTTTGTTAGCAAGCAGCTAAATAGCAAAGCAGCATTTGGGTAAGTAGAATGATCTCAGCAGATGAAACAGACAAGCATGGAGACCAATCTGGGCAAAATAGCAAAACCCTGTCTTTACAAAAAATACAAAAATTAGCTGGGCATAGTGGCATGCACCTGCAGTCCCAGCTACTCAGGAGGCTGAGGTGGGAGGATCACTTGAGCCCGAGAGGTCAAGGCTGCAGTGAGCTGAGACTGTGTCACTACCCTCCAGTCTGGGTGACAGAGCAAGAACCTGTCTCAAACAAACAGAAAAACCCACAAACAAAAACAGGAGTCCCAGAAGGATGCAGTGACTCCCTAGTTAGTAGTGAGGTTTAATAAGGATCTGAACCAATTGGCTTGTGCCTGTTATTAGATTATTGTCTTTTTAAAAACTTTTTGACTGGGCAAATTGCTTGACCCCAGGAGTTTCAGACCAGCGTGGGCAACATGGTGAAACCCTGTCTCTACTAAAAATACAAAAAAAATCAGGTTGGTGTGGTGGCATGTGCCTGTAATCCCAGCTACTTGGGAGGCTGAGGTGAGAGGACTGCTTCAGCATGGAAGGCAGAGGTGCAGTGAGCTGAGACTGTGCCACTGCACTCCAGCCTGGGTGACAGAGTAAGACCTTGTCTCAAAGAGAAGACAAAAAAATTCTGTATTGTTAATGAAATGCAAATAACCAAAGGAAAAAAAAACCTGTATTCTAGTTCCCACTGACTTCCCACTATCCCTATTACTAATATTATAATCTTCTTGGCACACTTTATTTTCTAGTGTTTACTTCCTGTCTAAATTCTAAAATGGAGAAACCAGGTACAAATACCTCTATCTTCTCATTAAATATTAACACCAAGCCAAAGAGTAGGGGAGAAAAAGGGAAGATACATGTTTTATAGACTTTCATATGTGAAAGTCTTGGGTTTTTTTTAAACCTAGAACTCTGCTTTAAGGAATTTTAACCCCTTTACAGGATGCTAAATAGAACTCTCCAGACACAAAGCAGGGCAGAGGAGATGGTGGGTGGGTGGGAGGTTCTTAATCATACAAGAACAGTCATGCCTCACTTAATGATGGGGACACATCTTGAGAAATGAGTTGTTACGTTATTTTATCACTATGTGAACACCATACAGTGTACTTACACAAATCTAGATAGTACAGCCTATGATACACTTAGGCTGTATGGTACAGTCAATTGTTCCTAGGCTACAAAGCTGTACAGCAAGTTACTGTACCATAGGCAACTGCAGACAGCTGTAATACAATAGTGTTTGTGTATCTAGACATATCTAAACATAGAAAAGGCACAGTAAAAATATGGCATTACAGGCTTGGTAGTGCATGCCTGTAATCCCAGCTGCTCGGAAGCTGAGGCACGACAATTGCTTGAAACCGTGAGGCAGAGGTTTCAGTGAGCCGAGATTGTACCACTGCACTCCAGCCTGGGCAAGAGTGAGACTCCATCTCAAAAAAACAAAACAAAACAAAAACAGCATTATAAACTTATGAAACAACTGTCTTATATGTTGTTGATCAAAATGTCATTATTCAGCGCATGACTATGTGTGATTTTGGCTGGCAAATGATGTTCACGCACCTCTGCTTGGATTACAAGTAGCATGAGATTAATAATCTTATTTTAAGGATTTTTACTCAAGGTCCTTCCTAAATTGTTACAACCCAAAGAGAACCTGGACACTTAAATATGGCATGAGCTTAACTATCAGCAAACAGAAAGCCTTTGCACTGTAAGATTATTTTTTCTAAAAGCAAGTATCATATTTTGGTAGATGAAATTCATCCCCCACTGGAAGCAAAACCTGTTCTATCTACAAAGTATTAAACACATCAAGATTTTGTCGTAGGTAAATAATTCATAAATAAATACTAAACTTGAAAGTGTTTTGGTCACTAGGTCAACACAGTAGTCAACTTCCTAGATCAGAGATGAGCCAGGGGCCTTTTGTGTCAAATTACTGATGAATGGGAGCCTGGGTGAGTGCACAGCCTGGGAATGCTTTGACCTGAAGCATTCCTCTTTGGGTGTGGCTCAAAAGTTTGGAGCCATCTCTGAGAACCAATGGTGCTTCCCTAGTTCGGCAATAGGTCACTAGCACAGGATGGCTGAAGAAACTTGTGGAGCAGGTATTGAGAGAAACAGGAAGAACTAGGTCCCAGGAAAAACACCCACAGGCAACTATGGGAGAAGAATGGACTATTTCCCAAATGCATACCAGAGACCCAAAATAGCTTCTGCCAGTGTTTGACCTGAGTAGAGAGACACAGTTGGGGTAGGGAGTATGACTTGTGGTGGGAGTTTGAATAGGTTCCTAGCTGAATTGGGGAGAGTGGATTTTTTTCTCCTTACCTTTTGTTACCTTTTTTGTGTTGAAGCCTGAAAAGAAGCTAAAAAACACTGAACTAGCCTTCAGCTGAAAAGGGAAAAAGATATCAGTCCCCCACAATATTTCAAGGGTAGGCAATGAATTATCTTAGTGACAAGAAAACAGTAAATATCTAAATAATACAGGAAATAAATAAAAACTAGAGGGGCTTTCTGGGCAACTTGCAGACTTGGTAATGACAGCTTTCTAATATTCTGGCACAACCCAGATCTTTGTATTCCCCTAGAAAAAATGGAGGAGGAGGGAGCATTTGTTGAGCTCCTACTCTAAACCAAACATCACACTAGGTACTTCCATATATGTTATCTCCTTTAATAATTTCAACAACCATGTACAATAAATATCATTACATTTTTACAGAGGGAGAAACTGAGGCTCAGATGAGTTATGTAATCTACTCAGAGCTGGCAAGCAAATTCAAGTTTGTCCACTCCAAGGAATAAGGGTTAATTAATTAATCCCCTCCATTCCTCTTTAGCGGCTAAACGCTAAACTGGGATGAGCTCACCCATAAATCTCTTTTATGGAAGATTGTATACGTCATATTTCCTAATTGGGATTTTGCTTCTCTCATAAATGAAGGGCTAATTTGATTCAGTACCCTCAGTTTCTATTTCAAACTTATTGTCCAAATCTAGCCTACATATCGTCTGGAGATTCTCAGATCACTTTTCAGTTGACAGGTCTCACACATAGAATAAAGGGGCTAAAACAGCTACCTCTGAGCATACATCTGAGCATACATCATTGGGTTATGTCCAATGATGGTCAGATCAACTAAAATTATATTTAAACAACCATTTGTTTAGTTAGAACTCTAACAGCCTGTGCCTAATTGGGTCAGCCTAGTTACTAACTGTTCTACTGCATGTGACAACTGCTCAGGGTGACTGTCTCCTGTATTTTTGCTCTTATGACTCAGTGCAATTTAAAATATCCCCGGGTTTAATACAAACATTCTCAGAAGCCGATTTCCAAAGGACAGTAATCCCCTTCAAATACAAGCTTTCAAAATGGCATTAATGCTCATCAACACCTGGGGGGTTTTTAGCCTGCCCTACGTGACACTGCTTTATACAGGCTACAGTAGCTCAGTAGGATTCCAGGCCAGATCCCGTAAGAAAAAAACTACCAAAGAAACCAGCAAAATTCTCAATTAATGTTTTCCTAGCTCTCTCTTATTTTCAGTACATTTTGCCACAGCTGAACTTTTCCTTTTGGTAGCCTATTAATATATTTACACTCACTACAGGAACAGAACTAATCCTCAGTTTCTAGCAGCAAATTAAATAAATGTAAAACCATTTTACTGTGTGACCTGGCAAAAGTCACTTTATCTTTCTGAGCTTCAGTGTTCTCAACTGTAAATAAGATTAATCTAGATATCTAAGGGTCCCTTCTACTTCTGAAGTACTGTGAACCCAGCTGCCACTAACAAACATGGGATGAAGAAACTAACTGGACAAGAATCTGAAGTTGGCACAGGTCTCATCACTTAAAAAAATTTCTAAACCTTGTCTCCTGCCTTCCCCAAATACATGATCTCACTCATAGCTGAATGCACAATGGTAAAACTCAATACCTAGTCACTAGTCAAAGGCTGAGGTGGAGTTCAGATCCAAGCTCTGCTACAATGGCTTCCTGGGCTAAGTGCATGTGGGCAATGAAAAAATAATGTGTCAGTCATGGTACAATTATGTGGGTGAAGAGAGAGAGACTGTGCTCTATAGGCTTTGGAATGCTTCTGATTATTCCAGAGTTAAGCAGATGGTCTTGGGCAACTATCTTCACTTGGAGCTACTCACTTGGGTAGACAGCAATGGAAACACATTAAGCGAAGGACATTATTGAGAAGGGATTCTGAGAAGGGGAAATAAGGACCGAAGTAGGGATTTCCTTAAGAAGGTTTCACCTATTTATTTACACTGCTGTACTGGCCTAGGAAACTTTCCAGAGCTTGCATATTCATAGCATTTTTATAAAATATGTTAAAAACAGTGACTCAACTTTTAGTAAACATTTACTTCAACTTGGGATAGGCCTAATACCCACTGCTAATGCATCTAATGCTTCAGAGAGCTAGGCTTTCAACCATATAGATTTCGGGATTGAGCTTTGAAAAAAATCATCCTGGTATGAAAATAACACTGAATTTGAAGTCAGACAAAACTGGGTTTTGAATCCTGGCTTTACCACTTACTGAGTGACCTCTGGCAACTTTTAAAACCCCACTGAGCTTCAATTTCCTCATCTTTAAAATGGGAATAATACAATTTACCTGTAGGGCCTACTGTGAGGATTGGCAAATGTACGTAAAACATCTAGCACTAGGCACATCACAGGAGTTTAATACTGTTCGTGGTAGTGGCCTTGTCACCATCATCATCAAATAACAAACAGCAACACTGTGCATGACCTCCCTCTCATCAACTCAGATACTAGTAAAATAAACTAAAGCGTAGAAAAAAAATGTATCTTGAGCATCCACGCATGCATTAACTGGTTCTTGGTCACAGAAGGATCTGTGAAGTCTATCCACAGCCTACTTTCTTCCTACACAAAAAGCAAAGCCTACAACAGAGTAGAAGTAGAATTAGTAAAGAGAGGCTGCTGCGGGTAGCTCACTAACAGTGTGGAGAAGAAATGGAAAGGAGAAAAAACTATAAAAAAAGCAGACAAACTGAAAAAAGCCTAGGGCATTTACTGTAGAGGCACATAAATGGACAGCTTCACTAACCTGAGAGTATCACTCTAAGCTGAATACTACCATATCTAAGCTCTTTCCATTAAGTTAGATTCAGTGTACTTTGTAAAAGAAGGCAGAGAAATTTCCCCAAAATGCTTAAAATGTGAAAAGTTTCAGTGCTTAAAATAGGTTTCTGGCCGGGCATGGTGGCTCATGTCTGTAATCCCAGCATTGTGGGAGGCTGAGGTGGGTGGATCACCTGAGGTCAGGAGTTTGAGACCAGCCTGGCTAACATGGTAAAACCCCGCCTCTCTTAAAAATACAAAAAAGTAGCTGGGCGTGGTGGCAGACACCTGTAATCCCAGCTACTGGGGAGGCTAAGGCAGGAGAATCACTTGAACCCAGGAGGCGGAGGTTGCAGCAAGTCAAGATCGCACCACTGCACTCCAGCCTGGGCAACAAGAGTGAAACTCTGTCTCCAAAAACAAAAAAACAAAAAGAAAATATATTTCAAAGCCAGGCATGGTGGCATGCACCTGCAGTCCCAGCTACTCAGGAGGCTGAGGTGGAAGCACTGTTTGAGCCCAGGAGTTCAAGACCAGCAAGGCAACATAGCAAGACCCTGACTCTTTATTTTTTAATTTTTTTTTTGAGACGGAGTCTCACTCTGTCACCCAGGCTGGAGTGCAGTGGTATGATCTCAGCTCACTGCAACCTCCACCTCTCAGATTCAAACAATTCTCCTGCCTCAGCCTCCCCCGTAACTGGGACTACAGGCGCATGCCACCATGCCTGGCTAATTTTTTTTTGTATTTTTAGTAGAGATGGGGTTTCACCATGTTAGCCAGGATGGTCTCAATCTTCTGACCTTGTGATCCACCCACCTCAGCCTCCCAAAGTGCTACGATTACAGGCGTGAGCCACTGCGCCTGGCCAGCAAGACCCTGACTCTTAAAAAAAAAAAAAAAAAAAAAAAAAGACTTCAATTTGTAGAAAAATTTTATTTATGTGAAAGCATTCAAAGATCAACAAAATTAGATGAATATGTTTACTGTATAAAGCCATATATAATGGAGGGGAAATCTCTATCTGCTTTATACAGGGAATTATTGGAACAACAAAAATAAAGTACAATAGTTGTGACTTTTCCACTCCCTTTTTTGGGGAAAAAAAGGGCTTTCTTTCTTCAAGATTGTGTTTTAAGGAAAAATCATTCTAAAACTGAAATGGGAAAACAAAACAAGTCTGATTACGTAGTATGTCTTCTCCTTGCCTCCTGGTTTTAACTCTCTTTTTGAAAATTCGAGTTTTCTTCATTCTGTCTTCATTCCATAAAACTAGTCATTTACCTACTAGAAAGAACCCAAAGTGCAATGAAAGAAATGCACTGCTCATTACCTCCTAAATGGCTTGAACTTAATTCTTCTAATGAGGTGTTAATGAGCAGCTAACGTTCTGTCCTATTATGTCTCCGACTTACACTAAATGGATTCAAAGGTGGCTCCTGAGAGACCTGTTTCTGATTTTCTCATATCTTGACTTTCTACATCTTGACATGAAGACATAACAAGCTCTATATGAATTTTAAGCTCTGGGGCAATTTAAAAACTGCAAGGTATCCATTCAAAATAGAGGAATTGACGGGGTATGGTGACTCATACCTGTAATCCCAGCACTTTGGGAGGCCAAGGAGGGCAGATCACTGGAGCCCAGAAGTTCAAGACCAGCCTGGGCAATATAGTGAGACCTTGTCTCTACAAAAGAATTAAAAAATGAGCCAAGCGTGGTGGTGCACACCTGTAGTCCCAGCTACTCAGGAGGTTGAGATGGGAGGATCACTTGAGCCCAGGAGATCGAGGCTGCAGTGAGCCAAGATCGCACCACTGCACTCCAGCATGGGCAATAAAGTGAGACTCTGTCTCAAAACCAATGTAAAACAAAAAATAGAGGAGTCAAAGTAGGCAGTTTTGTGTGGTTTAAAAAATTTTTTTAACTGACTGTGGAATGTCTTCATGTTCTAAGTGGGGTTAACAGCATCTGTTCCCCTAACATCAGTAGAGCACTATGGGGCCAGGCACTGAGCTATGTGCTTTAACCAAATAATTTCACTTAAATGTCACAATAATCTTATAAAGAACTATTACTATTTCTATGTTAGGGATGTGGAAACCAAGACTTAAGAGAACTGAAGAAACTTGCCCAGGTTTTCAAGGTTAGTAAGGGGAAGAACTGGAATTTGAACTTGGGAGTTAGGTTTAATATGGTACAAAGACACAGGTGTTTTACTTTTAGAGTTCATTTGAATATCTGTTATATCACTTATTGAATAAGACACTGTCTTCTCAGTATACTTAAGAATTGGCCGGGCGCGGTGGCTCACGCCTGTAATCCCAGCACTTTGGGAGGCCGAGGCGGGCGCATCACGAGGTCAGGAGATCGAGACCATCCTGGCTAACACGGTGAAACCCCGTCTCTACTAAAAATACAAAAAATTAGCCGGGCGTGGTAGCGGGCGCCTGTAGTCCCAGCTACTCGGGAGGCTGAGGCAGGAGAATGGCGTGAACCCGGGAGGCGGAGCTTGCAGTGAGCCGAGATCGCGCCACTGCACTCCAGCCTGGGCGACAGAGCGAGACTCCGTCTCAAAAAAAAAAAAAAAAAAAAAAAAAAAAGAATTTATTTTTATTTTTATTTGACACGGAGTTTTGCTCTTGTTGCCCCGGCTGGAGTGTGATGGCACGATCTCGGCTCACTGCAACCTCTGCCTCTGGGTTCAAGTGATTCTCCTGTCTCAGACTCCTGAGTAGCTGGGATTACAGGCATGCGCCACCATGCCCAGCTAATTTTGTATTTTTAGTAGAGACAAGGTTCCTCCATGTTGGTCAGGCTGGTCTCAAGCTTCTGATCTTGGGTGATCCACCCACCTCAGCTTCCCAAACTGCTGGGATTACAGGCGTGAGCCACTGTGCCCAGCCATACTAAAGAATTTATAAAACACTTAAATAAAAATAGTAATGTACAGTATCTGCTTTTAGAACTTTATTTCTCCCTCCCACACTCACTTCTCTGGTCTTCTCCCTTGAAGTCTTAAGTTAGAATTGAAGAACAGAAGAGTAAGAAAAGAGGCAGGCTGAATTACTGATTAGAGTTTTCACCATCTGAAAAGAACTTGCTGCTGTAACTCTTCTTAGAGATAATTTATACATGTGAACAATTTGTTTCAGACCCTAAGATTACCTTATAAAAGCAAACTTTTAAAAACACATTTTTAAAAGGTGAAAAGGATATTAAAAGATTATCTGTTCAACTCCTGATGTTACAATAGAAGTACTGAGGATTTTCTCTAGTTAATAATCGGGACAGGGCCAGAACCCAGGTCCTTCAAGGCCTAACTTGACCTGTAGCTCCCATAAGACTAGTCCTCAATTTGCAGCATTAGGTGGCCTGTCTCTGGCTAACAAAGTTTGGATCTATCCTTAGAAAATTTTTTTTTTTTTTTTTGAGACGGAGTTTCGCTCTTGTTGCCGAGGCTGGAACACAATGGTGAGATCTCGGCTCACCGCAACCTCCACCTCCTGGGTTCAAGCGACTCTCCTGCCTCAGCCTCCCGAGTAGCTGGGATTACAGGCATGCACCACCACACCCGGCTAATTTTGTATTTTTAGTAGAGATGGGATTTCTCCAGACGAGAATATTATTTCTCTCTGCGTGTGAAGGTAACAAGGAGAAAGGACACATATTCAGAGTATAGCCAAGAGTGGTCTAATATGAGTATGTAGTGTAATATTAAACACAAAAACGAGACCAGCTTCTACCTTTAACAGAGACTATGATTCAAAGCACTTAACCCTTTGAGAATTTTCTAACTCTTGTAGAACCATTTCATGTTTAAGTCCACTCTCATTCAAACACTTGTCAATTCATAATAAAGGTAACATTCTTATTTGGATTTGTTTGCAGTCTAATCTTTCTATACCAAGTTGCCCAGATATGTGTGTTTAAGGCCAAATACCTATAGAAGTCACTACATTTTGCTTGGGTGATATCTTTGATATCTACACAGTTCTAAGAATTACAGATCTTTTGAATTCAATGTAGTACAGTTACAGGCTGCAATGACTGTGTAGTTTTATAATTATAAATAAATAGGTGAAATACTTTAGAAAGCTTGGACTTCATTTTAAAGTTCTAAACTGGCACGAAAGACTGGAGAGTTACAGCAATGCTTCATCAGGAACTCATGTGGATGTCTTATGACATACCGAAAGTGCTCTGGACACTCTAGAGAAAGATAAAGACTTTTAAAAGCCATTTCCCCATATCTAAAGGGAGGGTAACCCTACATAAATAATTTCAGATATTAATTCCATGTGACTTACCTATATCGCTCCTCCTGTAAGGTCTGCATTATTAAGGAATAGTCTCTCTGATAATGTTCCTTGAGAGTCTCAAAGGATTCCTCTAGTCTGGCCTGGGTTTCCCGGATCTCCTGGATCTCATGTAGTAGTGCATCAAATCCTGAGCTCTGCATGTCCAGGGTGTTTGTTTTGGAGCTGGATGCTCCTACAGCGATGCCCCCTGTGGTGCTGTTGGCTCCCACTGAGCCTGAAGTGGCACTAGAACAATCTTCTTCACTACCATATTTTGGGCTAGACTGAAAGTTTGAAATCACTCCCAAAGCCTTCCCCGCATCATCCACTTGCCCTTCCTCTAAAGAGTCCTTCAGGTTGGGGATGTTGTCTGCACTGCCAAATTTGTTCCGAATGAGTGAGGCAATCTCTCTGGGCTTTGAGACTACAGCGCCTGCTGCTGAATGGGTGGCCTGGGAGAAGCTGGAAAACCCGCCTTTGACACTATCCACCACACCTTCACTGAAGCCAGTCACCTTTGCTCCTACATCCTTCAGACCCTGGTGCATGTCCCTGAAGACATCCTTTGGCTGCCGGGGGATCCCATTCTGCTCCACCTCTCTGAGCTTCCTGTGGTAGTGCTCAAGTTTCTTTTGCAGCTGGAGGATAGTTTGGGCAGATTTCTGGTTCTTCTTCTCAAAGACTTGCTTGATGCGGGCAGCCTGCTGTTTGTCTGCACTGTTGGCAAGCTTCAAGTATTCAGCAACGTTGTCGTCCCGGGCTGTTTGTGCAATCTTGATTTGTTCTGTGAGCTTCAGGATTTTCTGCTGCAGGTGAGCAATGGCAGCCTTTGTGCGCTGAGGGTCTGGTGTTCCATCCACAGAGTCTGTGTGGATGCTGCCATCGGTACTGGAGGCCACTGCACTGGATGTTTGGGCAAGGCTGCTTACTTCCAACCGTTCGATCTAGTGTAAAAACAAGAGGTAGATGTTAGAAGCCCAAGAGGACTACGTCTCCAAAATCAATGGGCCAAAATGTATTGGAAATGTGTCTACTCTCAAATCTCAGTAGATAACTGACCTATAATTCCCCCTTGTCCTATGCCAGCCCTGTCTCCCTCTTACATACTGCCCTCATACAAGTATACTTTAAGCAAAACAGATATATGAAAAAAGATCTGCACAAGATATAAGCTGGGGGATTCTTCCTTTGCTAGAGGATTTTTCAGTGTTTCTTCACACAATAACACTCCCTTAGTGGGTTTAAAGTATGAATTAATTCACTTTCTTTACACATAATTTTTATTCAGAAGAACATCTATGTAAAACAAGTTGCATCTGCATTTCAATATAATTATATGAAAACCCTTTTGGTGTTCAGACATCACTGTAATTCTGATCCACACTTATAGATTATGGTCACCTAAATATGTCGGCAAGAATAGGTATGTTACTGGCTAGATATAAAAATGCAATTTTTATCATAATGATTTTTATCCAAATCATGTCAAGGGTGATGGATCATTCTATATATTCTAAGGATATTTAAGTGGCAGCTGGAGATGGTTGGAGGCAAGATGGGAAAGTAACTGCTGAAAGTGGCAAAGATGAATGTTACCAAATCAAAGGTGATAACCTTGAGCAAGAAAACTTGAAAACTCAGGGACAGGAACAGTAAGAGCTAAGTTAACAAGTCAGGGACAAAGGTCAGGTCTTTCGGAGCCCATATTTTGTGACTTTTATCCAGTAAAAGGTTTTTGTTAGGCAAGGGACTCCAAAGCACATATACTTAATCCTTTCATGTGGGTGAGAACCATTCAAAGGAGTTGAAGAAAAAGACAAGATACTCAGATTTAAAAGCATAAATGTTCACTCTTCAATATAGTTAGCTAAATTTGGGGAGGTCAAGTTTCCCAAATTCAGGAGAAAAAAATCTTTCAGTAGGTCATCCCTAGGTGTGGCTTGTGGTGGTGAATTTGAATAGGTCCCAAAGAAGAAGGCTCTAGAAACTGTTCTTGGCCAGGCACAGTGGCTCACGTCTATATTCCCAGCGCTTTGGGAGGTCAAAGGAGAAGGATCACTTGAGGCCAAGAGTTTAAGACCACCCTGGGCAACATAGTGAGACCCCCTCTCTACACATTTTTTTTTAAAATTAGACAGTTATGGTGGCACACACCCATAGTTCCAGCTAGTAGGGAAGCTGAGGTGGGAGGATCACTTGAGCCCAGTAGTTCCAGGCTGCAGTGAGCTATGACTGCACCACTGCACTCCAGTCTGAGTGACAGAGCGAGACCCTGTCTCTAAAAATAAAAAAACAAACCTGCTCTCTGTTAAGCAGTAACAGAGTAATGAGTAATGAGTAATAAAATAACCTTCTTAGGGTAATAAAAATCCCCAGTATAAGTGCCAAATTACAATCCTTTTCTTGGTTCCCATCTTAATCTGTACCAGGTAACAATTTGCTAGAAAGAACTATATACAAGATCACCTTCTTCCTCATATTTTCATGACAATAATGCACCAAGTTTGAAATATTTATGAAATGCCAATAATTAACCTAGGGATAACATCTTCTTTTTTTCATCTTGGATGTATTACCTCAGTTTGCCATCTGAGCAGGAGCTATGCTGATCTCTGAGCCATAAAACACATTTAGTTCATTATTGAATTCAATATATTACCATTGATGTGAATAAAAACACTGCCTTCTTTCTAGATGAACAAATGAGAAATACTGTGCATTTAAATAAAATCAAAAGAGAATTTAATACTGAAATTAATGACAAAATAACGTTATGCACCACTAGTGAATAAAAGAGAATATCTGGAATAGTTACTAGCACAATAACTGTTTTGTGTCACTTCCTCCTTCTGCCCAATTCATCTTTTGGTGCATGCTAACAAGCAGTGGAATGGACAGACGCAGCACAAGGGAGGAGCAGCCAGAGTTCCAGATAAGCAAGGTGCCAAGAGTTGCAACAAGAGCTCCTGGAAATCCACTTTATTCAGTGCCCAATGTCTTCTAGGTTGCACAAGGTTCCAATTGTTGCATTTTCTTTCTGAATGAGATTTCAGATCCTTGACCTTGATGAGTATTTATGTTTAATAATTAAGCTCAAAATATACCACAATATAAAGGAAAGCAAATATAAGAATGTCACTAGATCCAAGACTCTAAGCTTCTGCATGCTCTAGTTATCTCTCTCTTAGGTTCTCTGATATTAATATGAATATTTACATGCAATCTGTAGACTAAAGAAGTGTAGCTATGGCCAGGCACAGTGGCTCACACCTGTAATCTCAGCACTTTGGGAGGCCAAGGCGGGAGGATCGCTTGAGCCCAGGAGTTTGGGAACAGCCTGGGCAACATGGGGAAACCCCATCTCTACAAAAAAATTAAAAATTAGCTGGGCATGGTGGCACGTGCCTGGAGTCCCAGCTGCTCAGGAGGCTGAGGTGGGAGGATAGCTTGAACCTGGGAAGCAGAGGTTGCAGTGAGCCATGATTGTATTTGATTATATCTCTAAAATGAAAAAAAAAAAAAATCTCTACACTAAACTTTCAACATACAGTCATATGCTGCATAACGACATTTCAGTCAATGATGGACTGCATATACAACAGTGGTTCCATAAGACTATAATACCAGATTTTTACTGTACCTTTTCTGTTTAGCTATGTTTAGATATGCAAACACTACTGTGGTACACTGCCTACAGTATTCAGTACAGTAACCTGCTGTACAGGTTTGTAGCCTAGAAACAATAGGCTATACCACATAGCCTAGGTGTTATACCATCTAGGTTTGTGTAAGCACACTCAGCGATGTTCGCACTTTGACAAAACTCCCTAAATGCATTCCTCAGAATGTATCCCCATATTTACAAGTGATCACATTTTAGATGTGATTTTATTTCCTTATGTAGTAACTGAAGAAATAAACTAGGCTGTCTTTAATCTGACTTCCGTCCTACTTGGGCTGTTTGGAGCCATAGTGTGTCCTGGCTCCTACTCAGAATCATCAACATGCCTGCAAGAGTATAGCTGATAGAACCCAACGTCTTCAGCCTCTAAAAAAACTAACCCATAGCTTCAGCAGTAAGGTAGTTTAACACCTGAAACCATGAATCACTGGACTACTGGAACTCCTCCCAATTCTAGCAGAAACAATTTTTTTAAAGGAGGGAGAAAATGGGAAATAAGCGGAGGGGAAGAGAGGAGAATGATGGAGTGAAAGAAAGGGAAGGAGAGAGGAAAAAACCAGAGGAGAGGAAGAAGAAGAGTGGGGTGCAGAGGGAGAGTAAAGGAGGAAAGAAAGAGAAAGTTACATTGAACTACAGAATCACAGGACAGGGGAGGAAAACAGTTGTGATATACTCTGAGTTAGGAACAAAGTCCTTAAAGGGGAATTCCATGCTCTAGGCATTAATACTTAGCACTTAGCTATGAGTTATGAAGGCACCAACTGAAAAGTGGTTCCCTTTTTCAACAGCCTTTGCTGGCATATTAGGCTGTTCATATATAACAACATAAAATTAGATTTCTCTTCTTTTTTTTTTTTGAGACAGAGTTTTGCTTTTGTTGCCCAGGCTGAAGTGCAAAGGCGCGACCTCAGCTCACTGCAACCTCTGCCTCCTGGCTTCAAGCGATTCTCCTGCCTCTTCCTGAGTAGCTGAGATTACAGGCGCACGCCACCACACCCAGCTATTTTTTTTGCATTTTTAGTAGAGACGGGGTTTCACCATGTTGCCCAGGCTGGTCTTGAATTCCTGACCCCCAGTGATCTGCCCGCCTCCCAAAGTGCTGGGATTATAGGCATGAGCCACTGTGCCCGGCCATAAAATTAGGTTTCTAACTCACTCCAGATAGACAATTAAATCCCAAATATAAAAGGCAAAATTTAAAAACCTTTCAAAGGCAGCACTGCAAAATAAGGAAGGCTTTTCTTAAATATACAAGGAAAGGCACAAATCCAACAAACAAGATTATTGAGTCTGGCTCCATATAGTACAGTAGTGAAGCATGGATTCTGGCATAAATGGCTTGGGTTCAAATCTGGCTTTGCTACTAGCAAGTTATTTAGACAAGTTACTTAACCTCCGCATCCATTTCATCAACTGTACTAATGCTCACTTTAGAAGACAATTATGAGGATGAAATGGGTCAACAAATATAAAAGGGCTTAGAACAGTACCTGGCACTGAGTAAGTTGTTAGCACTGTTTTTGTACCATGAAAGTGGTTCTTTTAAAAAATTTAAATGTTAAGAGTTCCTAGAATATATTCCCGTCCAAGATCTTTCCACATTTCAGGCATGAACAAGAGATACGTAAAGAGTGAACCAAAGGAATAATGTAATTCAACATTACAATAAAAGTAATATAGTCACCTATGCTAGATATAGTTGGCCTCGTGGCTATACACTTGGCTAGCTAACCTTCCAATCTTAAAAACAACATTACAGGCTAGGCGCAGTGGCTCACGCCTGTAATCTCAGCACTTTGAGAGGCCGAGGCAGGCGGATCACGAGGTCAGGAGATCGAGACCATCCTGGCTAACACGGTGAAACCCCGTCTCTACTAAAAATACAAAAAATTAGCTGGGCGTGGTGGCGGGTGCCTGTAGTCCCAGCTACTCAGGAGGCTGAGGCAGGAGAATGGCGTGAACCCGGGAGGCACAGCTTGCAGTGAGCCGAGATCGCGCCACTGCACTCCAGCCTGGGCGACAGAGCGAGACTCTGTCTCAAAAAAAAAAAAATTACAGATGTTGTTATCACTAATTTACAAATGACTTGATTGCCTCCCACCACCAGTTATTACAAGGCAGGATGAGGAAAGCAGCAGCAGTCCCAGCTACTCAACAGGGTGTCTTTTTCTGACCATATCCTGAGGGGCTTTTGTACTCTCCTGTCAGAGTCCAGAGCATCAGTGCAGCAAATACCGCCCATTCACAGCTGATATTAGAATTTGTAATTAATTTGTATAGAAAAAGGTAAAAATCAGTCAGTTAAATATATTTTGACTGTTTATTATATGCAAGGCAATGTGCTAAAAAGCTAGGGATATGGTCAGAAGCCACAATTCTGATCTGTTGCTGTAACAGACTATGCTGCTTTGTCTGCATTGTATCTCTTAATATTAAGAGATAGTTTGTCAGACTTAAATTTATCTATTAACTGATCTGAATTAATTGACAGAAAACAACCCAAGAGAAAATCTAAACAGCAACACCTCAACATACAGATTAATCAGGGCAGAGTGGTGCCATTTAGAGCGCAGCATTTAACTTAGCTTTGTTACTTAGCTCTGTCTACTTTCTCTAAGTAGATGAAAGTGTCAGAACACAATAGCACCCAGCTTTGAGAATAATCACCTGTAAAGGCAATGTGGTGGAAAGGGCAAGAATAAGAAGACCTAGGTTCAAACCTAGCTTTATCACCTTACTAGCTGTGTGGTTTTGGGTCACCTACTTGTTCTCTTTCAACCTTAGTTTTCTCATCTATACAACAGGGTTATCATTTTCTAATGAGATTTTTTGAAAAAATGTTAAAGATGTATTAAGTCAGATGATGCCTGCCAAACATGGTAAACTAATTAGTTACCTTCTTCCATCACTTAACCTGGCCTGTACGTTCATTAATCAAAATCCAAATACCTATTTGTAACTAGAAAAAATTAATAAATTGGCCAGGTGTGGTGGCTCATGCCTCTAATCCCAGCACTTTGGGAGGCCGAGATGGGCAGATCACTTGCGCTCAGGAGTTCAAGACTAGCCTGGGCAACATGCCGAAACCCTGTCTCTAAAAAAAAAAAAAAAAAAAATTTGGCCGGGTATGGTGGCACACGTCTGTGGTCCCAGCTACTCAGGAGGCTGAGGTGGGGGGATTGCTTGAGCCTGGAAGGTCAAGGCTTCAGTGAGCTGAGATTGTGTCACTGCATTCCAGCCTGGGTGACAGGGTCCCCCAAAAAAGAATAGTGACTCAGGCTATAATATTCAAGAATCATTCTCACAATACTTTAGAATGAAGTATATTATATACGATTATAGTCTGAAGTCTGTTAATGTGGGAAAATGTTAAAAATTTTCTATTTTCTGAGCATGTGCTAACCAGGAAAAGGAGACGGTAACAAAAAAGGTGCTTTTATTACCGAGAATTAAAAAATACATATAATATTCATGTGCAGACAAGCCAATGTGACTATAGAACTGCTCAATAAGTTCTCCTTTACAAGTTAATTCCTGCTACAAATACTTCAATGATACAGTGTCATTAAAACAGAATATTTCTCAGCCTTAGCTTAATTCTATTTATTTCAAGGAATTGTGATAAGATGAAATTCTAAAGTAATGAAGGAATCCAAAATGCTCAATAGGGTCTATGATAATCTGGCTCTCCCTGAGCTGGTTGTCATGGCTTCTTAGGAAGCTTGTGAAGAGTAGAGGCTCCAAGGAAGAGCTGTTCGAATGATATACCCCTAATCCCACGTTAGGACTAATTACTCTTCTTACTCTTAAAAATCATTTATTTGCTGATGAATTCTAAATGTACACCACTAGCTCACACTTCCCTTAATACTAGACTCAGATATCCAACTACCTACTTAGTATCTCTACTTGCATGTCCAACAGTCGGTTCATTTTTTATTTGTTTTTGAGACAGAGTCTCGCTCTGTCGCCCAGGCTGGGGTGCAGTAGCATGATCTTGGCTCACTGCAACCTCTGCCTCCTGGGTTCAAGCGATTCTCATGCCTCAGCCTCCCAAATTACATGGGATTATAGGTGTATGCCACCACACCTGGCTAATTTTTAGTGGAGGCGGGGTTTTGCCATGTTGGCCAGGCTGGTCTCGAACTCCTGGCCTCAAGTGATCCACCCTCCTTGGACTCCCAAAGTGCTGGGATTACAGGCATGAGCCACCACGCCTGGCCAATTCTTTTTTTTTTCTCATATACCTTATATCCATATCCAGTTAATAACAACATTAATAATCATAGTTGCTAATACATATAGTATACTTGCTATGTGCTAAGCACTGTTCTAAACCCTTGGCATGTACATTGTTTAATTCTTTATTTTTTTTATTTTTTTTGAGATGGCGTCTCACTCTGTTGCCCAGGCTGGAGTGCAGTGGCATAATCTCGGCTCACGGCAACCTCCACCCTCTGAGTTCAAGCAAGTCTTCTGCCTCAGCCTCCCGAGTAGCTGGGATTACAGGCGTGTGCCACCATGCCCGGCTAATTTTTTGTATTTTTAGTAGAGACGGAGTTTCACCATCTTGGCCAGGCTGGTCTTGAACTCCTGACCTCATGATCCACCCGCCTCAGCCTCCCAAAGTGCTGGGATTACAGGTGTGAGCCACCACGCCCGGCCTCATTGTTTAATTCTTTATAGTAACACTATGGAATGGGTATTATTATTTATCCTAATTTTATGGCTAAGAAAACCAAAGCATAGGGAATTTAAGTTGTTCAAGATCACAAATTAAAGAAGTACCAGACTCAATGTTTGAACCCAGATAGTCTAGCTACAGAGTATGTGTTATTAACCACTATGTATACACCATATTGTCCTAGCAATGCAACAGTCTCCTATAACTGCAATAATATTTTTATAATTATCTGCAGAGCAGCCAGAGTAGTTCTTTTAAAACATAAGTCAGATTACGACACTCTTTTTATACCTGTAACTTTCCAGTGGCTCTCTAGGTCAGTCAGGGTAAAAGCCAAAGTTCTTACAATGGCCATGATCTACACCTGCACCACTACATCCCATAAACTCCGTGACTTCATCTCTTACTAGTCATCCCTTTACTCCACTGGCATCAGCTACAGTGGCCTCCCCTGTTGTTCCTGGAACATGAGAGACAGGCACCCATGTCAGGGCTTTTCACGCAGTGAGTGTTCCTTCTTTCTGGAGTGCTCTTCCCTCAGACACCTGCACGGCTTGCTCCGTCACCTCCTTTAAGTCTTTGCTTCAATGTCACCTTAGCAGCAAGGACTTCTCTGACTGCCTTATTTATTTATTTATTTATTTATTGATGGAGTCGTGCTCTGTCATCCAGGCTGGAGTGCAGTGGCACAATCTCGGCTCACTGCAACCTCCGCCTCCAGGGTTTAAGTGATTCTTCTGCCTCAGCCTTCCGAGTAGCTGGGACTACAGGTGCGCACCACCATGCCTGGCTAATTTTTCTATTTTTAGTAGAGATGGGGTTTCACCATATTGGCCAGGCTGGTCTTGAACTCCTGACCTCGTGATCCGCCCACCTTGGCCTCCCAAAGTGCTGGGATTACAGGTATGAGCCATCATGCCTGGCCTGCCTTATTTAAAATTGCAAATTTTGGTTCCATTATGAACTTCCTATTTTCTTTCTTGACTTCATTTTTCTACATAGAACTCTTTACCTTTTGACATGTATTTTTATATTTCATAAAAAACTAGAATATAAGGCCCATGAAGGTAGACATTTTTGTGTTTTGTCCACTTTTGTTTCTCTAACAACTAAAATTGTGCATGGCACTTAGCAGCTGCTCAAATATTTGTTGAATGAATACAATTTCCTATTCTCTTATTTATTCAGAGTATTTTTTGGGTGTGCTATGTTCCACTCTTTCATTAGAATCTGAAGTGTTTCCATTTATTGTATCACCAAGAAATCTTAACAAGCTTATTTATAACTTCTTCATCTGTGTTATAACAGGATCTTATTGCATCAGAGATTGACTTTTAAAAGCTTCCCAAAGTACCTTATCTTCATACATTAAAATCAGACATTTTATAATTTTTTAAAAAGCTTAGAGTTCATTTATACTCTTGCATGAATTGCCCTAAAATACTTTGGTATTCTCGTTTTATTAAAAACATGTGTTAAATGCCCAAAATTATTTTTCTTCTTTGTGAACTACATGAATATTTCTACTCCTTAGATAGACAGACATTTTCTGAGACTACGAAAGTGGAAGACTCAATCTGGTTTATGTGTAAATACGATGATGATAGTAGCAAAGGTAATAGTAGTAACTGAGTGCTTACTATGAACCTGGTACAAATCTAAATGCTTTGCTTATATTAACTTGGTTAATCCTCAAAACAAACCTAGGAGATATTTACTATTTTAATCTCCATTTTATAGCCGAAGAAATTGAATCAGGAGAAGTTAGGTGACTTGTCGAAGGTCACATAGCCAATAAGCAGCAGAGTCAGGATTTGAACTCAGAGGACTTGGCTTTAGAGTCCTTGCTATTCACTGTGTCGCTTGTCATAAGTCATAACCACTACCACTTGAGCAGCAGAATAGGGAGGCACTGATGATTTTTACAAAGTTAGACTCTGGGCCAGGCCTGGTGGCTCACGCCTGTAATCCCAGCACTTTGGGAGGCTGAGGCAGGTGGATCATTTGAGGTCAGGAGTTCGAGACCAGCCTGGCCAACATGGTGAAACCCTGTCTCTACTTTACAAAAACTAGCCAGGCATGGTGGTGCACGCCTGTAATCTGAGCTACTTGGGAGACTGAGGCATGAGAATTGCTTGAACCGGGGCGTGGAGGTTGCAGTGAGCTGAGATGGAACCACTGCACTCCAGCCTGGGTGATAGAGCAAGACTCTGTCTCAAAAAAAAAAAAAAAAAAAAAAGAAGAAGAAAAAGTTAGACTCTGAATGGGAATCCCACATATGTGATTACATCCTTTTTCCTAAAATTTATTAACTATGTATATGCAAAGTATGAAGCAAGGTGCTATAGGAGATATGATGATGGTAGTGATACGGCACTGTTCAAAAGCAGCTTATATGATGGGGGGTGGAGACAGAAGGTCAAATAATTTGTTTTAATATGTAAAATGTGTATATTATAATATTTATGGCATTTTCCAAACATCTATGGGGATTCAGAAAAAAGAAATACCTGGTTTGAGATGGGGTGACTAAGAAGTTTTACAAAGCAGATGGTATTTTTGCTGCACTTCAAAATGGAATTCTGACAGACTTATAAAAAGGGTCATTTCCAAGAGGGCAGAAAAATTCTACATATTTTATAAAGCAGTAAATCATATAGTTTGGTCAATATTTAGGGAAAGTATAGGAATACTCACGGTTTGAATTTATTTTAATTTAAATAACCTTCCTTTACTATCTAACTTGCTAGGAGGTAAAGAATGATAAGTAGTCAACGTTTTTTTTTTCATTAGGGAACTAACATTACCAGAGCTATGTACTTAGAAGCTTAATCTGGTATCCATGAGTAAATGAAATGGAGTATACAGAGGCTGGTGGGTAGGAGGCCAGGTAGGAAGCTATAATAATCATAAGCCACTAGAACACAGTGCCAATAGAAATGAGGAAGAGGAGACCAGGTGCAGTGGCTCACGTCCGTAATCCCAGAACTTTGGGAGGCCGAGACAAGCGGATCACCTGAGGTCAGGAGTTTGAGACCAGCCTGGCCAACATGGTAAAACCCCGTCTTTACTAAAAATACAAAAATTAGCCAGGCATGGTGGTGCACACCTGTAATCCCAGCTACTTGGGAGGCTGAGGCAGGAGGATCGCTTGAACCTGGGAGGTGGAGGGTGTAGTGAGCTGAGATCATACCACTGCACTCCAGCCTGGACAACAGTGAGACTTCGTCTCAAAAAAAAATTTTTTTTAATTAAAAAATAAATAAAATAAAAATAAAGAAATGAGAAAGGGAGAGGCCAGAAAAGCCCTAAGTGTTCCTACTTTTAGAGGTTCCATGCACATATAAAACACATAAAATATCCTCATATTAAATATAATTTTTAACTGAAAACTTAAGTTTTTCTGTTATTTTGCACTGAAATTATCTGACAAATTATCTGGAAACAACTACCTTATTTTTAGAGATAGGGTCTTGCTATGTTGCCAAGGCTCAAGTGCAGTGGCTATTCATGGGCGTGATCATTGTGCACTGCAGCTTCAAACTCCTGGCCTCAAGCAAGTCTCCCACATCAGCCTCCAGAGTAGCTGGGACTACAGACCCACGTCACTATGCCCAGCTACAAATAACTTTAAATATTCTTGACACGTATCATGAAGAAGAAAATATAAACTACAAATTGTTTTCAAATGAAATAAATAATGTTAAATATAACAATTAAAACTGACAGTTGCATTTTGCAACTGTCATTAAATATTTATTAAGATTTAAAACTTCTCCTGTTTATATTTTAGATAATAGGGTTTCTGTAGGCACTTAAAAAGGTCAGTCCCCTGCCTCCCTGAGCCTACAGTGCCTGCTGGATATAGCAGCTCTGTAGATTTAACTGTGATACCCTCTCCAAGCTTCAGACTCTCTGCTACATAGATGACTCTCTCTGTCTCTAGGTTTAAATTCTCAATTGCCTAATGGCTATTTCTACATGAATATCCTTCTGTGTTTCCCCTGACAAATCAAAATCTGTCTCAAACTAAGCATTCAATGTCCTCGCCTCTCTTTCAAAAATACCTGTCTCCTTATAAACCTGTTTTCATCCTTTTTCCAGTAATCAAGAGTAAAATCATGTTTCTGATCTTTTCCCCTTCTTGCCAAAGTTTTTTTATTTTTATTTTTGAGACAGAGTTTCGCTCTTGTTGCCTAGACTGGAGTGCAATGGCGCGATCTCGGCTCACCGCAATCTCCGCCTCCCGGGTTCAACTGATTCTCCTGCCTCAGACTCCTGAGTAGCTGGGATTACAGGCATGCGCCACCATGCCCGGCTAATTTTGTATTTTTAGTAGAGACAGGGTTTCTCTACGTTGGTCAGGCTGGTCTCGAACTCTGGACCCTCAGGTGATCCGCCCGCCTTGGCCTCCCAAAGTGCTGGGATTACAGGCATGAGCCACTACGCCCGGCCCTTGCCAAAGTTTTTAAGCAGCTTCTAAGTTCTACTGTTTTTGCTTTTATAACACTGCATGCCAATCCTTTTCATGCCAACCACAGGTGATCAGAGTATTATTTAAACAGTCTCCTTTTTTCCATTCTACCTTGTACACCACTGGTCTATGAGTATTCCAAGACTAGATTTATCTTTTTCTAACTTGCTTTCCCTAGTGTCTAGTAGCTGGGCATGTTTGGCACCCAACCGTATTATCTTATTAATCCAGTGAGGCAGGCACTATTCTAATTTTCTACATGAAAAATCTGGCTCAGAGGCTAACTCAAGCCTTTGATTCCAAATTGTGAGCTCTCTGTTGTATAGTACACCCATGTCTGATCTTTGACAGACTGTAGTTCTAGCATTACTTGGTTACCTGTAACTGAATAAAAATTATTTTTCTACATGTTAATAGGTTTTTAATTCTTTGTTTTGTTTTTCATAGATTTAGGGGGTACAAATGCAGTTTTGTTACATGGACATATTGTACAGAGGTGAACTCTGGGCTTTTAGTATACCTATCACCTGAATAGTGAACATTGTGCCCAATAGTTAATTTTTCAACCCCCACCGCCCCACCACCATCCATCCTCCTACCTTTTGGAGTCCCCAGTGTCTATTACTCCCCTGAATAAAAATTATTTTAAGAGAAATTTATTTAAACAGACAGGACAGCTTATTCTTCAGACTCTTGATACAATCTCAACAGATCAAGTTTCTGTCCTTTAAAAAATATAAAATCTTCGGCAAGGGATACTCCAGGGTGTTATCTTTCCTAAAATCTGTACTTAATTTTGAGAACACAGTTGCTTTTTGTACAACAGAATAAAGCAGATACACTGATAAAGTTGGTGTAAATGCCTGCTGTATATACTGTCTCTAATGTCTTAAGAATGTCATCAATGTTTAAAGATCCCGGAAATAAATTAAGGATATCTATGACAAATTGTAAAAAATTGCTTAAATATGTAAATAGTATGGACTTCAGAGACTTGTCTAGTTGTTCCAGGTTTTTAAATAGAGGTATCTGTAACTCCTAAAAGGGCTAATAAATCAATAAAACTTGGATTCCAAAAGACTGAGAATCAATGCACACCAGCGTTAACTGAGATAAGAAGAACATTCAGCTATTCAAAGACTTCTGAAAAGGCAAATTGAATGCTTAAGCCTCTGTGAGGGAATTACTTAAATGGTAAGGATCCAATTTTCATAATTTGTTTATGCATTTCTATACTCTGTTGATGTAGGAGTCGGGGAGAGTGGGAGAGACTACGGGCAGTACCATCCCTCCAGGTGGCACTAGGCCTGGGGGCATTTCTCCTGCAGTGTAGTCTCAACAATTACCTGATCTTAAATGCCAACAATGACCTCACTGAAAAATACTAGATGGATTCTGGACTTACTCCAGAAGAATGGGAAAAGAGGAGACACAGAGAACAAGGTGAGTTGTGGATGTCCTTTCCTGCCTTGGCCAATTCTTTCACATGTGATGAGCAATGGAAAGATTTCAGTTTTTCTGATAAATTACAAATAAAGTAAAGTAGAAAAGTATATGATAAAAGGGACGGATTCAGGAATTCTGCATATGAAAGGAAAAACATTTTCTGCTTTGTATCTAGGTATCTGCGGGGTAGGATAGCTTAGAGAAAATTAGGAGCAGATAGATGGGGAAAGCACATTATGGTGCTATGAGATTATGGATACAGGTTGTGAAAAAGACTGAGGCTTTACAATTTAATTCATTTTGCAATTATTTTTTCTTTATGTAAAACACTGAATAAAGGTGGAATCCCTGCTCTCAAGGAACACACAATCTAGTTGGTGAAACATGGAAATGATCAACTGAAATGCAGGTCCAATTAAATAAATGACATAGATATGACAGCAAAGTACTCTTTGAACACAGGAGGGAAGCATGTATTAAAAGAAGGGAAAGGGGCTAGCTGGGTGCAGTGGCTCACACCTGTAATCCCAGCACTTTGGAAGGCAGACACAGGAGGATTAGCTTGAGGACAGGAGTTTAAGACCAGCCTGGTTAACACAGCAAGACCACGTCTTTACAAAAAAGAAAAAAATTAGCCAGGCTTGGTGGGGTGAGTCTGTAGTCCCAGCTACTCAGGAGGCTAAGTGAGAAAATCACTTAAGCCCAGGAGTCTAAGGCTGCACTGAACTATGATCATGCCACGGCACTCCAGCCTGCGCAACAGAGTGAGACCCTGTCTCTAAAAGAAACTTAAAAATTAAATTAAAAAAAAAAAGATGAGAAGGGGACAGATAAGGCTCATTGGAGGAGGTAACAATAAAAATGAGCCTTGAAGAAATTAGTATCTGATACAGAAAGGGTAAGGAAAAGCATTTCAGGTTAACAGCCTAGTATGCAGAACAGTCCAGAAGAAGAAAGTGTAATAGCACCTTCATGATAACTGAATGGCTGACGAGGCTGTAAAATAATGGCACAGGAGAGGGCTGTAGTGAGAAATGGGCTGCCAAGGTAGGTCTAAACTACTGTTCTAAATTTTATGCCAAGGATATCACTAAAGGTTTCCCAATGATAAGAGCAGTACGATCTCCTTTGGGATTTAGACTTATAGAGCCAAAAGGCTACTTGACTATATCAAAATCTACATGTCCAAAACCAAACATCATAATCCTCTTCTAAATCAGATCTTCTTACACTGTTCCATATCTCAGGAAAAGCATCTATCTATCAAGCTACACAAGCCAAAACCAAACCAAATCAAAGCCTAGGAGCCATTCTTGACATCTTCTGCCTTCTACCTATATCCGATCCAACAATAAGGCCAATCAATTTTACTTTCCAAATTTCCATCATAATACACAACACTCTCCATCTACCTCTACTGCTACCACCTTATGATGAACTCTTATCATCTCTCTCCTGGACCACTCATCCTGATTGATCTACCTGCATTCACGTAGGTTCTCATTTAAGCTGAAGAAATTATTTTTTTTTAAAGGCCTAAATCACTCAATACTTAAATTCTTTTAGTAGCTTCCTACAATTTTAGAATAAACAAGAATCTGAACAGTCTATAAAGTCCTACGTGGTTAGGCCCTGGATCTACCTCTCTAGATACAAATACAAAATATTTGCATTTTTTAGTAGAGATGGGGTTTCTCCATGTTGGTCAGGCTGGTCTCGAACTCCCAATCTCAGGTGATTCGCCCGCCTCGGCCTCCCAAAGTGCTGGGATTACAGGTGTGAGCCACCATGCCTGACCTAGATCTTCATTTTACAGTATGTTTCCTTTCCCACGTACCCCACTCTAGTCACACTGGCCTTGTTTCAGTGCCCAGTGCTTATCCTATTTTTTCTCACCATAGTGCATTTGCAATATTGCCTACTTAGCTGCCTTTCTTCAACTCTCAGCCTGCCATTTTGCTAAATGCTGGGTATGTAATGATGAACAAACAGTGTCTGCTTTCATGAGGTTTATGGCTGAGTGGGGAAAAGTGGTAGAGAGAGAAAAACCAGTAACCAAACAATATAAATTGTGTAAAGTGCTACAAAGAAAAAGAACAGAATATTATGAGAAAAGGAATAGTGTAAGGGAGGAAAATCTATTTTAGTCTGGGAGGTCACAGAAAGCTTCTTTTAACAAGAACACATTTGAACTGAGTCCTCAAAGATAGAAAAGGAGGTTGCTACTTTAATCAGGCCATAAATGAGGAAAAGCACTATTACAGTAGGTTTCACATGCCAAGAAAATAGAGAATTTGGAATTTTATCATAATTGAGATGAAAACAGAGTTAAAGAAAGTAGCAATTCAAAAAGAGAAAAATAAAAAGGATTTATCTATTCACTGCTTCTTAGAATTGACTTGGTTGAAAGGTTATGATCATCTTACCAAAAAGGCTTACGGAAGGAACAGAAGGATGCTGAGAGGAAAAGGTCAGTAAACAGGGAGGAGGGCACCTGCCAGTAACCTAATGGAGTATATGGAGAGTTGTATTTACAAGGCTTACATAACCAATGAGTCAGCAAAAAGTCAGGTGTCAATGGATCTCTTCTGTGGCCACTCTAAGCAGCTAGGAAACTTGGCTCTCCGAGATAGGAATATACCTTCCAGTAACATCTGCCTAAGTTAGGATGAGGAAAAGTATACTTTAATGTTTAGAAAAAAAACATAAGAAATAAGATCCAACTTAAAGCAAGGTGATTCTGGTAGGATTTTGCAAATCTAATGCAACTCATTTCTCTAATTTGTAATAAAACACTTATTAAAGAATCCAGAAGCAAGACTCCAAAATCTGCTAAAAGTAAAACGTACATTTTAAAGAGAAAACGTCCTTATCTTTTTTGAGGTCCATAAATATTGGAGGGCTACTCTCTACAACTATTTTTTCTCTAATAATGGCTAATATGTATAAACAGTAACAGAAAAAGGCTTCATATCAATAGAATTGGGTCTGGCAAAGAAAATATACAAAAGAGAACATAAAAGAGATTCAGTCATAGTAGAGGCAAAGAGATACAGCATTCACAACCACTTGATATCAAACAGCAATGACAATGAACCCAAGACAAATACCCACCAACGCACAGCTATGAAAATAGCAGACTCCTTATCCTGCCTTCCTCCACCTCCATACTTATGTTCTCAGCCTATTACTGTTCCAGTGGCAACAACTCTATAACAGGAGGAAGGCTTTATTTTTCCTTCTCCCGCTTCAGACTATAGAAAAAGCAGGAAAAAAAAAAAGCATAATTATGACTATTCAAAGAAAAGAAAAGAGGTTTGTTAGTCTGCATTCTTTGCTCTGGAAATTTCTGGCTTCTGTCTGTTGAGAGACACATGAGAAAACTTGGATTATCTCTGAAGGTCACAACTGAATGACCACAAGTTATGTTTCTCCTTCTGGTTCCCTTGGTCATCCTTTTCCATCAAACATGATTTTGCAAAATGTTTTAGTTATTGCTAAGAAGCAATTCCATACAGCTGATATAGAAAAGTCAAAAAATAAGAAAAAAATCACAACACATTTATCTTACCAAAACCCCCTGTCAGGCAGTCTGCTGATTTTGCTTGCCACAAAGCTCATCCTTCATTTGTGCACTGCCAGAGCAAGCTTGGATGGTAAAAAAAAAAAAAAATCACAACCTCTCTTGGCTATAAGCTCTTTCCATTTTGTTCCAGCTTCCAAACTGCAGAGGAGCTGTGGCATAGTCTGTCACTGCTGCACATACTTGGTTTCCGAGAATAACGCTGCAAATGAGGACAGCTACCACTGGGAATGCTTTCCCCCACCAAAGAGCCGCAGTGAAGCTTCTAGTGGATCCCTGGGCTTCTCACCTTCACAGTCTCAGAGAAGTGACTTTCACAAAACACGCAGGTACAGCCGCACCACATTAATACCCTCGCATAGCCAATCCTCCGCAGTGCCCACCTCAGCCTATGTATAGTTTCAATTCTATCTCCTGTAGCAACTCTTAGAGCCTTCTATATCTGGGAGCCTAGGAGAACTCTGTGCTGAATAAACAGAAAGCTTCTGCCAAACAAGCATCCGTGTGTGTGCGCGCGCACGCAGTTTGCTAGAGCAGCTAATGCAAATGAATAGTTTGACTCTGAGAATGGAGATCACAGACAGTATCTGCCTCTCTTCTCCAGCTGTGAGCATCTTTTATAAAAGACAAAAGCACCACACTGGTTGGATTTAAAGCTACAGGGTACTAATTCAACATTCACATTTGTCTTCTCATTTAAATCAGATAAGGTAGAAAGAATCGCTTAAAGAAGATTAAAAACATTCTAAATAAAATAACACTGTTTAGGTAGCTTGGTTCAATAAATACAAAGAAAAAGCAATCTACCTATGTTTCAATAAAGGCCCAGAAGACTGCCAGAACAGATTTCCATGCTTTTCTAATGTTTCTTCTCTTATTTTTCATTTTAGGTTGGCAAAATCATTTAAAATGAAAATAGAACATGAGTGAGAGAACAACTAGAAAAAGAAAACTGAGCACGACACTCTAAAATCGTATTCACTATGGACAGAGAGAAAAACACTCTGAAATCTAAGCAAGAGATTAAAACATCACAATCATAAGCCCAGGCTCAGCCTCTGTATCATCACACACACTATTTATTGAACACCCAAGACACTACGTGACAGAACTGAATATCTTATTAAGACTGTTTCTGACTTGAAAAAGTCACTTTGGGATTTAGGCAAGTTATCAGATCTGAACCTTATTCCTTTATTTGTAAAAGCAGTTGTGGGGAACACACATAGGAGGAATTTAAATGATTACAAAATATAGTGTGGCATGTATAAAGTATATCTACTAATATTTCTCTGAGGTTAACATGCAGAAAGGAATCAGACATGAAGACAATTTAATACAGTAAAGCCTATGAGCCTGGAGGTGTGATAATTTCTTTACTTCTAGTTAAGTATGGGTCTGGAAGCTCAGGCCAGCACAGTACTAACAGGTCAAAGAAGGTCTATCAGTATTCACCAGCTGCGTTTAACATCTTTCACTTAAACCATACAAAGCCCTCTGAACGGAATCCAAAGCACCTTGAATGAATATAAAGAAAATGCTGGGTTGAAACCATGGCTCCAGAAATTCCTTTTCCATCTCTAGAGACACAGAACTCTGACCCTGACTTTCCACAACAAATTAATAAAGAATTTGATTTAATAGAAGTTTTGTTTTCACTTAAAAATTAGGTGGTAAGGTTTCAACTGAGTAAATATGTTTCTACAAAAACAACAAAAACCCTAATCCTGTACCACTAGCATCAACACTAGCTGCTGTTTGCTTAATTCTGTTTACTAGCATTTTCAGTATCTTCTAAGACAATCATCCTTACTGTAGAAAACTACAAATGAGCAGAAAAGAAAGCAAAAACTATCTGTAATCTCACCACTTAGAAGACCAAACAAACCGCTATTACCACTGTGATTTCCATCCCTTCAGTTTTAAAAAAATATATGTACAAGTATTTTGTTATTTCAAATCAGTTGTGATTTCAATTTGAAGGACTCTATAAGAGAATCCATATTTTGCCTTCCTTCTCTCAAAAATCACTTACTGTAACTGTATTCCCATAGTAATATATCTGATGTGGGCTTTTAAATATACCGAGCTACTAGATTGTGTGCAGTCTAAAATAAAATCTAGTAAGTTACTATTTTCTTCACAATTATACAGCTGAATGTTGGGGACTGCATATTCTTCCCTGGGTAGGTACAGTATTTAATCTTTTGTAAGATTAATGTTTGTTACAATTGTATAATTTTAAGTACAATTGTTGGCACTCACTGATATTTCCAGTGCTTCTTCTCTTTCTGAACACACATGGAAGACTACATTTCCCAGTTCCCTTTGCAAGGCCATGTGACTAGTTCTGACCAATGGGTTGTGGAAAAAAGGAAGTGAGTGTGTAACCTAAGTCAAAGCATTTAATTGCTAATGTGAAGCTCTTTTATCCTCTCTTACCCTACCACTGAGATCACTGAAGCATATGTTGAGACATGGTGCCATGGATCAAATCTGCTTTGATTGGATAAACCACTAAATGGAGGACAGCTGCCCTGGAGAGTTGTCTGGGCCTAAAGCAGACTTTGTGTGTGAGAAATGTTCATTGTATATTTATATAAAAGTAATGATTTTATCTTTTTGAAAAAAATTACCTTTTCACATTTTTAGAGGTTCCGCCAAGATGGCAATGAATTTATCTGACAGAACCAAGTAAACTGAGTTACTAGATAAATGTACCTCCTCATTGACTGTTTTAGCCTGGGTACATCTCTTCTTAGCTCCCAAAGGAAATCCTAAGTGGCAGTAGGACTTTAGTTTTGCTGACTTCCTTGTTCTCATTTGTTTCTTCTCTTGCTGACTTTTTGTTTCTGGTTTATGCATGGTCAGTAAGTTACTCCTCACTGATGGCAGCACTAATTGATAATTTGGTTTTATGGTTTGACCATTTGAGGTCTCTACAGAAGAGTGATAGATATCTATTCTCTGTTGAATGAGATATCAAAAAATAATCCAGCTTGTCAGACTTTTCTGTCCATTTGTCTATGTCGAGTGTAATTCAATTAAGAATTCTGGCTCTGCGTGGTGGCTCATACTTATAATCCCAGCACTTTAGGAAGGCTGAGGTGGGCAGATCACTTGAAGCCAGGAGATTGAGACCAGCCTGGGCAATGAAAGGGAACAGCTCTTTGAGATCTGGACCAGTGAGGTTTTGTGATTCTGTGTTTACTTTTGACCCGTGGCTAAAAAGTTGTAGAACTAAAGCCATAGGTCTTTATGTGTCCTGTAATTCAGAAACACCACAACAGCCAGGCGTGGTGGCTCATGCCTGTAATCCCAGCATTTTGGGAGGCTGAGGTGGGAGGATCACTTAAGGCCAGGAGTTTGAGACCAGCCTGGGCAACATAACAAGACCCTGTCTCTACAAAAATGATAAATAAAATTAGCTGGGCATGGTGGTACATGCCTGTAGTCCCAGCTACTTGGAAGGCTGAGGTAAAGGGATCATTTGAGCCTAGGAGTTTGAGCTGCAGTGAGCTATGATTTCAGCCTGGGTTTGAGTGAGACTCTATCTTTAAAAAACAAAACAGAAAGACCATGGCCTCTTGTTTGTAAGTATAAAACATTTTCCTACCTTTAGAGAGTATTAATAAATTAGATTATAATGTCTCCTAAATTAAAGGACCTCGGATCTCATTGGTTTTACAGAGCTAAATAAGCACATATATATATGTCAAACATCCCTACAAATCTAAGAAAAGAAAAAAGTGAACATCTGACACTTTAAATATGCTAGACAAAGAACAAAAGATTCTTCTTACAGATTCTATCAGATTGGAAACATTTTAAGAATCCAAATTCACATACTTAAGGTAAATATTTGGCAAACTGAGGCTAGTATCAGAGTTAACTATAATACTATATACAGTTTATTTTACTTGGGGTTTGTTTTTTCATGTAGAAAAAATTTAATCTGAACTTTGTAAACTTACTTATACAGGTTTAGTGATAAAATTAATATTACTCTTCTTTTGTAATGTTTAGTATTTTAAAAACGAAAGTTTGTGTTAATCTAAATTGAATTACAATGCTGACAAGCTTTTTATATCAATAGCAATTATGTGTCAGCTTAAATATCTCCAGGATCTTATGGTAATTTAAAAATCACAGACTAATGTTAAATGGAGCTAATTAATAAGTGATTTTTGGATGCCCAGATGAATTTCTAATTACAAGAGTAAAACATTGTTTAAACATAGTTTTAAGCTTACATACTTTTGCTTGTTTTGTATATGCTATTAGAGTGGTTATATCTTTGAGTAATGTTAACAAATGGCTTCATTTTTGCCTTGTTAAGAAGGTGTTAAAGAGATGTGTGTGACTATAGAAAGTCTGCTATGTGTATTTGTGAGCTTTACTAGTCTGCTAAGATGCTTGTGTATGACGTAGTTCTTATTATCCATTCTCTCTACCCAGTTTTCTCTCTGAAACAGAAGTCATAATTGATATAGGTGGTTATAACTACACTAGGAACAATAGTAACAGAGAAATATAAGGTGTAAGCCTTTTTGTTTTTAAAGGAAAAGGAGCATTTTTTTGTCCCAAAGTAAAGTGACAGTTTGTTAAAGAATGTAAAAGACAAATCATTTATTTATTTATTTATTTAAGATGGGGTCTTGCTGTGTTGCCCAGGCTGGAGTGCAGAGGTACCATCTCGGCTGACTGCAATGTCCATCTCCCGGGCTCAAGTGATCCTCCTACCTCAGCCTCTCAAGTAACTGGGACTGCAGGTGCACACCACCATGCCCAGCTAATTTTTGTATTTTTTGTGGAGATGGGGTTTCAGCATGTTTCCCAGGCTAGAAAGACAAATCTTAAAAAGTGAATTTGATTTGCCTTGTAAAATATACTACTGGGATGTGAAAAGAAGCCATGAAACATGTTAAAATTTTGGCAACATTTAATCAGCTTTGATGGGTTTGCGTCTTTGGTTTACTGATTAATGCCTTCATCTATAATATGAAAGATGATTCTTATTTGTGTATAATTTTCTTAGAGAGCACAATAATTCTCTGGCTTTATGTTGGATTATGTTCTAGATGATTAAATACAAAACAAACCAAACCAGAAAGAACAAAGGTTCTTTACTTGTGAAAGAGCTTAGGTTCTTTACAATTGTAGTACCTTATCTTTTATTCTCATTTTGATTAAATAATCAAAGTATTGTTTCTTATCCATGATACTAGCTTAATCAGGGGCCCAAATGTCCTTTGTTAACTCTTTCGATCTTGCCTTCCCCAAGATTGAATTTTTTTTTTTTTTTTTGAGACAGGGTCTCTCTGTGTCATCTAGGCTGGAGTGCAGTGCCTCAACCTTCCGGGCTCAAGTGATCCTCCCACCTCAGTCTCCCAAAGTACTGGGATTATAGGCATGAAACACTGTGCCCATCCCATGTTATCTTATTGTTCTATTTTTTGTGGCTATATGAGGAAGCCCTTTCACTTTCTCCTTAAACTACTTCTAACCCACATTTTAGTAGATTGATTCTGCCTCTGTGATCTGAATAAAACATTAAGTAGTATCTGATTTTCATGGAATACTGAGCATTCAGAAACATACTGAGTTTTCCTTAACTTCTTATGGCAATACTGTTATTTGCATAGGATCAATACCAATCTCATCTCCTTTTTATCAAGATATAATTGGATTTTGTAACTGTATATACTGGAATCTCATAAATGAGAACATCACATTTGAGAATAATTCTCATTGACAAACTACTTTAAGAAACAATAGTTGACTTTATATAGGGAGCCAACGCCTAAAAGAAAGTACTCCCAGGAACACTGGCCTGATTCCTGAGGTGGTAAGGAAAGTCACTTCCTGGCAAGCCTTAGAAAATACTGGGGACTTGAAGATGAGATTAATTCACCCAAATTTATAGGTACCACAGGTGAAATCTGGTGAGAGAGTTTCTCAGGTGTATTTTCCTAACCTTAGTATAGTAAATAATAAAGAGTGTTTAAAAGTCCAATCTGAATCCTTACGAAAACGTCCACACAGAAGTTAATTGTGTTGTCTTAGTAATTGCTCAAAACTGTATGGCTCTGGATTTGCAAAGATAGTTCAAGGATGCCCCTGTATGACTAACTAGCACTGTGGCTGCACCTGTGTGAATAATCAGGCCAAACCTAATGAGACTGTCAGAAACGTTTACACCTGAGTAACTTCAGTGTGCCTATGGGCTAGGTAAAGTCAGGTTAAGACCTGCTAGGCTGCATTCCCAGCAACTTCAGGTATTCTTAGTCACAAGATGAGATAGGAGGTCACCATGAGATACAGGTCATAAAGACCTTGCTGATAAAACAGGTTGCAGTAAAGAAGCCAGCTAAAACCCACCGAAACCAAGATGGCGATGAGAGTGACCTCTGTTCCTCCCCACTGCTACACTCCCACCATTAGCTCCAAGGCAGTGTACAAATGCCAAGGCAATGTCAGGAAGTTACCCTATATTGGTCTAAAAAGGGGAGGCATGAATAATCTACCCCTTGTTTAGCATATAATCAAGAAATAACCATAAGAATGGGCAGCCCCTGGGGCTGCTCTGCCTATGGAGGCCATTCTTTTATTCTTTTACTTTCCTAATAAACTTGTTTTTACTTTACTCTGTGGACTTGCCCTGAATTATTTCTTGTGCGAGATCCAAGAACCCTCTCTTGGGGTTTGGATTGGGATGGCTTTCTGGTAACAAGACTAACTATTTTGTGATCAAGAATAACATTTGGAGATATTTGGGAGGCTGAGATGGGAGAATCACTTAAGCCCAGGAGTTGAAATTTGCTTTGAGTTGTGATTGTGCCACTGCACTCCAGCCTGGGTGACAGAGTGAGACCCTGTCTCTTAAAAAAAAAATCATAATTAATAATAACCTTTGAAAATTATTCTTGATCACAAGAGAGATGGGAGACTATCAGCAAAATTTATGGAAGACCAAAATGGTAGAAGATTTTGAATGTCCTTTCAAGGGAATGCTGGGTGTTGTCTATTGGACCCTTTGAAGTTATCTGATTGAATAAAGATGTGAATCTTTGTCTTTGGCTAGGTTGTTTCCCAAGTCTTTAGAGACAGAAATTGCCTCATGGACAGTGTTTGTGATGCAATGTGTATTAGTCTGTTCTCATGCTGCTAATAAAGACATACCGAAGACTGGGTAATTTATAAAGGAAAGAGGTTTAACTGACTCGCAGTTCCACAGGGCTGGGGAAGCCTTGGGAAACTTACAATCATGGCGGAAGGGGAAGCAAACACATCCTTTCTCACATGGTGGCAACAAGAAGTGCCAAGCAAAAGGGGGAAAGCCCCTTTTAAAACTATCAGATCTCATGAGAACTCACTAGCATGAGAACAGCATGAGGGTAACTGGCCCTGTGATTAAATTACCTCCCACCAGGTCCCTCCAACAACACATGGGGATTATGGGAACTACAATTCGAGATTTGGGTAGGGACACAGCCAAATCATATCATTCTGCCCCTGACCCCTCCCAAATCTCATGTCCTCACATTTCAAAACCAATCATGCCTTTGAGGACTAAGCTCTGATTTTTGTAAATCTTGCCCAAATTCCTATCTAAGGAGTTTCGGGAGTCATGCCCTACAAACCATAAATTCTCATCAGCTGGGTTTTATTTAACCCCATGTATCATGACTTACTTTCCAATCTGACTCTGGCATAACGTTATGTGACAAAGAAGAAAATCAAAATATTTTACCCCAAAACATATTTCTCTGCCATATTTTGAAATGGCCTTGCAAAGCCATGCTTTGTAGGGGTAAAATCTGCATCTGTAAAGAATCTCTATTAAACAGCTAGATCTTTTTCTTCCAGGCCCTCCCAATCCTGAAGAGATTAACTGAGAGTCTAGCACCTTTTAGAGGTCTGAATAGGAAACATTTGTCACCTATTGTCTCTAAGGGCAGCTACTATGAGACTTCAAAAGAACCTTGGTCTCCACCATCTTTTATCTTAACCTGAACATTTCCTTTCTATTAATCCCAGGTCTTTAGACAAACTCAACCAATTGTAAACCAGAAAATGTTTAAATCTGCCTATAGCCTGGAAGCCCCTGCTTCGAACTCTCCCACCTTTGTGGACCAAACCAATGTATTTCTCAAATGTATTTGATTGATGTCTCATGCTTCCCTAAAATGTACAAAACCAAGCTGCAACCCAACTATCTTGGGCACATGTTCTCAAAACCTCCTGAGGGCTGTGTCATGGGCCATGGTCACTCATATTTGGCTCAGAATAAATCTATTCAAATATTTTACAAAGTATGACTCTTTTTGTTGACACCTTCCCAACAGTCCCCGAAAGTCTTAGCTCATTTCAGCATTAACTCAAAAGTCCACAGTCCAAAGTCTCATGTGAGACAAGGCAAAGTCTTTTCCGCCTATGAGCCTGTAAAATAAAAAGCAAGTTAGTTACTTCCTAGATACAATGGGGGTACAGGCATTGGGTAAATACACCCATTCCACATGGGAGAAACTGGCTAAAATAAAGGGGCTACAGGCCCCATACAAGTCCAAAAATCCAGCAGGGCAGTCAAATCTTAAAGCTCCAAAATGATCTCCTTTGACTCTATGTCTCACATCCAGGTCACATTGATGCAAAAGGTGAGCTCCCATGGCCTTGGGCAGCTCCACCCCTGTGGCTTTGCAGGGTACAGCCCTGCTCCTGGGTGCTTTCATGGGGTGGCGTTAGGTGTCTGCAGCTTTTCCAGGTGCATAGTGGAAGCTGTCAGTGGATCTACCATTCTGGGGTCTGGAGAATGGTGGCCCTCCTCTAGCAGCTCCACTATGCAGTGCCCCAGTGGGGACTCTGCGTGGGGGCTCCAACCCCACATTTTCCTTCCGCACTGCCCTAGCAGAGGTTCTCCGTGAGGGCTCTGCCCCTGCAGCAAACTTTTGCCTGGACATCCAGGCGTTTCCATACATCCTTTGAAATCTAGGTGGAGGTTCCCAAACCTCCATTCTTGACTTTTGTGTACCTACAGGCTCAACACCACATGGAAGCTACCAAGGTATAGGGCCTTCACCCTCCAAAGCCATGGCCTGAACTGTATCTTGGCCCTTTTTAGTTAAGGGTGGAGCAGCTGGGATGCAGACCACCAAACCTGTGGGCTGTACACAGCAGGGGGGTCCTCGGCCTGGCCCACGAAGCCATTTTCTCCTCCTAGACCTCTAGGCCTGTGATGGGAGGGGCTGTTGCAAAGGTCTGTGACATGCCCTGGAGACATTTTCCCCATTGTCTTGGTGATTAACATTCAGTTCCTTGTTACTTATGCAAATTTCTGCAGCAGGCTTGAATTTCTCAGCAGAAAACGGGTTTTTCTTTTCTTCTGCATCACCAGGCTGCAAATTTTCCAAACTTTTATGCTCTGCTTCCTCTCAAACACTTTGCCACTTAGAAATTTCTTCTGCCAGATATTGTAAATAATCTCTCTCAAGTTCAAAGTTCCACAGATCCTTAGGGCAGGGGCAAAGTGCCGCCAGTCTCTTTGCTAACACATAACAAGAGTCACCTTTGTTCTCGTTGTCAACAAGTTCCTCATCTTCATCTGAGACCATCTCAGCCTGGACTTTATTGTCCATATCACTATCAGCATTTTGGTCAAAGCCATTCAACAAGACTCTAGGAAGTTCCAAACTTTCCTGCATCTTCCTGTCTCCTGAGCCCTCCAAGTCTCTAGGAAGTTCCAAACTTTTCCACATTTTCCTATCTTCTTCTGAGCCCTCCAAACTGTTCCAACCTCTGTTACCCAGTTTCAAAACTGCTTCCACATTTTTGGGTATCTTAATAGCAGTACCCCACTCTACTGGTACCAATTTACTATATTAGTCAATTTTCATACTGCTATGAAGAAATACCCAAGACTGGGTCATTTATAAAGAAAAAGAGGTTTAATGGACTCATAGTTCCACATGGCTGGGGAGGCCTCACAATCATGGTGGAAGGCGAAGGAGGAGCAAAGGCACGTCTTACTTGGCGGCAGGCAAGACAGCATGTACAGGGGAACTGCTCTTTATAAAACCATCAGATCTCATGAGAACTCACTATCACGGGAACAGCATGAGGGTAACTCCCTCATGATTAAATTACTTCCCACTGGGTCCCATGACACATGGAGATTATGGGAACTACAATTCAAGATGAGATTTGGGTGGGGACATAGCCAAACCATATCACAATGTAAATGAATTCTGTCTGGGAGAGAATATAAATCTCTTTGAGTCCAATTCTCATTTGGACTGATTTTAACATTTTATTGGTTCTTTCATTAATTAGTGAGCTAAAATTCTCTGTGTGCTCAATTTGTACATGAGTTATAATTTTACCTTAAGAAAATAACCTTTCACATTTGGGTCTGTACTTTTTCTTTTTTAAAGCAACTAATTAAAAAGTAATTGTTTAGTTAGAGTTAGCAAGCTAAAGCCCTCTGCCTATTTTCTTAAGGCCTGTACAAAAGAGCTACAAAATATTTTTACATTTTTAAGGAGTTGTAAAAAACAATAAAGAATACATTACAGAGAACATACAAGGGCCTCAAAGCTTAAGATATCTAGTATCTGGCCCTTTATAAAAAAAGTTATCTGCAAATCCCTGCTTTATTTTAATATAAGCAATCAACTTGACAATATAGAAGAAGGTGAGAATTAAATCAACATTTCAGTAGCAAAGTCAAGTTAGGACCCAGACTGCGAAAATCTGTTCTTTAACTAAAAGACTATCCAGATATGTAGCAGGGGTATTTTATTTGATTACATGGAAGATTTCCTTTGAAAAAAAGGAAAGAAACTTTTAGGCCGGGCACAACGGCTCATGTCTGTAACTGCAGCATTTTGGGAGGCCAAGGCAGAGTATCAGAGGCTTTTGAATAGGGGCTGGGTAAAATAACACTGAGACTTACTGGGCTGCACTTCCAGAAAGTTAGACATTTTAAGTCACAGGATGAGATAGGAGGTCAGAACAAGATACAGGTCATCAAGACCTTGCTGATAAAATAGGCTGCAGTAAAGACGCCAGCCAAAAGTTCATTATATGCTAATTACAATGCATTAGCATGCTAACAGACACTTCCACAAGTGCCATGACAGTTTACAAATGCCATGGCAACGTCCAGAAGTTACCCTATATGGTCTAAAAGTGGGAGGAACCTTGAGTTCAGGGAATTGCCCACCCCTTTCTCAGAAAACTCATTAATATTCCACCCCTTGTTTCACATATAATCAAGAAGTAACAATACATATCCTTAGTTGAATAGCTCAAGCCACTGCTGTCTATGGAGCAGCCATTCTTTTATTCCTTTACTTTCTTAATAAACTTGCTTTCACTTTATGGATTTGCCTTGAACTCTTTCCTGACAAGATGCAAGAACCCTCTCTTGGGGTCTGGATTGGGACCCCTTTCCTGGGTAACCAGAGGACTGCTTGAAGCCAGGAGTTCCAGACCAGGCTGGGCAACATAAAGAGAATCCATCTCTATCAAAACTAACAACAGCAAAAATTAGCAGGGTATGGTGTGGGGCATGCCTTGTAGTCTCAGCTACTTGGGGAGGCTTAAGGTAGAAAAACAGCTTGGGCCCAGGAGGTTGAGACTGCAACTGCACTCCAGCCTGGGAGACAGAGTGAAATCCTGTCCCTAAAACAAATAAATGAAACAAAACAAAAAAACCTTAGGTATTACTTTATAAAGGAGCTGTCCATTACTATTTTTTTCACTGAGTATTTTCACACTTCTCATCATTGATGGAAGTTTACTTAATATACCCTTAAGACAAAAACAAAACTGAACACAAATTTCACTGGAATCTAATTTATGGTCGGGTACTGTGGCTCATGCCTGTAATCCTAGCACTTTGGGAGGCTGAGGCAGGATGATCACTTGAGCTCAGGAGTTCCAGACTAGCTTAGGAACATAGTGAGACCTTGTCTCTAATCTTTATTTTTTAAAAAGAAAATTAAAAAAAAATCTAATGTATTAAATAAATCGGCATATTGCTAAATAAATCTGGGTAATAAAAAAGACAAAAAAACCTATTAAGTTCAAAATCATCTCTGTCAAAATATTTTTTCCTCAGTAATACAAACCTAATACTAGTCATCTTTACTGTGTTAGACACTGTTGAATATTGGGAGATGCTGAAAATTTCACAGGGAAATAGATTTTACCCTTCCAAAATTTCTGGGAAAAAGATGTCTTTTAAAAATCTTTTTTTTTTTTTTTTTTTTTTTTGAGACGGAGTCTTGCTCTGTTGCCAGGTTGGAGTGCAATGGTGCAATCTCGGCTCACTGCAACCTCTACCTCCTGGGTTCAAGTGCTTCTCCTGCCTCATCCTCCGGAGTAGCTGGGATTGCAGGTGCACGCCACCATGCCTGGCTAATTTTTGTACTTTTAGTAGAGATGGGGTTTCATCAGGTTGGTCAGGCTGGTCTCGAACTCCTGACCTCGTGATCTGCCTGCCTCAGCCTCTCAAAGTGCTGGGATTACAGGCGTGAGCCACTGCGCCCAGCCAAAAAAAAAAAAATCTCTTTATTATACCACATTTTAAACACTGGAAAAGCAGCTTTGATTAACTCATGGCCCATACAATGATATACCCTCCCCCATTATTCGGAAGCAAATCCTTGACAAAAGATGTTCTTAATAAAAGCCAATACTAGTTCCAGAGGCTTTCATATCATTAAAATCTACCTCTACTGTCAGATGTCATCAATATGACTTTACTTTCTGGATAAAATTCTTAATGCTCTAATGCTCAGGATCCTTACTTCTCTTTCCACTCTATTTTATTCATGAAGGATCCAGTGGGGAAAACTGTCCAAAGGCCAGGGAATTTTATCTGTTCCCACAGACTGGCTTTCTTGATGCTGATGTCTGATGACTGAGTGAATAAGTTTTTCCGAAAGTGGCAAAAGATGGGAAAATAAAAGTTGAGTCAAGGAAAAAAGATAAATCTAATAATCAATTAACATCCGCAGTCACTGAAAACAGAGAACAGATCTACAAAGAAGGCATTAAGAATAAAATGTGGCAAATCAGTTGGCTGTGCATTACTCAAGAAGTCTCTTCTGTTCTCTCTCACCTGGCAATCACACTTCAGCTAGAAAGTCCCTAATTGCATTAACCTCCTGCTGGGATTCAGTAAGACGTAGATTTTGTTTGACTTCAGCAGCTCTCTTTATGTAAAAGCGAACCCCCATAACCAGCCAGTGGGTGGAGGAACGGAAAAATGACAAAGCAAGGAAATGGAAAGAAGTTTAAAATCTTTTGAAATTATTGTGGTCATATGAATATATAAATAAGGCAAGTACTTTATTTCATTGCTTAGAACCAATTAGTTCAGAAAGGAGGGCAAGAGAGGCTTTTGTTTAGTGCCAGAATTATGAAATTTCAGGAAAGAATACAGGCACTGACCTTTAGACACTAAATTATGTCTTGCTTTCCAAGAAATACAGTAAGTAACAAAGACTGCTTATTTAGGTACTGCCTACCTCAATGGAATCATGTACCACAATGTCATGTACCACCCAGGGGACTCAAAGGTGCTGCAGAGAGCTGTTTTGAAATTGCAAAACATCATATAAAGCCATGATGGTAGTACCACCTCCAGACTCAAAGATGGGCCAGGTAATTTCCAAGTACTACTTACAAAGCAACTGGACAGGCACACCAAAACTTATTTCATAAAATAAAATGATTCACCTGATTCTTGTTTTTTAAAAAATAGAAAAAAAAATTTTTTAAATAAAATGGTATAATAAAATAATATTTTTAATGTCCTGAGAAATAGTATAGAATAGTGGTCTCCAAACCTGAGGTCCATAAAGAATCAATTGTTTTCAGGATTTGCAAAGGCCCAACAGAAAATGTATGTTTACCTTTAATAAAGTTGGATAGGCAGATTTAAATAATATGTAACTTTGTCCAGAATTATAACTTCCCCAGGTGGTATCATTCTACCAGTGCTGTTTAGAAATGCCAACTGACTACTGGTCCCCAATTATGTTTTTTTTTTTTAAGAGAAAATAATACATGTTGCTGTAACATTTTCATAATAATAGGTTTATGAGAAAGAAAAAAAGAATCTCTGGTGGGGACCAGTTGATTTAAGTTTTATTTTCCAAGTGAGGCCATACCTTCAATCTTAAAAAATATATATTGAGAAATTTCAAAAGTATAAAGTAAATCATTAAAATTTCCCCAAGCATCACAATTCAGTTCTGTATTGCTGGAAAACTACCACTTGAAAGTAATATATAGGTAAACCATGTTGCTTTTAAAAATGCTGTTTACCATAGTGAAGAGCTATTTCAGGCTGAATGCCATGAATGTCAGAGGTACATAAACCATTTCTTGAAATCCTTAGTTGATAGCTCTTTTATCATTTCCAAATCCCAGGTGAACAAAATACCAAGTATGTTGTCTCAGTTATGAAAAATAAACATTTTCTATATTATCAGAAAATATGAAGATTGTTAAAAAAGAAAAATGGCATTTGATGGGCTATTTCAAGTCCATGTAAAAACAAGGATTTGAGGCGGGTAGATCACTGGATATCAGGAGTTCGACACCCGCCTGGCTAACATGGTGAAACCCCGTCTCCACTAAAAATACAAAAATTAGCTGGGCGTGGTAGCGTGCGCCTGTAATCTCAGCTACTTGGAAGGCTGAGGCAGGAGAATCGCTTGAACCCGGGAGGTTGAGGTTGCAGTGGGCCGAGATTGCATCGCTGCACTCCAGCCTGAGCAACAGAGCGAGACATTGTCTCAAAAAACAAAATAAAACAAAAACCACAAGGATTTATCTCAATTTGTTCTTTTCACAGTATTACTAGCCATAGATGGCTTGGGAGCGGGGATAAACCCACATACAAAAACCCACATACAAAGGCTTCATTCTTTGTTACTTAATTTTCCACTAAATTGCATAGAGCTTGTGGTTCCAAAAATTGTTTAAGAATAGCCATCTGACTCGAAGAGATGTAACCAAGAAAGAATAGGAAGGTGAAAACAGATATGATAGATATTAACTGGCTACTTATGGAAATCCAACTCTTTCCAAGCTTCTTAAAATGTGTTAACAAAAAGCATCCAAATGGCCAATTTCTCATTGCTATACCTTTTCTCTTAAAATACAACTACAACTACAGTATTCTGCTGTTTGACATCATTAAGCTCAGACAACAGGCCTTATAAGTAAGTACAGTAAGATGGGGTTGGGAGAGTGCTAGTCTGCATAGGAGACAGACTTGAGTCATTGCTCTGCCAGTCATCAGCTGTGGGACTTGTATGATTTATGGGGCTTAAAATGAATCAAGATTTAGTACCTAATAAATAGGAATTGAGTTTGCAAGGTTGAGGCTGGAGATGAAAAACTAGAGAAAGCATAACTATGATAGCTGAAGAGACAAGAAGAATTGCCAAAGGATAGTGAAATAATAATATTCGGCTATTAACACCAGTATAGAGCATATACTTAAAAATACTGTTGAATGAGTGAATGAATAAATGAGGAGGAGAATTTGGGGAATTAGCTGAAGTTTAGGGTAAAGAAAATGATAAAGACATTTTACTCTGCTGTAGATTAGATGATCTCATAGTTGCTATTAACTTGCCTTTCATTTCTTCCTGAGACATTATGTTTTAAGGCATTTTGCCTTCTTTGGTAGTTTTAACCTGAGAGGGCAAAGGCTTAAAGAAGAGACGTGAGACCAGAGGGGAGATTACTAAAACATGATACGGAGAAGTAGAGTAGTGGCAGAAGAAATGTAAAAGAAAAGGCTTAGCAGTACTTCTGAAGGAGAAACCAGTAAGATTTGTTGATTGTACACTGGAGATGGAGAAGAATGAATGAAAGATAAGGTCTATGTTTCCATCCTAAGAGAATGATGATGCAATTCAAACAGGGAAGATGAAAAACAGCTTTGTTTTGGGAAAGAAAATTATGATTTCGAATTTAGATATTTTGAACTGCAGTAAGGGGAAAACAGTCACTTAGGAATGATTGGAAAGAAGCTGGAATTTTGATCCAAAGAAAAGGATCTTCCAGAGACAGTTCTATAACCTGGTATCAACACTTAACATAAGATGACAAATATGAAGCCATATACAGTATTCCTATGCTCTTTGGCCCAGTGCTTGTGTCTACATCAGATGGGAGGAGCATTTTTTATTTGTTTATTTTTTGAGACAGAGTCTCACTCTATTGCCCAGGCTGGAGTGCAGTGGTGTAATCTCAGCTCACTGCAACCTCCGCCTCCCAGGTTCAAGTGATTCTCCTGCCTCAGCCTCCTGAGTAGCTGGGATTACAGGCACATGCCACGACGCCAGGCTAATTTTTGTATTTTTAGTAGAGATGGGGTTTCACCATGTTGGCCAGGCTGGTCTTGAACTCCTGACCTCAGGTGATCCTCCCACCTCGGCCTCCCAAAGTGCTGGATTACAGGTGTGAGCCACTACACTCGGCCCGGGCAGAACATTTTTAAGGGAACAATTCTGCTGAGGCCAAAACAGCTTTTAAGGACTCCAACCTCATATCAGGCTTATACTAATCACAACAGCTGAATAAGAATCTGTACTGACCTGAAAATTAGCACAAGCAGATGTTCACTGTCACAAGTTGGAGCCAGAAGACAACTTATTCCTAGACCTTGATTGAGCTGATTCAATGTGTACACAATAGGTGTATACCAGGGACAGTAATTATTCTAATCACAAAGGGGAAAAGGAAGAAGACATAATACCTTCTACTGGGGTCAACAGATAATTCTAATAGAGAAAGTATAGAAAATTAATGTCCCTTTAGATCCTAATTTAGATGTCAATGTTTACTTAAAAAAATTCCAAGCTATAAAAGAATGGGATCAAACGAGTGCTGTGCAAATGGCATCAGGGTACTAGAGGCATTATTCCTACCCTTGATATCTATACAGCTGGGGTTCTCACTCTCTAGTGAGGAACGAAAAGGAGGAGAGGAAAGAGCAGAGAGAGGTGGAATATGCCTGGAGACTCTGGTCTTAACCAGTTACTCTTGACATTTTGGCCACTATGGCATCCAAGGGTTCCAGCATCCTCCTCTCAAGTCTTTGTGACAAATAATGTTCTCTTATATTTCCAAAACCAGTAGGGGTCTGGGGGTGAGGCAGGGGAGTAGTGTGGGGAGGAAGAGGAGTTGATAATTTCCTGGAGATCTGAAGTGCTGCTGACTGCATTTTATAATTCAAGAGTTTTCACAAAACATGACTCATTCTTTGAATACCTGTAAGCCTTCAAATCTTGATTTTATTTATCAGAATTTGACAACAGATGTCATGCTCATTGGCCTGACTTCTTTATACTTAACCTATTTGAAACACTTTTTTTTTTTTTTTTTTTTTTGAGATGGAGTCTTGCTCCGTCACCCAGGCTGTGCAGTGGCGCCATCTCGGCTCACTGCAAGCTCCGCCTCCCGGGTTCACGCCATTCTCCTCTTGAGTAGCTGGGACTACAGGCGCCCGCCACCACGCCCACCTAATTTTTTGTATTTTTAGTAGAGACGGGGTTTCACCATTTTAGCCAGGATGGTCTCGATCTCCTGACCTCATGATCTGCCTGCCTCAGCCTCCCAAAGTGCTGGGATTACAGGTGTGAGCCACCGCACCCGGCCTTTTTTTCTTTTTTTTTTGAGACAAAGTCTCACTGTCGCCCAGGCTGGAGTGCAGTGGCACCATCTCAGCTCACTGCCCCCTTTGCCTCCCAGGTTCAAGCGATTCTCCTGCCTCAGCCTCCCAAGTAGCTGGGATTACAAGCGTGCGCCACCATGCCTGGCTAATTTTTGTATTTTTAGTAGAGACGGGGTTTCACCATGTTGGCCAGGCTGGTCTTGAACTCTTGACCTCAAGTGATCCACCCACCTCGGCCTCCCAAAGTATTGGGATACAGGCATGAGCCACTGCGCCTGGCCAAAACACTTTTTTATTTTTTATTTTTTGAGATGGAGTCTTGCTCTGTCACCCAAATTGGAGTGCAGTGCGCGATCTCGGCTTACTGCAACCTCTGCCTCCTGGGTTCTCAGTGATTCGCCTGCCTCAGCCTCCTGAGTAGCTGGGACTACAAACGTGCACCACCATGCCCTGCTAATTTTTGTATTTTTAGTAGAGACAGGGTTTCACCATGTTGGCCAGGCTGGTCTGGAACTCTTGACCTCAGGTGATGCTCCCACCTCAGCCTCCCAAAGTGCTGGGATTACAGGTGTGAGCCACTGCACTTGGCTTGAAACATTTTATTAAAAAATAAAAAATATAACAATAAAGTGACTCACTCCAAAAAGGAAGAGAAGAAACCCTGTACTGAGCTTTCTGTACTCCATCTGAGTACAGACTTCCTACTAGCATTCAAGTGGATACATTAACACAGGAAACTCCTAAACTTTTAGAAGTGAAATTAGGACCAAGAGCCACAGTTCAACCACCTATTTAATGGTCAACAATGATTGAAATTGTTCATAAAATAAGGCTTCCTAAAGTCTATACAAGACAAAGTCATTTCCTTATTTTTATTTCATTTATTTCATTATTTTTTTAGAGACAAGGTCTTGCACTGTTGCACAGGCTGGAGTGCAATGGCTATTCACAGGTGTGATCATAGCTCACTGCAGCCTCAAACTCCTGGGCTCAAGCAATCCTCCTGCCTCAGCCTCTTGAGTGGCTGGGATTACTGGCACAAGACACCACACCTAGCAAGACAAAGTCATTTTTAACTGGAGGGGGAAAAAAAAAGGCAGTGTTTGAGGGGGATAGATATGAATGACTGGGCAGCGTAGAAATAGGGCAAAACCAGATTTAGAAGTTGGTGATGAGAAAATACCCCTCATATACTGTTGCCATCTGTTTACATCTCAGCTCCCCTACTAGACAGTGAACTCCTTCAGGGAGCTCATGGCCCTATATTCACTTCTAGTTCTCCAGTAATAGGTGGACAGTATGGGCTCAATAAATATCTGTTGGATGAGTCAGTAAGAAATAAAAGCATAAATCATATCACCTCAAATACATGCTTATATTAAAAAGTGGAGATATATTTAAAAAATTCAAAATCCCAAATGAGAATTGAAAGGGACCTTAAAAGATGGTCTACCCATGGTTAAATTTATTAGAAATGTCAAAGGGGAAAAATCATTCAAAATTAAAATTAGGAGACAAATTTATCACATATGACTAAGAAGCAATAAATGTGGAAGACCTCTGTTTTCAAGCCATTATTTAGAAAATCAACATGGAATAGTCTTTAGTTTGCTACTGACTTTGGCAGTCACTTGGGAAATAAACATCGTCCATCTTTCCATTAATATATTCCAACAAAATTACTTTTACTTTCTTATAATTTGATTAAAATTTTATTGCAAACATTTTAAAGTTAAAATTGGTCAGACGTGGTGGCTCACGCCTGTAATCCCAGCACTTTGGGAGGCCGAGGCGGGCGGATCATGAGGTCAGGAGATCGAGACCATCCTGGCTAACACGGTGAAACCCCATCTCTACTAAAAATACAAAAATTAGCTGTGCGTGGTGGCATGTGCCTGTAATTCCAGCTACTCGGGAGGCTGAGGCAGGAGAATTGCTTGAACCCAGGAGACGGAGGTTGCAGTGAGCCGAGATCACACCACTGCACTCCAGCCTGGTGACAGAGCAAGACTCAGTCTCAAAAAAAAAAAAAAGGTAAAATTGAGACGACTGCTAAAGCTTTACAGGATATTATAGAATTTGTAAAGCACTAAGGTAGAGGATGAGAAAAAAAAAGTCCTAATTAAAATTACTAGTAATTTAGTGCTTTGTCTTGCACGTTGAGAGGAAAATTTTAGTAAGACAAAACTATTCACGATTAATTGATAACAAATGTTCTTTAGTATCTTTTTATAAACAAAACAAACATTGGGATATTATCAGGAATTTCATTCATTCTTTCCAACTATTAGGAGCTTTGTTTCCTCTTGGGGGGTTTTATGTTGTAATTATATTAACATTTCTGATATAATATTCTAATATAGGGTAATATTAATACTTCCTTCCTTGAATTTTAATTTCAAAGAATGCCTAAGACATCCTAATTCTTAAAATGTACTGCAATGTAACAAGAGCTTTGTCTGATTTAGATTAAAATCTAAGATTTTTTTGTATCTAACTCAGATTTGCTAGTGAACCTAGTTGCATGTAGTTTGCATCCTGTTTGCTTTTTCTTTAACTGAAAACTGTTAAAAATAATTGCCCTTTCCATAAATCACATAAATGTGGTACAGCTGAATCACATAATGTGATGACCTCTGCTTTTCATTTAATATCTCTAGATTCCAACTCTGTTGCTCAAAATTTTAATTATTCTTTTCAGCTGTTTGACATCTTCAACTGACTAAGCATGTCAATATTTTTAGCCCAGGAATTAATGAAGAGGTTGAACTGGACAGGGAGTATCCTGAAGCAAGCCATTAGAGACCTTGTTCCAGGCTGACATTTATCTAAATTAGTAATCTTCACTCATTCATTCACTTATTCAGTTACAAATAATCAGTTATTACTTTCCCCCAAAGATATCACAAAAGTCTCTGTTAAATGACTGCTGAAATCCGGCATACCCTAGGTCTTCAGAGCATCTCTAACCTACTACTACAGTAATCCTATCAAAAAAGGAAATGGGTTTAATCTCGGATAATTTAAATTTAGAAAATCTGTTTAATATCCTAGTAATTAGGGCTTCTTTTATAATAAAGTATTTATGTACTCTTAACCACTGGTCTTTACTGGTAATAACTAAATGCTAAGGAGGCTGAAATTTGTCTATTTTTCAAATAATTAAGAGTACTCAGAAAATACCTTTGCATATCTAATTTTAAGATTAAATAACTAAACTTGAGCATTACAGTTTTACCATAAGACTCGTGATGTTTAAAGAAACTTTAGATTGTCCGGGTGTAGTGGCTCATGCCTGCAATCCTAGCACTTTGGAAGGCTGAGGTGGGCAGAATGCTTGAGCCCAGGAGTTTGAGACTAGCCTGGGCAACATGGTGAGACCCCATCTCTACAAAAACTTAAAAAAAAAAAATAGCTGGGCATGGCATGGTGGGCTTCTATGCCTATAGTCCCACCTACTTGGGAGGCTGAGGTGGGAGGATCACCTGAGCCCAGGAGGCCCAGGTTGTGGTGAGCTGAGATTGTGCCACTGCACTCCAGCCTGAGCGACAGAGCGAGACTTGCCTCAAAAAAAAAAAAAAAAAAAAAAAGAGAGAGAGAGAAACTTTAGATCATCAAGGCTAACACCATTTACTTTTCTTTGGTTAGTCCATGATCCTGAGGTCCAAGTTTTTTGTTGCTACACAATAAAAATTTATTTTACACCATAAATCTATACTAGGTAGGTAAAATAAAAATAACTAGAAATGAAGAACATTCTGTTTAGATACCATCTGAAGTGTCAACGAATACATACTGACTTCTGCTTGTATTTTTGGGCTTCAGGCTCTTTATCCTCAGAAGACTGACACTCTCAAGTGGGAGGACAAAGCAGCATAAGAACAATAATGCACACTGATAATGGCAGAGAGTCAGAATTGAGGACGATGTCTATCTAGCAATAGGCTTTCATGGTGACCAAAATTCCCAGTGGATATTAAAAAACTGTGTCAGTAGCCGGGCGCGGTGGCTCACACCTGTAATCCCAGCACTTTGGGGGGCTGAGGCAGGCAGATCACAAGGTCAGGAAATGGAGACCATCCTGGCTAACATGGTGAAACTCCGTCTCTACTAAAAATACAAAAAATTAGCTGGGCATGGTGGCATGTGCCTGTAGTCCCAGCTACTCGGGAGGCTGAGGCAGGAGAATCGCTTGAACCCGGGAGGTGGAGGTTGTGGTGGGCTGAGATCGCGCCACTGCTTTCCAGCCTGGGCGACAGAGCGAGATTCCATCTCAAAACAAACAAACAAACAAACAAAAACTGTGTAAGTACTAAAAAGATCTGCTTCCAGGTTAAAGGTCTCTGCTTTTGAACTATCTTGTGAGGTTTGTAAGGCAGCAATTATTCCATTTTATTTTTCCAAATTTTTAAGTTTTTTGAGATGGGGGAATAGGGACGGTCTCATTATGTTGGCCAGGCTAGTCTTGAACTCCTGGGCTCAAGTGATTCTGCCTCGGACTCCCAAGTACCTGGGACTACAGGTGCAAGCAAGTGTGCCCCGCTATCATTCCATTTTAAATACGAGGAAAGTGAGGCTCATGAGAAGTTGGAATTCTTTAAAGACTGAGGACTAGTGAGAAGTTAAGCTAAATCTGGAGCTCAGATATTCTAAATCCAAGTTCACGGTTTTTATGACTATACTACGTCTTCTCCCATGGCCAATCCTAAGTGGTCAGTCAACAGTAACAACTCTCAGCCTATTTATGCTAAATGCGAAAAACAACTCTACTTAAAAGTAACAGGCTTTACAGAGGCACCAATTATATACAGGTCAGCAACTACAGAAAGAAGATATTGAATCTAATGGGAAACTCTCTCTGTAAAAGACACTAAGTCCAGGATATTTGTGGCCCAAGTCTTTCTCCCACCAAAATTTCAAGAAATCTATATTCTCAGCCATGTTCCATTTTATTTTATTTTATTTTTTTGAGATGGAGTCTCGCTCTGTTGCCCAGGCTGGAGTGCAGTGGCACAATCTCAGCTCACTGCAACCTCCGCCTCCCAGTTCAAGCGATTCTCCTGCCTCAGCCTCCAGAGTAGCTGGGATTACAGGCGCCTGCCACCATGCCCGGCTAATTTTTGTATTTTTAGTAGAGACAACGTTTTACCATGTTGGCCAGGCTGGTCTTGAACTCCTCACCTCAGGTGATCCGCCTGCCTCAGCCTCCCAAAGTACTAGGATTACAGGTGTGAGCCACTGCACCAAGCCATGTTCAATTTTATATCCATGTGTAGTTTCATGAATGCAGACTGATGCACTCCAGAATCACTTGCTGCTTAATAAGCATTCAGTCTATGTCCAAAGTTTATTTAATTCTCATGTCTGTAAGAAAATAATCAGTTTTGACAGATACAGTCTATGTGAACATCATCATTTAAAAGTATACATATACATCATATGGTAACACCAATTTCACTATAAATTTTTATTAATTTCATATTACAACTTACTAATTAGTACAACCAGAGATTAATATCATGTAATAAGATATGCTACTCCACGTAAGGAAGATTTTTTTTGTTTCTGTAAAATAATATGCAAATTAATAACTTACATATGAAATAATACTTATTACATTGGACTTGAAAATAGTCATTTAAAGAAATCCTAGGCCACGTGCAGTGGCTCACGCCTGTAATCCCAACACTCTGGAAGGCCGAGGTGGGTGGATTACTTCAGGTCAGGAGTTTGAGACCAGCCTGGCCAACATGATGAAACCCTAACTCTACTAATAAGATAATAATAATAAAAAATTAGGCCAGGTGTGGTGGCTCACGCCTGTAATCCCAGCACTTTGGGAGGGTGAGGCGGGCGGATCACGAGGTCAGGAGTTCGAGACCAGCCTGACCAACATGGTGAAACCCCGTCTCTACTAAAAAAAAAAAAAAATACAAAAATCAGCTGGGCATGGTGGCACACATCTATAATCCCAGCTACTCAGGAGGCTGAGGCAGGAGAATCGCTTGAATCCAGGAGGCAGAGGTTGTAGTGAGCCGAGATGGTGCCACTGCATTCCAGCCTGGGCGACAGAGCGAGACTCTGTCTCAAAAAAAAAAAAAAAAAAATTAGCCAGGGATGGTGGCAGACACCTGTAATCCCAGCTACTCAGGAGGCTGAGGCAGGAGAATCACTTGAACCCGGGAGGTGAAGGTTGCAGTGAGTCAAGATCACACCACTGCACTCCAGGCTGTGCAACAGAGCGAGACTCTTTCTCAAAATAAACAAATAAATGAAGAAATCCTAGATCGAATGCATTTGAAAACAAATAATCACTCTACCCAAAGTTATAAGGCTTTTGTTTAAATTTAGATTTTGCAATACATGAGCTGTTCCAGTTTATGCAAAATCCCTCATTTACTGTCTGTAGTTTGTAATTTATGAATTATAATCAGATAAGAAATTGCTTTTAAAATCAAATATAACTGACTACAAATGAGTAATCCATGAGGAGTTAAAGACGCAAGTCTCTTTCTGAAAGAAAACATTATTTTATTATTATTTTTGAGACAGGGTCTTGGTTTGTTGCCCAGGCTGAAGTGCAGTGGCACAATCACTACTCATTGCAGCTTCGACCCTCTGGGCTCAAGCAATCCTCCCACCTCAGCCTCCCGAGGAGCTGGAACTACAGGCACATACTACCATGCCCAGCTAATTTTTAAAATTTTTTTTGTAGAGACAGGGACTCACTCTGTGGCCCAGGCTGGTCTTGAACCCCTGGGCTCAAGTGATCCTCCCACCTTAGCCTCTCAAAATGCTGGGGTTACAGGTGTGAGCCACCACGCCTGGCCATTTTATTTTTAAAACCAATCTTTATATGTCTGTATAGGTATCATATGACTATTGTGAAATCTAAAGATCTTGAGAGGCTACCTCAAGCAAAACATTCTTGTTTTATAGATGAGAAATAAAACCTCTGGTAGGTTAACTGAGCATATCTAATTGTGTAGGACTGACACTAGAGCCTCTCGAGGTTCAACTGTCTCCAATATGAATCTTCATTTAAGAGACAACTGAAGGCTGGGCGTGGTGGCTCACACCAGTAATCCCAGCACTTTGGGGGGCCAAGGCAGGAGGATTGCTTGAGCCCAGGAGTTCGAGAGCAGACTGGGCAACATAGTGAGACCCTGACTCTACAAAAAATAAAAAAATTAGCTAGGTGTAGCGGTGCACACCTGCAGTCCCAGCTCCTCAGGAGGCCAAGGTGGGAGGATGGCTTGAACTCAGGAGAAGGAGGCTGTAGTGAGCAGTGATCATGCCACTGCACTTTAGCCTGGGCTTTTTTCCTCCATCCAACTCTAAAACTCATAGGTAATCTGGCATATAATTAATTTAGTGGATAACAGTATTGAGTCAAATGATGCCAGCAATTTGCCACCTCTTGCACTAGAGAAAACATAAGATTAACAGGCAAAAACTGGAACTGTTTCATTAAATAACCTATGACATTTGGTAAAATATGTATGATAAAACATATAAATGATAAATGTAAATGCAATGATATAAAATGGAAAGGCAGCATTCATTTAGGAAATATGTAATAAAAGTTGTCTTCCTCTGCTGCTCTCTCAAATTCTGTGACCTGGTTCTATTCTTCAAAGATGAAAATGGAAGCACAATAGCACAATCCTGTAATCCCAGATACTTGGAAGGCTGGAGGAGAACAGCTTGAGCCCAGGAGTTCAAGGCTGTAATGAACTATGATTGTGCCTGTAAATAGCCACTGACAACACAGTGAGACCCCCATCTCAAAAAAAAAAAAAAAAAAAAAAGGAAAAGAAAATGGAGTTTCTAGAAATTAAAAGAATTATCTGAAGATGCAGTTACAATAAGCTTCTTCTAGACCACCTACTTCCCCCATTTCATTCTCACATACTAATTCTTAACAGTCCTTACTTCTTAAAGATTTGTTTTTAATTAACAGATTCCTACTGTTGCCCATTATGTTCCTAATAGCTCTTGTGTGAGAATCATCTCAGAATACTCGATCTTTCATTCTGAACACCTCATCTCTAGTGACAACTATTAACAGAATAAATGAAAAGCCCCTGTTTCTAGGGAAAAAAAAAAACTTATTGTAAACCCAACTGATAATTGTAAAATAGGACAATATGGGATACAGTTCTTCAATAAGGAAGAAAGCGACATCACCTTTGGGGAGGGGGTGAGGGAACGTCAAAGATATTTGTCATTAAACTTCAACTGGGCATGAAAACAAATTCTTTCCATTTTAAAATTACAAACATATTTGTATGTATCTTGGTGAACTTCTTTGGGTATACTGATAGTGTAAATTCCTAGCAGTTTATCAGTGTATATATTTTGCACTTTGATAGAGATTACACATTGCTTTCCTGAAAGACTGCAGCAATTTACACTACTGCCAACAGTGTAGGTGAATGACTCTGCCAGCTCCAGGTATCAAACTTTTGTATTTTGATTAATCTGATAATTAAAATGAGATCATATTTTCACTTATCATTTGTATTTTTTTGATTATGGGTAAACTTGACCACCTGGAAACTCGAACTTTTAACTGGACAATAAGGAATGCCAATATAAAGGTAGGCTCATTTGGTATATAATATGACAACCATACATACATATGTAACAACCCATACATATTCCCTTTTCTGTTAGAACTTTTGGAGCCCAGAAAAGATCTTTTCCCTGAAGTTGCAATCAGGGTATAATTAAAAAGATACCTAGATTTTTCAAACAGATAATGTGCATGAGGCACCAATGGGGATAAAAAAGCCAACTTTAATTAGGCTTCTACACTCCTTAGAAATGATTCCCTATAAACTTTTCTTCACAAGTTTCCACTGAACATAAAATACATTCTTCCACCCATGTATCAATCTAAACAGTCTGTATTCTCCACATATCCTTAGACTTCAAACAACCAGTTCACATTTCATTAAGAGGAAATGAGAATTAAAGAGCACACTGTAATCCTATTTCCTGGGCTTACAGAGCTCAAAATTTTCCATTTTACTTATCTGAAAAATAATACTGGATGGCTCAGCAAACTGATTTTAAATCAGAGATAGGGTCCTAAGTATATCTGCCCAGTAGAGGACTCCCTGTATTTTAGGTATTGAAGATGCACACATACAGTTAACACATACACACCCACCCTCCCACTCTTCCTTTTTTTTCTCACTCTTACACAGGAGCTAGGACTACAAACATGAAGATGACAATTACGGTAACAGAGAAAGTATCTCTGAAGTTCTTTGTCTTTTCTGAAGACAAATGTTTTCCTTTCTATATCCAACCCTGTCCCCATCCTACCTTAAAATGCACTCTCTGGCCAGGCGCGGTGGCTCACGCCTGTAATCCCAGCACTTTGGGAGGCCGAGGCAGGGGAATCATGAGGTCAGGTGTTCACGACCAGCCTGGTCAACATGGCAAAACCCTGTCTCTACTAAAAATACAAAAAACACTGGCTGGGTGTGGTGTTGTGCACCTGCAGTCCCAGCTACTTGGGAGGCTGAGGCAGGAGAATCGCTTGAACCTGGGAGGCAGAAGTTGTGCCATTGCACTCTAGCCTGGGCAACAGAGACTCCATCTCAAACAAACAAACAAACAAACAAACACTCTCTATCTGCTCTGTGCTTGAAGTGAAACGTACATAAATTTAAGTCCAAGTAAGCCTACCTTTATATTGACATTCCTTATTTTCCTGTTAAAAGTAATCTCCTTCTAGTTCTCTGTACTTCTAAACTTTCTAATTTTTATGGTATATATATATTTTTTACTTGACATTGTGAGTGCTTAAGTCTGAGACTGTGTCTTACACATTCTTGAACTCCTTACAGCACCCACCATATTACTTTATATTGAGTGGCCAGTCACTGTTTCATTCTTATTATATTAAATGAGTTTATATTTATAAAGTGTTTCTGTAACTGAGTACCTCCATCTAAGAGACAGAATGAGTTATTTTTAAATTATTTTTTCTCTCTTCTCATTCCTCCTTTTCCCCTATACCCCACTTCCTACTTAGCTCTTTAGAAATGCAATTATAACCTGCTACCTCCCCTTCACCAGACATGTGCTTAGAAGCTCCAGAGTGGAACTCTCCCACCAGGAGACTGCCTCGAGAGACAACAGTCTATTTACAACAAAAAGTACGCTGGCAATGAAACTCTCTCTGACCTGGAGAGTTTCAGCCACTTTTTTTCTTTTTTCTTTTTTTTTTTTTTTTTGAGATGGAGTTTAGCTTTTGTTGCCCAGGTTGGAGTGCAATGGCACAATCTCGGCTAATTGTAACCTCTGCCTCCCGGGTTCAAGCGAGTCTCCTGCCTCAGCCTCCTGAGTAGCTGGGATTATAAGCATGCACCACTACACCTGGCAAATTTTTTTTTTTTTTTTTTTTTTTTGAGTTGGAGTCTCGCTCTGTCACTCAGGCTGGAGTGCAGTGGCGCGATCTCAGCTCACTGCAAGCTCCGTCTCCCAGGTTCACGCCATTCTCCTGCCTCAGCCTCCCGAGTAGCTGGGACTACAGGTCCCAGCCTGCCACCACGTCCAGCTAATCTTTTTTTTTTTTTTTTTTTTTGTATTTTTAGTAGAGACAGGGTTTCTCCATGTTGGTCAGGCTGGTCTCAAACTCCCTACCTCAGGTGATCTGCCCGCCTCGGCCTCCCAAAGTGCTGGGATTATAGGCATGAGCCACTGTGCCTGGCCTCAGCCACTTTTACAACCTAGTTCTGCCCATGAAGGTGCCAGTGATTGCCACCTCAACTGCCCGACAGATAAAGCACCCTCACCTGTTTGCTTTCTCCACTGCGTGCCATTCATGCCAAGCTCCCTTTTAAAAGCAGCTGCTTTCTGCTCCAAAGCGGAAGTGGTACCCTTAAGGCAGGAGGCCTGTATTTCTTCCCCAAAGCTAGCTTTGGAATAAAAAGTCACTCTCTTTATACCAGACCTCACTATTGTTATCGGACTCTACAAGTGGTGAGTGCCTGAGTCTGTGTTTCACTGACATTTCGAATAGTGCTGGCACATAACAAATGCTATTTATTAAATAAGAAACTGACAAATTTTTTCTAATGAATTTTCCCCTTCAGCATGTAAATCTTATTTCTCCTGTCTTAAATAAACTTCTTGACTCCATTCCCTTCACCAGTTACTTCCCCAGTTACTTCTTCCTACTGCAGTGTAACTCATAAAGATTATTCAAACTCACTGTCTACAAATTATTTTCTTCCCATTCACAAACCCACTCAACTGGCTTTTATCTCATTGGTCTACTAAAAAGTTTCTGTTGAGGTGACCAATCATCTCCAAATTACTAAATCCAAAGAGAAGTTCTTAGTCCTCTTCTTATTGACCTGTCTGCAGCATTTGACATACTTGATGTTTCCTTTCTCCTATGAAGAATTTCCATACTTGGTTTTCCAGTACACCATCCTCTCTAGATTTTCCTCTTCTCTCATAGGTCAATCTTCTTCCTTTTCTTCTTCTCCCTAATTACATTTTCTGCCTAGAACTTTCTCCTTAGTATCCTATGACACTAAGAGTCTCTAGACTCAAAAATGTCACTTACCTATTCAACATTCCCACTTAGATGGCTGATGGACACCTGAAACTGAACTCCAGCACTTAACCACAAAACCTGCCCTCCAGCAGCATTTACATCTCAGTTAATGACAAATCTATTCTTCCAGCTGTTTAGGTTAAAATCCTCATAGTTACTGATTTCTTTCATACCTTACATCCAACCTGCCAGAAAATTCTGTTAGCATCGCCTTCAAAATACATCTAAAATCCAACTACATCTTATAATCTTCACTTGTACTTTAGTCTGAACCATGATCATATATTGTCTGAGTTACTAAAATGATTTCCCAACTGGTCTATCTTGCCCCCATATCTGTTCTTAATACTACAACCAGAATGATCCTTTAAAAACCTAAGTCAAATCACATCAGTCCTCTGCTTAAAATTCTTCAATGAATTCCTGTGATACTATGAAATACATAGTTGACCCTTGAACAACAAAGGTCTGAACTACATGGATCCACTTATATGCATATTTTTTCCAATATATTGGAAAATATTTTGGAGATTTGAAACAATTTGGAAAAAAATGGCAAATTGCATAACCTAGGAATACCAAAAAATTAAGATTCGTGAATGGATGCATAAAACATATGCAGACACTAAGTTTATTTTATCATTTAACACCATAAAGTATGTACAAATCTGAAGTTAAATCTATCAAAATTTATACAAACACTTACATGGTGCCATTTGCAGTCAAGAGAAATGTAAACAAAGATGCAGTATTAAATCGTAACTGCATAAACTGCATAAAATTAACTGTAGTATATACTGTGCTACTGTACAATTTTCACAGCCACCTCCAGTTGCTAGCAGTGAGTGAAGTATTGCAAGTATCCACTTAAAGCGCATGTGACACTAATCACCTGAGTGACCAGTTCCTCTCTCCAGTAAACTGCATATCTCAGTAAAAAGCGATCTCTTGAGACTTCTCTATTATTTTTCACTGTGTTTAGTACAATACTGTAAACCTTGAATAATACCATGAGATGCGTAAGAAGTGTGGCTAGTGATACTGAAGTGCTCCCAAGAAGCAGAGAAAATGTCATGACATTACAAGAAAAAGTTGATTGCATGATATGTACCATAGGTTAAGGTCTGCTGCTGCAGTTGCCTGCCATTTCATACAGATGATTTGTCTTGTAAACATATGTAAATACAGTACTGTAAATGTATTTTCCTTATGATTTTAGTAACATTTTAAAATTAAAATAACATTTTCCTTATGATTTTCTTAACATTTTATTTTCTCTAGCTTACTGTATTGTAAGAATAGAGTATATAATACATATAATATATAAAATATGTGTTAATAACAGTTTATGTTATTGATAAGGCTCTGGTCAGCAATAGACTGTTAGTTAAGCTTTGGGGGAGTCAAAAGTTATACACGGATCTTTGATTGTGTGTGAGGGTCCAGCACCCCTAATCCCCACTTTGATCAAGAGTTAACTGTATTTGGTCTTCTTCTCCTTTTCCTGGCATACAACTACTAAAATCCTTGGAATCTCCAAAGTGATGTGTCTTTTTGTATGCTAATAAGACAGCTGATGGTTGGCAGCTTCAGGATGAGGCTGGTCATCAGAAAGACCAAGGCATAATTAGAGAATTGGCATTTCAGCCCCACCCCCCAACCTCTGGGAGGGTAAAGGAAGGAGAGTGAAGGTTAAATGATCACCAATGGCAAGCAATTTAATCAATCACACCCACATAATGAAGTTTCCATAAAAACCCAAAAGGACAGGGTTAGGGAGCTTCTGGATAGCTGAACATGTGGAGTTTCCTGGAGGGTGGGGGCTTAATGGAAGCACTGCATCCCTTCCCATATGCCTTGCCTATGCATCTTTTCATCTGCATCCTTTATAATAGGCCAGTATACACGTTTTCTTGAATTCTGTAAGCCACTCTAGCAAATTAACTGAATCCAAGGAGGGGGCTGTGGAAACCCCAATTTACAGCCAGTTGGTCAGAAGCACAAGCAAAATAACCTGGGGCTTTCAATGGGCATTGGAAGTGGGATGCAGTCTTGTGGGACCCAGTCCTCAACTAGTGTAATCTAATACTATCTCCAGGTAGACAGAGTCAGAATCGAATTGAATTAAAGGATACCCAGCTGGTGTCTGCTGCAGAATTGCTTGCTGGTGGGAAGAAATCTCCACAGACCTGGCATCAGAATTGTGTTGTTGAGAGGATGGTGGGAGAAACTGAGTATGTTTTATCCACTCAATTTCCTTTACACTCAAATGGCCTTCAAAGGCACATCTGATTTGGCCTTCTTTATGGTAGATTAATAGCCACATTCATCCAATCTCGTATACCCTTCCCTTTATAATTTGGATTTCCCACTCCTGTCAAGAGGTGGCTTCTGGCCAGGCACGGTGTCTCATGCCTGTAATCTCAACATTTTGGGAGGCCAAAAGGCAGGAGGATCACTTGAGCCCAGGAGTTTGAGACCAAGCCTCAGCAACATGGTGAGACCCCACCTCTACAAAAAAGAAATAAATTAGCAAAGCGTGGTGGCACATTTTTGTGGTCCCAGCTACTCAGGAGGCTGAGCCAGGAGGATGGCTTGAGCCCAGGAGATCCAGGCTGCAGTGACCTGTGTTTGTGCCAGTGCACTCTAGCCTGGGCAACAGAGTAAGACCCTGTCTCAAAAAAAAAAAAAAAAAAAAAAGAGATGGAATGTATTTCTCCATCCAGTGAAACTGGGTTTGGTCATGGTCTTGCTTTGGCCAAGTGAAGTGTCAGCAAATGTGACATGAGCAGTGAAATGTTAGCAAATGTGACACAAGCAGAGGCTTAAAAAGTATTTGTGCATTGGAGTCTGTCCTTTCTTGTTGCACTGAGATCTCCAGCATACTTTACATCTCAGTTATTGACAACCTCATCCTTATAATAGCTATTCAGGCTAAAATCCTTGTAGGTTGTCTACGTAGATGAGTGTTAAAAAGAAAAAATAAAATAAAACCTTGAGAGGTCCAGCCAACAGCCAGTACCTACTACCAGACACATGAGGAAGGGAGGCCATCTTAGACCATCTAGGTCCACCTGAGCCCCCCAACAACTATAATGACATGAGGCAAGACTAGCCTAAGAACCACCTAGTGGAGCCCAGCCCAAATGGCTGACTCAAAATTGTGAGCAAATAAAACAGTTATATTAAGCTAATATTTTTATTATTTTTTTAAAAGACAGTCTCACTCTGTCACCCAGGCTGCAGTGCAGTAGCCTGATCATAGCTCACTGCAGTCCCAAACTCCTGGGCTCAAGCGATTCTCTCACCTCAACCTCCTGAGTAGCTGGGACTACAGGCACACACCACCATGCCTGGCTAATTTTTATTTTTTTTAAAGACAAGCTCTCACTATGTTGCTCACGCTGGTCTTGAACTCCTGAACTCAAGTGATCCTCTTGCCTCAGCCTCCTGAGTACCTGGGATTACAGGTGCAAGCCACTGTGCCTGGCTAAGCCACTAAGTTTTAAGGTGGTGTGTTACACAGCAATAGATAACTGATACACTGTATTAAATCTCTCACACTCCCAATTCCTGCCACTCTTCCCTCTCTTAATTATTGCTCTAATCATACCAACTAACCTCTTTTTAATTCCTTGTAAACACTGTGAAAACTCCTGCAGTTATTCTGGCTGTACCCCTGCCTGGAATGCTCATTCCTCAGCTGAACGGCTAACCTGCTCTCCTCTTTCAAGCCTTCCTTCAAATGTCTTGTTTTAAATGAAGCTTATGCTTACTGTTCTATTAAAAATGGCAGTCTACCCTCAATGTCCAGCACTTCCAATCCCTCTTACCCCGCTTTATTGTATTTATTTATTTTGAGAAAGGATCTTGCTCTGTCACCCAGGCTGGAGCGCAGTGGTAATTTAGCTCACTGCAACCTCCACTGCCCTACCCTGCCCCGGGATTCAAGTGATCCTCCCATTTCAGCCTTCCAAGTAGCTGGGACCACAGAGTCAGCTACATTTTTTCTTCTCAAATCCTGCCTTCAAAATGTTCATTCTGTAATTTGGAATGAACTCTTCACAAAGCATGTGCAGGCCGGGTGTAGTGGCTCATGTCTATAATCCCAGCACTTTGGGAGGCCGAGGCAGGCGGATCACGAGGTCAGGAGATTGGGACTATCCTGGCTAACACCGTGAAACCCCAACTCTACTAAAAATACAAAAAAAAAAAAAAAAAAAAAATTAGCTGGGCGTGGTGGCGGGCACCTGTAGTCCCAGCTACTCGTGAGGCTGAGGCAGGAGAATCGCGTGAACCCAGGAGGCAGAGCTTGCAGTGAGCCGAGATGGAGCCACTGCACTCCAGCCTGGGCGACAGAGAGAGACTCCGTCTCAAAAACAAACAAACAAACAAAAAACACAAAGCGTGTGCAATCTCATGCAAGGAGGTCGTATATGAAACCCTATCTATAGCAGTTTTATGTATCTAGATTGTTATATTAAAAGTTTTAGATACTAGGGGCAAGTACCTCATTTGTGAACATTTTAATCATTGTTTCAATGAGAATATTTTAGTTTACCAATCAATAAATAGTTCAGGTAAGAGAGAGACAAAGGTAGGGAAGCAAGGAAATAGTTTAATCCAGGGATCCCCAACCCCTGGGCCGCAGACCAGTACAGGTCAGTGGCCTGTTAGGAACCAGGCCACACAGTAGGAGGTGAGCAGCAAGCAAGTGAGTATTACCACCTGAGCTCCACCTCCCGTCAGATCAGTGGTGGCATCAGATTCTCATAGGAGCACAAACCCTATTATGAACTGCGCTTGCGAGGGATCTAGGTTGCATGCTCCTTATGATAATCTAACTAATGCCTGATGACCTGAGGTGAACAGTTTCATCCCCAAACCATCCCACTCCAACCTTGCCCACAGACACCCCGACCCCATCTGTGGAAAAATTGTCTTCCACAAAACTGGTCCCTGGTGCCAAAAAGGTTGGTGACTGCTGGTTTAATCTACACTCACTCACTCAGGTACTAACTATATTGTTTTGATCATACGGTCTCTACTCTTATAAGTTAATGCAATCAGCAAATAAAATCAATTAAAAATATTTAAATTATGTTTTATGCCCTCCCCCACCTGACTATCAATAATGGAAAAAAAGGAGTTAACTTCTCTTTTACTGTTAGTCTCCACCCACTATTCCTTTAGGGCTCTCCTATGAATCCTTTCCTTCTGATCACCCCATTCACCCTGGGCTAGCATTCTTAATAAAATAGATAAGTAAACTGACCTTTCATAACCTCAGAACAAACAGAGATGTGTCAGGGGTTTTGAATCCAAGATATATAGCAAACAACAGAAAAAGAGGGTACAGACCAGAGGCACAAATCTGTTTAAAAAGTTGGCATTTAAATGATCAACCATAAGGCATAAGAGGGTAATTCAATATCAAACTTCACAGTGAAAAATCTGTTTGGATCTTAAATCCAACTGCTCAATAGCAAACAATATGAATGTACATTAACTTCAGAATCAGGCAAAACTATAAAGAATCTGCTTTGCTTTAGTATTTATCTCGTAGAAAATATGTATCATTTATAAGATCAACTAAAAAATGGCAAGGTCAACTAAAAAAAATGGTAAAATCAAACTATAGGCTAAGTTTGTACTCAGGACTATGGATGAAATGTGAAAATGGTGGTTGTGTTGAATAAAGCTGGATCATCCTCCAATCCAGTTTTATCTCAGAGATTTGTTCTGCTGATCTGGAGATACAAGTTTCACACTGAGATATGTGTATATTGCTTTACAATTCAGAAAATTTCCAAGTCCTTGGGAAAAAATACTTTGAAAATAAGTAGCTGAGCACTAAGAAATCTTTTTTTTTTTTTTTTGGCCACCCAGATCCATCAAGAATTTTTTTTTTAATTTAATAAGTATTCCAGGTGGCTCTAAATCAAATTCCTATTTGTTATGCATGCCTGGCATCTTCGAATTTAACCCATGTTTTTCCCAAGCAGTCCAAGGCAAATGAAACTCTTGTTCATTGAAAGAAACACTGATTTTCCAGTAACTATTTCGCTTGAGAAAGTGAGGATGACACTTACTCTGCAATGAAGCAGCCCATTACACACAAGAGACGGGATACTCCAGGATGATCTGAGCATGTCCATACAGCTACAGAGCACCCTCTACATTCTGTCCAAATAGCTTTGGGTAAAATGAACAACTAGGAAACACATATCATGCTTCTCCATTATTACAACCTTACACAAGTCAGTCCTAAAATAGCAAATGCCCCTGGCTGAGATCTACTGCTGAAAAACGCTAAGTTTCAGCAGCTCAGGCTATTTCCTTTGTCCGTCTATTCAACCAGCCCCCACTTAAAGCTGCAGGACTAACTAACTATAGGATTCAGGATGAGATTTTTTTTTTTTTTTTTAAAAGACAGATACACACACATACAACATACGGTTTCCGAGGAGAGTGAGGGCTCCATGCTTGTGAGAGAGGAGGAGGAGGAGGAATATGCCGAATAACCCTCAGGTTTCTCCCAGATTTGAACATGTTGTACTGTGGCATGAGGTCAGCAGTGACTGACTCCAGCCCTGTGAGGCTGAATTCTACCCTGACAAAGCAGTATCACTGTAATATGAAGCAAGAGGATTCAGGGCATGTTGGCAGCTGTACAGAATGCCTGTTCTAGAAAGTAATGGCAATTCCAAAACAAGAGATCTATGGTGTCACATGAGATAATCTTCAGCCCAGTTAAGCAATAAGCACCCAAAATACTTTGAATCCCAAACACAGGCAGCTCAAAAGTTTAATGGTAGAAAAGAACTTTTCTCCTTGACCCTATTTTGTGTCTGGAGGAAATAATCAGGAAGAAGAAAACTGGAAGAATCATTGGTTAATTTGATCTGTATCATAAACAACATACTGATTCTGATCTGATCTGTTCCTGGGCACTACGACCTAGCTGAAGAACCCCAAACCACCTCTGTGACTTTACTATGGAACAGGGAGAATATTCTGGAAATACATTTTTGGTAATGGATATATGCCAGAACTGAAGGTGTGAATAACCTCATTTTTCATATGTGCCCAAAAGGCAAACCTAATATACATCATCATTTCTTTTTAGTTCAAGAATGTGTGCCTTTAGAAATTCTTCCTCCAAAGAAGAGGGGCACTAAAAAAGGAGCCAGAACATGAATTTTCTACCAAGAGAAAACAGGGCAATGCAGACATTCCTTTACATTTTATGGTGTCCCTTATACTATGAAAGTTCTATTCTAGACCAAAAGTGACCCAATAGTTTTATAACAAGTAAAATTTAGCCAGGAAACACAAGACAATGGAGATAAAACAAAACTGTACTACAGCACTAATGGGAAGGTAAATCTATAAGAAGTTCTTCAATAGTTCAGTGGGATAAGGAATAAAGAAATAAAAACTTTTTTCTTCAAGATACACTAGCTTTGTTTTTATACATATAGCTTACTAATATTGGATTTTAAAAGGAGATACATATAACTTATTTACAGATTTCCAAATTTCTGATAAAGTTTTTGAGGATCTACATTTGTACCCAAAAACCTAAAGATAATCATACAATTTCATTTTCTTTTTCTTTTTGAGACAGGGTCTTGCTCTGCCATCCAGGCTGAAGTGCAATGGTGTGATTTCAGCTCACCGCAACCTCTGCCTCCTGGGCTCAGGTGATTCTCCTGCCTCAGCCTCCCAGGTAGCTGGAATTACAAGTATGTGCCACCATACCCACTAATTTTGTATTTTTAGTAGAGATGGGGTTTCACCATGTTGGCCAGGCTGGTCTCAAACTCCTGACAAGTGATCCTCCTGCCTTGGCCTCCTAGAGTGTTGGGATTACAGATGTGAGCCACCGTGCGCAGCCTAATCGTACAATTTCTAATACAATTTTTTCATTCTTTAAGAATTTTACTTCAATAAAAACGAAACATAGCATCTTATTTTTTTAAGTAAATAGAAAAAAGAAATAGAAAAAAATCATTATAGAAATAGAAAAAAGAAAATAGAAAAAAATCATTACTGGATTGTTTCAAAGCAGGTAATTTTGAAAGACTGGATAGGCAAGTTTCCTGTATTAATAAACTTTTCTTTAGGTCATTTTACAAGAACCTCTGAAAGAGTAATCTACTTTGAACATTGATTTTTTGTTGTTGTTGTACTTACACTATCAAAGGAAATTTTGATTCCCTAGTTTTAAGATGCACAAGAAACAGTGCCCAGAATGGTGGTTATTACCAATTGAAAAGAAACAACCGTACTAAATTTTTTAGTTCTGAGCTTCTTTCTTAGCAATATCTTAACACAAGGCCAAGAGAAAAGTCTGGGAAAGCAGTAAACAGTCCTTTGGAGTATGGGTTTTAGTCTACTGCCAAAGGTAGGAGATACAACTAATGTTTTGATTTCTACATTTGTACTCAAAAACCTAAAGATAATCATTCTATGAACCAGGATAGGAATAGAAGGGAACATCTGATAAATTATGTAAACCTGTATAGGTACAGACAGGTACCTGTATCTACCTGTATGTACAGGTACAGACTTTAGGCCAAAAGGGAATAGGCATTAATATGGAACAAAAAGAGTCAGTCATACCTTATCTGTAGAGGAGAAGTAGGACTAACAACAGAGTGAAACTTTTGCAGCTCTAAATTACTATCCTCAATGTCGGAGACAAAATTTTCTAACTAGAAGGGCTTCGTATTTATTCAATAATTCTTACTATGTGCCAGGCACACCATATGGGACATTTAGGGATACAAAAATGAATAAGATGAACAGGTTCTTGCCCTCTACTGACTTTTGAGATCATCTGTGTTCTCTAGGCTACTATTTCTCAACATTAAAACAAAACAAATAAAAACTTTACATCCTCTACAATACGGTCTCGCTCTACAGTCTAGCTATGCATTCCTACCACTCTGGAATATTTTATTGTGCTTTACTATCTGTAGTTTATAGTTTTAAAACAATAATTCTATGGACTCTACTTTTTAAAAAGTATACCTCTCCATTAGAGATTCTAATATCTCAAGTCTCCTAGGGATGTGAAGGCCGGGCATGATGGCTCACACCTGTAATCCCAGCACTTTAGGAGGGCGAGGTGGGAGGATCATCTGAGGTCAAGAGTTCGAGACCAGCCTGGCCAACATGGTAAAACCCTGTCTCTATTAAAAATACAAAAATTAGCTGGGTGAGGTGGCGCACACCTGTAATCTCGGCTACTTGGGAGGCTGAGGCAGAACTGCTTGAACCCAGGAGGCAGAGGTTGCAGTGAGCTGAGATGGTGCCACTGCACTTCAGCCTGGGTGACAGAGCAAGACTCTGTCTCAAAAAAAAAAAAAAAAAAAAAAAAAAAATCACTGTTCAAACCAAACATCTTATTTTGTAGTACAAAACCCTAGTCTTTGAAAGGAGAATTGAATGATGTAGTTGTGGCCCTATCAGATCTAGAATCCACGTGTACTGATTCTCCATTTCTGTTCTTTCTACTAAACCATGGTGTACCCTCCTACAATCTTGTTCCTACTTCATGCACTGTCATACCAATCTGTTTTTTTATGTCACCATTGTATGAAAACAATGGAACAAACAAATGAACAAAAAACAAAAACTCTTCAATTTCTGCAATGTACTCACTTTGCAGAGATGTTCATGGTTTGGTATTCCTGCCTTATAGCTTCACTATATAAATCCTCTGTGGAGGCTTTTTTTGGACAAATTATTTCTTTGGAACGCTGTTTGACTGCATGATCAATGAAGGTTCCTTTCTAGCCCCAGAATTAATTCTGAGATTGTCTATAGTGCTATGTGAGGTTTTTTGGAACCTTACTGAGGATCAATAAATGGTAGAAAAATTCTGGGGAAAACTGATTAGGTACACAAAGAATGAAGTTGGTGGGCTTCATTTTTATAAATATGAATTTTAAATCTTTATAAAGATGTAAGTCTATAATCATCAAAGCTTACAGAAAAATAATACATTTTCAACATGTTTAAAATAATCACATTTTACATCTTTATAAATAACAGGCAATCTTCAATTATTCCTTCTTAGATAATGGAGTCTCTTAATGTTTCTTACTAAAGGAATATAGATAGTCCTGAAGGTCTGAAGGAAAGCTGAGAAAGCTGTTACAACAAAAATAAAACAAAAGCCCTCACTATCTGCAACTGACAGTAATTTGGAGGTCCCTAATGAGTCAACCCTCCTGGTACTGATGCCCCACGTAGTCTTCTTCCCATACTGACTTTGGGCTTGGTGACTAGCTGTGACTAGCTATAGCAAACGGCATACTATCAACAACTATGCAAACAGAGACTTGTTAAGTTCTTGCAAATTGGGGATTATTTGAACTCAGCTGCCATGCTACAAAAAAGCCCAACTAGTGTAATCAAGGTCCCTGGCCAAAAGCCACAGCTGAACTCAGAGTCAGCAGCTAACATAAACAGCTAGCATGTGAGTGAGGCTATTTGGACTTTCTGATCATCCCAGTACCTCAGCAAACTTAATAAACTTTGCTTTGACCTAAAGCAGAAGGGCTCTGTATTAATTTATTCAATAATTCTTATTATGTGACAGGCACACTATATGGGACATTTAGGGATATAAAAATGAGTAAGATAAACAGGTTTAACCTAAAGCAAAGTTTATTAATATAGGGAACTTGATACAAACCAGAAGTGCCTGGTCAACCCACAGAATCAAGACAAATAAATTGTCACTTTAAGCTACAAAGTTTTCTTTGTTGTTGTTGTTCTGAGATGGAGTCTTGCTCTGTCGCCTAGGCTGGAGTGCAATGGTGCGATCTTGACTCACTGCAACCTCCGCCTCCAGGGTTCAAGCGATTCTCGTGCCTCAGTCTCCCAAGTAGCTGGGATTACAGGCGCCGGCCACCACGCCCAGCTAATTTTTGTATTTTTAGTAGAGATGGGGTTTCACCATGTTGGCCAGGCTGGTCTTGAACTCCTGACCTTGCGATCTGCCCATCTCGGCCTCCCAAAGCACTGGGATTACAGGCGTGAGCCACCGTGCCCAGCAAGCTACAAAGTTTTTAAAAAATTTCTTAACACCACAGAATTTACTTTTTACGTAAGTGTACAGTTCTATGAATTTTAAAACAAGCATAGACTCATGAAACCACCAGCAGTATAATCAGGATACAGAGAAGTTCCAAAAGACTTCCTTATGTAGTCACACCTAACCCCACCACTAACCCTTAACCTATTCTTTTTTACTATAGTCCTATCTTTCTGAGAGTGTCACATAAACAGAATCATACAGTATATAACTTTCTGAGACTGATTTATCAACACAATGTCTTTGAGATGCATAAAGGATGATGCATGTATCATAGTTCATTCCTTTTTATTGCTGAGTAGTAGTTCATTGTATGTATATACCACAGTTTATCCATTCACCTGTTGAAGGACATTTGGATGGTTTCCATTTTTTAGCAATTGTGAGTAGAGGTGCCATAAACATCAGTGTAGAGGATTTCATAGAAATGTAAGTTTTCATGTTTCTAGGTTAAATACCTAGGCATGGATTTACTGGGTCACATGTTCAGAGTATGTTTAACTTAAAAAAAAAAATCACCAAATTTTTCCAGAGTAGTTTTGCCATTTTCCTTTCCTATCAGCAGTGTATGAGAGTTCCAATTGTTCTCTGCAACCTTCTCAGCATTTGCAACTGTCAGTTTTTTATTTTAGTCATTTTAAGAGTGGTACCTCATCAAGATTTTAAATGCATTTTCTTAATGGATACTAAGGCTAAATATCTTTTTATGTATTTAGTTGTCATTGTATATGAAAACTTTTGTTGTCTGTTTTAAAGAATCTGTTTAAGACATTAAAGAATCTTTTGTAAAGAATCTGTTTAAGACATTTGACCATGTATTATATACGGTTTAAAAATAAAACTATTGAGCTTTGACAATTTTTTATATACAGCTGTTCCTTGACTTTTGTCTCAATAAATCAACTGTGAGATGAAAATATTGGCCAGGCGCAGTAGCTCACATGTATAATCCCAGCACTTTGGGAGGCCAAGATGGGAGGTCACTTGAGGCCAGGAGGTTGAGACCAGTCTAGTCAACACAGCAAGAATCCCATCGTAAAAAAATAATAAAATGAAAATATTGCAAGTTGAAAGTGTATTTAATATAGCTAACTTACTGAACATCATGGCTTAGCCTAACCTACCTTAAATTGCTCAGAACGCTTACATTAGCCCACAGTTGGCAAAATCATCTAACGCAAAGCCTATTTCATAAAAAGGAATGAGGCCAGGCACAGTGGCTCATGCCTGTAATCCCAGCACTTTAGGAGGCTGAGATGGGAGGAACATTGAGCTGAGATGGGAGGAAGACTTGAGCCCAGGAGTTCAAGACCAGCCTGGCCAACGAGTGAGACCTTGTCTCTGCTTTTAAAAAATTTTTTAAATAAATAAAATAAAAAATAGAAAAATAATTTATTGACTATTGTACTGATACTGAATAACAGAATAGTTGTAGAGGTACTCGAAATATGGTTTCTGCTAGACATATATTGCTTTTGCACCATTGTAAAGTCAAAAAAATTGTTAAGTTGAACCATTTTAAGTCAGGAACCATCTATATTCTGAATATAAGTCCTTTGTCAGATATGTGATTTACAAATTTTTCTCCCAATATGCAGCATGCCCTTTAATTCTCTCGATAGCATCTTTCACAGATTAAAAATTTCCTGTGTTGTTCTAAAAGTTTCATAGTTTATTTTATATATTAATTTATGATTTATTTTGTGTTAATTTTTATATAAGGTGTGAGAAGTTCAAGTTTTTGCCTACAGATTTCTACTTTTTCCAACACCTCTTTTTGAAAACACTATCCTTTCTCCATTGAATTGCCTTTGTATTTTTGTGAAATATGAACTGGCAATATTTACGTGGGTCTATTTCTGAACTTTCTATTCTATTCCATTAATCTACATGTGTACCCTTTTACTAATATGGCCTCATCTTGATTACTGTAGCTTTATGGTAAGTCTGAAAGCTGGGTAGAATAATTCACGTAACTTTATTTTTCTTTTCCGGTATGGTTGACTCTTCTAGTTCTTTTGCCTTTCGATATATATTTAAGAATAAGCTTGTCTATCTCTACAAAAAGGTCCTGCTGAGATTTCTGATTGGAATTGTGTTAAAAGGATAATAGGGAATGCCTACAAAGAACTGTGTGTACATAAATCAACAGTTCACATGAAGCGGACCAAATTCTCAAACAACAAACTACCAGAATCACCTAAGATGAAATAGATAAACTGAATGGTTATATAACAGTTTTTAAAATGAAATTTTGTAATTAAACATATTCTGAAAAAGAAATCTCCCTGTGGTTTCACTAAATTCTACCAAACATTCATTACAAATAAATCAATTCTATACAATCTGTTCCAGAAAGCAGAAGAAGGAGGAACTCATTTTATGAAGCCAGCATTAGCCAGGAATTAAACCCGGAGAAGATCTGTTAAAACAAAACAAGACAGCAGACCAATAGCCCTCATACTAGCAAATCAAACCTAGCAATGTATATGAAGAATAATATACCATAACCAAGCAGGGTTTGTATCAGGAATGCAATGCTGGTTCAATATTTGAAAACCAAGCAAGGTAAGCAACATTAGCCCAGAGAAGCAAAACCACATGATATCAATTTATACAGGAAAAGCATTTGAGAAAAGTCAACAGCCACTCATTATTAAACTCTTAGCCAATTAGGCTGGACGCGGTGGCTCACACCTGTAATCTCAGCACTTTGGGAGGCCAAGGTGGAGAGATCACATGAGGCCAGGAGTTTGAGACCAGTCTAGCCAACATGGTGAAACCCTGTTTCTACTAAAAATACAAAAATTAGCTAGACATCGTGATGCATGCCTGTAATCCCAGCTACTTGGGAGACTGAGGCACAATAATCACTTGAACCCAGGAGGCAGAGGTTGCAGTTAACCGACATCGTGCCACTGCACTCCAGTCTGGGTGACAGAGTGAGACTCTGTCTCTAAATAAATAAATAAATAAGAACTCTTAGCAAATTAGGAATAGAGGGGAACTTCATCATTTTTTTTTTTTTTTAAACAGGCGTGAGCCACCGTGCCTGGCCCAAAATTTTTTTACACAGCAGCTAATTTCATACTTACTGGCTCAAGCCATCCTCCCACCTCAGCCTCCCAAGGAGCTGAGACTACAGGTGTCAGCCCCCAAGCCCAGCTAGTTTTTCGTATTTTTTTTTGGTAGAGACAGGGTTTTGCCATGCTGCCCAGGCTGGTCTTGAACTCCTGAGCTTAAATGATTCACCTGCCTCAGCCTCCCAAAGGTCTGGGATTACAGGCGTGAGCCACTGTGCCTGGCTTCCCATATGTTTTAAAGAATCTCTGGATTTATAATACCCAATGCAATGCCTACACATCACTTCATTCACATGGATCCAACATAGTATTTCATGTGTGGCAAATTCAAATTTTGCTTTTTGGAACTTTTTGAAATTTTTTTTCTAAATATTTTGTGTAGACTGGCATAGTATGTTGCAGCCTTGCTATCCTCACTTAGTTCTAGGAGTATTCTGTGGATTCCTTGGTTTTCTACATATACAGTGATGTAGCCAGTGAACAGAAATTGTTTTACTTCTTTCTTTCCAATTTGTATGTCTTTTATTTCCTTTTCTTGATTTATTTTACTGGCGAGAACTTCAATACCAATAGAAATTGCCAGAGAGGACATCCTTGCACTGTTCCCCAGCCAGAACTCCAATGTCAGTTAAGTTTTCAAAGTCTTTGCAGTGCTTTTTGGATCTGTCCCACAGATGCACCACCCACCCTGTTGCCAGTCTGGGACTTGGCAATGGTCTAACCCCTACTTCATTTCTCAAAGTCTAGGTATACTGTTTGGGGTCAGATTTCTGCATGCAGACTGCATGAATAAGCTCAAAAATTCATAATAAAATTTAAAGAGTTTATTTTCAAATATCTTATAATCTCCCAGTACTTTCTAGGTCAATGGGATTCCCCTTTCTCATTACCTAGTCAGAAAGCTGGTATGTTATTTACTCTGCTCAGCCATACAATTTCCATAATAGTGCCTTTGTTTGGAAGCAAGCAGATGAAGGAGAGAGAAAAAAAGCAATTGAGACTCATTCCACCCTCTTGTGACCACAGCTCCACTGATCTGAGAATGGTTCCCTAAAATCAGAGTTTTAAGCTCTTGCTAGACCCCAATCTGCTGTCACTGCAGGACTGCTTGAGGTTCATGGTGCAAGAGAACAGAGGAAAGAAAAAGGAAAAAAGAAAAAGTTTCTGTACTTTCTATTAGTATTACAATATCGCCTTCCCATTCTTTGAACCAGAACTGAAGGCTTCTCCTAGAGTTCTCTTATCCACATTAATGTCCACTTAGGGGTTTTAGGCTGTGTTGAGTTGAAGCCTGAGGATATGAGAGAGGTGAGAATGATAAATTAAACCCTGGTTCAACAGTACTTCAAAATCTGCTCCTTCTTAGTGCAACTTTTAAGATACGTCTTTTGGAGTCCTCAAATAGTTGCTCTAGGCCAGGTGTTTTAGCTGAGTTCAGTAGAAAAGACAGGTGAAATGTGTTTGCTCCATCTTACCCATAACAGGCATCTTAAGCCACGAAGTTCTGAGGTGAACTGTTACACAGAAATAAATAACTGGAGTACAATCCAACTCAAGAAGCAATCATTCAAGTGTGGTGTACATGAAACAACACAGCCTTTATACATCTTCTCTAGAAAAGTCACCAGATAATTATAAAACAGATGCTATCAGTTCAATGGCAGACTATTCTCTGCTTTCTTACCTTGGCTTCTAAGAAACAGATTCAATAGTTTCATTATTGGAGTAATCAAAGTGATAGCAATAAAAACCATGGAAGCCTCTTAGTAGATGTGGGTTTATTCTGCTGTCAGGTATAATTTGTCAGTAAGGGTGTGGACATTTCATTCTTTCATGCCCTGACTGGTATCAGTCAGAAGAACTAAGAGAATCATTGGAGGAAAAGGGAACAAGGAGGAAAAATCTGGAAAGTGGAAATGCCCTAAGGGAAAAAATTTTCCCCAAAGTTATTCTTGTATAGAATTCCTAAAACAAGGTTTTAGTTTTGCGGTCTTCAAAACAGAGTATTTCACCAGCAAGCAGCATTTCATTCAGAATAGCCTACCAACCTGTTTGTATAATTAAGCACTAATATTTCCTGAATTAAAATATCTAGGATGTCAATCAGCTCCACTAGCTATCATAAGCTTTGCCCAACATAAACAAATCACTACACAGAAAGAAACTGTGTAGATAGCACCATTTCACATCCACGAACAGGCAAAAATTTTAAGTGTTTGTGAAGATGCAGGTCAATGGGAACCTTCACACACTACTGATAGGAATAAGTTAGCATAATCACTCTGGATAGCAATTTAGCAATATCTAGTTAAACAGAAGATGAATATACTGTACAACCCAGTAAATCCATTCCTAGGAAGTACTAGATAAATGAGTATATACTAGAGAAACTCCATATATTTGCATAAGAAGACATGTTCAAGAGTATTCACTGTAGCACTGTTTATGAAACAATGAAATACTGAAAACTGTATGTCCATTAGCAGGAGAATCAACTTACAAACTGGTATGTTCATAAAACAGAATACTATACAACAAGTAGATCAGAACTATATGTTATCAATGTAAATAATTTCAAAAGCATGATATCAAGTGAAAAGAGTAAAGAAATTTTGCGTATACAGACTTGCATAAAATGTAGAAGAGAATCATTTACATAAAATTTAAAATCATGTAAAACAAAACTATATGTTTTTTTATGGACAGATGTACATGCAATACAAGTACATAGACATATTTGTTCTTTGAGAGGCTGAGGTGGGCAGACTGCTTAAGCTCAGGAGTTTGACATCAGCCTGGGCAACATGGAGAAACCCCGTCACTACAAACAATATAAAAATTAGCTGGGCTTGGTGCTGGTGCCTGTAGTCCCAGCTACTTGAGGCTGAGGTGGGAGGATTGCTTGAGCCCAGAAGGCAGAGGCTGCAGTGAGCTGTGATTGCATCACTGCACTCCAGCATGGGTGACAAGAGGGAGATTCTGTCTCAAAAAACACAAAAGAATAAAACACATATGTTAATGAAAAACACTAAATTCAGGATAGTACTTGTCTCTGAAGAAGTGGAATGGATTGAGGAATGGTACACAAAAAAATGAAAGTACCAAGTTTGAAAAGCTTGGTAATTGTGCTTGAGTGTTTGTTGTTATTCTCTTTTTCATTTTTCTTGCATACAGCCACCCATTAATCTCTTTATTTTTCTGTTCGAATTTTTTTTTTTTTTTTGAGATGGAGTCTCGCCCTGTCACCCAGGCTGGAGTGCGGTGGCGTGATCTCGGCTCACTGCAAGCTCCGTCTCCGGGTTCATGCTGTTCTCCTGCCTCAGCCTCCCAAGCAGCTGGGACTACAGGCGCCCGCCACCACGCCCGGCTAATTTTTTACATTTTTAGCAGAGATGGGGTTTCACTGTGTTAGCCAGGCTGGTCTCTATCTCCTGACCTCATGACCCGCCCACCTTGGCCTCCCAAAGTGTTGGGATTACAGGCGTGAGCCACTGCACCCAGCCTCTGTTCGAAATATTTTATAACACAAAAATCAGAAAGAAAAAAACTATGAGAATATATATACATTACATTGTTAACATTCAAATGTTTAATGAAAGAATATTCTAATAATATGTTAGCTAAACACATACACACTTCGCCAAAAAAGTGTGTTTAAGCAAGCTAAAAGGGGCCAGGTGTGATGGCTCACTCCTGTAATCCCAGCACTTTGGGAGCTGAGGCAGGAGGATTGCTTGAGGCAAGAGTTTGAGACCAGCCTTGGCAACACAGTGAGATCCTGTCTCCACAAAAAAAGAAAAAGAAAAAAATAGCCAGGTGTTGTGGCATGCACCTGTAGTCCTAGCTACTTGGGAGGCTGAGGCGGGAGGATCTCTTGAGCCCAGGAGTTCAAGGCTGCTGTGAACTATGATTGTGCCACTGCACTCCAGCCTGGGCGACAGAGCCAAGACTCTCTTAAAAAAAAAAAAAAAAAAAAAAAAAAAAGCAAAGAGAACCAGGGATTATGAAGATTTAATACGTTTCAAAAGTGCATGTAAGAGAGCAAGTGAAAAACAGGTTAGCTTCTGTTATATCCTAAGTAAAGGTCTCATGACTCAAGACAGTAAGGAGAGGAGCAGCCTCTATGAGCTCTCTTGCTTTCCCCACCATCATCTGCTACAATACAGTACAGCAGGTTATTTGGCACATCTTGCAGCCTGGCAGTGATTTCGTTCAAAGCTGCGAACATGGTAGAAGCCTGCTGACCTTCTGGGGGGACTCCTGGAACATCAGAGAAAGAAAAGTCTACATGGAGTAGAGCCAAAAGACCTGCTCTTATCTGTAGACCTTAAGTAATGTACTTTGGCCAGAGTAGAAAGGGGAGTTTTACTTATTCTATACCCTCTTCTGGCTCTCATATGACTTGCTGGGTAAGAAAGTAGAGAATTTGTTTTTTTGATCTTACAAATGACCCAAAAATCTGCTGGGTCACCTGAGTTAAGGCTGTGGATCTCATGCAGGGATTGTGAGGAGGATGAGCAAGTGATCACCACGTTCACTTGGTATCTACTGGCACAAATGCCAAACTATCAATTCTACTGACTCATCTGCATCTGCAACTGGCAGGACATATCTGTATCCCGTGCGGAGCCTGCCAGAATGCTACACTGTAGAGTCACTCAGGATAGTGAAAACTGTGGCAACAATTTTATCACACAATTGTTTAATACTTTAGTTACTTATCCCTTTATGTTAGTTGTACAATAAAAACAAGTCTAGGCCATTTAATAATTGTGATGAAACTTCTCCTTTAAAAAAATGAAGGCTGGACTAGTAATGACAATTATTATTTTCTTTTCTTTTTTTTTTTTTTTGAGATGGAGTCTAGCTCTGCTGCCCAGGCTGGAATGCAATGGCACAATCTCGGCTCACTGCCACCCCCACCTCCCAGGTTCAAGTGATTCTCCTGCCTCAGCCTCCTGAGTAGCTGGGATCACAGGCGCCCGCCACCACGCCCAGCTAATTTTTGTAATTTTAGTAGAGACAGGGTTTCACTGTGTTGGTCAGGCTGGTCTCGAACTCCTGACCTCATGATCCACCTGGCTCAGCCTCCCAAAGTGCTGGGATTACAAGCGTGAGCCACTGCGCCTGGCCACAATTATTCAATTATGAGTACCCTTTCTCTAACTTTTAATTATAAAAAATTTCAAATATACTGGAAAAAAAACCAGAAAAGATGTTATAATAAACAGCCATATACCTACCACCCATACTCAACAACTGTTAACCTTTTGCCATATTTGCTTCACTTTCACACATATGCAACCCTAAACCACTTAAAGTAAATTACATATGATCCTCCACACTGCTATGATCTGCATGTCTCCCCAAAATTCATATGTTGGAACCTAATACCCAATGTGATAGTGTTAAAAGGTGGGGCTTTTGGAAAGTGATTAAGTCATAAGGGCTTCACCCTCATGAATGTGACTGCTGCCTTATAAAAGAGGCTAGAGGGGGGCCAGGCGTGGTGGCTCACACCTGTAATCCCAGCACTTTGGGAGGCTGAGGTGGGCGAATCACCTGAGGTCAGGAGTTCAAGACCAGAGACCAGTCTGGCCAACATGGCAAAACCCCATCTCTACGAAAAAAATACAAAAATTAGCTGGGCGTGGTGGCACACACCTGTAATCGCAGCTACTCAGGAGACTGAAACAGAGAATTGCTTGAACCCAGGAAGCGGAGGTTGTAGTGAGCCGAGATCACGCCGCTGCACTCCAGCCTGGGCAACACAGCAAGCCTCCATCTCAGAAAAAAAAAAAAGAGGCTTGACGGAATTCTCTTGCCCCTTTCACCATGTGATGATGCAGCAAGAAGGTGACATCTATCTATGAGAAATAGGCCTTCACCAGACACCAAATCTGCTGGCACCTTGAACTTGGACTTCCCAGTTTCCAGAACTGTGAGAAATAAATTTCTGTTGTTTTTAAACTACCCAGTCTAGGGCATTTTGTTATAGTAGCCCTACAAACTAAGACACACACCCCAAAATACTTCAGCACATATCTCCAAAATTTAAAGCCATTCTCCTAAATAACTACAATGCCATTCTCACACCTACTAAATTTACCATAATTTCTTGATATCATCTAATATTCAATGATATTAAAAAGTTGACCACTTAAAATAGTTCCACTGTAACCAAGGATCTAAGTGCACAGGCTAGAAACCACTGGCCTATGAGTCACATGTCTTAGGGCAGAAATAATATATATAAACTCCAGAACTATACTTCTTTCTTAAAAGAAAGAGAGCTCAGCCAGGCGCAGTGTTTCACGCCTGTAATCCCAGCACTTTGGGAGGCTGAGGTGGGCAGACCACCTGAGATCAGGAGTTCAAGACCAGCCTGGCCAACACGGCAAAACCCCATCTCTACTAAAAATACAAAAATTAGCCAAGCGTGGTGGTGGGCACCTGTAACCCCAGCTACTCAGGAGGCTGAGGCAGGGTAATCACTTGAACCCGGGAGGCAGAGGTTGCAGTAAGCCGAGATTGTGCCATTGTACTCCGGCCTGGGCAACAGAGTGAGACTCCGCCTAAACAAAAAAAAAAAAAAAAGAGAAGAAGAAAAAAGAAAGAGAGCTTTCAATTTTCACTTTTGGCTTTTCAGTTCTAACACTGTATGTTTCAAAAGGCACTCTACTCAGGCGTCACGTTAATTAGGAAGCAGTATTCCTGGAATAGATCTTCATATATTACACAATTCTGTTGCAGTACCAGTTACTAATCCATAATCTACTTTACTTCCAAACAGGAATTTAAAATGACTTGTAAAATTTATTTGTTTTTAAAAAACTTTTAATAACAACTACTGTTTCAATAAAAACTACAATTAAAGAATAAAAGTTATAATAGGAGACAGGGAAGCAGACAATTGAACTAGAAACATAAACCAAGGCTAGCTACTGCAAGTGAACACTTTTGAGTTTTCTAGCAACCAAAGCAAAAATGGAGATAGCATGGTTTCATTGTAATTTTTTTCATTGGCGATTAAAAAAAGTGTTTAAGAATAGAATTTATCTCCACTTAACTGGAGGAGAAATTTACACATGGACTTTTATATAAGAAGAACTAATAATTAAAATCTTTTTTTTTGTTTTTGTTTGAGACAGGGTCTCACTCTGTCACCCAGCCTGGAGTGCAATGGTGAAATCTCAGCTCCCAGCAACCTCCGTCACCTGGGTAATTTTTGTATTTTTTGTAGAGATGGGGTTTTGCCATGTTGCCCAGGCTGGTCTCAAACTCCTGGGCTCAAGAGACACACCTACCTTGGTCTCCCAAACTGCTGGGATTAAAGGCATGAGCCACCATGCCCAGCCTAACTAAAATCTTTAAGAATTATCTTTTTTAAAGATTAAAAGATATCCTTCACAGATGATTCTTTTTTTGAGACAGAATCTCACTCTGTCTCCCAGGCTGGAGTGCAGTGGCACGATCTGGGCTCACTGCAGCCTCCGCCTCCCGGATTCAAGAAATTCTCATGCCTCAGCCTCCTGACTAGCTGGGATTACAGGCATGCACCAACACACCTGGCTAATTTTTGTATTTTCAGTAGAGACGGAATTCTACCATGTTGGCCAGGCTGGTCTCAAACTCCTGACCTCAAGTGATCCACCCGCCTTGGCCTCCCAAAGTGCTGAGATTACGTGAGCCACTGCGCCTGGCCCACAGATGATTCTTATAACCATCTACAACAATAACCAAGGGCTTATAAAATCATAGTTCAGTGAATGAGTTTCTACATGAGCTGAAGGAACACAGTTTAAGTCTGTAGCTTTCTCGTAACCTGACTTGATACTGGAAGAGAGATAGTCTAGTAAGGAACATAGCATATTATTACCAAATATTAAGTATCTAATCTCCATTTTTGTCACAAGTTGGTCAGCACACAAGACTGAACTCACTGGCAAGCAGTCTGGCAATTAGCATATAATCTCCATGTAAAACAGCCTAAAAATTTTTTTCCCCACTATTAGTTTCCTTTACACCAAACAGGTTCAATGTCCTGTTGCATAAGTTAATGGAAGAAAGAAATATTGCGAAAACCTGAGGAGTCTAATTTCAGATTCCCTGATCTTAAATACTACATAGGAAAAGGGTAAACTAGATTTAAGATTCTTACTTTTGGTTCCCTCTTTTGCTATTCCTCGTCATTTATTAAGCACACAAGCACTTACGTGCAAGGTTAGCATACAGCATTAGTTTTCTCTCAAATAATGTTTCTCAACTCAATTGTTCCTTCTGAATCCCAGTCCTGCCATTTCAGAGAAACAGAGCAGTGTAAGTGAGAACAGCTCAGGTCTTTGCAATCTCTGAAGACGTCCTAGTCTGCACGTGTTTCAGACTGCCTTGCATGGAGCCTGGGCCCAATATATACTAGTTACCTTTCCTGTTCCATACTTCCATCTCAGATGTATTCTCCTAGATACCAATCACTATGAATTTCTATGCAGAAATTGTGAGTCTGCTAGTCAGAATTAGAGTTCAAAGTTCTTTGCTTCCCCCCCTGTGCCAGCTGATGACATCTCCACACCTCAGTTCTATCCAAGAGAAGCATGTCCACTGCTTGATAACTTAGTAGCACAAGTAAAGCTTAAACTTTGTACTCGTCATTAAAAAGGCAATGGCATAGGATAAATCAAGGAATAAAAATTGTTCTGCTCTTTTCTGTACTTCCTTTCTGGTATGACTCTTAATATATTCCCAAATAATGTTTCCTAACTCATGGGAGTTCTCAACTCAACCACGGGAAGGGTGAGAAGTATGCAAAAAGCTGAGATCAGAGCTATAAAGTACTCAAGAGATGCTTAGTTCCATGACATTGGGAAAGGAACCAAAGGCCCTTTATCGGTGGGGTGAGAAGAGTATAAATATGAGAACCAATTCTAAGAAATGATTTTCTCATAGTTCAAAGCAAATTCTACCTATCTCTACAAGCTGTAATTTATTTTGGCCTCTTGTACTTACCACTGTTCCCCATTGTGACTTCATTACCTCACTGGTCTTCTCTCTTTGACTCCTGAACAAAAATTTCAAAGATTCTAGCACACGTACAGATAAACTACTATTTGACTGGGCTTTACAACATCTAGTTCTGGTACTTATAAGTTAATCAGATAGCATATACCTTTAACCTTATTCACATATGGCACTCTTCCACTTCACCTCTGAGATCACCAATCTCAGGACTCATTGCCCCTTTGGAATTATACCTTAAGCTTTCATATGTCTAATATGTCTAATAATTTTAGTCTCATTGCTAGTATCCTATTCCCTTTCCATACCCACCCACCAGGATCTATTATCTTTCAAGCAAAAATCATGGTGATATAAAGAAATCAGGAAGAACTGGATTAGAATCACTGCTGTGTTGACTATGACAGTATAACTTTCATAATCACTGAAAACTGGTTTCTTCATCATCAAAAGGAGGATACAGCATCCCTTACATAATTGTTTTGAATAAAGACACATGTACTATCAGCTGCTACTAGTAGTACTGCACTGAATAATTTCCAAATTTCAAATATAATAATCCCTTCTACGTGTATGGCTGTTTAAAAAGTTTCCAAAGTAATTTGACATTATCTCCATTTTATAAAAGAGAAGATTGAGGCTTGCAAAAGTCCTGCGTATGTTAGAGCCTCAGTAAAGGCAAGCTACCATTCAGAAGGCCATGATTTATTCAAGGTCACACACCTAATATAGATTACAATTAGAACTAAGGACTTCTGACTCTTCACTAACAATCTTTCTACTACTTTGCCACTGAGTTAATTGTCTCTAATTCTGTGCTGCTATATTTATTTGAAGGAAATAAAATTATAAATTACATTTTTTATGCTCGATCTCTGCTTTAACTGCTTTCTGTTGGCTTTATCTTATAAATTTAGAGCAGCTCTCATATACTTAAACTTGTCTCCATTTCTCCATACACTTATTATAATCACTGAAGATTCCACAACTTATTCAACAGAAGAGGTTGAGATCATCAGTTATGTCTTAACAGACTTCTACCACTACAACTTCATTCTCTAATTCCGTATTTTAACTCTTACTTATATACAACACAGGCAAACACCTCTCTGATTCAAATATCTTATCTTAATCTCATATAATTCACATAATTTATCTAGAAACCAGACTGGAATGCTATCATTTCTGCTATTTAAATTCCTCCTTTAAAGACAATGCTGAAGAATCATTTCCTCTGTCAAGATAACTCACAGGGAAAAGATGAATAGTCTTGATCTTTTGGATGAAAGACCTAAATCTAAAACTCTCGTAAGAAAACATGGATGTAAATCTTTGTGACCTTGAATAGTCAATGAGTCTGTTTGTGTTTTTTTCCTGGTCCTTGATTTAGGATAGGCAATGGTTTCTCAGATATGACACCAAAAACATAAACAACAAAAGAAAAAAAATAGATATGATCAAAATTAAAAACTGTTATGCTTCAAAGGACACCATTAACAAAGTGAAAAGATAAAAACCACAGAGGAAAGAATCTTGCAAATCATACATCTGATAAGGAACTTGTACACAGAATATATAAAAAATTATAAGTCAAAATTGAAAAGACAATCCAATTACAAAATGGACAGAGGACCTGAACAGACAGTTCTTCCAAGATGATTACAAATGGCCAATAAGCACATAAAAAGATGCTCAGCTCATCATTAACCATCAAGGAAGTGTAAATAAAAATGTGATACTACTTCATACCCACTAGGATGGCTATAAAGACAGATAATAATAACAATTGGTGAGAATGTGCAGAAACTGAAACCCTCATATATTGCTAGTGGTAAAAGGTATGGCGTGTTTGGAAAATAGTCTGGCAATTCCCTAAATGATTAATCTACTCCTACATGTATACACCCAGGAGAAATGAATAAATGTTTCCACAGATATTCACAGCAGCGTTATTCATACTGTCCAAAAAGTAGAAACAACATAAATGTCCATCAACTGATAAATGGATAAAATGTGACATATCCACATAATAGAATATGATTTTGCAGTAAGAAATGCATTATGACATGGATAAACCTTCAAAACAATGTGCTAAATAAAAGTAGCCAGATCTGAAGGACCATGTATTACATGTTTCTGGAAAGAAGCCAGCCCCAAAGGACGACATATTGTATGATTCCCTTTATAGAAGATGTCCAGAATAGGCAAATCTATAGGGATAGAAAATAGATTAGTAATTGCCTAGTGCCGGGGGAGAATGGGGAGATTGGGCAGTGATGCCTAAGAGGTATGGGGTTTCCTTTTGAGATAATAAAAATGTTCTAAAATTGTAGTAATGGTTGCACTCTGTGAATCTACTAAAAGCCATGGACTGTATACTTTCAATGGGTGAGGTGTATGGTATAAGAATTATATTTCAAAAAGCTCTTTCTAAAAAGTCACTCCTCCATGAAATATTTCCACAGACAAGTCTCACTTGTCAGTTTCCTCATCTTTGAAGCTTCTTAAGAAAAAATTCTTGGTTGAACCAAGTCTCTGGGGATGATTTGCTTGTAGTTTGTACATCTGAACTTAATGATCAACTAAGAATTCTAGAGGGATTGGGATAAGGAAGGAATTAAACATTCCATAAAAGACTATTTTTGTAGAAAAGTGTCATCTGTACTCCATGGTATCGCCTATGGTAAATCTGTGGAATTAAGCAGCTACCCCTCTATATGTTTATGTGAAGTATTCAGAGCAAAAAATTAAATCACAAAGTGACAAGATAGGGTTGTAGTAACATTACACAAATGGCACCATGGAATATGCATGACTGATACCAGAATTAGAAATACTGATAAAATTGTTATATTACAATGAACCATGGATTCTTTTGGATTAAAAAAAGTCTCTTCATTCTAAACAATTTACGACTTATTTTACTAAAAAGGCTACAATAGCTGGCAAATAAGCTAACCTATCTGCAAAATGCCCATTCCTGCTAAAGAAAAAATTCTTGACCCAGAACTTCAAAAATAAAGTTAACTGAAGTCACAACGTGCTTGATATTTATTAACTCATTTTCCAATCAAGTTTTTAAAAATAACTTCACTGTTTTTTAAAAAAATCAGATTTCTTTTCATTCTGGTAGGTGTCATTTGCCAAGTGCACTTGTTTAAAAAAAAAAAAAGAGTACAGTCATAATAGTATCTAATGAAGCTGTCCACAGTGAAAAGCCTCTTTAATTTCAGTGACACCTAAGAGTATGATTTTAAAATACTTTCTTTGAAATTATATAAGTTTCTGGATTAATTCTGACGGATATTGTGTTCCATGTACCAAGTTAGATGCAAAATAGATGCTTACATAGCTGATAAGATATCTGAACCTTACAATTTCACCTTTTAACTTTAATACTGGCACCAAGTTAGAGGTCAAGGAGCTCTGGTAGCAATTTCAAGGGAGGACACAGGAGGATGTCAAAAAGATTGGTTGTCGTAGTTTTTAGAAACCTCAATACAACCCATTTAACTTCACCACTTTCTTTTTCCTTTTCTAGTTTTATTTTTAATATAAACAGACAGGGTCTCACTATGTTGCCCAGGCTGGTCTTGAACTCCTGGGCTCAAGCAATCCTCCCAACTCAGCGTCCGAAAGCACTGGGATTACAGGCGTGAGGCACCGCACCCAGCCTCTTTATTATTTTTTAAGAGATGAGGTCTTGCTATGTTGCCCAGGCTGGTCTCAAACTCCTAGGTTCAAGTGATCCTCCCACCTCAGCCTCTCAAGCAGCTGGAACTACAAGCACACACACCTGTGCCCAGCATAACGTCACCACTTTCTAAAGAAAATAGCATGCATACACACACATACATCACCTTCCTTATCATCACCAAGGTTTCCAATCATACATATTTAATATATAATGTTAGTATGTTATGATATACAAAGAGTTTCACATATATTTGATATAATCCTCAGAACAGCTCCAGGAGGCAGTTATAATTACTACCACCCTTCACTCAAAGATGAAACTGAGAGGATGAGAAACTTACTCAAGGTAACAAAGCTGAGAGGTAATAAAGAAGGATTTCAAATCCACGGTTTTCAGCTTACAAAGCCTATCTGTGCCTTGAACTATTATGATGCTTTTTGTTAATCATTTAGAGTACATCAAGAATCTTCCTCACTGCTCCACAGAAGGAAAAATTCACAGTTCAGAAAGTTTAAGAGATTTCTCCATTATCACACAATAATAGAGCAATTTCAAGGGGAGATGTAGACATATTGAGTAATAATGGAGAGAATAAAAATTTCTTGTAAGACATGCACTGCACTGTCATGTGCTAAATGAAATTAAACTAGATTTCAAGGTATCAGCTACCATTGCTGGAGGCACTGCTATCTACTAGGAAGATTTTTATTCAAAAGTACATAAACAAAGAGAAAAAAACTTCCTTACAATTTTAAACATGCACTCACACTTCTTGAAACTCACTCTTCTCTTGGGCTTGGATGATGAGATTATAAAACATTTTGTTGTCATATCCTACACCAACTGTACACCTTCTCTTGTGAACACAGAGAATAACACCAACAGCTTCTCAGCCACAGTGCTAAACTGAGCGCTTCACTCCGCAGCTCAGCCTGTGCCAAGAGTAGTTTTGCATTTCTCTAAGCCTACTTGTTTCCACAAGAATCCTCCTCTTCAGAGCAAATGCCCTGATGGGAAATGCTGTATGTTTATAGTTGTGATTGCAGCCTCTAGGGCTTGTTGCCAGACATTCTGGATCCTAAGGATCTTAGCCACTCTCCATTTTAGCTGCACAAAGCATGTCCTTCCCAAAGGAGAGAGAGAGAGAGAAGCCTTTAAATAGACACAGCTGAATCTTCTCTCATTTTAAAAAAGTAAGATGGGACCAGGCATGGTGGCTCACACCTGTAAATCCCAGCACTTTGGGAGGCCGAGGCGGGTGGATCACCTGAAGTCAGGAGTTCGAGACCAGCCTGGCCAACATGGTAAAACCCCGTCTCTACTAAAAATTTAAAAAAATTAGCTGAGTGTGGTGGCACCTGCCTATAATCCCAGCTACTCGGGAGCCGAGATTGTGCCACTGCACTCCAGCCTGGGCAACACAGTGAGACTCTCCCTAAAAAAAAAAAGGAAAAGAAAAAAAGCCAGATGGGGTCTTTCTTTGTTGCCCAGGCTGGTCTCAAACACTTGGCCTTAAGTGATCCTCCCGCCTCAGCCTCCCAAAGTGCTGGGATTACAGACATGAGCCACTGCACCCAGCCCTGAACCTCTTTCCTTTTTCTCTTTTTAAATCCTTGCAAGGAGGGGGGTAAAAAAAACAACTAAGTACCCTTAGAGAAAAATTAATAAATATGCATATAGCTTTAAAAACTGGTTTAATTTTTTTTTCCCTGAGATGGAGTCCTGCTCTTGTTGCCCAGGCTGGAGTGCAGTGGCGTGATCTCAGCTCACTGCAACCTCCACCCCCCAGCTTCAAGTGATTCTCCTGCCTCAGCCTCCTGAGTAGTTGGGACTACCGGCGTATGCCACCACGCCCAATTAACTTTTGTATTTTTTTTTTTTTAAGTACAGACGGGGTTTCACCATGTTGGCCAGGATGGTCTTGATCTCTTGACCTCGTGATCCGCCCGCCTTGGCCTCCCAAAGTGCTAGGATTACAGGTTTAGTTTTTTTTAACTATGCAGACTGATGACTACTGTGTAATATAAAGTATTACAAACCATGGTTCTAAATTTGATCCTGCAAGTAAACTTGGTGATAATGAGCCAAGTCACATTTATACTCTGCCTCACTTGTGCATTTGAATAATAGGTGTTTTCCCCTAAAGGTATTGGGTGGCTTAAGGAAATATAATAAACATTGCTAGCATTCTTAAAAGAGCAAATGGAGCAATATAAGGAATATCTGAAATAAATGCATTCTCAATAGTTTAAAATTCCCTATACCTAATTCCCCTATATTCTTTACAAGGTTGGGGTAAGAGTCTGTTGTGTTCAATATTACATCACCAGCACCCTGTGCAATGCCCTGAACACAGCAGGCACTCCACTGGAGATAAGAGTGTGGAGGAGCAGAAAGAACACCTACTACCTTACTTGGCCTCTTGCTAGTTTTGTAACATCGGGCAACCTTTTTAATCCCAATCTCAGTTTCCTCATCAGCACAACAGGATAATAATTACTTTGTATCATTGTTGGGAAAATAAATCAATGCTGTGAAAATGAATCAATGTATAATAGTACTTTTTCTTCTAGGCATTAAAAGGTATTCAATAAAATGTTAATTCCTCATATATATGAAGACTGATTTAAAACCTACATTTAATTAGGCAACACATGCTCTATTAATGTAAGCTGCAGAAGGATTTCTAAAAATAAACTCAGAGTCCCCTCAGTTACACATATATAAAAAAAAGTTCAACATTTTTTGCATCACAAACCCCTCTGAGAATTTAATGAAAACTATGCATTCTTTCTCCCGAAAAAAAATTCACACACATGCAAATTTACATATAATCCAAGGAAATCCATGGACCATATGGTTCTTTTCAAAGCTCAGCAAAGTCTGGCAACACTTCAAGAGTATATACATAATATTTGGCTCCATTTATAAACTTATATACCTTCATTTTAAGCTATATTGTTTCAAAATTATTTATAAATTACTTCGATAATTTAAAATATTTTAAAATTGAAACAACCACAATATTCCTATCTAATACCACAAGGTTTATTGTAGTTTTCTTCCTTTCCATATTTGGAACTCTCTTCTCTTATTACAATGAGAAACCTGCTCTCATCACCCTCACTGTATTTATCAATCCCTCTCCTTCCATATGTAACCAATCTTCTATCTCTGCAGCTACCACCTCCCTGGTGTAGATGTCAACCTCATCCCACTTGGGCTCTGAAACTCCACACTAGGGAACTTCACTGCACCATGGATTCCCTTCTCACCCAACATGAATCCGACCCCTTATCATCACGCTGTACAGCTGCACAGACCCATTCCTTCCCCCTCACATCCCCTGGGCTCTGATGTGTCACCTGTCCGTACTCACTCCTTCCCACCCATGTCCTGCAGTAGCAGAAACACACTTTTCTCCTATAGTAATAACTAAGAAAGAACCCTGTAAACTGAATACAATCCAGGAAACTCCTTGGAAATATCTATGAAGAGAACTTGAAGAAAAAAGAACTTTAAACCATTTTCACACAGGATAAGACTTAGAAATATATTATTTTGAATAACTAGGAAAACATGGACTTAATCAGCACTCTTAGCTGAGCAAGTAGGTCATGTTATATACACCTAAAGAAATTTTACCCATATTATCTATAGAGACTCAGTATTCTGTGGCAAACCCAAAGCCAGGTTCAACACTTCCTGTGTCTCAAAACTGTATTGAAATAAACAGCCATGTCATCATGCCACTTCCCTGGTATCTTGCATTCAGTTCTTGCCTGCTACATATGGGTAAATGGATGAGATTTGTTTTTTTGTTGTTGTTGTTGTTGTTGTTTTGAGAGGGAGTCTCGCTCTGTAGCCAAGGCTGGAGTGGCGTAATCTCGGCTCACTGCAACCTCTGCCTCCCAGGCTCAAGCGATTCTCCTGGCTCAGCCTCCCAAGTAGCGGGGATTACAGGCGCCTGCCATCATGCCCGGCTAATTTTTGTATTTTTAGGAGAGACAGGGTTTTACCATGTTGGCCAGGCTGGTCTCGAACTCCTGACCTCAGGCAATCCACCTGCCTCAGCCTCCCAAAGTGCTGGGATTACAGGTGTGAGCCACTGCGCTTGGCCTTGTTGTTTTTTAAAGTGCCAACCAGGAAGCTAATTAACTTTTAGGTACAACTTCATAAAATGTTTCATAAATCATTATAGCAGCTACTACGTACCCAAGATCTGTACTAGGTGCTACTTAATTTCAATTTCGGGCCAGCTGGGGTAGCTCACGTCTGTAATCCCAGCACTTTGGGAGGCTGAGGCGGACAGATCTCTTAAGCCCAGGAGTTGAAGACCAGCCTGGCCAACGTGGCAAAACACTGTCTCTACTAAAACTACAAAAATTAGCTGGGCCTGGTGACTTATACCTGTAATCCCAGCTACTCAGGAGGCTAAGTGCTTGAACCCGGGAGAAGGAGGCACAAGAATCCTTTGAAGCTGGGATGTGGAGGTTACAGTGAGATGAGATTGCGCCACTGCACTCCAGCCTGAGTGACAGAGTGAGACTCCGCTAAAAAAAAATAATTAAAAATTGAATTTCCACAACAACCCAATGAGTTGTCAATAAGGAAACAAATACTTGACAAAAGTTACCGCCCCCTCAACCACCCCCCCCCCCAAAAAAAAATAATAATAATAATTGCCCTACTTGTTTAAAATATATTAGTAAGGAATCTGGATAAAAATCAAGCAAATATCCCAAATCTGACAACACTGTACACGAGTAAAAGACCTATGGAATGAGATTCTCAGATACCAATTACGAATCATTTAAACTCTGATATCATATAAAAAACTCCCACAGAACCAGTCCACTACTTATAGCTAGTGATATTAATGAGAATAAATGACTGTAGTCATGTATACATATTAAACTTATAAAATCCTTCTTGCCAAATGTTAACAGAGGAAACAAAATGGAAAGAAAAGATATGGGGTTCTGAGCAGCTTAAGATAGGTATGAGATGCTTAATCTTGCTTTGATCTCTTAAAAGAAAAATAAATCCAGCTATCTTCATTTGTTTCAGAGAAGTAAAAACAAAGATGTTTTTACAAATTAGTAAACTAATTTGTTTTTGATTTCAGGTCAAAAAGGAATTTCGGTTAATTCTGAATTTGATTTGCCAAGACTAAGTTATAACTATCATTATAAAAGTTTGATATCTAGATTCTAGATAAAACAGGATAATAGGAAAAGGGAATATTTAATATGCAGCATGAACCATGTTTCTCTTTATACATAAAATACTTTATTGTGAGGCAAATCAATGTTCCAGAAACACACAAATACAGAAATCTAAATATGGGGACAGACTGAATCCTGTTGAGACCTGTCTCAGCTTTCCAATATTTGAATCTATGATTCAAATTGAATCTATGACTCAAATATCCTGAGTACCTACTGGGCTCCTGTTTTGAATCTTGCAGTAGACCTCTAAATGGTTAAGTTCTTCTCTGTCAATTTACACCTTCAGTAGAACACATGTACTGCATTATAATGAAATTATATGCATATGATGCATTATTATGCATTTTAAAGAAAATACACTTTGTTCCAAATTATAGTTTCATTCACAGTAATAGTGTTTCTTGGATAAGTCATCATTAACATAAAGGAGTTGTTTCTCTTAGGTAAAAGAATGTTTCAAAATCTTGTCTCAAAATCTTTATTTTATTATTATTTATTTATGTACTTATTTTGAGACAAAGTTTTGCTCTTGTTGCCCAGGCTGGAGTGCAGTGGCGTGATCTTGGTTCACTGCAACCTCTGCCTCCTGGGTTCAAGCAATTCTCCTGCCTCAGCCTTCTGAGTAGCTGGGATTACAGGCATCTGCCACCATGCCTGGCTAATTTTTTCTATTTTTAGTAGAGATGGGGTTTCACCATGTTGGCCAGGCTGGTCTTGAACTCCTGACCTCAGGCAATCCACCTGCCTCACCCTCCCAAAGTGCTGGGATTACGGGCATGAGCCACCGTGCTCAGCCTTCAAAATCTTTAAATATATTCATATCCTTTGAATCAGAGTCCACTTTTCAGAGGCTATCCTATGGAAATAGATCTAAATTTTTTTTTTTTTTTTTTGAGACAGAGTCTTGTCTGTCACCCAGGTTGGAGTGCAGTGGTGCAATCTCGGCTCACTGCAAACTCCACCTCCCGGGTTCACGCCATTCTCCTGCCTCAGCCTCCCGAGTAGCTGGGACTACAGGGGCCTGCCACCATGCCCGGCTAATTTTTTTGTATTTTTAGTAGAGATGGGGTTTCACTATGTTAGCCAGGCTGGTCTCGATCTCCTGACCTTGTGATCCACCCGCCACAGCCTCCCAAAGTGCTGGGATTACAGGTGTGAGCCACTGCGCCCAGCCAGATCTAAATATTTTTAAATTTTACATAAGAATTAAGAAAAAAGGTCTGGCACAGTGGCTCACACCTGTAATCCCAGCACTTTGGGAGGCCGAGGCAGGCAGATCGCTTGAGCCCAAGAGTTCGAGACCAGTGTGGGCAACATGGTAAAACTCCATCTCTACAAAAAAATACAAAAATTAGCCAGATGTGGTGGCACACGCCTGTAGTCCCAGCTACTCAGGAAGCTGAGGTGAGAGGATCACTCGGACCCAGGAGGTGCAGGTTGCAGTGAGCTGAGATCCTGCCACTGCACTCCAGCCTCACTCCAGCCTGAGTGACAGAGGGAGACCTGTCTCAAAAAACAAAACAAAACAAAAATTAGGAAAAAAAAAGACAAAACTCCAGGCTGGGTACAGTGGCTCACATCTATAATCCCAGCACTTTGAGTGGCTGAGGCAGGAGGATCACCTGAGGCCAGGAATTCAGGACAAGCCTGGGCAACACAGTAAGACCTCATCTCTAAAAAAAGTTTAAAAATTAGCTGGGCATGGTGGCAAGTGCCTCTAGTCCCAGCTACTTGGGAGGCTGAGATGGGAGGATCCCTTGAGCCCAGGAGTTTGAGGCTGCAGTGAGCCATGATTGCACCACTGCACTCCAGCCTGACTGACAGAGCAAGACCCTGTCTCTTCAAACCAACCAACCAACCCTAAACACAATAGTATCTTTTTTCCCCCCCCGAGACAGAGTCTTGCTCTGTCACCCAGGCTGGAGTGCAGTGGTGTGATCTTGGCTCCTGCAACCTCTGGCCCTGTGTTCAAGTGATTGTCCTGCCTCAGCCTCCTGAGTAGCTGGGATTACAGGTGCATGCCACTACGCCCAGCTAATTTTTGTATTTTTAGGAGACACAGGGTTTCACCATGTTGGCCAGGCTGGTCTCAAACTCCTGACCTCATAATCCGCTCACCTCAGCCTCCCAAAGTGCTGGGATTATGGGTGTGAGCCACCATGCCCAGCGCACTATAATATCTTTTCTATCTTCAACATTCATACTGAATTATCTGTAGGACTTCAAGCTGCCTATCTTCTATTTACTGTTAGGATGGTGAGGCCTTAGAACCCCTTGTTCCTGGAACCTAATTGCTTTAAATGTATGGGATGGGTTAGAAGATATTTATTTAATTTATGCATAATCTAAAAGTTTGTACTAACTTAGATAGAAGTGAATGCTTATACTATGAAAGGACCACCTTAATCCTGACCTCCCAACACAGCAATCCTCTATTACCCAGCTGTCAGCATAAACTTACAACAGTTCTCTAGGTAGCATTCTGGAAGGAGAAATGGCATCAGCAGAATGCTTTCCCTCACTCTCTGAATGAGCGAGCTGTGACCTTATCTCTTCCCTTTATGGGTCTGGGTTAAACCTATCACTCATGATATTAACATCCATATATTCACTAGAACAGAATTTTTGATGATTGATTACATGTATCCCTGCAGGGGATTTTAAAAAACCAAAATCTAAATAGTCATCATCAGAATCAAAACCAGAACTATACTCTCCCTGGGAGGTCATTCTTTAAAGCTTCTATTCTGGATTAAATATATCCCAATTCCCCAGCCACTTGAAAATGATTAATGAATGATCAAAAGGTATATTAAATAATCTAATTTAGCCAGGTGTGGTGGCGGGCACCTGTAATCCCAGCTACTAGGGAGGCTGAGGCAGAAGAATCGCTTGAACCTGGGAGGCAGAGGTTGCAGTGAGCCAAGAACACGCCACTGCACTCTAGCCTTGGTGACAGAGCAAGACTGTCACACACACACACACAAAAAAACTAATACATTAAAACAGTAAGTACCAAATGTCTAAATGAGAAAAAAAATCAATTTCAAAGAATAAGGCACCTGTATTAGCCCGTTCTCACACTGCTATAAAGACACACCTGAGACTCAGTAATTTACGAAGAAAAGAGGTTTAAATTGACTCACAGTTCTGCAGGCTGTACAGGAAGCATGGCTGGGGAGGCCTTAGAAAACTTACAATCATGGCAGAACGCAAAAGGGGAAGCAGGCACATCTTCATATGGCCAGCGGGAGAGAGACAGAAAGAGAGAAGGGGGAGGTGCTACACACTTTGAAACAACTGGATCTCATGAGAACTCTATTATGAAAACAGCAAAGGGAAAGTCTGCCCCCTTGATTCAGTCACCTCCTACTAGGCCCTTCCTCCAACTCTGGGAATGTGACATGAGATTTAGGTGGGGACACAGAGCCAAACCACATCAGGATCTAAAACACACATATAAAATAAGTAGCCAAATATATGTCTGAATAATCATCTCACATTTTTGTCCAATGTTTACCTAAAAATGTACAATTTTCCAAATGACTCAGATTTTTATCTGAAGTCCTAACTTTATAAATATCCAATCTTCCAGAGTATGAAATGTGGAAAAAGAGTGAATTTTAGGAAGGCAGTAATAAAGAAATCAAGCTTTCCAAAGCAGATGTTTTTCACACTCGACATCATAATATTCAGCAAGTTAATTATGTATTGTTTTTCCTTTTAAAAAGCAATGCATAAATGCAAAAAGTCATTAGCAAATCAAATTTAGCAATATATAAAATGGATAATTAATACATCACAACCAAGTGGGATTCATCCTAGGAATGCTAGACTAGTTACACATGTGAAAATCAGTGTATTTTACCATATCAAAAGTCTAAATAAATTTTTTAAAAACCAGATGTTATATCAATAGATGCAGAGAAAGTTTTTACTAAAATGAAACATTCATTCATGATAAAGACTCTCAAAGTAAGAATAGAAGGAAACTTCCTTAAACTAACGAAGGGTATCTATGAAAAACCTATAGCTGACATCACATTTAATGGTGAGAGAATGAATGCTTTCCCTTAAGATCTGGAACAAAGTAAGGATATATTTTCTCACAAGTCCTATTTAACAACACGAAGTACTAACTGGTGCAATAAGGCAGGAAAAATAAATAGAAAGCATACAGATGACAAAGAAAGAAATAAAACTCTATTCATAAGTAATATAACTGTCTAGAAAATGCTAAGAATCTACAAAAAAAAAAAAATCCCCCAAACAAAGACCCACTAACAAAAAAACTCAACCTTCTTGAACTAAAAAATAAGTTGCTTCAGTAAGGTCACAGGACACAAGGTCAATATACAAAAGTCAATGGTATTCCTATGTACCAGCAATGAGCAACTGAAATCCCAAATTAAAAAGCAATACCATTTATCACAGCCCCCTCCCATTAAAGGAGCACTTAGCTATAAACGTGACAAAATATATGCAGGATCTGTATGTGAAAAACTACAAAACACTGATAAAAGAAACCAAAGAAGAGTCAAATAAATGGAAAGCGACACCTTGTCATTTACTGGAAGACTCAATATTGCTAAGACTCAATTCTCCCCAGTTTGATCAACATAATCCCAATCAAAATGCTAGCCAGGTCTTTTTATACATATATAAAGTTATTCTAAAATTTACATGAAAAGACAAGGAATTAGAATAGACAAACCATTCTGGAAAAGAAGAACAAAATTAGAGGAGTCATATGACCTGACTTTAAGACTTACTACAACAATCAATACAGGGTAATACCGGAGGAAGGATACGGTCCACAGATCAATGGAATACAATAGAGAGTCTTAAAAAAGACCTTCACAAATATAGCCAACTGCATTTTTACAAAGGTGCAAAGGTAATTCAATGGAGAAAAGACAGTCTTTTAAGCAAATGGTGATGGAAAATTTGTATGTCAATATGTATCCCTGCCAAAAAGGAATCTCAGCATATTTACATCTTATTACAACTTATACAAAATAATTAATTTAAAATAGCCCATAAGCCTAAACATTAAATGCAACATTATAAAAAATCTTTTAAAAAACAGAAAAAAGGCTGGGTGCAGTGGCTCACACCTGTAATCCCAGCACTTTAGGAGGCTGAGGTGGGTGGATCACCTGAGGTCAGGAGTTTGAGACCAGCCTGGCCAACATGGTGAAACCTCGTCTCTACTAAAAATACCAAAATTAGCCAGGTGTGGTGGCGGGCGCCTGCAATCCCAGCTACTCGGGAGGCTGAGGCAGGAGAATCACTTGAACCCGGGAGGCGGAGGTTGCAGTGAGCCGAGATCGCACCACTGCACTCCAGCCAGGGCGACAGAGTGAGACACTGTCTAAAAAAAAGTCTACCTGACCTTGGGTTTGGCAATAAGGTTTTAGACATAGCACCAAAAACATATGATAAAGAAAAAAATGACAGAAAGATGTCAACAATAGACACTGGGGACTACTAGAAGATAGAGGGGGGAGGGGAATAAGGGTTGAAAAAGTAATTATTGGGTACTATGCTCATTACCTGGGTGACAGTATCAATCATACCCCAAACCTCAGCATCATGCAATATACCCAAGTAATAAATTGTACATGTACCCTGAATCTAAAATAAAAGTTGAAATTATTTAAAAAAGAAAAAAATTGGTGAGTTAGATTTCATTAAAAGTAAAAACTATTGATTTGTAAGAGAAAGGAGAAAGTGCTAAGAGAATGAAAAGATAAGCCATAAATATTTGTGTGGGAGAAAATATTTGCAAATCAGAAATTCTGATAAAAGATCTAATCCAGAATATGTAAAGAACTCTAAAACCTCAATAATGAGAAAACAATATAATTTAAAATGGGCAAAAGATCTGAAGACACTTCGTCATAGTAGATATACAGATGGCGAACAAACACGTGAAAAGATATTCATCATCAAAACTAACAGGAAAGTGGAAATTAAAACCCCTAGATAGCATTACACACATATTAGAATAGCCAAAATCCAGAAAACAGACAACAAATCCTGGTAATGTGGAACAAGAAATCTCATTTGTTACTAGTGGGAATACAAAATGGCACATTCAGTTTATAAGAAACTGCCAAGGCCGGGGCGGTGGCTCACGCCCGTAATCTCAACACTTTGGGAGGCTGAGGTGAGTGGATCCCTTGAGGTCAAGAGTTTGAGACCACCTGGCATGGTGAAACCCTGTCTCTCCTAAAAATACAAAACTCAGCTGGGCGTGGTGGTGGGCACCTTTAATCCCTGCTACGCAGGAGGCTGATGCAGGAGAATTGCTTGAATGTGGGAGGCAGAGGTTGCAGTGAGCCCAGATCATGCCACTGCACTCCAGCCTGGGCCACAGAGCAAGACTCCATCTCAAGAAAAAAAAAAAAAAAAGAAAAAAAAAGAAAGAAAAAAGAAACTGACATACTGTCTTCCAAAGTTAAACATAGATTTATCATATGATCTAGCCATCAAGCTCCTATATATTTATCCAAGTGAACTGAAAAACCTGTATGTGAATGTTTATAGTAGCTTTCTTCATCATCACTAAATACTGGAAGCAATCAAGATATCCTTGAATGACAGAATAGGTAACTGAACTGTAATTACATTCATACAATGGAATACTACTTAGCAATAAAAAGGAAAATGCTATTGTTTCTATTGATTCAACAAGACAGATGAATCTTTATTTGTTTTGCTTTTTTTTTGAGACAGAATTTCGCTCTGTTGCCAGGCTGGAGTGCAGTGGTACGATCTCGGCTCACTGCAACCTTCGCCTCCCAGGTTCAAGAGATTCTCCTGCCTCAGCCTCCCGAGTAGCTGGGACTACAGGTGCCCGCCACCAAGCCTGGCTGATTTTTGTATCTTTTAGTAGAGACGGGGTTTCACCATGTTGGCCAGATGGTCTCGATCTCTTGACATCGTGATCCACCCACCTCGGCCTCCCAAAGTGCTGGGATTACAGGCGTGAGCCACCGCACCAGGCCAGATGGATGAATCTTAATGCATTCTGTTAAGTGAAAAAAGCCAGACTCAAAGTGTTACATGTTGTATGATTCCATTCACATGACTTCTGGAAATGGCAAAACTATAGTGATGGAAAATGATTAGATTGCCAGCAGTTGGTAGTGAGGGGAGTTGTTGATTATAAAGTGGAAGCAAAGTGAAATTTTTAGGGTAAAGGAGTTGTTGTGTATGGTACTATAGGATACATGTGTCATAAATTTAATATAGTTGCTGCCTCAGCATTCATCCTTAGGCTTGACATAAGTTTCTGAAATGCCTCTCACCCTTGGCATAGTTAAAACTTCTCCTTGCTGTGTGGCTGTTTGCCATATGGCCTGCTTCTTCCTCATCTCATTGACCCAAAGCCCACAACATTCCAAACTGCAGATCATAATAAAACCTAACAGTCAACACCAGAGTCATACAAATAAGTTTCCCCTTTCACTCCTGTTTTCTTTAACTTAGCCAATCTACAATCTACAACCCCCAAGGGAAAGATAATGCCCATGAACCTTAATAAAGGCACAGTCCCACAGGTCCTTCCTCCCTTTTTCTTTCCTCCTCTCTTACTCCCCTATCCTCTGGTTGAGCTCCCTGCCACCTCCAGTCTTCCCACTGCCACCCCTCAGCAACCTTTCTGCGCTCTGCAAATTACAAATTTCTTCTCTCTCATGCATTTTGGTTTAACTTTCTTACTGTGTCTCACCTGACACACCTGAATATAACCCTTCCCTGCCAACCAGGGCTCTCCTAAAGAGTGGCTATCCTGGCTTATGACCCCTCTCAACAGAAAGACAAAGACCAAAATAAAAAGGAATCGGCTGGGCATGGTTGCTCATGCCTGTAATCCCAGCACTTTGGGAGGCCAAGGTGGGGGGATCATTTGAGGTCTGGAGTTTGAGACCAGCCTGGCCAACATGTTGAAACCCCGTCTCTACTAAAAACAAACAAACAAAAAAATTAGCCAGGTGTGGTGGTGCACCCCTGTAGTCCCAGCTACTTGGGAGGCTGAGGCACGAGAATTGCTTGAACCCAGGAGGTTGAAGGTTGCAGTAAACCCAGATTGTGCCACTGCACTCCAGCCTGGGTGACAGAGAGAAATTCCGTCTTAAAAATAAATAAATTAAAAAAAAAAGAAATCATAACACTCAAAATCACAACATGACTCCATGCATTTGTCCAAACCCACAACTGGACATCACAAAGAGTAAACTTTGATGTATGTGAACTTAGAAAATGGAAAAAAAAATCAACCATGCAATGGGGATCTCTGAATGAGATAAAGATTGTGAAAAATGAATCTACCTTTAATACAAATACCTGATATAACACTGGAAAATAGTGTTTTGGCTGGAAACTGTAAGACTGAAAACAAAAGGAACTATACATAAACACTGTATGCTAGTTGGTAAATTCGTTTCTCCCAGATCCACAATCCTGAAACTGCTTTACATGTATACTGTGGATAAACAATAAGTAAATGGATGATGGGTGGTGGATCAGATGTCTTACTGTTGGTGAGGGAATTTACAGATAAGCAAAAAGAAAAGGCAAGAATGAACTTTGTGGTACTAGATTACAGTTGGAGACATCTAACAGATATCTAATGGAATTCATGTTTAGGTTAATAATTGTACAGGTGGATACAGAATTACAGATGTGCGTATATGTGAGTTGGTATACCTACATACATACATTTTCTAGTTCTGTAAGCTAAAAGAAGCAATGACACTCCCGTAGCAATCTTGGTTGCTAAATCCAGAACCCAAATCTTGGTTGCTAAATCCAATAAAAGGAACCAAGACTCCTTTGAGAAATAGCTGATTGTAGGGCTGGGGCAGGGAAAATACAAGATGAGTCTGGAGTATCTTTATGTTAGTATCATAAAGTTAGTTTCCAAATTATTTCCTTTTATGTCTTCCCAAATGAACAGATTTGTATGGGTTTTTGTATAAGTGCTTTTTGAATTGTGGTTAGAATTTACCATCCTAACCGTTTCTAAGTATATAGTTCAGTAGTGTCAAATATATTCATATTGTGCAAACGGAGTTCTGGAATTTTCTCATCTTACAAAACTGAAACTCTATACCCAATAAACAATTCCCCATTTCCCTCTCTTCCCAGCCCCTGGCAACCACCATTCTACTTTATTTTTCTATGAATTTGACTGCTTATACAAGTGAAATCATACGGTATCTTTTTGTGACTATTTCATTTAGCATGTCTTCAAGGTCCATCTATATTGCAGTATGTATGTAGCATGTGTCAAAACTTCCTTCCTTTTTAAGGCTAATAGTCCATTGTATGTACAGACCACATTTTGTTTATCCATTCGTCTACCAGCAGATATCTGGATGGCTTCCACCTGTCAGCTATTGTGATTAGTGCTAGTGTGAACATGGAAGGTTTGTGGGTTTTAAGTGGTTAGATAAACCACCAGATATCTCAAAGCAAGCCCTATTATTCTTCCATAACTGCCTCCAAACTCCAAGTGACCTTACATATCAACCACTACTTTAATTCTTACACTTGTGTAATTCATGACTTTTTTTTTTTTTTTTTTTTTTTTTGAGACAGAGCCTTGCTCTGTTGCCCAGGCTGGAGTGCAGTGGCACAATCTCGGCTCACTGCAACCTGGGCCTCCTGGTTTCAAGCGATTCTCCTGCCTCATCCTCCCAAGCAGCTGGGACTACAGGCATGTGTCACAACGTCCAGCTAATTTTTGTGTTTTTAGTAGAGATGGGGTTTCACCATGTTAGCCAGGCTGGTCTCGAACTCCTTACCTCAGATGATCCACCTACCTGAGCCTCCCCAAGTACTAGGATTATAGGCATGAGCCACCATGCCAGGCCTATGACCATTTTTGAGAGTTTTTTTTTTTTTTAAGAGACATGTTGCCCAGGCTGGTCTCAAACTCCTGGCCTCAAGTGATCCTCCTGCCTCAGCCTCCCAAAGCCCCCCGTCTACAGGCATGAGCCACTGCAGCCAGCCAAACTTTTTTTTTTTTTGAGATGGAGTGTCGTTCCGTCACCCAGGCTGGAGTGCCGTTCCGTCACCCAGGCTGGAGTGCAGTGGCGCGATCTTGGCTCACTGCAAGCTCCGCCTCCCGGGTTCACGCCATTCTCCTGCCTCAGCCTCCTGAGTAGCTGGGACTATAGGCGCCCGCCACCACGCCCGGCTAATTTTTTGTATTTTTAGTAGAGACGGGGTTTCACCATGTTAGCCAGGATGGTCTCGATCTCCTGACCTCGTGATCCACCCGCCTCGGCCTCCCAAAGTGCTAGGATTACAGGAGTGAGCCACCGCATCCGGCCCCAAAAAATTTTTTTTAATTAATAGATTTTATTTTTTAGAATAGTTTAAGGTTTACAGAAAAATTGGAGAGATAATGCAGAGTTCCCTTATAATCCCTCTTCCCTGCACTGTTTCCTAATATCATTAACATCTTCCAATGGTGTGGTACATTTGTTACAAGTGATAAATCAAAACTGACATATTAATTCTTTTTTTCTTTTTTTGAGACAGGGTCTTGTTCTGTCGCCCAGGCTTCAGTGCAGTGGCATAATCACAGCTTACCGCAGCCTCGAGCTTCTGGGCTCAAGCCATCCTCTCACTTCCTCAGCTCAAGCAATCCTCCCACCTCAGCCTCCTGAACAGCTGGGAACACAGCAGCGTGCTACCACGCCAGGCTAATTTTTGTGTGTGTGTGTGTGTGTGTGTGTGTGTGTGTGTGTGTGTGTGTGTGTGTGTGTGTGTGTGTTTGAGACAGTCTCGCTTTGTTGCCCAGGCTGGAGTAGTGGCGCGATCTCCGCTCACTACAAGCTCCGCCTCCCGGGTTCACGCCATTCCCCTGCCTCAGCCTCCTAAGTAGCTGGGACTACAGGCGCCTGCCACCATGCCCGGCTAATTTTTTGTATTTTTAGTAGAGACGGGGTTTCACCGTGTTAGCCAGGATGGTCTCGATCTCCTGACCTTGTGATCTGCCCGCCTCGGCCTTCCAAAGTGCTGGGATTACAGGCGTGAGCCACCGCACCCGGCTAATTTTTGTATTTTTTGTAGAGAAGGGGTTTCGCCATGTTGCCCAGGCTGGTCTTGAACTCCTGGGCTCAAGCAGTCTACCCACCTCAGCCTCCCAAAGTGCTAGAATTACAGGTGTGAGCCACTGCACCCAGCCCACGTTACTATTTACTAAATTCATACTTTAGAGTTCATTCTTTGTGTTGTACAGTTCTACGGGTTTTGATGCATGCACACGCATCCATGTATCAGACAGAATACTTCCACTGCCCTAAAAATCCCCTGTGCTGGCCGGGCGCGGTGGCTCACGCCTGTAATCCCAGCACTTTGGGAGGTCGAGGCGGGCGGATCACGAGGTCGGGGGATCGAGACCATCCTGGCTAACACGGTGAAACCCCGTCTCTACTAAAAATACAAAAGAAAATTGGCCGGGCGTAGTGGCAGGCGCCTGTGGTCCCAGCTACTCGGGAGGGTGAGGCGGGAGAATGGCGTGAACCCGGGAGGCGGAGCTTGCAGTGAGCCGAGATGGCGCCACTGCACTCCAGCCTGGGCGACAGAGCGAGACTCCGTCTCAAAAAAAAAAAAAAAAAAAAAAAAAAAAAATCCCCTGTGCTTCACCTGTTGATCCCTCCTCCTCTTTCCTGCTAAGCCATGTCAACCCTGATTTTTTTTCCCCCTCACACAGGGTCTTGCCTTGTCGCCCAGGCTGGAGTGCACTGATGCAATCACAGCTCACTGCAGCCTCAACCTTCTGGGCTCGATTTAGTTTTAAAATTAGTATACTTTCCCAACAATTTCTGCAGATGTTATAATTTCTTGTCTTTTTGGGTCAGCCCTAATGTACCTTGAGGATTTCAGAGATAAAATCCCTGTGCTTCCTATTTCCCACTGAATTTCATTACTTTATTCTTAGATTAACAAGAGACTCCAAGAATAGAAATGGGAAAAGAGTACTAGCAGAGCTGGATGCAGTGGCTCACACCTGTAATCCCTGCACTTTGGGATGCTGAGGCAGGCGGATCATCTGAGGTCAGGAGTTTGAGAGCAGCCTCGCCAACTTGGTGAAACCCCATCTCTACTAAAAATACAAAAATTAGCTAGGCATGATGGTGTGTGTCTGTAATCCCAGCTACTTGGGCGGCTGAGGCAGGAGAATCTCTTGAACCTGGGAGGCAGAGGTTGCAGTAAGCCGAGATCGTGCCATTGCACTCCAGCCTGGGTGACAGAGCAAGACTCTGTCTCAAAAAAAAAAAAAAAAAAAAAGTACTAGTAGAATGTGATTAGATTTCTAACTTTTTTTTTTTTTTTTTTTGAGACAGGGTCTTGCTCTGTCACCCAGGCTAAAGTACAGTGGTGTGATCTTGGCTCACTGCAGCCTCTGTCACTTGGGGCTCAAGAGATCCTCCCACTTCAGTGTCCCGAGTAGCTGGGACTGCAGGTATGCACCACTACACTCAGCTAGTTTGCTATAATTTTTTGTAGAGACAGGGTTTCATCATGTTGCCCAGGCTGGTCTTGAACTCCTGGGCTCAATCAATCCACCCGCCTCGGTTTCCCAAAGTGCTGGGGGTACAGGTGTGAGCTATTTTGCCTGTCCATATATAGACAAATGTTTTTATGTGACTACCCCAACCTCATCAACTAATACATTCAAGGATTTAATGATACTGCCTGATCACATGAACCCTGTACTTGACTAGTCAGGTAGTGCATTCTTTTGGTTATTTCCTCTTCTCACTTTTTCTCTGACAAAAAAATATCTAGGCTGGCCATGATGGCTCATGCCTGTAATCCCAGCACTTTGGTAGGTCAAGGCGGGAGAACTGCTTGAGGCCAGGAGTTCAAGACCAGCCTAAGCAACATATTGAAACGTCATCTCTCCAAAAAAAATTAGCTGGGCTTGGTGGTGCACACCTATGGTCCCAGCTACTTGGGAGTCTGAGGTGGGAAGATCTCTTGAGTCTGGGAGTTAGAGGTTGCTGTGAGTCATGATCATACCACTGCTTTGCACCCTGGGTGACAGAGTAAGGCTATGTCTCAAAAAAAGTTTCTAAATATAAATATATTAGAAATATAAAAAATGTTTTGTTAAAGAGCATGATGTCCACATTCTGAGTGGGTTCAAGTGCTCAACCTGAAACACTCAGAAACATGTTTATAAAAATACCATTATAGGCCGGGCGCGGTGGCTCACGCCTGTAATCCCAGCACTTTGGGAGGCTGAGGTGGGTGGATCATGAGGTCAGGAGATCGAGACCACCCTGGCTAACATGGTGAAACCCCGTCTCTACTAAAAATACAAAAAGTTAGCCGGGCGTAGTAGCAAGCGCCTGTAGTCCCAGCTACTTGGGAGGCTGAGGCAGGAGAATGGCGTGAACCCGGGAGGCGGAGCTTGCAGTGAGCCGAGATCGCGCCACTGCACTCCAGCCTGGGTGACAGAGCAAGACTCTGTCTCAAAAAATAAAAATAAATAAATAAATAAATAAATAAATATCATTATATAGCCAGGCGTGGAGCTCAGGCCAGTAATTCCTGTACTTTGGGAAGCCGAAGGGGACGGATCACTTGAGCTCAGGAGTTTGAGACCAGTCTGGGCAACATGGTAAAACCCTGTCTCTACTAAAAAAATAAAAAAATTAGCCAGGTGTGGTGGACTGCACCTGTAGTCCCAACTACTTGGGAGGCTGAGGTGGGAGAATCACCTGAACCCAGGAGGTGGTTGCAGTGAGCTAAGATCACACCACTGCACTCCAGCCTGGATGACAGAGTGAGACCCTGTCTCAAAAAAAAAAAAAAAAAAAAAAGAAAAAGAAAAAATTATACTTATCCTGATTATTTAATAATATTTAACAAATTATATTCAGAACTTAATAAAAGCCAGATACTGTGGTAGGTACTAGTTACAGATTTAATTTATTGTTCATAACCATCCCTGGAATTCTCCCATTTTAGCTATGGCTACCTCTAAGTAAGGAGAATCGCTTGAACCCAGGAGGCAGGGGTTGTAGTGAGCTAAGATAGTGTCACGGCACTCCAGCCTGGGAGACAGAGTGAGACTCTGTCTCAAATAAATAAATAAACAAAACAAAATACCTGTCTTAGTTTTTATTTAATATTAACCAGTCTACTTAAAAAAAAAAAGTTTTAAAGATGGTTTACAGGAAGACATAAAAATAAGACCATTAAAACAAGGGTAAGAATATATGTATTATGTAATATGAAGTAGAGAAATAATTCATAAACTTAAGACTATAGATATTACAGTACTTACTGAAATTGGATCTAAAGTTTAAACCAAAATCTTCCTGGTAGACAAAATTAAAAGTAAAATATGATGAGCTACTGATCTCATCTCACAAATTAAAAAATTAATTCTTTCAAAACTGGAATGTTTTTCTCTCTTTTGTAATGTTTACTGTCTCCACTGTTTTGCCATACCTAGAAGGACAGCAGCATTATTCAGCCTCTACTAATGATCAGTGGATAGCAAGAAGACTTAATGATTTACTCGGCCTCAAGATAAAAATTACAGAACATGCTTGCTATCTTCAGACTTTAAACAGGACACTCTGCCACAGTAAATTCAATGGAAATCAAAGTTTCCCTTTAGCCATTCATTGATAGTCCATACAAGGCCATAACAATTTCTCCACTGCTATCACAAGGTTAAGTGCTTCCCTTTGGTTTGGTTAGGATAACAAGAACTTCTCACATCCTAATAATAATAATGGTAATACATTAGATGCTACAGAGAAAGAAGGCTGATGCAGTTCCTGTCAAGCAGAACTGTAATCAATATGGTGAGTGTGAAAACTTTATTTAAATGAAATGATAAAGCATTCATCAACACCTGGGCAAAGAAAATCACCCTTTTCAGATATTCCCAACTGTCAAATCATCTCGTTGGTTTGGTCTGTTTTAGGTGAAAGGCAAAATGGTTAAGCTACATCCTATAATATTGTGTGTGTATATATATATATATTATATATATACATATATATATTTTTTGAGATGGGGTCTCACTCTGTCACCCAGGCTAGAGTGTAGTGGTGCAATAATAGCTAATGCAGCCCTCAAATTCCTGGGCTCAAATGATCCTCCTTCCTCAGCCTCCCAAGTAGCTGGGACCACAGGCACACGCCACCATACCCAGTTAATTTTTAATGTTTTTGTAGAAAGAGGGTCTTACTATATTGCCCAGGCTAGTCTTGAACTCCTGGCCAAAAGCGATCCTCCCTCCTCCACCTCCCAAAGCATTGGGATTACAGGCATGAGCCACTGCACCTAGCTTATATTACTGATTCTATTCCAAAGTTTCAAATACTCAAAAAACCCCCAAAAGTCACCTGCCCCTATACTTAAAAACAGAGAAATTTTCAGAGAAAAATTATATATATGATATTGAGCAAGGGTTTTAAGAATTCCATTAATTAGTAACTTAAGAAAACAGGCACAAATTTGGTAATAGTAGAGGAAATGGCTATGAGCCTGTTATGAAAAATAGCTATGTCTTTAAAACCCTAAAAAATGGAAAAAGACAGAATGAGTAGAAAAATGCTTTTAATATTGATATTTTAAAATATAACATCCATTATTTATCAGTAAATATACTCATAACAATAATAATCAGGGCCCTGAAGAGAGGTAGCTTTATAGTCTTTACCATAGTTTCCAAGCTTATTAGAATTATAGAAAAAGCAGCTTAATTTGACTCTAATCACTTTTATAAATTATGTATAAAAGGACTGGCAAATTTGGATTAACTATGAGTGTTAGATAAAACTAATTTCTTATAATTTAGTAATTAGCAACACAGATATAAGAGAAGTATCTCCTAGCTTACCCAGAATTTGAAGGAAAATAGATGGTCTCAGTGGTAGAGCAACCTCTACACAGGGCATGGTCATCAGGATTCCAGGGGGTTCTGGGTTATGGAGCTCAACTATATTCTTCCTGACTTTAGTCAGTATCCAACTAATTATCCTAATTCTATTGTCTAAAAATAAGAAATCAGACCCTCACTTTAAGAGTTTGAAGATTTCTTATTTCTACTCTAAAACTGGGAAGAGGAGGGTGGCGGAGGGAGGGAGGGAGGTACACAGGGAGTGAAGGAGGGAGGAAGATAGATCACTTACATACAATATTTTGGGAGAAATTTTCTCAGACTCTGATTTGGGTATACTCGAAGCCCAATTTGTTTGGGACTGTGTTCTCCTGAGAAGATCTGTAGAAAGATTAAACTACTACCAAGAATAAAATGCAAAGGTTGAAACCTAAAGATGGGTTGTGCTGATTACTTGAAATAAGGAGCAAAGGAAAAGAAGGCAATGCAATAATCCCTTCGTCTTTCCTAACTTGTGTGTAAATGGCAAAAGCAAGTCAGAATAATTTCTCCCCTAATCCCTGTATGAGCCAGAATTGTTTAGTAGGCCTGAGAGAAGACTGACACAAAGATAAGGAGACAGCAACGCCCTGATGTGTTGAGATGCCATGCCAGGACATCTGTTTCTGAGCATTTCATTCATTCATTCATTCATTCTTTCTTTCACTCATGCAAACATTTTGAGTTTATTGCATTTGTAAGGCTCTGAGCTAGCATGCACAGAGAATACAAAGATGACTGTGTTGCTGAAACATTGCTGTATATAAACTAAACCCTAATGCAAGCAAATGTAGGCTTTAAAGTATTTAGCACAATGCCTAGCACATGATAAGCAATTAACAAATGTTAGCTATTATTAAAAATCAAATGGTTATTTAGATTGTATGACAATGCTCACTATTTAAACAAATCTTATGGGTTTTTTTTTTTTTTTTTTTTTTTAATTGAGACAGGGCCTCACTCTATCGCCCAGGCTGGAGTGTAGCAGCACAATCTCCGCTCACTGCAGCCTACCCTCTGGGCTCAAGTGATCCTCCCACCTCAGCCTCTCTAGTAGCTGGGACTACAGGCGTGCAACACCACACCTGGCTAATTTTTGTATTTTTAGTGGAGATAAGGTTTTGCCATGTTGCCCAGGCTGGTCTCAAACTCCTGGGTTCAAGTGATCTGCCCGCCTTAGCCTCCCAAAGTGCTGGGATTACAGGCGTGAGCCACCGTGCCCAGCGCTATTTAAATAAATCTTATGATAAATTGTTTCTAAAATAGCTTTACTGAGATACAATTCATGGCCGGGCACGGTGGCTTATACCTGTAATCCCAGCACTTTGGGAGGCTGAGGTGGGCAGATCACCCGAGGCCAGGAGTTCGAGAACAGACTGCCCAACAAGGTGAAACCCTGTCTCTACAAAAATACAAAGATTAGCAGGGCATAATGGTTGGGGCCTGTAATCCCAGCTCCTCAGGAGGCTGAGGCAATAGAATCGCTTGAACCTGGGAGGCACTGGTTGCACTGAGCCGAGATGGTGCCATTGTACTCCAGCCTGGGCGACAGAGTGAGACGCTGTCTTTAAAAAAAAAAAAAAAAAAGATACAAGGCATGCATTGTATAATTTATCCATTTAAAGTATACAATTCAACAACTTTCAGCACATTCACGGAAGTGTGCAACCATTACCACAGTCAATTTTTTTTTTTAAAATTAGAGACGGTATTGCTCTGTTGCCCAGGTTGGAGTGCAGTAGTGCAGTGATAGCTTGCTGCAGTTTTGAACTCCTGGGTTCAAGCAAAGCTCTTGCCTCACCCTCTTGAGTAGCTAGGACTACAGGTGCACGTCACCACACTTTGCTAATTTTTAAATTTTTTTGTAGAGACAGGATCTTTCTATACTGCCCAGGCTACGGTTAATTTTAGAATATTTACATCCCCTCAAAGAAACCTTTTGATCCTTGGCAATCATCCTCTTATTCCTCCATTCCCCTGGCCCTAAACAACCAATAATCTACTTTCTGTCTCTCTAGATTTGCCTATTCTGGATATTTCATAAAAATGTAATTTTACAATATGTGACTTTCTGTGTCTGGATTCTTTCACTTATGTTTTTAAAGTTCATCCTTGTTATAGCATGTATCGGTACTTCATTTGAATGCTTTACTAAAGGGAAACATTCTTTTGCAAAGTAAATAATCACCCCCAACTTAAAAAATAAATACATATTTCAGGCCAGGCCCAGAGGCTCACGCCTGTAATCTTAGCACTTTGGAAGGTTGAGGCCAGAGGATCACCTGAGCCCAGGAGTTTGAGACCAGCCTGGTCAACATGGTGAAACCTCATCTCTACAAAAAAATGCAAATAGCTGGGCATGGTGGTATGCATCTGCAGTCTCAGTTACTTGCAAGGCTGAGGTGGGAGGATTGCCTGAGCCCGGGAGGTCGAGGCTGCAGTGAGCCATGACTGCACCACTGTACTCCAGCACGAGTGACAGAGCAATACCGTCTCAACAAACAAACAAAAAACATATTTCAGTTTGCTTTCGGTATGTTATAATAGATGCCAGGACATAGGTATCCCTCACAATCGAGTATGAAGATGTTTCATTACAAAATAAAATTTAAGGAGTCCCTAAATCCAAACAACTTCTGAAAATCATTTTTTAAATGCCCATATATTTAGAAATAAAGATCTTAATATGTCTGCAAGTTTATACAAAAACAAGTTTAGTGAGAAGTACCTAGTGAGAACTGATTTAAGCAACTAGATCTAAGGTATCCTGTTTTCATTTATTGTAAGTCCCACTGATTAGATCTGTTTGTTCCCCTCTCTATTGTCCTCTGCCCTGAGAAACTTAAACCATCCATTCTTTTTCTCATGAATACAGTTTGAGCACTAAATTGCAAAGAAAAACATGGATCTGGTTTAAGACTGTGCACATAGTCCCGAATGAAATACATCCCACAAGAGAAAATGAGGATAAAATATAACACTGCTATTTATTTAATTCAAAGTATATGTATTCTTATATTTAGAAGAGCCAGACAGGCACAGTTTCTTCATCTGTAAAATAAAGGTGGATTATGTAATCTTCAAGGTCTCCTCTGTCTCTAGAAACTATGATTTTTCTATTTAATCCTTTTGAAAACAGACAAAAAGAGCTGTAGTATGACCTCCCTAAGGCTAAACAGAAGCTTGTCAACAATGACTAGGGTTAGGCTCCTGATTTATCCCTGCACTCACTGGAGATAGGCAGATAAATCAGCCTCAACCCTGACCTCACAGAGTTCACAATATCGTAAGGGAAGAAAGTGAGGGGTAAAGAACTTGACAGCATACTTTAGATACAGAGCCAGGAGAAGGTAAGGGAGTAACAGGAACTTTATAATTTCTTCTTTCAAGCCCTTCACACCTCCCTGCCAAATCTGATCATCTAAAGCAAGCTTGTCCAACCCATCGCCAGCGGGCCGCACGTGGCCCAGGATGGCTTTGAATGCAGCCAAACACAAATTCATAAAGCTTCTTAAAACATTATAGGATTTTGTTTGTTTTGAGACGGAGTCTCGCTCTGTCACCCAGACTGGAGTGCAGTGGTGCGAACTCGGCTCACTGCAACCTCTGCCTCTCGGGTTCAAGCGATTCTCGTGCCTCAGCCTCCTGAATAGCTGGGATTACAGGGGCACAACACCACACCTGGCTAATTTTTGTATTTTTAGTAGAGACGGGGTTTCACCATGTTGGCCAGGCTGGTCTCGAACTCATGACCTCAGGTGATCTGCCTGCCTCAGCCTCCTAAAGTGCTGGGATTACAAGCGTGAGCCCCTGCGCCCAGCCCATTATGAGATTTTTTTTTTTTGCAATTTTTTTTCAAGCTCATTAGCTATCGTTAGTGTATTTTATATGTGGCCCAAGACAATTCTTCTTCTTCCAATGTGGTGTAGGGAAGTCAAAAGATTGGACACCCCTAATCTAAAGCAAATCCACATTAGACCCCATCCACTTAATGTTCTTACACTAACATCTGGAAATAACAGAAAACTTGTATGTTTTACATTTCTACTTTTGGCCTGGGGAAAAATGAACCAAGAATAATTAAACCACACTCCTCAGGGGACATAAGCTATACTGATTTAAAGAGCGAAACGGCAAAAGTACTTTTTAAATGCTCTTCAGTATTAATCAGAAGCCCTACTTGGATCAAAAGCAATGGAGAAGAATTTGTCTACCCTTTCCTTTAGCAATTAAAGATATTTCTATAAAGTGATGATTACCAAAGGATTATTTCAGCCACCATACTGTTAACTCATTTTGTCACGTGTCACAAATTCAAATGGCCTACCTTGCATTTCTGAAGCAAAATTGAACTTTTGTTTCTTATATGTTATTAAAGGAGAACACTGTCCTTGGGAAGCAACTCTAAGGTTGATAACTATCTGGGGCTTCAAGGGATCTTGTATTTATCTCAGGTCCAATTAAAGAGCAAAAAAATTCTAACTGTACGTATTTATTGAGGCATTAAGAAAAAATGTTTCGGCTGGATGCAGTGGCTCACACCTGTAATTCCAGCACTTTGGGAGGCTAAGGCAGGAGGATCACTTCAGGCCAGGAGCTGGAGAGCAGCCTGGCCAACATAGTGAGACCCCATCTCTACCAAAAATACAAAAATTAGCTGGGCATGGTGTTGCACACCTGTAGTCTCAGTTACTCAGGAGGCTGAGATAGGAAGATTGCTTGAGCCCAGGAGGTAGAGGCTGCAGTCCCAGTTACTCAGGAGTCTGAGACAGGAGGACTGCTTGAGCCTAGGAGGCGGAGGCTGCAGTGAGCTGTGATCACACCACTGCACTCCAGCCTGGGTGACAGAGCAAGATCCTGTCTTAAGATAAAATAAAATAAAATAAAATAAAATAAAATAAAATAAAATAAAATAAAATAAAATAAAATAAAATAAATGAAATGAAATAAAATAAGACAAAATGATTAGCACTTGGAATACTACAAAAACACTCCTAAACCATAGATTTTAATTCTAAAACATCATCCATTTAGAGAATCTGGAGAGTGTGGAAATTTCCTCATACCCATAGGATGCATAATCTGACTTTGGATTCAGGGATACTGCACAAATTTACATTTGCAAATGCAATTCGTACAACTGAAGAAAAAGACTGAGTACAGTTAGGTTAAAATGAAATTAAATTTCTGGTTCCCTAAACAGTCATAATTAAAATTCTAATAAAAATTGAAGAGATGTGGACAACAGAAATATCTCGAGAGACTGGTCAAATCAATTAAGAAAATACGTGTTAATATTTTTCTGTCAATGTGATACCACCAGAATCCAATTAAGCATCAACATCCCTGAATCCCTGACAGCTATCCCTCTAATACTTCCTTACTTCTAATGGTCCCCAGCTAGAATACTTTCAGAAATCAATGTGACCCTAGTGAGATTTGGTAGCATCTGGTCTTGGCATAAAGAGTGGGTACAATTTGGATAAGGAGATTGGGGATGGGCTGGGAAGGGAAAAGAAGAATAAAATGATCCTGGCTTAAAGGAAAACCTGAGTGAAAAACAAAGTGAACAAATGAGGAGCAAAAAGAAACAATGAACAATTCAGTTTGGCTGAATATTTGGCCCATATTTGAAAAATAAGGTTGCAAAGTTGGGCTAAATGGTGCTAAGTTTTGAAGGGGCTTGTAAGTTCAAATATGTGAATTACATTCTGAGTACAAAGAGAACCATTAAAAAGTGTATGGCAGGAGAAAAGACTATCACAGAGACAGTTTAGAAAGATTTATGTGGGCTGGGCACGGTTGCTCACACATGTAATCCCAGCACCCTGGGAGGCGGAGGTAGGTGGATTGCTTGAGCTCAGGAGTTCGAGACCAGCCTGGACAACATGGTGAGACCCTGTCTCTACAAAAAATACAAAAATAAGCTGGGTGTGGTGGCACGCATCTGTGGTCCCAGCTACTAGAGAGGCTAAGGTGAGAGGATCACTTGGCCCCAGGAGGTCAAGGCTGCAGTGAGCCATGATCATGCCACTGCACTTCGGCCTGGGCGTCAGAGCAAGACACTGTCTCAAAAAAAAAAAAAAAAAAAAAAGAAGAAGAAGAAGAAGAAAAAACAATTGATGTGGTGTACTGGCAAAACGAATTTGGAATTTGGGAAAGCTGAAAATGGAGAAACTAGTTAGAAAGCTACCTTAATTGTCTTGTCGGAAGTGATGTTGGTTTGAATTACATTAGTGGCAATGGAAACAGGCAAGAAAGTACAGATATACAAGACATTTTAATTACAAAATAGAAGAACTCCTCAAGTGTGGAGGACAAGAAGACAAAAATGTTAATGCAAAAGATATTTGCAATTTACTAAAATAAAAAACTTTGGCCAGGTGTGGCGGTCCACACCTGTAATCCCACCACTTTGGAAGGCCAATGTGGGAGGATAGCTTAAGCCCAGGAGTTTGAGATCATCCTGGGCAACATAGAGACCTCCTCTCTACAAAAAATAAACAAAGTTAACTGGGCATGGTAGTGGATGCCTGTGGTCCCAGGCTGAGGTGGGAGGATTGCTTAAAGCCAGGAGGCTGAAGTGAGTCGAGGTCGTGCCACTGCCCTCCAGTCTGGGCGATAGAGTGGAAAGTGTGTCTCAAAAAAAAAAGAAAAGAAAATTATTTTTCTTTATATATTTTACTATACAAAGAAAAAGATCCATAATGCTATAGAGATTAAAACAACTGATTCATGCCAGGCATGGTGGCTCATGCCTGTAATCCCAGCACTTTGGGAAGCTGAGGCAGGCAGATCACAAGGTCAGGAGATCAAGACCATCCTGGCTAACACGGTGAAACCCCGTCTCTACTAAAAAAAAAAAATTCAAAAAAATTAGCTGGGTGTGGTGGCGGGCGCCTGTAGTCCCAGCTACTCAGGAGGCTGAGGCAGGAGAATGGGGTGAACCCAGGAGGCAGAGCTTGCAGTGAGCCGAGATCGTGCCATTGCACTCCAGCCTGGGTGACAGAGCAAGACTCCGCCTCAAAAAAAAAAAAAAAAAAACTGATTCACAGAAAAAAAAATAAACGGCCTTTAAACATATGAAAAGATACTAGACATTGCTCACAATAAGAGAGATATAAATTAAAATTACACTGAGATACCACTTCTCACCTAACCGATTGACAAAAATGTGAAAGTTACAACCTACTCTGTTGGTAAAATAGTGAGAAAATAACACTCTCAGAAACTGTTGGTAGGAATGCAAAATAGTATAACCTCTTTCGATGGAAATATCTTAGAATCCAGCAAAGTTACCCTCACTCTAGCAACTTAACCCAAATACATACTGGCAAAGACTATAAAAATGTACATAAACAAGCCTATTCACTGTAATAGTATTTGTAAACATAAAAGCCCAGAAACAACACAAATGTCCAAAAAGAGGGGTCTGGTTGAATAAACTATCGTCTAATCCCACAATGGAATACCATGCAACTTTAAAAAGGAATAAGGATTACTTCTCTATGTTGCTAAAGTGAGATCTCCAGAATATATCAAGCTAAAAAGAAACAAGTGTACTATAAAAGTATAGTGCCATTTTTCTTCAAAAATTCTTGCACGTGTGTGGGTGTTTGTGTGGGAAGGCGAAGGGGGGTAGAGGATAAATATATTTACACATTTGTTTGTACTTTTTTTTAATAGAAAGCAAAGCTAGGGGGAAAAAAAGCTGTCAATTCAGAAAATAAACCAGAAGGACAAGGAAAGAGCTAGACTTCTCTGAACGTACTTTGTTTGGTAGATTTGAATTTGAAGCTATGTAAATGCTCTATGTAATTTATAAAGCCAAATTTAATCAAAATGGAAAAAAAATCCCTAAATGCAAAAAGTGAAAGAGAACAAATAAGCCCAACAATATCAAGTTCGTAAATTAACAACAGAGACAGAATTATTTCAAGTTACTTTAAAAAATATTTTTACTGGCTGGGCGAGGTGGCTCATGTCTGTAATCCCAGCAATTTGGGAGTCTGGGATGGGAGAATCACTTCAGCCCAGGAGTTTGAGACCAGCCAGGGCAATATAGTGAGACCCTGTCTCTACCAAAAATTTAAAACTAGCCAGGCATGGTAACACTTGCCTGTAGTCCCACCTACTTGGAAGGCTGAGGTGGGAGATCACTTGAGCTCAGGAGTTGGAGGTGGCAGTGAGCCATGATTGTGCTACTGCACTCCAGCCTGGGCAATAGAGATACACTATCTCTAAAAAAACTAAAATTAAAAAAATTATTATATTGTATACCTTAAAGACAAATGAAATACAAAAAAAAATTAACTGTTTTCAGTTGTCATATTGGCACAACATAATAGTAATGAGCATACCTCATGCTTTAAATGGTCTCTAAATATTATTTTCCACTGAAAGAAACCAGGGCTCCTTGGAGAAATGTAGCCAATTCTAGGTCTGGAGGAGGAAAGATATCAAGCTGAAACACCTTTGTTTCTTGGCTTTTGTGATTACATATACACTGCTGGGTCATGTGGAAAAGACTTATGGGCCACTTCTGAGAATAATATTTAGGGCACTGACCAGTTTATTATATAGTACAGAGGTATCAGTTTCCTTATGAACTAAATATGTTTAATATTCTTTCTAGAAAAGTATCAATAGGCTGTATAAATTATCATACCTAAAAAAATGCTATGAATATTCTATTAATATACTACCTTTCTTCCCACAGCTCACCTTCAATAAATGTATGTTAAGAATCTAGAAGCTGGAAATAAAACGGTGAACATGGAAGATACTGTCCCTGCCCTCATGAAGCTTTCAGTCTAGTGGAAAACAGACACAATTCAAAATAGTGAGACAGTATCATGGTCGGAACTAATACAGGGTACTAAGAGAATACAAAAGAGGGGCAACTAACCTAGAGCTGGCAGATCAGAAACCTCTTTGGAGAAATGACACCTAGGCTAAGACCCAAGGGACCTTAGGAGTTTCTTTTTTAATGTGTGCTTGTTTTGTGGGGAAATGGAAGTGAGAATAGGCAATGGGAAGACTAGGAAAAGGGAACGAGTGTAAAACAGCTAGACCACTAAGAAATAAATAGTAGTTTTGTGTGGCTGTGGGGAGCAAGGGTGTGAATGGTAAAATGTGAGGCTGAAGAGCAGAGGCCAGGTCATAAAGAATCTCTACAGATCATGTTAGGAAGTTTGAACTTTATCCTAAGGGAGGTAATGAAGAATTTTCAGCAGAAAAATGCCATAATTAAACCTGTCTGCAGCATCCAGAATGAATTAGACAGGGGGGATAATATAGAAGGCAAGGAGACCACTAGAAGACTGCTGCAGGGATCCAGGTACTATGCTGGGGACAGAGACAAGTGTACTCACTGAACAATACCTGCTACTTGAGAATATTTAGAAAGTAGAATCAATGACACTTGCTGGCTTGGTGGGGGGGGATATGCAGATAAGAAATTGAAGGCTGGGTGTGGTGGCTCACATTTGTAATTCCAGCACTTTGGGAGGCTGAGGCAGGAGGATCACTTGAGCCCGCAAGTTCGAGACCTGCCTGGGCAACAAAGCATGACAACCCCACCACATCTTAACCACAACAACAAAAATGTTTTAATTAGCTAGGTGTGGTGGTACATGCCTGCAGTTTCAGCTACTTGGGAGGAGCCTGAGGTGGGAGGACTGTCTGAGCCCAAGAGTTCAAGGCTGCAGTGAGCTATGATCATGCCACTGCACTCCAGCCTTGGTGACAGGGCAAGACCCTGTCTCGAAAAAAAAAGAAAAAGAAATTAAACATAATAGCCAGGATTCTGTCTTAAGCCACTGGGTACACATCGTGGGTAACATTTAATAAGATAAACACTGGAAAAGAACTGGGGTTGGGAAAAGAAAGAGGAGGGAAATGTGAGCAGGTTCAACCATGTTAAATATTGGATAAACATGAAATATCTAAGAAAAGCTGTCAAGTAGGCAACTGGTTCTTTTCCTCATTTCCCACATTCAATCCATTACCAAATCCTATCAAATCTACCTTTAAAATATAGCCGAAATCTATCCACCTCTCTTCATCTCAGGAATACTGTTACCACCCTAATGCAAGGCATCATTATCTCCCTCCATGCGCTCCATACTGTAGCCAGACAGATCTTTTAAAAATATAAATCAGATCATCAGATTCCCTATTTAAACCCATTAAAGGTTTCCTATTGAATTTCAGAATGAAATCAAACGCCTTATCATAGCCAAAGAAATCCCTGGATGACACATACCCTTCATCTTTATCAATTACTCTCACATTAAGCCTCATCTACACTGGTCAAGTTCTCCCGTTGTTAGGGCCTTTGCACTAAGGAACTGCCCCACTTCCCTTTTACTCCCCCTCTCTCCCAAGACACACAGTCTTGCTCTTTGCCTTTAGATCTCATCTCAAATATCACCTCGTCACAGAATCTTTCTCTAACCACTTTCTATCACATTACCTTGATTTGTCTTTCTAGGACTTACCAGAATTTGTAAACTTATTTATTCCCTACCATGTAAGTTCTATGAGAAGATAAATCTTGTTTATCTTTTTCACTGCTACACTTTATGTAAATAGCATAGAGTTGGTTTTCAATAAATGTTTGCTGAATTAAATAAATAAGTGAATAAAATGTATGAAACTAAAGCTCAGCTCAGAAGGAAGATCTTAACTGGAGATATTGATTTGGGCATCTTCCACATGTAAAGACAAATAATGCCAAAGAAAATAGGTATTACCCATGGGAAGTATATAGAGAGAATAAAAGAGGGCCTAAGACAAAGCCCAGAGGAATGTGAAGATTCAAAAGATGAGCAGAAGAGGGGCACCCAAATAGGAAGGGCCAGAGAAAAAAAGGAAAATCAGAAAAGTTTCCCAAAGTGCTAGATGGTATACAAGAATATTCCTTTATTACTTATTTATTTTTGGAGGCAGGGTCTCGCTCTATCACCCAGGTTGGAGTATGGTAGTGTGATCACAGGTCACTGTGGCCTCAACCTTTAAGGCTCAAGGGATGCTACTGCCTCAGTCTCCCAAGTAGCTGGGACTACAGGTGTAGTAGTCACCATGCCTAGCTAATTTTTGTTTATATTTTTTTGTAGAGATGGGTTCTCACTATATTGCCCAGGCTGGTCTCAAACTCTTGGCCTCAAGCAATCCTCTCACCTCAGCCTCCTAAAATGTTGGGACTATAGGCATAAGCTACTGTACCCAACCTGAGTATTCTTCATTAAAAAGGCAGCTTGGCATTAAGGAAAAGCATGTGGTCAATCGAGTCAGGTATACATTCAACGAACGTATTGTTTGCCATGTACCAGGAACTATGCCAGGAGTTGGGCTATCAAATTAATCAATAAAATAGGCCAAACACTATCTAATAACTGTTCAAAGAGTGGTATAATCTTCTCTAACTGTGATTTGGAGAGAAGTCTCAATCTGAATCTTAAGTATCACAAGTGCTGGGAGGATTAAACAAGATCTTGTTTATAAAGTGCTAAATACAATATCTGCAATACGATAGGCCGTCAATAAATTACAGCCACTACTATAAAGAAAATCTTCCTTTGACTGATCAAAAAAACAGTATAAAAACACAGGCATACTAGAGCAATTTAGAGTAGTCATCCTAGTGGAATAATCTGATTTGAAAATCCGTATCTATTCTGGAGAATACTAAATTCACAAAAGAATGGGATTGTTTATGGGGAAAACTACTTAGAGGTAACATCTCAAGGTCTCTTCCAAGATTCCAGTTTGATTTCAGCAAAGGCACAAAAGCATTTAAATGACTTAAAAGTACATCACCAGACTCACTTCAGTGCAAGGTAATGTGACTCCCAATCCCAGAGAAAGACAACATATTTGCCCACCCCTCAAAACACAAAATCCTTAGGCCTATCTTATTGTAGACCAAGACCTCTTGACTTTTCTAAAACTAGACAGATTAGAAGTACAGTATCACAGCCCAATGAGTTCTCTTTTGTGTGCTTTTATTTTATTAATTATACCCTTTGGTTATGCCCAGAGTCAAGAGGTTTGCCTGTTTTAAAATAAAGAACAAAAGCAATCTGTGCAGAATAAACAGATTCCTCAGAAATATTAAACAAACAAACGAAAAATGCCAGAATATTTCTCACTTAAATTCCACTGGGGAACATGAGGGTGAAATGCCACTGGCCAATGGGAACCCTTATCTTGCATGCCATGCAATCCAACCCCCAACCAAAATGCCTCCTTCCTACAAGCACACACTACTTTCTATTGATTTCCCTCTGCTTCGGTTGTTGCCTAAACTCTAGTGATCAAGGCTCCAGTGATATCTTCCGGCCAAAGGAAAATTATTTTCCTTGCTTCTCTTTTGTTCTTCTCTAACAGACTGCTAGTTCTTTTGTCCAGGCCACGTGGGCGGTAGGGCTAAAGACCTTCTGCCAGTCATACATGCTTAGCAAGCAAAACTTAAACAAGACATATTCTTCTAAGCTGAAATGTTCTAAATGCAAAATACAGTATTTAGGATTCTAAATATTCATAATCCATTTAGTAGAGTATATTAATAGACAAGGGTCTGCAATAAAAAACAATTTAGGCATACAGCAGTATTTCTTTTCAACACTAAGGTCAAAAGAGCATGAAATTAGAAAAGACAGGAATTCTAGTTATTATTTTATCACTATGCAATTTCACTGGTGCCTTTGTTCCATCACTGATGAAATAAGGGTAATGATACTTTTCCCTTTTCTGCTTTCAGCACAGGTTGAATTTCATAATTCCTATAGTCCAGAATAATTACAAAAAGTGTACTATTTTCTCAAGGCAATGTACTCCCTTTAAAGGAAGAAAGAATGGTGATATGGTCTGGCTGTGTGTCCCCAATCCAATCTCATCTTGAATTGTCATCCAAATTGTAATCCCCACATGTTAGGGGAGGGACCTCATGGAAGGTGATTAGATCATGGTGGGGGGGGGGCAGTCTCCCCATGCTGTTCTCATGATAGTGAGTTCTCACAAAATCTGATGGTTTTATATGAGGCTTTTCCCCCTTTTGCTCAGCACTTCTCCTTCCTGCCATCATGTGAAGAAGGATGTGTTTACTGCCCCTTCTGCCGTGATTGTAAGTTTCCTGAGGCCTCCCAGCCCTGTGGATCTGTGAGTCAATTAAACCTTTTTCCTTTATAAATTATCCAGTCTCGGGCAGTTCTTTATAGTAGCATGAGAACAGACTAATACAGATGGAGTAACCTAACTGCACCCTAACAGGGGTTTTGTTTTGTAGTTTGTTTTTTTTTTGTGGATCTTTTTTTCTTCCCAGAACCTCACATCAAACAACCGTATCTTGATTTGGCAATTCATTCAGAATTCCATGAATTACAGCACAACATTCTCTATCATAATACAGTATACAGAGACTTCCTAGCAGCAGCAAATCAGCTAAGAATGGTCATGTGCTTTCAGAAATGAATTGGTAGCAGAAATTAAACACTAAAATGTAACTTCCAAGGAAAGTTAAATTTTCTTCTTAGATTTTACTTCTAGTCAGCATTGCAAAATTAAAATATCTCTTATATTTTAATACTTAATTTTCTACACAGGCTAAAGCCAAGGTAATTTCTTAAGATCATTTTTTCTAATAACAGCCATATAATAAAACAATCCTCGAGTTCTTAACAATCACATTATCTCTTTCTCCAGGTGGCATTCTCATCATCTGTATTTACTATTTCACTAAAAATTCTTTCCAATATGACATCAAATTTTAGAGATGCAAATAAGTATGTGTGATACATTTATGTGGTAGTTAGTCCTTTGATATTATGGGTAAATATCCTCAAAGCAGTAGTTATATAATTAAAAGTTGTTTTAAAAACATACTGAGAGTCTTTATGCTAAAGATTTACCTCTTTGAATTCTTTTCAGACCTTAGCAGATCAAGAGGCCTCAAGAAAAGGAAATATTATGAAGACATATCTTTCCAAGTAAACTGCCCATCACGCCAACATCTACATCCTAAATGAAAATGCAACAATGTGCAGTAAAGCATTACTCTTTTTCAGTATATACACAATAAGGAGGTTTGGTCACTGAATAGTTTCAACAGATCTAAAGACTATTTCTGGCTTCACTATTGCTATATTCTTCAATCTTGAGTTATCAATTACTTCATCTTCCTAGGCAGCAGTACGAGAGACAGATAACACCACTTTGTCACTTTAATCCTTAGCTGCCATGCCAGCGGAGTTTATTCAATCATATTTCTGATACTGAAAAAGCTTTCATTTGACTTTACTGCCTCATCCCATTACAAGCCATTCTGATCCCCTTTTTTCACTGTTAAACTTCTCAAAGAAGCTGCCCATACTAACTCCATTTCCCCATCTTTTTACCTTATCACCCTGTCATCTAACGTCCATCCTACTAAACTAAAATTATATTTCTCAAATTTTACTACTTTACCAACATAATGAGAAAAGCAGTAAACTGAAGGGGTCTGCAGGGAATTTAGGTTCAAGCCCTCAATTTGATAATTACAAGATTTGTATATTTAAGCATACCATTTCACATCTTTGCACATCACTTTCCTTATTTGTAAAGTGAACAGGTTAGATGATGATCTCCAGGGTCTCTTCCTCTACTGAACCTATAGTTGTATAACCAAATTCATCTTCATCTCTAATTTCTCTTTGGCATTTGACACTAAGCACCACCTCCACCCCTCCACCCCTCTATTATTTAAAATGCTTAAAGCCCTTCCATCCGTTTTTCCACTATTACCTCTAAGTTAATATCACCATTACCTAACTCTAAATTCTCTACTTCCAAATACCAAATCTTTTTACTTAGCCATTCTACCTTCATCAAAAAACATAACATACCCAAACTTGAATTTACACCCAATCCAACAAATCACTCCTCAGCTTGCCCCAAATCTCCTATTTCCTTAGATTCCTCAATACCCAGAGTCTTGGCTTAAAATGAAAACCCTGAGTCTTCCTTCATGTCCTTCCTACATCTTATTTTCATTAAATTCTATTAATCCTTCCTTCTAAATAACTAGTATCTTCCTCTTTTAAATTTCATCATTCATGGATCGTTTACTCTAAAAGCCTACTACCTGTTCTCTCAAACCTAATCCCTTCACTTTCCATAACATTCAGTATTCTCTTGCATTGTCCAGTATGACAGCCACTAACTACAGGTTGCTAGTTAAATTAAAATTAAAATTAAGCAAAATTAAAAATTTAGTTCCTCCACCACATAAGCTGCATTTCAAGTCACATGAGGCTAGTGACTATTAACACTGGCCATCACAGATACAGATACAGTTTCATCCTCACAGAAAGTTCTATTGGATGGCTCTGTAATCTTAGGCAAAACCTCTTACCACACTATTTACACCATGGGTTTTCTTCTATTAAAGAACACGGGCTGGTTTTCTAACACTTATCTAAACCAGTCTAAAATCTTTCTCCTGGCATCCAAACTCTCCAGATTTGGCTCCATCAAACACCTTCATTCATTTTCTTTGCCGACAAATACTCTGTTGGTCAAGTTGTTTTCACTGATCATGCAGGGTGCTATGCTTTCATTACCACATTAATTCACTCAATAAATGAACTATGTGGAGACATTTCTAGGTTCTAGGAATACTGCAGAGAATAAAGCAAATAGTACTGGACATTCTTTTTTTCCTCTTCTAGAACTGGCTCTCTGCCTATCTACCTTTCAAACCTCATCTCCTTCAAGCTTTCTTAGGTTACCTCCCCCCTCTTTCAGCTCTCAGAACGGTTGTATATAGCCTACATTTAGACACAATTAAATACAACTTAGTTTTATCTTCTTTCATGCTTTGTCTTCCCAACTAGAATTTAAGCTACTTAAGGAAGCTAGCAAAGAACAGCAAGGGGGCCAGTGTGGCTAGAATAAAATGAGTAAAGAGAAAATAGAATATGATGTCAAAGAGTTAATGGAGAGCAGACTATGTGGGGCCCTAAATACCATGTAAGAGTGAGTGAGAAAGGAAGGCACTGGAGGGTTTTGATCACGGGAATAACGTCATTTGGCTTAAGTTTTATTAGTATCACTTTGGCTAATAAAATGTATTAAGCAAGAACGGATGCTGGGAGACTAGCTAGGAGGTTAATACAATAAAACAGAAGAAAAAAGATGGTAGCAGAGATGAGTAGTTAATACCCAAATTTTAGGTATATTTAAAAAGTGGAGCCAAGATAATTTGCTGATATACTGGGAATAAGAAAGAGGCATCGCAGATAACTCAAAGATCTCGGAGTTGAAGGATCAAGGTGCCATTAACTGAGATGGGGAAGACCAAGAGAACCAGGGAGGAGAAATGATACCAAAAGCTTAGTTTTGGATACTTTGAGTTTGAAATGTCTGTCAGACATTCTAATGGAGATGTCAAACAGGCAGCTGAGTTCTGTAGGTCCAGAGTACAAGGGAATGATCACGGCTGGAAATATACATTTGAGAATTTTCACATATAGGTGGTATTTAACACCAACAGACTGGATAAAATCACCAAGAAAGCCGTAAATTGAACTGAGCCTAGGCCACAGCAATATTAATTCAAAGGACAGGATGATAATGAGGAGCCAGGAAAGGAGACTGAGATTGAGTGACTAGTGATAGTGAGGTGTATAGTATCCTGGAAGGCAAGTGAATAAAGTGTTTCACTGAGGAGGGAAAGATCAAGATGTAAAAGGTTGCTGAAAACTAAGATGAGAACTAAGAATTGAAAACTGGATTTAGCAATAGGGAAATACTGAACACCTTGGCAAAAGTATATTTGGGAGAGTAGTATGGGTGAAATGACCAACAACAGAACCAAAGTGATATTAATATATATTTTACGGTCTTCAAAGCTATAGAATTAGAATGGTACTAACAGAACAATCTTTCTCAATGCTTACTCCTTTTTTGACTCTTACAGGGAACTACTTTTACTGGAGTAGAAGGGGATGGAGGAAAGAGAGAGGGGCATCTCCTGGGAATGTGTGCCATCATCTTTTCTATGACTTTTCAGGTGGTTGCTGAGTACCATTTGATTACCATATGAACTGCGGTGTGTTATTTCCTTTTTTGTTTTATTTGGAGATAGACACAGAAAATATTTGGAAGCTAATAGAATCTTCCATTTATCAGCAAAAGTACTATTTCTGACAACTTTAATGGCAGAAGATGAAATATTGTTTAAACACTCAGCGAATTTAGAAACCAGAATGGAGACTTTCATATAGACTGCATCCCTTAAGAAAAGCTATTTTACAGTAGCCTTTTGACTTAATTTGAGTAACAGGCAACGTGATTCCTGAAGTCACAAAATATAAATTCAAAACTTTACAAAGCCAAACAGATATATGTTTTTATTGTTACTATAACAGTTGGGTTAGGTATGTCAGACCCAGGGACAGCTCAAGTATTGTGTCACTACTCTCTTCAGATGAATGACATATGATTCCTTTTACTCTCTTTAGCTAGATTCAGAAAGGTATCAGATCCTTATTAGTCTCTATATATCTAAATATCTAAATGTACTTGCTCATTGAATAGAAACGGGAAATCTCATTAGGGTATTTCTAAATACTGATGTTTATGCAGGAGTCTAAATGATAAAAATCCATAGAGACACAATTTCCTAAATCTCAAGGTCAAGGAAACATGTAGTTAGAACACAGAAAACTTTCCAATAGTCAGTACAGCTCTAGCATTTATTTTGTGATCATTTTTTTTCCCACATGATATACCCCTTATTAAATGTGGTAGATTATCACCTCCTGACAAAGACCTTCATCAATAAAGTAGGGAGATCTATTTTCCAACAAGCACCAAAATAGAAAAAAAAAAGGACTGAAAGTTGCCTTCAGGGCCTGTTTTAAGTATTTGACAGTTGCAAAATGTGGTCTGGAATATTACTTTATACTTAGGAATTTTAAATACCATTCCAAGCATATTCGCATCCATTGTTTCATTTGCTTCTATGAGGTAGGAGAGTAAATAATCATTATGCCATTGTAAAATTCAGGAACTGAAGCACAGAGAAATTAAATGGTCTGTCTAAAATTAGAATAGAAGAACTCCTCTACCTTGAAATCTTTTCGTCACACCAAAAAGATGAAGTTAGAAATGTGGATACCTATTATTCAAGAAGTAGGCTGATAATTTATTGCCATTTCTGATATTCAGACTTGTCTGATAGCTCGGAAAGAATATTGGCAGAGACTACAATATTTGCATATCTTTCTGAAGATTCAACAAATATTTGGTATCTTCAATGTGTCAAGCCTTATCAAACATGGTATCACTCTGCAGTAGAATGAAAACTGGATTAGACGTAGCCTGGGGTGAAGACGGCAGTGGTAGTATGGGAAGGGATGGGAAAAAGAAGACAAGAAGACAAGCAAAGTTTTGATTATTCCTTATACTCAAATTCATTCATGAAACTTTTTTTTTAGCAGCTACCAAGTACCAGACATTATTCTATGTTCCTGGATATAGAAGTGAATTAAAACAGAAAAAAGTCCTTGTCATAAGGTTTATATCGGGGTAAGTTACAGGCAAAAAAAAAGTAATAGGCTGGGCATGGTGGCTCACGCTTGTAATCCCAGCACTTTGGGAGGCCAAGGTGGGCGGATCACGAGGTCAGGAAATCGAGACCACAGTGAAACCCCGTCTCTACTACAAATACAAAAAATTAGCCCGGTGCAGTGGCAGGCGCCTGTAGTTCCAGCTACTTGGGAGGCTGTGGCAGGAGAATGGCTTGAACCTGGGAGATGGAGCTTGCAGTGGGCCAAGATCGCGCCACTGCACTCCAGCCTGGGTGACAGAGCGAGACTCCGTCTCAAAAAAAAAAAAAAATTATAAAAATATATAGTATGTAAGATAATGATAAATACATGGTGGGGGGTGGGGAGAAGAGTGTGTGGAGGGAGCGGTTTCGCTATTTCATAATAAAAAAGGACAGTCAGCTAGACACGGTGGTTCGCACTTGTAATCCCAGCACTTTGGGAGGATGAGGTAGGAACTTGAGGCCGTGAGTTTGAGACCATCCTGGGCAACATAGTGAGATCCTATCTCTACAGAAAATTTCAAAATTAGCCAGGCATGGTGGTGCATGCCTGTAGTCCCAGCTACTTGGGAGGCTGAGGGAGATCACCTGAACCTTTAGTAATCCCCTTCAGCCCAGGAGTTTGAGGCTGCAGTAAGCTCTGATCACACCACTGCACTCCAGCCTGGGTGACAGAGCGAGACCCTCATCTCTTTTAAAAAAAACAAAACAGTCAGTGTAAGCCTCCAGAAAAGGTGACATTTCAGCTGAGACCTCAAGAAAGTGGGAAAGTAATCCAATACAAATATTTGGAGGAAAAGTTTTCCAGGTAGAGGAGAGAACAAGTTGATAACTGTATTTAGATAACACCCAACCATTGGGGCTTCAAGATGAACAAGGATGTTCATGCAAAGGACGTGCAGCAGAGCTGTGGTATGTCTGAAATACAGCAAGAAATTGGATGTAGCTAGAGTAGTGTCAGTGAAAAACAGTAATACACAAAGTGAATGTTCATCTTTATACCTAACTCACGACCCCCAATTACCATGTTCCAAGTTTTCTCCAAGTTAGAATATACATAGAATTTACATTGTATGCTTTAAAATTTCTTGAAGTCCCAAAGGTTGGGTGTTATCTAAATACAGTGATCAATAGCATTTCATAAGGCTCAAACTCAAGTAATCATTCACCACTAGATACTGAATAGACTGGGTCAGATTCCAATGGTGCCCAAAGAGAATGTGTTAATTGAGATCAGCCTTTATGTCTAGTTTCCTAAGTCTCAATACACATACACACACACACACACACAAACACACACACACACATACACACACACAGAAGGAGTAGTTACACTCAGGTGTTGTTTATACCATGTAGATCTATGATCTTCAAATAATTAGAAGACAGTGAAAGAATGTCAGACAAGTTTATTAAGGCTTTCCAGCTACAGTTCCATATATTAATTGATAATATTAGGCAACCTACATATATTACTTAGAAGAGAGTTTCCTAGATTTACCCCTCTATTCCCTCCACAGAAGTTAAGACATTTAGTTTAGCAACCCCGTTACCTTAAATATCCCAGAGAAAATGTAAATTTACTCTTAGAAGATTAGATTTTGAAAGGACGTTCATGTTAGAACTTACCCTCACCCTTTTTTTTTTTTTTTTAAGACAGAGTCTTGCTTTGTCACCCAGGATGGAGTATAGTGGCGCGATGTTGGCTCACTGCAATCTTCGCCTTCTAGGTTCAAGTGATTCTCGTGCCACAACCACCTGAACAGCTGGGATTACATTACAGGTGTGTGCCACCATGCCTGGCTAATTTTTGTATTTTTAGTAGAGATGGGGTTTTGCCACGTTGGCCAGGCTGGGCTCGAATTCCTGGCCTCAAGTGATTCACCTGCCTCGGCCTCCCAAAGTGCTGGGATTACAAGTGTGAGCCGCCGTACCCAGCCATGTCAGAACTCCTTAAAAAGAACAGATACTAAACATGGCATGCCTTTCCCTCTCAACAAAATATTATCTAGTGATGTTGCTCCCTTCCTGCAATATTTTCCTCCTGTCCTTCATCTATTATCAGTGATTTGCATACGAAGGAATTCCTCCAGGAGTATGCACCAGACTGGTGAGGGGCTTTTCAAAACCCCTACCAAATGATCTCTACTTTGAGCCTAAGTCATATTCTTGAGATATGCTGGGGGTGACAGGGGAAGGAGTCTTGGTAACCACTGATCCAAATCCTCTAGGTCCAGCTAAAATCCTATTTCCTCTGTGGGACTTTTCAAGTCCACCTCAGGTTCAAAGGAAGAGCTCCTTCCCTCTTCTAAATATATATTTATTCACCATTAATTTCACAAAAATTAAAAGCTCACGTTAGCATTTTAACTGTCTTATCTCCCCAGTTATGATGAACTTTCCCATAAGAGTCATAGCAGCATGCTTTGTCTAAGAAAAGGTACTCGAGTTCCAATATATCATAAAATGAAGAGAAATCCGTTTTGTATGAGGTAAATTTCCATTTCAAGGAATGTCTATTTTCACAAAATTATGTATTTTTTCCTAATAGTATGAGGTAGAAGAAATCTACATCTTCTCAAGTGAGCTTATGATTAACTCGATGAGTTTTCTTGCTATTCTCAAATCGGAATTATCCAGACCTGGCTAGAAACTAAAGTCTAAGCCCATTCATTAAAGTCTTGAATTTATTTACTTTTGCCAAGAACAGCTATATAAAATTAGATTCCTCCTGGTATAAAATTGGGTGTTTTCTTAGATATTTGCTATCAAAAGTCATTTTTCTTGGAAATATACTCTGGCAGCACATAAGAAATCAGTGATATGTTTTATATCACAAAGGGATACTAGATAATGCTTTTCACATGAGGAGAAACCTTCAGAGAGGTGAAATGACTTACCAAAGTCACATAGCCATGATTTACTTAATTTCAATGACAAAAACCTTTGGAATAAATTTTATTAAGTGAAAAGGAAAGCTATGAAATTTTTTTTATTATACATGCTACCTTTGGGTTTAAGATGGATTCTTCTCACACTAAATTTCCAGTAAATAAGGGAAACGTGATCTGTTTCTTACAACCTATATGATGGAACAGACTGAAATTTAAGAGAGATTTCCTGTGCTACCACAAGGGAAGTTGCATGTCCATTGTTTTCTTCTTATTAAACATATTTTTCAGTAGGATTTTGTTACAATTCCTTGTATATAATGAATGCAGAGGTTAAGCCCTAACCTCAGGGTGTCCAAGAGAACAAATTCTTCTTTTCATAGTCTAATGTAAGCCAAAATGATAAAAAAAAGAATATTTCACATTATTATTACAAGCAATTTGGCATAATGAGTAAAATGTGTTCCTGCCTTTATCAATGATTCCCAAAATATGCTTTCAGAATAGTATGCTTAATTTATCCAAAAAGAGATGCATTTAAACAAGTTTTTAAAGTGTTAATGATTCTATACTACAAACTTATGTGTTACTTACAAAGTTTATCTTCAACCTGTGATTAACACAGATGGTTGGGAGAAAGTTCCAACCCAGAAGATTATTTTTCAGCTACTAAACTTTAAGAACACTATTGGCAATGGTTTTCATTGAAGAATAACAAGTCTGAAATTTACTTTCACATTATGAACTTGTAACACATTTGAACTAGGGCTACTATTTAAGGAAGTGAATGTACCTGGTAAAGAGTTTTAAAAAGCAAGTCTCCCTCCTATCCACCTATGTCTCCAACTCCTCCTCACAAAGGCAGTCACTGTTACCTATATATACACAAAAGGAAGGGGAAGAGTATATGTGCATATATTCTAAAGTAATTTTAAAGAACAGTCACATCTCTTTTTAAAATAATACTCAAATCAAACCAACAGATAGCTGTGTACTTAAAAAATAAAAAACTAGCACACTTCCAAGGACATGCTATCTTCTCTGGGTAGCATATTTTGCTCTCTCAGGTCTACATGGTCAACAATTTATTACTGTTGTTATTTGTTAAATTTAAATGGCATCACTATCATGAAAGCATTTCAGAATTATACATATTTCTAAATTAGTTTCTCTATTTTTAGCCTATTATTTCCCATAGGGAGGTCATTCTCTATTCCTTATCCATTCCCACTACATCAACAATACACGACATTGATCTTACTGGGGTCTTATTTTTTATTTTTTATTTTTTTAGAGTGTTGCTCTGTCGCCCAGGGTGGAGTGCAGTGGCAGGATGTCCGCTCACTGCAAGCTCTGCCTCCCGGGTTGACGCCATTCTCCTGCCTCAGCCTCCCCAGTAGCTGGGACTACAGGCGCCCGCCACCACGCCCGGCTAATTTTTTTTTTTTGTATTTTTAGTAGAGACGGGGTTTCACCGTGTTAGCCAGGATGGTCTCGATCTCCTGACCTCGTGATCCACCCGCCTTGGCCTCCCAAAGTGCTGGGATTACAGGCGTGAGCCACCACACCTGGCCTTACTGGGGTCTTATTTCATGTAACAGAAGAACATCATCAATCTTCCTATTCTGGTTTTGTAAAATCCCAAAATGTTTGATCTCCTATAATGTTGGATATTTGAGTATTCAAGTTCTAGAAAGCAGATAGACATATGCATAGTAGCAATTAGAATGCTACCTGATTTAAGCCTCCTAGAAGTGGGTTAATGATTAACAAGGAGATATTACATTTAACTGTTAGTAAAATAGAAATGCAAAACATTACATTTCCAAGTATGAAGTTTGTCAATGTCTAGAGTAACTTAGAGAAAATTAATTACATAAAAAGCATAAGAAGGAAAGGTATGTCCTTCCATTATTTGAAAACATGCATCCAGTACTGACTCTACCTATGCATTCAGGACTGTTAATTACATATAATACTATACTACTTCACTGTACCCACCTAGTGCTTATCATTAAGAGGGTTCAACATGCCTTTTTAAAACTGTAGTAAAATATACATAAAATTTACCATTTTAGTCATCAAAATACTTTTAAACAACCCTAATTAACCTACTCAAGATGGAAATAAGAGATCTCTATTTACTTTTAAAAAGATATCACAGAAAGATTAAGTCAGTCATGTATCATAGGCCATAAACCCAAAAGAAATCAGGTAGAAATTCAAAGGAAACTACTTCTGAAAAAAACAACAGGTTTTATTAAAAATTCAAATTCTGACCAACATTTCTCCACTTCTCTTTTTTTGAGACGGAGTCTCGCTCTGTCGCCCAGGCTAGAGTGCAGTGGCGCGATCTCGGCTCACTGCAAGCTCCGCCTCCTGGGTTCACGCCATTCTCCTGCCTCAGCCTCCCAAGTAGCTGGGACTACAGGCGCCTGCAACCATGCCCAGCTAATTTTTTGTATTTTTAGTAGAGACGGGGTTTCACCGTGTTAGCCAGGATGGTCTCGATCTCCTGACCTCATGATCTACCCACCTCGGCCTCCCAAAGTGCTGGGATTACAGGCGTGAGCCACCGTGCCCAGCTCTCCACTTCTTAATTTTCTTTTATTGATAACAAACTGATACCAAGTGACAGGACACTATGAGATGTGGAAATGGCAAGGGTAGCATTTTTAGACTAAAATATTTCCAACTGCTTTATAAGTCTGGATTAAATAATTTCAATAAAATCAACAGAACTAGGAAAAGATGCCACAAACCTATTTCTCAGCCATTAATCTCTTCACAGGCCAACCCAAGACATATTGGTAGGATTTTTACCTTCATGTTTTTTCACCATATGAAAAATGTAAAGACAGCAAAAGAAAGCTCTCAAATAGAACAGGAAGAAAATAAGGTATGATTGAAAAAGAATCATCACTGATTTACTGTTATTTCAATGATTTTTAATATAGAAAGTGGGTGCTGTGAGGCTACCTCTACCCTAAAGTAAGTCTCACATGAAAACGTGAAAATAAATGTGAACTCCAAACTGAGCTAACTATTCAAAGATCCATATCTGGAAAATTAAAGTTTGAGTTACTATCTTAGAACAATCTGTATGGCATTTATCTTTCATGTTAGAATGGTCAGAAAATAAATGTTCATATTTGTTTACGTATGTACAAACAGTGGGATAAATAAGAAACTGGTTACCTACAGAGATAGGGGTATGAACTACACGAAATGACACAGCCAGAAGCTGAGATTTCAGTTATGTAATTTAAAATTTTGAACTGTGAAAATAATTACCATTCAAAAGTAAAATAAAAGGGTATAATATTTTACTGAGATAATGTTTACAATTTTTCTCAAAATTCCCCTACCCTTTATCATACTTTAGAAAAAACTGATTTTCTGCTACCCATAAAAGATTTTGGGAAATAGTTTCCTCTGATCAGAGTGCAGGCCAGAGTAATTTAAGAAGGACTTTCAAAAGAATGTCTAACTCACTGTATTTCATCCTTAAACATTATTATAGAAACTCAAGAGTAAATTTTTCTCCTTAATAGAAGTTCTTTAAAAGACAGTGCAATTTAAAGTTTCACAACTGCATGTAGGTAAGTTTCAACTTACATCTAATTATTCCATATTTAATATGGCTTTATTAAATCAATGATCTTATTCAACTCAATACCTTTCTGGCCAACGAAAACAAATTTAATTATGGGAAATACTTTATCAAGTTTGACTGCTAAGTTCAAACTCTATTGGACACATACTTCAGCTCTATAGGAAAGGGCTGCTCTAAGGAAGTTACCCAAGTTACACAAGTTTATTTATTGTTTTCTATCGTAGATAAACATAGAAAAACATCAGAGATCATGATAGAGAGAATGATTGACACTCCATAAATTTTTTTTTTTTTTTTTGAGACGGAGTCTCGCTCTGTCGCCCAGGCTGGAGTGCAGTGGTGCAATCTCGGCTCACTGCAAGCTCCGCCTCCCAGGTTCATGCCATTCTCCTGCCTCAGCCTCCCGAGTAGGTGGGACTACAGGCACCCGCCACCACGTCCGGCTAATTTTTTGTATTTTTAGTAGAGATGGGGTTTCACCATGTTAGCCAGGATGGTCTCGATCTCCTGACTTCGTGATCTACCCACCTTGGCCTCCCAAAGTGCTGGGATTACAGATATGAGTCACCGCACCCGGCCAGACACGCCAGAAATTTAGGGAGGCAGTTGGTATGGGGAAACAGAATGGGTTTGCTTGTTAGACCTACGTTTGACTCGGCTTCCTATTGATCTTGTCCAAATGACTTAACTTCTCTGAAACTCAGTTTCTTTTAATGATAAAAAACAAGCTGATACTATCTAACTCAAGAATTAAATGAAATATCCACATTGACAGGTTCTAGACTATTTTGGATGGCTCACGCAGGAGACATGGGGCAGGAAGAAAAGGTTTCCTTAATAAGTATTTTTGAAGTCACATGTAAGATAACTATAAAGGAAGAAAATGATCTAAAATGGCAAGGAAAATTGAGAACTTTTCTGTGAATCACACAACTGAGATCCAGTCAAAGAGAACAGGTGAGCATCTTTCTTAAAATGGAATGTTTTTTACTTCACCTAAATCTTAATTTACTTCCTTTTTTCTTAACTCAGATGTGAACATCTACCAGCCTACAACAATCATTTGAATATTTTAAGGAAAATATCCAGTGTAAGTAAGCATGACTATCAACCTTAATATAAAAAGCATCTAAAGTGGGTATTATGCTTAAAATTACTGCAAACGTTTATATCTTCTTTCAGAAAATTTCCAAGAGAAATTAAAGAAATTTAAAGATGGTCACATCAGTATTTTCTTTTTGTTAAAACAGGAAATTGTTTTTAAAACTCAGATCTTAAGACAACTCTACTCCTGTGGAAAATTACTTATTAGCAAAAATGCTTGTTACTGAAGTCGGAAACATCTGAAATTGCTGTTCAACTGTATATATATATATATACATATATATATACATATATATATATACACACAAAAATATATCTATGAAAAAACAATTTCATTTTGAGTGTTCAATATGTGCCAGAAATACCATAAACTGGGGTATGGCAGGTCCCTGGCTCTCAGGTAACCTATGGATTTAGCTGAAAAGACAAATAGAGGCATGATGCATTTGCTGATATATTTTTTTTAAGACGGAGTCTCGCTCTGTCACCCAGGCTGGAGCGCAGTGGCATGATCTCAGCTCACTGCAGCCTCTGCCTCCCGGGTTCAAGCGATTCTCCTGCGTCGTCAGCCTCCCAAGTAGCTGGGACCACAGGCACGCACCACCATGCCCGGTTTATTTTTATATTTTTAGTAGAGATGAGGTTTCACTATGTTGGCCACGCTGATCCATTTGCTGAGTTTGTTTTTTAAACTCACTAACATAACTATTCGGTTTCTCCTTCATATTTAAGTGCCTTACAGACTGAAATAATTAAAAATATTTTTTCAGTTCATTACTCTGATAGAACAGTAAATTTGATAGACAACAAATTTCCTTAGATTTGGTCTAGATCATCCATTATAGGATCCATAAATCACATTCAAATGAGCAATAAGGGTACCAGGAAAAGGAATGAAAAAAGGCTACATCTTTGAGTGTTTTTATGTAATGTACGTAAAGAGAGGATGCATCCCATTCCTTCAAAAGTGTGCTTTTTGTAAATCAGTCATATACATAGTATAGAGTGAAGAGGGTAAAGTTTCAAAAATAATTGGGAGAGAAGTACTGGCAGCAAAATACCCATAATATAGTTACCTTCTAATTAGAAAATTATCACCTGGCTCTCAACTATCAGACACTCTTGTGCAGGAATGTCACTGCCCTGATATCTACCCATCTGCTTTTTAAATGTACTATATATATGAAAATACAAGCACTGGAGGACACTGAAAGAGCAATAAAAATGATTCTTTTTATTGTGTAAGAGAAATGTGGAGGACTTCAAACACACACACACACACACACACACACACACACACACACACACACCATGGAGCAGGGGGGAAGGGAGCAAGTTAAATATATTTTAATACTCCTAAAAATCCCGTTAGGCTTAGAAGTCCCAAGAAAAGCTATGCATATGTGACACAGGGATGGAAGCAAGCACTTTGCTCATTTCTGCATCAGTGCACACACTCTACACTGGGGTCACCTGTGAGGGAACTAAAGGTTTTCCCTTAAGATCACAATACATTTTAGGATCTAACAATTCTGATTAACAGCCAAGGCAGTGAAGAATGCCTACAGACTTACTATTTGTTTAAGCTTCTGTATTCAGGGAATGAACTGTGACACAACTGAGCCACCAACTGCTACATTTTTTAAATGGAGCTTTTAAAGAACACAATGGGTTTTGAAATAAAGCTCAACTCTTAGCACACCTCTTTCCATATTAGTTTCTGCACTAAATGACTGGGTCAAGGAGGGCTGGCTACAGGCAGAGTGGATTTCATAAATCACCATCCCCTCTTAAATGCGTGCTTCACCTTTTTACTATTTTAAGTATGATTTTCTCAGGTTAAAAAAAACTTTTCCCCAAAAGCTGCACACATGGAACCTGCTTTTCATCAGAACTCTGTAAAAACTGCTTTGTGAGCCTCTCTGTAACTGCTTTTCATATACTTCATTAAGTATTCAAGTTTCTCAACACAACCACTCATTTTAACATTTTAATGCCAGTCTTGCTCATTGAACTATTTTGTGGTAGTTTTTCTCAGTTTAATAGTGAAATGTATGAAAGCACTGATTCCACAGAGAAGAAGGCTTTCTCCTCTTGGTCCACAAGCTGACAGATTAATTGCTTATTAAATATACACTTTCAACCCACAATTATCTCTTTCACACACACCCTTCTGGAAATTCTATCTCAGGAGCAAACTACAACTTTGCCCAAATTCAGATGACAGCTGCAGTTTTAGGGGAACACAATCTGGGGCTGCCAGTGCAGTCAGCCTTCAAGCTTTGTGCCTGTCAGATAAAAGAACAAAAGGCAGTGCTTCCTCCCTCAGCCCCTCCTTAGCGCTGGAGGACGGCAGGCTTGACAGAACAGTTCCAGAGAAAAAGGAACCATGCTGAAGCAAGTGAGAGTTTCCCCTCCACAAACATAGAAAACTACCAACCCACCTTGGATAGCTGCCTCCTGAGGCTAAAGCGCTGAACCATGATCACCCAGAGGATCTTCAGACAAAGCAATCCACGAAGGGTTTTTTAAATAACAGCTTCTTGGGAAAGTCGGTGGCAGAACATTTTGAAGACTGTCAGAGAAGTGCAAAGAATTTCCCTGGGAGTCTTAGCAAACTTGGAAAGCCTTCATTGTTCTATCAAGAGATACTGGAAAACCTACGTGGGAGAGGGCAGGGCGGGTGGGGCAGTAATCCTGAAGCCGCTGAGCCCAGTGCCAAGCTCTTCTAGCACTTCCTGTGAGTCAGCTGTGAGGGGTCCAAACACAAGGACCACCCCTTCCCTTTCCACCAGACCAGTAGGCGAGGATGCTGCTGTGGTGCTACCTGAAACTCCAGAGGACAGACCTGATGTTCCGGTCTCTGTGGGAGGAGGAGTGGTGTGCTGGGGTCAGACAGCATCTGCTCCAAGTAGGAGACAGGCAACTGCACCGATTCCTCCCCTCTTCAGCCCTCCCAGCAGCAGAGAGTGTCCACTGCAGACAGCAACGCACCCTTCTCTACCTCCACCTTAGGTAATCCTTTAAGGTGAGGCAGTGTGAAAAAAAGGAGGTGGTGAAAAGCAAGCCCCTGGCTGTACCAGCTCCCTGCTCAAGAAGGAAACTCCTCCCAGCTGGGCTCGGCAGCTGTGCGGCTTTGTCTAGCATAATTGGCCAAGCCTTTCCTCTTATTCACAGGGAGGGGTCCTGCCTCAGGAAGGAATGTCAGGTGCAGAGAGGCATACTCCGACGGTGACTTCAACTTGTGCCAAAGTTAAACACATTAAAGTGGCCTCCTGAGGTAATTGCCCTTTCTTGTTGGAATGAAGTAATTTTTAAAAATCTACACACAAAACAAAAGGAACAGCTCAGAGTGAATCAATGCAGGTAAAGAGGTATGAAAAATAACCATAAGAGCAGTTCCAAAGATAAAAATATTCCCATCTTTGCCACTCTTCCTCTGTTTGGGTCTGCTTCCAGACAACCACTGTGAGGATAACGTTTCATTTAATGAAACTTTCCAGTCTATGTGCTCCTCTTGGAATTGTTCATTACTTCTGAATGAATTTAGTACTGTTTAGGGCAGAACTCATTCGTATATTTTTTTCCCCTGTTCCAGTGTCTCTCAATTTCCTGTGAGCAAAGTTATGTCATATGCTACATTTAAAGCCTTTGTTGGAATGAACCTACTATGTGCAGTCACTATGTTAGGCAGTTCACATTTATTATCCTATTGATTTATCAAAACAACCTTATAAAATTTGTATTACAATAGTCCTCCCTTACCTACAGTTTGTTCCCACAGTCAACTGCAATCCAAAAATATTTAAATGGAAAATTCCAGAAACAAACCATTCAGAAGTTGTAAACTGCATGCCGTTCTGAGTAGCATGATAAAACCTCATGCCATCCTACCTGGGATGTGAATCATCCCTTTGTCCAGCATATCCAGCCCTGGCTCCCACCCGCTAGTCACTGAGTAAGCGATTTGGTCATCAGATCGACTGTTGCAGTATGGTAATGTTGTATTCAAATAACCCTTATTTTACTTAATAATGGTCACAAAGCACAAGAGGAGTGGTGCTGGCCTACTGTTATAATTGTTCTATTTTATTGTTACTGTTAACATCTTACTATGCCTAATTTCTGAATTAAACTTTATCACAGATATGTGTATAGGAAAAAACACAGTACAGTCGTAACCCACATGACATTTCAGTTAACAACGAGCCACATATATGACAGTGGTCCCATAAGATTATAATACTGTATTTTTATTGTACCTTTTCTATGTTTAGCTATGTTTAGATACACTAATACATACCATTGTATTAAAACTGCCTACAGTATTTAGTACAGTAACATGCTATATAGGTTTGTAGCCTAGGAGCAACAGGCTATACCATATAGCCGAGGTGTGTAGTAGGTTATGCTATCTAGGTTTATGTAAGGACACTCTACAATGTTCTCACAATGATGAAATCACCTAACAATGCATTTCTCAGAACTTATCCCAGTGTTAAATGACACGTGACTGTATATATAGGGTTCAGTACTATCTTCAGTTTCAGGCATCCACTGGGGGTCATGGAACATATCTCCTGTGGATAAGGGAAGACTACTGTAGTATCCCAACTCTTCAAATAAGTAGTAATTTCTCGCTCTAAAACCTCAATATGGCCAGGTTCAGTGGCTCATACCTGTAATCCCAATGCTTTGGGAGGCTAAGACAGGAGGATCACTTGACACCAGGAGTTCAAGACCAGCCTAGGCAACAAAGCTAGACCCTGTCTCTACAAAAAATAAGAATAAGAAAATTAGCTAGGTTTGGTAGCATGTGCTACCTAACTACTACTCAGGAGTCCTAACTACTTGGGAGACTGAGGTGGCAGGATTGCCTGAGTCCAGGAATTTGATGCTGCAGTGAGGCATGATGCTCCAGTCTGCGCAACAGAGTGAGACCCTATCTCTAACAATAAAAACTAAATAAAACGTCAATATTATTGTGAGAAAATCATGTAGTGTTTGTAACTTTTTTCTTCAGGTAAGAAACACAAAAAAATGAATTTGAAAAGACAGGTTTCTATGCAATGATTCTTCTCAACTATGCTCATATCATATACTACCAGTATCCAATTATCACCAAATAGGATCTAAAATTTTACCTAAAAAATAACACACATAGGCCAGGCGCGGTGGCTCACGCCTGTAATCCCAGCACTTTGGGAGGCTGAGGCAGGTGGATCACGAGGTCAGGAGATCAAGACCATCCTGGCTAACACGGTGTAAACCCCATCTCTACTAAAAATACAAAAAATTAGCTGGGTGTGCTGGCAGGCACCTGTAGTCCCAGCTACTCAGGAGGCTGAGGCAGGAGAATGGCATGAATCCGGGAAGCGGAGCTTGCAGTGAGCCGAGATCACGCCACTGCACTCCAGCCTGGGCGACAGAGCGACACTCCATCTCAAACAAAAAATAAAAACACGTATTTCATAATATCTCAGGAAGAGCAGAGAAGATGCATCAAATTCAAACAAATAATAGGCTGCCAAGTCTCCAAAAAAAAAATTACCTAACCAAAATGTATATATAAAACGTTTAGGCTGGGCATGTGTGCTTATGCCTGTGATCCCTGCACTTTGGGAGGCCAAGGCAGGCAGATTGCTTGAGCTCAGAAATTCGAGAGTAGCCTGGGCAACACGGTGAAACACCGTCTCTACAAAAAACACACAAAAAATTAGCTGGGCATGGTGGCATGAGTAGGTGGTCCCAGCTACTCAGGAGGCTGGAGTGGGAGGATCACTCGAGTATGGGAGGTGGGAGCTGCAGTGAGCCAAGATCATGCCACTGCACTCCAGCCTGGGCGACAGAGAGACCCTGTCTCAAAACAAAACAAACAAACAAATCTTTTACTCTTAAAAACCTTAAGCAGAAAGAAGGTTGAACATATCTAAGTGTATTTTTTGTAAACTTCCAAAGCTAAAAAGCTTTTAGATGAACACCTATAACCAAAAGTAAAGACTCCTTCATACCAAGGTTCAGAGAACACAATATAACCTAACATTTAAGCTGTTTAAAATTTAATTTCAAGTGGAAAGTAGGTTGACAGAGCACCCGAGTTGTGTGCCTTTTTTTTTTTTTTCTTTTTTTTTTTGAGACGAAGTCTCGCTCTTGTCCCCCAGGCTGGAGTGCAATGGCATGGTCTCAGCTGATTGCAACCTCTGCCTCCCAGGTTCAAGCAATTCTCCTGCCTCAGCCTCCCGAGTAGCTGGGATTACAGGCGCCTGCCACCACACCCGGCTAATTTTTGTATTTTTAGTAGACATGGGGTTTCACCATGTTGGTCAGGCTGGTCTCGAACTCCTGACCTCAGGTGATCCGCCCGCTCAGCCTCCCAAAGTGCTGGGATTACAGGCATGAGCCACCATGCCCAGCCGCCTTTCTGGTTTTTGAATGGTAAGAGTACCAGTACCTCCATTTTTCTCGCAGAGATAGTGAAACAGTATTCTGAAATTATCTCCTAGGAATGTAAGAAGGATTCATGAAATACTGATGCGGAAATAATGAAGTGCCTTACAGAAAGACACACTGTCTTAAACACACAGTGTTTCTGATTGATATAAGCAACTAGAATCCCAAATCATTGCTAAAAGATTCTTCTTATCCAAAAAAAAAAAAAAAAAAAAGGAAAGGAGACAGGGGTGTGAAACAAGTGGTAAGTGAAACTTAATTTCCCTCACTAACAAGGCAACCTGCTTTCAGCCTAAAGTGCTCAGAATGTTTTCTACTAATGAAATGGAAACATAAATAGTAACAAAATTCAGTAATTTCTCCATTCTAAATTGCACAGACTTGTTAACTATTTTCCTACAAACTGCCCAAATGGGAACAGCTCATTAACAAATAACAAAGTAATAGTCTCTTTCAGAAATTATTATTCTTTTAGTTACTGTCTACATTTAAAGCAAGGAGTGAAGAAATCTATTTTCAAAATGTTTAGTCAACAATGCTGCCAGTTTTAGGGTTTTCTGTGGCATTTTAGGCCCCTTAAATGAGATTCTTTTGGCAATCCCACAATAAATAACAATACAGATAGCATATTTTATTATATAAGAACAGATTAAGTAATTTATGTAGTTATTTACAAAAGCCCATGCAACTGTCAATATAAATAACCATGAAAGTAGAGGAATTTGTTAAGTAGTAAGAAGTTAAAAGATGTTGGTGATCAAAAATTTGAGTACCATATACAATTCCTTAACTTGTGAGGGCTGATTTAAAGGGCAGCTGACCTTGCCAAATAAGGTCTTTATTTGGATGACTTGGACACGGCTCTTTGAAACATGCTAAATTAAGCCTGATTCCTTCTATATTAGCAATGTTTTGGGCTCCACATTTCTTTCTCCTAAAAAAACTCGTATCATGCGTTACCTGCAGTAAATGCATGAAAGGAAGAAAGGACGGTAAGAAGGGAGGAGCAGAAAGTAGTTTCAAGAGGCTATTTGGCCCAGTTTCTTGTATCCAACTAACCCAAGGTTGTTGCCTATTCTGTAATGGTATTTTTCAGAGATGGCATTTCCATATGCTCCTCTATCCTCTCTTAGCAAGGTTATGATCGAGATGTTAATTTTCCTAACATGTCCTTACTTTAAAAACATTTTCTGGGGCCGGGCACGGTGGCTCACGCTTGTAGTCCCAGGGCTTTGGGAGGCCGAGGCGGGTGGATCACGAGATCAGGAGATCGAGACCATCCTGGCTAAAACGGTGAAACCTCATCTCTACTAAAAATACAAAAAAAATTGGCCGGGCGTGGTGGTGGGCACCTGTGGTCCCAGCTGCTCAGGAGGCTGAGGCAAGAGAATGGCATGAACCCGGGAGGCGGAGCTTGCAGTGAGCCGAGATCATGCCACTGCACTCCAGCCTGGGCAACAGAGCGAGACTCTGTCTCAGAAACATTTTCTATTAGATTCCCTTTGAAGATGTCTTAAAATATCATACCTATACACAAATTTATTTTGTGTGTATGTGTATGTATGCACATAAACACATTCACTGTTATATATATATACACACACTCACAGCCATAAACATATAAAGATATAAAACATCTATGTCCATATCAAGATATAGAATATTTGCTGCCCCAGAAGGTTCCTAATGTCTTCACTGCTGTTTCCCCAATAGGTAACTGTAACTGACTTCTATCATAAATTAACTTTGCTTGTTCTTGTATTTCATATAAAGCAACCTTGTGTGTGGTTTCTTTTGCTCATCATATCTTTGCAATCCATCCATGCAGTTGTGTGTAACAGTTCTTTATTATTACTTTATAGTATATGCCAGTGTATGAATAATGCCACAATTTATCCATTCTACTTTTGAATCCATGCTGTATCTATTTTTTCTCTATTATAAATCTGCTATAAAATTATCACAGATTGTTTTGGAACTCATATAGCATATTTTTCTTGGGTGTATGTAGCCTAAAAATGGAAATCCTAAAGGACAGAGTAAGATTTACATTTTAGCAGGTATTATTAAACGGTTTTCCCTGTGGTTGTACTAATTTACACTCTTACAATAATGTATGGAAGTTCCAGTTGCTCTACATCCTTGCCAACTCTTGATTTTTTTTTTTTTAATTGGATCCATTCTGGTAGAGGTGTCATGACATCTCATTGTGGTCTTGTATATCTTCCTAGGAAGTTACTTAGAACTTTAATTTTTAATCTTTAGACAAAGCTATTTTTAAAATCTCTTTAAGTTCCTTCTGTCGCTTTTCTCATTTTCTATATATCCCTCCATCTGAGTATTCATATAACACTACTCTCCTTGACAATTTAACATTATTCTCCAAGTAGTCATATTTTGCTATTTAACCTTTCAGCATGGCTCTCTAAATATACAACCATTCATTCCATTACTATTTATTATGTGCCTACTAAGCATCAGACATGATTATTTTTCACTATGTTGCAAAGAACACGTAGCAAATTATATAAATGAAATAGTTACAAGGTATTTCATGTGCTGATACGTTTTCCCTCTCTGCACATCTCACACTACTTTTTTTTTTTTTTTTTGAGATGGAATCTCGCTTGCCCAGGCTGGAATGCAGTGGCGCGATCTCGGCTCACTGCAAGCTCCGCCTCCCAGGTTCATGCCATTCTCCTGCTTCAGCCTCCGGAGCAGCAGGGACAACAGGCGCCCGCCACCACGCCCAGCTAATTTTTTGTATTTTTAGTAGAGACAGGGTTTTACCATGTTAGCCAGGATGGTCTCAATCTCCTGACCTTGTGATCTGCCTGCCTCGGCCTCCCAAAGTGCTTGCTAGGATTACAGGCGTGAGCCACTGTGGCCAGCCTAGTTTGGTTTTTTTTAATCCAACCAGTATCATACTACCCATATTATCTATGACCTCCTTTTTTTTTTAAATTCAACAATTTACTCAGAAATTTGTCAGTACATATATCCTACATTATTTTAACTGCCACACAGTACTCTACAGTATAAACAGAACAATTTACTTAGCCATTCTCTTGATGACCATTTAGGTTACTTTCACATTTCTGCCAATACACGCCTGTTTTTGTTTTGTTTGTTTGTTTTTGTTTTCCCGAGACGGAGTCTTGTCCTGTCACCCAGGCTGGAATGCAGTGGCACGATCTCGGGTCACTGCAACCTCTGCCTCCCAGGTTAAAGCAATTCTCCTGCTTCAGCCTCCTGAGTAGCTGGGATTACAGGCACGCAACACACCTGGCTAATTTTTGTATTTTGTTGGCCAGGCTGGCCTCAAACTCCTGACTTTGTGACCCACCCACCTCGGCCTCCAAAAGTTGCTGGGATTTCAGGCGTGAACCACCGCGCCCGGCCCATGTCTGTTTTTGCATTTGTGAGTTGTTCTCTAGGGTAGATGCTAACATATGATCCTACACTCAAGATTCGGCCTAAATTCATTTTCTAGAGAAGATCAGTCCACTTCATGCCATTTCTACTTTTTAACTCACAGCAGTTTCTGGACAATTGATCATGTACAGTGACAGTTCTTGTACATTTATATGTTCTATATGGCTCCTGTACCAAATAGTGTTATTTAGTGTTTCCGGCATCAGAGCTTTCAAGTTAAAAATTAGCACTTTGAAGGATTGCATCTTATACTTTATGTATCTCAACTGTACGCTACCTTACATAGAGCAGACATTTAATAAATATTTGTGAATGCCAGGAAAACCTTAAGACACTATATAGTCTTGTCTTGGGATTAATATGTAACTATTCTATTACCTTATTTCTACACTCCAACATAAGATTGCATAAACTCTAAAGTTGGGTTATCAATGCTTTGAATTTTTCTGTTTGTAGACGTGGGCCTCACAAAGGACAAAACCAAATGTCTTACTCAAGTCCAAAATATTACACCTATGATTCCCTTTTATTTACACATTGTACAAAAAGAAATAAATTACCTGGCAACATTTATACTTCAAAAAGTGATACTTGAGAGTATACTATCATCAAGATGGTGAACTAGGAAACATAGGCCTTCTTTCCCCCAGAGATATTGAGTTTAAAACAATATGTAAACTACAATACCACTGTAAGAACTACAGAGACCACTGTAGTCCCAGCTACTTGGAAGGCTGAGGCAGGAGGATCGCTTGATCCCAGAAATTTGGGGTTACAGTGAGCTATGATAGTGCCACTGCACTCCAGCCTGGGTGACAGAGTGAAACCTCATCTCTTAAAAAACAAAACTATAGAGACTAGCTGTGAAGCAATAGCACCTAGGCCATTGTAACCAAGACAGTATTCCTGTGAAAGGAGGAGGAAAACTTGTGGCATGTCGCACACCTGTTTGTGCCCCTCTCTCCCTACATGGCATAGCATAGAGCAACCATGAGGAATCTCTAATGAGATTCAGGACACACTATTCCAATTTATGCCACCTTGGCATTTGAGAAAACTGTACAAAGAGGAAAGTCTCTCTAATCTTCTGTTTTAGTCCATTTTGTGTTGCTATAACAGAATACCAAAGACTGGGTAATTTAAAAAGAAATTTATTTACAGTTCTGGAGGTTGGGAAATCCAAGGTTGATGGGCTCACCACTGATGAGGGACTTCTTGCTCCAACATCCCATGGCAAAAGACATAAGGGCAAGAGAGCATGCACAAGAGTGAGAGAAAGGAGCCGAATTCTTTTATCAGGAACCCACTCCCATGGTAATGTCATTAATTCACGAGGGCAGAGCCCTCATGACATAATCATGTTTTAAAGGTCCTACCTCTCAACACACAAAATGAAATATTATTCACCCTTAAAAAGAAAGGAAATTCTATTATGTGCAACAACATGAATGAACCTTGAGGACATTAAGCTAAATGAAATAAGCCAATCACAAAAAGACAAATACCTTATGATTCCACTTATATGAGGTATCTAGTGAAACTCCAAGAAATGAAAGCAGAACAGAGAGTGAGGGGAGGGTAGAAGGAAAGGAAGAGTTACTATTTAATGGGTTTAGAGTTTCAGGCTTGAAAGATGAAAAAATTTTGGAAATCTGTTTCACAATAATATGAATACACTTAACACTACAGCACTGTATACTTCAATATGGTTCAGATGGTACATTTGTTATGTGTTTTTACCACAATAAAAAAAGCGATACTAATTGCATTTCTATTTTCATGTATGCCCTTTGATTCAGCACTTTTAATTTTGTTTCCTTAAACCTCACTTTCCTTTTCTTGCCTTTAGGCATGGAATTCAACAGATGACTTTATCCAGAAAAGTTTTGACACCTCAATACAAGGCTTTAAAGACCCAGAGCACACACAAACACAAAAGGCTTACTGCCAAGAATCCTTATAAATGAACAAATATCTACTCTTTTGATTTCTTTTTAATACCTTATTACTCATAATCACACAATGTTAAAAAATAATTATTTTAAAATATAATCAATTTCTTAGTCCTCGTCTAAATTCCATCTCTCATACTTAGCATCTTAAAAAGGACAATAATTACATTAAAATAATTAGAACACTAAATGAAATAATTATATGTCTAAGGTTTTGTTCTCAGGTGGTATTCCTTGCAATCATTTGCAATGCCCAGAGCACGTTGAACATGAACATTACCTTAGTCAGAGAAACAAACAACTCTTCTCTTATAGACTACAAAAACATCTGTAGCAGTGAAAAATGAGAACACTGGTAAAAATAAAAGCCCCAAAGACCACATGAATGGTTAGCAAACCAAGCAATAAGGGAAAGTTGTTTAGAATTGTTAAGTCTTCCTATTAAGAGACCACTTTAGCCTTATAAAATGTCATTCTTTATCTTTGGTAATATTTCTTGCCTTAAAGTCTAACTCGCCTGATGGAAAATATAATGCCATGCAAATACTAACCAAAAGAAAGATGATATAACATAGTTACATTTTTTGTGCTATTCTTTGAGTGGTTACCCTGCAAATTATATCATATGTTCTTAACTTACAGTCTACCTTAGCCAAATCCAAATAATACAAGGCCTTTTACCTCCATTAGGCCTCCCCTGACCCCTTTGGCTATTGTTGTTGCATATTTTATTTTTACAATGTTTTAAACCCCAGGACAGTTTTATTATCATTTTGAAGTTCAACTACTAACCTAAGGAAACACATAGGAAAATTATACACAGAGTAAACAAAATTAAGTAATACTATTTTGGCTAAATTGAAATTTGCTGAAATCCTATACAGGTCCATAGCTTGTCAGCCAGGTATTTGGAGAGTATGTGGTAGTATTCAAATTTGTAGGCACTGTATATCTAATTGTCACATCAATGAATTTACAGCCTTCAGCCTCAGTAGCATAGAGCTTATAGCACACCACAGGAACCCTAATGCAGCTCTAGGACCTACTAGTTGTACTCAATGGGGACCTCAACTCTCCCCCTTACTTGATATGAAAAATCCCCATTTTACCTCATCCTTTTCTCCTACCAGAATGTTTCCAAGAATGCTACAGAATGAATTCCTATATTGGACAGAAGAATCTTTTAACTAAGCTGTTACGGTACTTCATTATGGTGCATCATATAAAATCACCACTTTTGTGAGCCAAAAACTGCTCCAATATTGGCAATTTCACATGGTTCAAAGTAATATTTAAATATAAGACATGCTAAAAACCAGGCTGGAGTTATATACTTTAAGCCAGGTTTCCTTCACCATATTAAAATTAAGAAGACTAAGCCTTAATATCGAAAGTCACCTTTTTATTTATTTATTTATTTATTTATTTATTTATTTATTTATTTATTTTGGAGACAGGGTGTTGCTCTGTCACCCAGGTTGGAGTACAGTGATACAATCTCAGTTCTCTGCAGCCTCAACCTCCTGGGCTCAGGAAATCCTCCCACTTCAGCCTCCCAAGTAGCTGAGATTGTGGGCACAGGCCACCACGCCTGGCTATTGTTTTGTATTTTTGTAGAGATAGGGTTTTGCCTTGTTGCCCAGGCTGTTCTCGAACTCCTGGGCTCAAATAATCTGCCTACCTTGGCCTCCTAAAGTGCTGGGATTACAGGTGTGAGCCATTGCACCTGGTCACATTTAAAAGATTATTCTGTCTATGACACTGTAGGCCAATGAAAAGGAAAGATTTTAATCCAGGTTACTCATTTTGTTTAGCACATACACAGTCTGTTGAAATAGAGGGAACTACTGTTTTGAAGTAGAGAAGACAAAGACTAGAATCCGTTTGTTTCTAATCATAACAATTAAAAGAACATTTCTGGCTGGACTGGGTGGCCCACTCCTGTAATCCCAATACTTTGGGAGGCTGAGGCAAGAGGATTGCTTGAGGTTAGGAGTTTGAGACCAGACTGGGCCACATAGCGAGACTCCATCTCTACAAAAAAACAATAAAAATAATAGCTGGGTGTGGTGGCACCCTGTAGTCCCAGCCATTTGGGAGGCTGAGGTGAGAACTGCTTGAGCCCAGGAGTTTAAGACTGTAGTGAGCTATGATCTCACCACTGCACTCCAGCCTGGGCCACAGAGTAAGACCCTGTCTCTTCAAAAAAAAAAACCAAAAAAACAAAAAACAAAAAACAATTATATAGCAAAATCACTTTGGTAGCTACTTTCTGTCTCAAATTCTGTTTACTCAATAACAAAACGTAAGTAATGTAAGTGTCATTTTCTTTTAATTGGCCTACAGTGTCACAGAAGTGAGATTCCTAGTGATTTATTTAGGGACAAAGAAGAGTTTAGTGGGCAAGCCTGTATCGAAGCCCCTTGAAGTTCTATTCTAATACAAGTTTGGGAAGCATGGATTAAACGTGGAGGGTTGAACAGACTTATCTTGGCTCTCTACTAAAATTGAATAATAAAAGGCATAAACCTACACAGGCAGAGAACTGGAAAGGAGACAGCAATAGATAAAAGATTCCAATAAAATTATGAAACATGAAAAACAGATCATCATTCTGAGGACAGATAGACTAAGCCAACAGATGAGAATTTCAGTCCTCTTCCACCTCGTCTTATGGAACACAGGCACCCAGACTAATTACCACCACCATCATCCACCCATTTCCAGAGGCAAAGGTTTGAACAATTTCTCAGGGAAAACTGGAGAAAAGACCTATAGATACTGATAACTGAAGGGCCTTGCAATAAACTAGTCTCTGTCCTCACAGGGTTTCCCATACCATTTTAATGCCTCTCTCAAATAGGAGAAGGAAGCCATGGTTAACCAGACACTTGAGAAAAGTCTTTAACATAAAAGACAGAAACTAAAACACTTAGTGGAGAAGAAACTCAGAAGACAGACATATTACAAGAAGCAAAAGAAAATACCCTCAGAGACAAAAGAAAACAAATATATAAAACAAGAAAAGCATGCTACAAAAAAGAAGCATTCATAGACAAGAAAAAGAAGCACTCAGGAAATTAAAAACATAATACCAGAAATAAAATATTTAGTGAAAGGATTGGAAAATAAACTTTAAGGAAATCTACCAGAAATTAGAACAAAAGACAGAGAAAATAAGAAAGAACAAAGGAAAAAAAACCACTAAACGGTAAGTCAGGAGAGCTAACTGCTAAGAAAAAGATAAATATAGGTGGAGGAGGAAATTAAATAAATAATATGAATACAGCTGTATGTGATAACATGGATCAATCTTAGAAACCTATTTTTGCCTAAAAAGCAAGCCCTAAAAGACTACATAAGCTATGGTATCATTTTACAAAGCCCCCAAGCAGGCAAAACTAAACAATAGTTGTTTAGTGTCAACAAACATTTGTAGTAATTCTTCTTTTAGAAGTCCAGGTACTGAAATATATAATTTAGGACAGGAGGAGAACTGTAAAGAGTTACAAAAGCATGGCAATGGTAATGTTCCCATTCTTATGTTGTATGGCTGGTTCACAGGTAGTGTATTACTATGTGTCATAGCTTATATGTTTATTTTATATGAATAAAATATTACACAATAAAATATAAAATACAGAATATAAAAATATTGAAAGAAGTTTTTTAAAACCAGTGTTTCCAGATCCAGTCTTTGAGTTTTCCAGATTGAAAGGACTCATAAATTTTCCAGATTGAAAGACTCCTAAGGCTGCATAGTACTGAGTCTGCTGAGTACTTCTGAGTCCTATGCCTTGGGCTGCCAAGATGACCCACACCAAGGCCCATCATTGTACAACTTCAGGACAACAGAGACAAAGAGAAGAGCTTTTTTTGAAATTCTAGAGAGAAAGGTCAAGAATCAGAATGGCACCAGATTTTTTGTCAATACTGGAAGCTAAAAGCTAACAATACAAGAATACATGGGCAATTTATTTACAACCTAAAATTCAGTACTCAGCCAAACTACCATTAAAGTATAAAGGTAAAATAAATTTTGGAATGGGCATAATTTCTGAAAAATTATCTTCCATGCACCCTTATTCTATAAGGCTCATAGAGTGTACATTTCAAGAAAAGAAAGGAATAAACCAAAAAGAGGATATGAAATCAAGGAACCAAAGAATGTTATTTATTAATAGATTAAGGAGTCCCAGAACAAAAGACGTGCAACACTCTTGGAAAGTAGTCAATTCAGACTAGAGGAAAAGTGAGAGCTTCCAGAAGTGTATCTCCAAGAAAAGCTGAAACTGAGAAGAGTAAATGCTGTTTTGAAAATATTGAGAGATTTTGGGAGGATCGCTTGAAACTGGGGTCGGGGGCGGGTTGTCAAGGCTGTAGTGAGCTGCGACTGTGCTATGGCACTCCAGCCTGGGTGACAGAGCAAGACCCTGTCTAAAAATATATATATAAATAAGGCTGGGCATGATGGCTCACGCCTGTAATCCCAGCACTTTGGGAGGCCAATGCAGGCAGATCACCTGAGGTCAGGAGTTTGAGACCAGCCTGGCCAACATGGTGAAACCTCGTCTCCACTAAAAATGCAAAATTTAGTGGGTATGGTGGTGTGCACCTGTAATCCTAGCTACTCGGGAGGCTGAGGCAAGAGAATAGCTTGAACCCAGGAGGTGGAGGTTGCAATGAGCCAAGATCACGCCACTGAACTCCAGCCTGTGCAACAGAGCAAGACTCCATCTCAAATAATAATAATAATAATAATAATAAAATTTTAAAAAAAGAAAATAATGAAAGATTTACAGTTCTTTGAGAATTTGGAGAGAACCCAATGACAGTTATAAACAACAAAAATTAAAGCAATTAACTCCAGAGACAGCAAAAAGGTGTATAAAAAGGGAAGTGTAATCATATTATACTACAAAGCTCAAGTTGTAAATATATTTACATTGGCATAATGTAAACAGCATATTGAAATATAACTAAAATTTTAATAAGATATGGATAGGAACAAGATAATAAGAAAGCTACACGATCATTTTCATTAAAGGAACTCAAGATATCCAAAACAGAAAAAAAAATTAGCAGCATAAGCATGTTATTTAGAAAATATTTAGATAAATTTCAGAATAAAAAATTAAAAGATCAAAAAGTTAAAATAAATTTTACTTGGGTTAGATATGCTGAAAAAAAAAAAACAACAACAAAGAAACTTGTTTCTGAGAGCTTAACAAACCTGGAAGATTAGGCCAGGAGCAGTGGCTCACACCTGTAATCCCAGATCATGAGGTCAGGAGATCCTGACCTGGCTAACCATCCTGGCTAACACAGTGAAACCGCATCTCTACTAAAAATACAAAAAGTTAGCTGGGTGTGGTGGCAGGCACCTGTAGTCCCAGCTACTTGGGAGGCTGAGGCAGGAGAATGGTGTGAACCCAGGAGGTGGAGCTTGCAGTGAGCTGAGATCGCGCCACTGCACTCCAGCCTAGGCGACAGACCAAGACTCCATCTCAAAAAAAAAAAAAAAAAAAAAAAAAAATTCTGGAAGATTATATTAAATAAATCTACAGAAAGTTGTTCACAAAAAATAACATGTAAAATAGAAGATTCACAAGCAAGTAAAATGTTTCATACTCCTAGTGTTGGAAAGCAGATACGACTTTTAAATTCCTGGTTTTAATAATTCTCTGTAAGACTAAGGACACAAACACATATCTGAAATAATATTAACTTCTTAATTTCATTTGTTCCTGTAGCTTACTGTTGGCCTAAAGCCACACAATTCAGCCTTCCTTTGTCAGGATGCATTTCAGAGCTTCCAGCTGTAATTTTTTAAATGGTACTGTAACAATACAGTATTGTGAAGCCACAGACAGTAAACGATAAGAGATACAAACTGACAGGAAGAAAAAAAAAATCTCCAGGGTGCAAAAGAAGAGAGAGAGAGGTAAAGACAGTATTTATAGAAAAACATTTAGTTAAAGTACTGAAATCCTACAAAAAAGAATAGCTTTTGGTATTTTCCACACTGAACATTAATGCATTTTGCAAACAATTTTCCTGGTTTCAGTAGTAGCCAATTCTTTTTTTACCTCTTTTTAGGTAAATCCCACTAAAACAGTACATTTAATCTTGATGTGACAAAGCAAGTTACTCATCTAAATAAGGACCCTGATTTTATTTAGTTTTACTGATTTTATGTAGAAAAACATTAGAGCTACAAATCCTCATAACAATGAAAACAACATGTGAAAGTCAAACTTGTCTTGAATTTCTGTACTAATCCACACATCTCTGCACCCTAAGGCAACAAAAGATACTGATACAGAACTATGAGCAAAAATCAGGCTGGATGCGGTAGCTCACACCTGTAATCCCAGCACTTTGGGAGGCCAAGGTGGGTGGATGGCTTGAGCTCACAAGTTCAAGACCAGCCTGGGCAACATGGTAAAACCCCATTTCTACAAAAACATACAAAAATTAGCTGGGCATGGTGGCAGGCACGTGTAGTCCCAGCTACTAGGGAGGCTGAGGTGGAAGAATCACTTAAACCCAGGAGGCAGGGGTTGCAGTGAGCCAAGATTGCACCACTGGGCAACAGAGTGAGAGACACTGTCTCCCAAACAAAACAAAACAAAACAAAGCAAAAATCAAGAGACATATATCACATACTAGTACGCAGAACCAAAACAGGTAATTTATACTGTGGCCTAAATCCTCCTGAACTACAATCGGATCACAAAACCTTTATACTCATTCTCATAAAGCTAAACTTCTGACAATAGAAAACAGCTTGCATTTTATCTTTATGCACAGAAACTTAAGCAAGTTCACCCTGTATCTTAAGGCTCAATGGGCAAACATTCCTAAGAAGAATATGTTAATCTCACAAGCATTTATCTGCTTAAACTGAACTTGATTCTATGGTATAACTCATCACAAATTATATAATATAAAGACAATGTATGACATCAACGAATATGGAAGGAAGCTTATCAAAGCAATGTTTCAACTCATAAGCAATCACATTTACAACAACAAAATTAGGTAAATTGTTTCCTTCAGGTGTTTTGCATTTTTATAGAAAACAATGATTCTATGGAGCAGAAAACCTGGATACTGTTCTTTCACCTAGAAGAATGTATAGCTGTGTCTTGAACATCTACAATTGTTGAAACAAGTTTAATGTTATTGGAAAGCCTGTGGTGAGCTTAAGGCAGAAAACAATGTTTAAGGTATTCTAGTCCTATCCTATGGTAAAATGGTTATTTAAACGTGCATTTGCACAGCTGCTTAACATATGAGTTTTTTTAATTAATAAACCAAGAGTATGCTCCCTAAGACTGTGTATGTTCTTCTAATAAGCTTCTATATCACTAAAATTCTAAAGCGTATTCCTCAGAGCATCCACATGGGGAAGGTTATATTGATCGGTTACTCTGATGCACTACTCCATTGTTAAGCTTACAAAGAAATGCTCAGAAACAAATAGATCAGAATTAGGATGCTCACTTTCATGGCCATTCATTTTATATATTTTTTATTTATTTTTAATTTTTTAGAGATAGGATATCACTCTGTTGCCCAGACTGGACTGCAGTGGCACAGTCAACAGCTCCCTGTAACCTCAACTCTTGGCCTCAAGTGATCCTCCTGCCTCAGCCTCCCAAGTAGCTTGGACTACAGGTGTGTGCCACCACACCTGGCTGTTTTTTTTTAAATTTCTTGTAGAGACAGGGGTCTCACTGTGTTGCCCAGGCTGGTCTTGAACTCCTGGCTCAAGTGATCCTCCCACATCAGCCTCCCAAAGTGCTGGGATTAGGGGCATGAGCCACGGTGTCCAACCATTTGAGAAAAGTGATCCTGAGATGGGAATTTTCTCAGCAAATCTTCAATAAATGCAAGACTATGCATTTTTTTAAAAAAGAAATCAAGTTTTGGGCCAGGCGCAGTGGCTCATGCCTGTAATCCCAGCACTTTGGGAGGCTGAGGTGGGCAGATCACCTGAGGTCAGGGGTTCGAGCCCAGCCTGGCCAACATGGCGAAACCCTGTCTCTACTAAAAATACAAAACTTAGCTGGGCGTGGTGGCATGCGCCTGTAATCCCAGCTACTCAGGAGGCTCAGGAAGGAGAATCACTTGAACCCAGTAGGTGGAGGTTGCACTGAGCCCAGGTTGTGCCACTGCACTCCAGCCTGGGTGACAGAGCAAGACTCTGCCTCAATTTAAAAAAAAAAAAAGAAAGAAAGAAATCAAGTTTTGGTGATTCTTACTATTCAATACTCTTAGATTCATTAGTACAGAAGGGCTTTTACCTTTGTGTTAACAATGAGAAATGGCTGGGCGTGGTGGCTCATGCCTATAATCCCAGCACTTTGGGAGGCCAAGGTGGGCAAATCACCTGAGATCAGGAAATCAAGATCAGCCTGGCCAACACAGTGAAACTCCATCTCTGCTAAATATGCAAAAATTAGCTAGATGTGGTGGCACGCACCTGTAATCCCAGCTTCTAGGGAAGCTGAGGCAGAAGAATCACTTGAATCTGGGAGGTGGAGGGTGCAGTGAGATCACGCCACTGCACTCCAGCCTAGGCAACAGAGCAAGACTCTGTCTCAAAAAAAAAAAAAAAAAAAAAAAAAGCCAATGAGAAAAAAACAGGGCATTATGTAAAAGAGGAAAGAAGAGCACCACAACTATAACAAAGAAACTTAAGCTGGTACTCTGTAGGACTACAATCACATCCACAATACTCAAATCAAATCTCTGGTACTGAGATTTCACTTTTAATACCCCTGTTTTCAAGATATTTTATTGAAGAAGCTATAAATTTATTGCTGGTTTATCTTCACTTGCTGGATTTCACAAAACAAATACCCGACCTCCCCCCAAAAAAAGAAAAGGTAGAGACACTAAGGTTATTGTTTTTAAGGTGAGATAATTTTAAGCTTGAAAAGATGAGGCATATTTAAGACTTAAATCTAAAATGAAAAACTATAAAAACCTTTGAAGATAACCTAGGAAATACCATCTGGACATAGGACCTGGCAAAGACTTCATAACAAAGATGCCAAAAGCGATTGCAACAAAACCAAAAATAAACAAATGGGACCCAATGAAACTAAAGAGCTTCTGCACAACAGAAGAAACTATCAAAGAGTAAACAGCCTACAGAAGGGGAGAAAATACTTGAAAATACTTGCAAACTATACATCAGATAAAGGTCTAATATTCAGAATCTATAAGGAACTTAAATCAGACAACCCTCATTAAAAAGTGGGCAAACGACATGAACGAACACTTTTCAAAAGATAACATGCATGCAGCAACAGGCTTATGAAAAAATACTCAACATCACTAATCATTAGAGAAATGCAAATCTAAACCACAATAAGATACCATCTCACACCAGTCAGAATGTCTATTATTAAAAAGTCAAAAAATAACAGATGCTGGTGAGGTTGTGGAGAAAAGAGAACACTTACACACTGCTGGTAGGAATGTAAATTAGTCCAGCCATTATGGAAAGCAGTCTGGCGATTTCTCAAATAACTTAAAACAGAATTACCATTTAACCCAGCAATCCTATTATGTATTTTCCCAAAGGAATATAAATAATTATTCCACAAAGACACATGCACATGTATGTTCACTGCAGCACTATTCACAATAGCAAAGACATGGAATCATCCTAAATGCCCATCAATGGTAGACTGGATAAAGAAAATGTGGTACATGTACACCACAGAATACTACACAGCAATAAAAAAATAATGAGATCATGTCCTTACGGAGCTGGAGGCCATTATCCTACACAAACTAACACAGGAACAGAAAACCATATACCTCATGTTCTCACTTACAAGAGGGAGTTAAACATTTAGTACGGACACAAAGAAGGGAACAACAGACACCAGGGCCTACTTGAGGGTGGAGAGTGGGAGGAGGGTGAGGATCGAAAAACTACCTATTGGGTACTATGCTTATTACCTGGGTAATGAAATAATTTGTACGACAAACCCCCGCAACATGCAGTTTACCTATTTAACAAACCTAGCCATGCACTCCTGAACCTAAAATAAAAGTTAAAAAAAAAAGATGAAGCTATTCCATTTCTACTGAAGAAGAGATTATTCTTAAGGAAATAGTACTTATATATGTTAAAGGAAATTTAACAATTTAAAAATGTATTTACTAAGTCATCTGTGATAATAAACACTTTAATTGTTCATCCATTCTAAACTTGTCCTTAAGTTCTTTTTCCTTATTATTATTTTTTTTGTATAATAAAGCAGGGTAAGTGATAAAAGTCCACTGTTGGAATAACTATTTATATATTTATTCTCCCAAAGAGTTGAGTTATAGGCTTGCATTTCCTATGTGGAAATGGCTTGACAATCAGAAACCATGAAATTTCTAAAGACATTAGGAGAAGACCTGAGTGTAAGGTTTAGATAAGATGCCAAACAATTTCCCAGTGTACTCCTGAACCAGATCTTCACTCACAGGCTAATTTTCCTGCAGTGAATTTTAAGTATTCATCCTGTGAATTCCTATTTAAAGTGGCAGAATCTTTGTTTCTAATCTTTTCTTTGTGATCTAACATAAGTTGCCATCTCTTTAAAATAACTTGTTATGTTTGTTGTAAGCCTCATGGTAACCAAAATGCAAAAACCTATAACAGATTCACTAAAAATAAAAAGCAATGAATTAACATACTACCAGAGAAAATCACTTAACCACAAAGACAACAGTAAAAAAGGGATGAAAAGAGGAGTTACAAAACAACCAGAATATGCAATAAAATGGCAGTATTAAGCCCTTACTTATCAAAAATAACACTGAATGTAAATGGACTCAATTCTCCAATTAAAAGGCATAAAGTGGCTGAATGGACAAAGAAATAAGACCCACCTATATGCTGCCTACAAGGAACCCACTTCTCCTACAAAGATACACATAGACTGAAAGTGAAGGGGTGGGGAAAATATAGTCTATGCAACTGGAAAACAAAAAAGAGTAGAAGTAGCTATACTTACATCAGATAAAATAGATTACAAATCAAAGACTATAGGAAGAGACAAAGTAGGTCACTATATAAAGATAAACTGGTTAATTCAGGAAGCCGATGTAACAATTATAAGTATCTATGTACCCAACATCAGAGCTCCCAAGTACATGAGGCAAACATTAGTAGATCTAAAGGGAGAGATAGACTGATAGACTGTAATACAATACTAGTAGAGAAAGTCAGCACCTCATTCTCAATAATGGACAGATCATCCAGACAGAAAATCAACAGAGACACAAAAGTTAAAGTAGACACCATACTTAACAGACCTGACATTTATAGAACATTTCACCCAATTGCTGCAGAATACTCATTCTTTTCATCACCACAAGGGAACATTCTCCAGAAGAGACCATATCTTAAACAAATCTCAACAATTAAAAAAAAATAAATCATATTAACTTTTCTGACCACAATGGAATAAAGCTAGAAATAAGTAACATTCACAGCAACAGAAAAAACTCTTAAATTTATATGGAACCACAGAAGACATTGAATAGCCAAAGCAATCCTGAGCAAAAAGAACAAAATGGGAGGTATCACACTACCTGACTTCAAAACATACTATAAAGCAATAGTAAACATATTAGCACGGTACTGGCATAAAAACACACAGACCAATGGAACAGAATGGAAAACCCAGATATAAATCAACACATTTATAGCCAACCCATTTTCAACAAAGGCACCAAGAACATACAATGGGGTAAGAACAGTCTCTTTAATAAATGGTGCTGGGGAAAATGGACAACCACCTGCAGAATGGAACTACACCCCTATCTCTGAACATATACAAAAATCAAATCAAAAGGGATTAAAGACTTAAATCTAAGACTGGAAACTATGAAACTACTAGAAGAAATCATTGGGGAAATGCTACAGGACATTGGTCTGGACAAGGATTTTCAGTGTAAGACCTCAAAAGCACAGGCAACCAAAGCAAAAACAGACAAATGGGATCACATCATGCTAAAAAGCTTCTGCACAGCAAAGGAAACAACCAACAAAGTGAAAAGACAATCCACAGAATGGGAGAAAATATTTACAAACTATCCATCTGACAAGGGATTAATAACCAGAATACATAAGGAACTCAAAACAACTCAATAGCAAAACAAATTCAATTTTATAATGGGCAAAAGATTTGAATAGTCATTTCTCAAAAGATGGCATACAAATGGCCAACAAGTATATGAAAAAATGCTCAATATCACTAATCATCAGAGAAATGCAAATCAAAACCACAATGAGACATCACATCACCCCAGTTAGAATGGCTTTTATCAAAAAGACAGGGAATAACATGCTGGGGAGCATGTGGAGAAAGGGGATGTATACTGTTGGTAGAAATGTAAATTAGTACAGCCACTATGGAAAACTTTACGGAGGTTCCTTTAGAAATTAAAAATAGAACTACCATATGACCCAGGAATTCTACTACTGGGTATATAGCCAAAAGAAAAGAAATCAAGATATCAAACGGACATCTGCATTGCCATGTTTATTTGCAAGTGCTATTCACAATAGCCAAAACATGGAATCAATGTAACTGCCCATCAGTGGACAAATGAATAAAGAAAATGTGGTATACAAACACAATGAAATATTATAAAGCCATAAAGAAGAATGAAATCCTTTCATTTGCAGCAACACGGATGGAAATGGAACTCATTTTGTTAAGTGAAATAAGCCAAGCAAGATAAACATCACATGTTATCACTCACATGTGGGAGCTAAAAAATAGTGGATCTCATGAAAATAAAGAGTAGACTAGTGGTTACCAGAGGCTTGGGAAAGGTAAGGGAGAGGGAGGGAAGGAGAGAGGTTGATTAATGGGTACAAATAAACGGGGTCTGATAGAAGAAATAGAAGAAATAAGACCTAATGTTTGATAGATCAGTAGGGTGATTATAGAAGATAATAATTCAAATGTTTCTAGCATAAAGAAAAGACAAGGCCAGGCATAATGGCTCATGCTTGTAATCCTAACACTTTAGGAGGCTGAGATGGGAGGATTACTTGAGCCCAGGAGTTTGAGATCAGCCTGGTCAACATATCAAGACCCCATTTCTAGAAAAAATAAAAATAAAAAATAAGCCAGGTGTGACGGTGCACACCTGTAGTCCCAGCTACTAGGGAGGGTGAGGCAGGAGGATTGCTTGAGCCAGGAATTTGAGGTGGCAATGAGCTATGACTGCACCACTGCGCTCCAACCTGGGTGACAGAGTGAGAGCCTGTCTAAAAAGAAAAAAGAAAAAGACAAGACAAATATTTAAGGTGATAGATATCCCAGTTACATTGATTTGATGTTTATGAGTTATATAAATGTATTAAATGATCACATGTACCCCCAAAATACGTAAATTATATATCAATTTTAAAAGATAAAATTTAAATTAAAAAAAAGGCAAGCACATTTGAATCAGGTTTCTGGGGCACAGTGTCAACTGTTATTTAAAACCAAAACAACCTTATTGACCAAAGTAAAAATCTTTGTTTTACACCCATAAGAGTCGGCCAGGTGTGGTGGCCCATGTCTCTAATACTAGCATTTTGGGAGGCTGAGGTGGGAGGATCGCTTGAGCCCAGGAGATCAAGGCTGCAGTGAGCCGTGATCAAACTACTGCACTCCAGCCTGGGCAACAAAGAAAGACCCTGTCTCAATCAATTAATAATATCTGTGAACTTTAAGATCATGAAATTACCAAATCAAAAAATCTGACAGAAAAGAATATTTACTATCTTATTATCCAAAGGGAAATAAATTGCTAACAAGAATTTCTTCCTTCTAGGCCCTTAGAGACTATCCCACATCTTCATATTTTGATTTTCAGAGTGGCTGAAGTTTCTATTAAGCTGGGAATTTTTTTTTTTCTTTTTTAGATGGAGTCTCACTCTGTCACCCAGACTGGAGTGCAGTGGTGAGATCTCTACTCACTGCAACCTCCACCTCCTGGGTTCAAGTGATTCTCATGCCTCATCCTCCCAAGGAGCTGGAATTACAGGTGTGCACCACCACACCCAGCTAATTTTTTTTTCTTTTTTGAGATGGAGTCTTGGTCTGTCACCCAGGCTAGAGTGCAGTGGCGCGATCTCAGCTCACTGCAACCTCTGCCTCCCAAGTTCAAGCAATTCTCCTGCTGTAGCCACTGGACTAGCTGGGACCACAGACATGTGCCACGCCCGGTTAATTTTTGTATTTTTAGTAGAGACGGGGTCTCACCATGTTGGCCAGGCTGGTCTCAAACTCCTGACCTCAGGTGATCCACCCACCTCGGCCTCCCAAAGTGCTGGGATTACAGTTGTGAGCCACCATGCCGGGCCTTTTTTGTATTGTTAGTGGAGATGGGGTTTCACCATGCTGGTAAGCTGGTCTCGAACTCCCAACCTCAAGTGATCCGCCCACCTCAGCATCCCAAAGAGCTGGGATCACAGGTGTGAGCCTCAGCACCTGGCTGGGAATTATTTTTTAAGAAAAAAAAAAAATATACAAAACTTCTTTAAATTTCTGTGATCAGCAGACATCAGTTTTAAAGAAATTTTTAAAGAAAAGTTTTAAAGAAATTTTTAAAGAAAAGTTTTAAAGAAACTTTTAAAGAACAGTTTCAAAGAAACTTTTAAAATTTTCTTTAAAAGTTTCAAAGAAACTTTTAAAATTTTCTTTAAAAGTTTCTAAGAAACTTTTTAAATTTACTTTAAAAGTTTCTAAGAAACTTTTTAAATTTTCTTTAAAAGTTTCTAAGAAACTTTTTAAATTTTCTTTAAAAGTTTCTAAGAAACTTTTTAAATTTTCTTTAAAAGTTTCTAAGAAACTTTTAAAGAAAAGCTTTAAAGAAACTTTTAAAGAAAAGCTTTAAAGAAACTTTTAAAGAAAAGCTTTAAAGAAACTTTTAAAGAAAAGCTTTAAAGAAACTTTTAAAGAAAAGCTTTAAAGAAACTTTTAAAGAAAAGCTTTAAAGAAACTTTTAAAGAAAAGCTTTAAAGAAACTTTTAAAGAAAAGCTTTAAAGAAACTTTTAAAGAAAAGTTTTAAAGAAACTTTTAAAGAAAAGTTTTAAAGAAATTTTTAAAGAAAAGTTTTAAAGAAAACTTTTTGCAAAACAAATTGAGCACTGATTAAAAAAACAAAGATATCTGAAGGGCTAATAAATGACTGAATTCTTCAACATGCCACAATTCTTAATTATTCTGAAGAATATGGCTATACATTAAATAAATAATACTATAAATACAAAGTAAGAAAAATGAGGTGCTGAAGCACATGGTATCAGTGTTGGGAAATGATGTAGGTGACATTTGGTTAATCTCTAACACCAATTTAAAAAGGTAGAAGTTGAGGCTGGTCCAAGTGCAGTAATGCTCACAACTAATTGATCACAACCAGTTACAGATTTCTTTGTTCCTTCTCCAGGCCAAACAGTTCACTTGACTAGCCTAAGATGAAATGAAATAAAATGTAGAATGTGAAAGGTTCTCATTCTTTTTCTTTCTTTCTTTTTTTCTTTTGAGACGGAGTCTCACTCTGTCACCCAGGCTGGAGTGCAATGGCCCGATCTCGGCTCACTGTAACCTCCACCTCCCGGGTTCAAGTGATTCTCCTGCCTCAGCCTCCTGAGTAGCTGGGATTACAGGTGTGCACCACCATGCCAGGCTAATTTTTTTTATTTTTAGTAGAGACAGGGTTTCACCATGTTGACCAGGCTGGTCTCGAACTCCTGACCTCAGGTGATCCGCCCGCCTCGGCCTCCCAAAGTGCTGGGATTACAGGTGTGAAGGGTTCTCATTCTTAAAAGTAAATATATTAGAAATTAGAAGTTAAGTTCTCTAGAAAAAGCCTTTTTACTAACAGTCTCAAAATGACTAAACATCTGTATTATTTTACTGCCTGTAAAAATTTCAATTACTCTGAATTAAACTCTACAACTTTTGCCAAATAAAAATTAAAGATGAAAGGTAAGTCAGATCACAAAAAGGAAAAACAATTTCAAACTGGAGTTGTGCTGACCATAAGCATATAATACTTCAGAATTAGGAAAGGTCTATTCACTACTGTAATCAGATCTGGGCATTGTGTTCTGTTCTGGAGACTAGAATTTAAGCGGAATACTGAAGAACGGGAACAGTTAGAGTTGATGGACCAGTATGACTAAGTACTCAAAATTATGATGTGAATGAATAACCCGGGGCTTGCTTCAGCAGCCCATATACTAAAATTGGAATACAAAGATTATCATGGCTTCTGAAGAAGATGACACAAAAACTCGTGAAACACTCCATATTTTTTATGGACGTTGGGGTCCTTAGTGAATTGTTGAAACCACAAATTTAATGGTGTGTGCCACCAAACCCAGCTAAGAATCTACTTGACGTCAAGTTTCCCAGTGGAACCCAGGAAGGCTACGGATTCATTTAATATCCCAAGGAACCTCAGAATTTCTTATCTAGAAGGTGTTTATGCCATTCCTTAGATGAGCCTTCTCCTTGAACTATCTATTTCAGGCCTTGAAGACGCCTACTAGATTATTCTTGGCAAGACCTACAGTAGCAAAGAGCAGTGGTCAAAAGCATGACTTCTAGAGCTAAAAAGACTTGGTTCTGACATCCATTACAAACTTCTTACCAATTGTGTAAACATGATAAGTCATTCCGACTTCATCTTGTTTCTTCACTTATAAAAATAGAGATAGTAATACTTCACAGTACAGTTGTTTGTAGTGAGAATTCACTACTGTATCCCAAACACTTAAAATGCCTGGATCAAAAAATGTTAAATTAAAAAAAAATATATATATATCCCAAGGACTAAGGATTATTAGTCTGGAGAAGGGATTATTCAGGAAGAGACACAATGTGAAGGCAATTCATGCCTGCAGAGGCATTACATATTCTGATTGGCCCTAACTGGAGAAATACAGGGTACCAGATTCAGATTAATATATTAGATTTGTCTAACAGAGGCACAAGTAGAATAGGCTGCTTTGGGAGATTCTGAGAGGCCAGACAACCGTTTAGGGAGAATGTTAGAGAGCTATAAATGAAAACGACTGTAGAAATCTCTCCCAATATGAGATTTGTGTTCAAGAAAGGCTCAAAAGGAGAAGTGGAACTTTCTTAGGACAATGCTCCAGCACTCTTATCTTACCCTTCCCAGATGGTTATAGCAACTTGGCAGGAAAAAAACAACAGAATTAAAAACAATCGATGCTATTAACCACCAGATTATAGGCCAGTAAAACTGCATGGAAGCAAAGATAAACCAGCCAATTACCTCTCACTTCCTACTTTTAAGCACTGTTCGGAGGTTAGTAAGAGGTGGCGACTTCCAGCAATTTCATTGTGGCCTTTTGATAGTACATAAGGAAAGCAGTGGGAAACTTACTTTTTTCTTTCATCTAAGTTTCTACTTTAAGAGTTAATTATGAAGCCTCAAATCTTGCTTCAATTTTAACTAAGACCAACTGTTCAAGTTTTTTTCTTATGTGTTTTAGGAAAATTACTTGGCAGATTACCGACTTTTTGACAGCCTGTATCATTCTAAGATCTATATTCTCTGCCTTTATATTACACTCCCCACACTAAGTACATGATAAAAGCTATCAATATTGAGGCATCTGTGCTGTAGATGTGTAGATGTAGATGTAGATGTGTACATGTGCAAAGAGCTCAGACTCAGCCATGAACTAGCTCTCTGGTCTTAGACAAGTTTTAAAATTTTCCCTAAGCACTAATTACTTCATTTTTTTTTTAAAGATATTGACCTGCCCCAAAATACTCACATGTAAATTAAACTGCAAAGTATACATGGAAAGGATCTTACATACATTAGACACTCAAATATTTGTTAAGAATGATCTGATATAATGATATAAAAACAAATTCACTTCAACAAAATTCTTGCAAAGAATACTATCAAGTACATGGAAAAGATTCCCAATTAAAGTTCATTTTATGAGTTCATTAAAATTCAGCATTTCCAGGGCAGGTTTCTTGGTGTCTTAAGGCAATAAGATAACAGAGGGATGATTCTCATCGTCATCACTCTTTCTTACTATAACTCTGCAACATTTTACGTGGTTAGTAAGAAACTTTAATTATGGGCCCTGTTTTCCATCCCACCCTCAAACTCACAATGCAGAAATAACTCCATGAAGACTATTTAACCAGCCATCTCACTAAATATAAGAGTCCTTGGCCACATGCAGTGGCTCACACCTGTAATCCCAGCACTTTGGGAGGCTGAGGCGGGTGGATGACTTGAGCCCAGGAGTTCAAGACCAGCCTGGGCAACACCGCAAAACTCCTCTACAAAAAAATACAAAAATTAGCCGGGTGCAGTGGCACTCACCTGTGGTCCCAGCTACTTGAAGAGGCTAAGGTGGGTGGTCACTTGAGCCTGGGAGGTCGAGGCTGCAGTTAGCTGTGATCACACCACTACACTCCAGCCTGGGTGACAGAGTGAGACCCTGTCTCAAATATAAATACATATATTTATATATATTTATGAGGCCTTATTTTTTAGGCATTGTAAATAACTATTTTGTTATTATTTTGTTTAGACATCTGAGAATCCAGGATGTCACTGCTCATATTTTAATGATGAATGGGATTAAAATAACTTTAGGGAATCATTTCAGTATTTGATATCTACTGTTACCCGTCTGAAAATGATGGCAAAATTGTTTTAAAGTAATAATATAAGAACCAGGCATGGTGGCACATGCCTATAGTCCTAGCTACTCAAGAGACTGAGGTGGAAAAATCCCTTGAGCTCAGAAGTTTGAGGATGCAATGAGCCATGATTGCACCACCGCACTCTAGCCTGGGCATTAGAGCAAGACCCCAACCCCATCTCAAAAAATACATAATAACATAAGAAACCAGAGGTAGTGATGAAATCAGTCTTTGTCACTGCTCTTAGATTTCTGCCTTCAAACAAGCTGATCTAGCAACCAATCTTTGAAAAAAGGAAAAACTTTCCTTTCCCCTTTTCTTATTTCCTGCTTGAAAGAACTGGTGTTCTTCAATTCTCCGGCATTCTTCAATTCTCTGGCATGCTCAACCAGGTAAAGAGGCAAGAATGCTGAACACAAAACAAGAGGGAACCCAGGGATCTGGTCCTGGTATCACTCATAATTAACTGTATAACTTCAGGCAGGTTTTTAACATCTCTGGACCTGTAAAATTAGGAGTTTGATTAGAATTAATCAAAGTAGCTTAATAGGCCTAACAGTCTATGAGTCTGGTAGTCACTTGGCAGCAGCCGGTGATCTTCTGACTAGAAATCATTTGTGGTGCAAGGGACTCATTTTGCAACTCAAGACTTTTGAATTCTTAGCTTCCTCATTATTACAGTTTTGAAATCTGAGTCAGGGTTTCTTATCCCAGTAAGATGTTACTATGACAAAATAAAAAGATTTGCCATAACTTTAATTTTTAAAATAAAACATTTTAGGCCAGCACAGTGGCTCAGGCCTGTAATCTCAGCACTTTGAGAGGCTGAGGCAGGTGGATCATTTGAGGTCACGAGTTCAAGACCAGCCTGACAAACATGGTGAAACCCCATCTCTACTAAAAATATAAAAATTATACAGGCATGGTGATGTGCGCCTGTAATCTCAGCTACTTGGGAGGCTGAGGCAGGAGAATCGCTTGAACCCAGGAGGTGGAGGTTGAAGTGAGCCGAGATCACGCCACCGCACTCCAGCCTGGGCAACAAGAGCGAAATTCCATCTCAAACAAAACAAAACAAAAATAACATTTTATATATTTAAAATTTTGTTTAGGAACATATTCCCAAAGTTGATGTATATACAAAGTGAGAGACACCTATTAACGCATAATGTATATTAATTGTGACCCTGAAGTACAAAAGTTCAAAAATGAGATCTAGCCTGCTCACATTGACCAACAGGATCATAGGCTATGATAACATCAAAATAAGTCAATTTTTAACAAACACCGACTTAGTTCAACATTGTGCTAACTTGCCAAAGTTGTCTTTCTTGAGAAAAAATGCTGTACTGAGATCCCTGAAAAACAAACAAACAAACAAAAAAACAGTCTGCTCTAGTAATTACCTTACACAAAACACAATCTTGGCCTATCCCTCTGTCTATCTATCTATGACTCTTTGGAAGCAAGACCTTATATTAGCGTTCTGGATAAACCAAAGAGTAGTGGACTCTGGATACTAAAATTCTCCTCCTCTACTCCTAAGATTCAAAGCTATTGATAAAGTACCCAAATCTCTGATGAATAAAAGAGAAAAGCAGAAATTAGGTCACATACTATATACGTTTAGGAGTCTGATTACCCTAAAGCCTGGACCATTTTGTTGTATAAAGGAAAAAGAGGTTAAAGAGTGAACTCTGCTTTCCATTACGTTGAGCCTTCATCATAAAAGGCTCTGAACAGAAAGAAAGTAACTCAGACTTAAAAAACAAACAAACGAACTTTGGCTGGGCGCGGTGGCTCATGCCTGTAATCCCAGCACTTTGGGAGGCTGAGGCAGGTGGATCACTTGAGGTCAGGAGTTTGAGACCAGCATGGCCAAAATGGTAAAACCCTGTCTCTACTAAAAATACAAAAATTAGCTGGGTATGGTGGTGTGTGCCTGTAATCCCAGCTATTCTGGAGGGTGAGGCAGGAGAATTGCTTGAAACTGGGAGGTGGAGGTTGCAGTGAGCAGAGATCATGCCGCTGCACTCCAGCCTGGGTGACAGAGCGTGACTCTGTGTCAAAAAAAACCAACCAAACAAACAAACAAAAACAAACTTTAAGAAGCATCCCTATGATATTACACTTTGCATAACAAATTTACCAAGGTTAGGAACAGTTAGCTTATCTGTACCTTCACTTCTACTCTTACAAGAACTATATTTGATGCCCACATGAGATCATTAAGGATAATCAAAATATCTTTGGGGCCAATGAATACATATTTATATTAAAGGAAACTCAGTATTGGGGGAAAGGACATAGCCATAAACATTCTGGCTTTCAGAGGTAGGGTCAATAAACCTGTAAGTTACTTGCTTTGGCAATCAAGTTTTGCTACGTAAAGTATCTTTAAAGGAGAACAATGAGAAAGCCAAAATACATCTTCATCTCTAACTTATGCCCACTGTTCCAGTTCCGTATTATTAAAGGCCTATAAGACATTCTCTTCATAGTAGGTGTCAGCCACCCAACTGAAACTAAATGGTTTTCCTTAAAAAATACAATTTTTCAACTGTTTAGTGGAAATGGAAAATATTTTCTGATTCTCCCAAGCAAACTTCAGATTTTAAAATTTTTTATTCTAACAGTGTTATCAAATCCTACCTGTTCTTCTATTGTCCATTCCACTTCCACAGTTATCAATTCAGCTCAATATTTATAAGAGCACTATCACTATTTAATAGTCACTGTGCTCAAGCTAGCCCACATCCTAATGACTTCCTGTACTAATTAAATTATCACCCCGGGGTTAATCAATGTCCTGTCAGGCATCCATCCCCTCACTTCCACCTACCAATCCTCACCTAGGGCACCACCTGGTGGTCAACAACATGAATTATCCTTTTCCCCACTTCATTTCTTCCCCACTGGGAGAACAGTACACCTGCCTTACTAGTTTTGCTTACAGTTCAACTAATTCAAACTTAGAAATCTTTTTATTTGAACACATACATCTTCCTCAAACTTCTTCCACTTTTCTTTATCTTCCAGGTACAGCCAGGCATTACAAAAATTTCCCTTTCCTTCTGCCTGTAAGTGATCCAAAAAGCTTCCCTCATTGCAGCCTAATATACACTGCTTTTCCTAAATCTGGCTATAAATAAGAAGATGATATAGTGAGCTCTGAAGTGATATTAACCTTAATAGAGAACCTGAATCCATAACTTCCAAACTTTCCCTTTAGAAGCTCCAAAGTTTACATCTATCTTTTTTGGTTGGGGGGGGGGGGTGGTAGGGGGTTGAGACAGGGTCTTGCTTTGTTGCCCAGCCTGGAGTGCAGCAATAAAAAGGAACAAACTATCAACACAATCAACAACAGTTGAAAAGTATTACACTAAATGAAAGAAGTCAAACACAAAAGACTGCATGATCTAATTTTTTAGGAAATTCTAGAAAAGGCAAAACTATAGCAATAGAAAGCAGATCAGCGGCTACCAGAGGCCACCGGTTGGGTAAGAGGGACTGACTGCAGCCAAGGGGCATGAGAAATCATTATTTGGGGGTAATGGGAATGTTCTATATAATGACTGTGTTATTATAAAACTACATATTTTTCAAAACTAGTCAAGATGTACACTTAAAACTGGTGGATTTTACTGTAAGCATATGCTAGTAAAGTTGACAAAGCATTAAAGAAACAATGTTATGAAAAAAGTTCTCACTTTGCCCGCTTTCTCTTGAAGTTTTCCAATAAAATCTGCTTTACTTACACTTTTTCTTTTTAACATAAAAGTCTATAATCCCAGAATCACTAGCTGTAAATTCCTTAATGTTCTCTGGTAAAGGCTGAAGATTAAGACAAGGTACATAGCTGCACTGTCAATCTTTACTGCCAACTAGTTTGGGTAATCAGTGACCAAATATTCTTTTTATTTCAAAGATAACTAATATAGGCTGGACACGGTGGCTCATGCCTGTAACCTCAGCACTTTGGGAGGCTGAGGTGGACGGATCACTTGAACTCAGGAGTTTGAGACCGGCCTGGGCAACAAGGCAAAATCTCCTCTCTACAAAAAAAAAAAAAAAAAAAATTGGCCAGACATGCTGGCATGCGCCTGTATTACCAGCTACTCAGGAGGCTGAGGTGGGATGATCACCTGAGTCTGGGGAGGTTAAGGCTGCAGTGAGCCACGATCACACCACTGCACCCCAGCCTAGGTGACAGGGTAAGACCCTGTCTCCAAAAAAAATAAAATGAATATACACATAAATATGTGGTACTTTTCCCCATTTAAATTTTTTGAATTTTAATTCACATCATTATTTTGACAGGTTTAAAGTGATTTACTGTCCATTATCTATATGTTTTAAATATCATATTTAGGTAGGAAAGGTTTAAAGTTCTAGACTCAATATTTATATTTCCAGGTAACTTAATATCCAATAAAAAAAAACCTTAGGAAAAGTTTAAGGTACTAGACTCAGTATTTATATTTCCAGGTAACTTAATATCCAATAAAAAAAACCTAACTGTACCGCAAGCAGACACAGAATGAAAACGATCAAACAAAAACCTTAAGGAATACACAAAAGTAATGCTGAAAGATAGTTGAACGGTAACTTACAAGGCAGACCTAGCCCACAAATGTGTTCAGTGTGGCTTGCATATCTGTTAAAAATCAAGAGATTTCCCATCTAGATTTCCAGTTTCTCTTGAAAAAAATCAGAAGCTCTGGCAAGACTGTGCCCACAGTACTAAATTTCAACCATCAGCTAAAGCTAAGACATTGTCTCTGTTAAACAAAGCAGGAACTCCTCAGTTTGTCCAAGCTCCATAACACTTAAGTTCACTCATTGTCACTACCTGCATGGCTACGCATACCTGAGTTTTCAAACCCTAGCAGGACTATTTCTTCTATGTGCCTCAACTAACTATAACTGAGAGTTATATGGAAAAAGTTTCTCCTAGATTTAATATGCCTGGTTTTGGGTAAACCCAAAACAATCTGTTTATTAATAGTACACTATAATAATGTATATGCTCTACCGTGGCATGCAAAATGTATAATGAATGCTGCTGATGTACTACAAAGTATATGAAAATTATAACCAACTTAGTGTACTTCCATGGTAAGCACAGACAAACTCAGATTCTAGAACTTTATTCACTACATTCATTAATGTAAGAAAGCCATTTCCATGTGCAAAATCAAAACAATAAGAAACAAAGCATCTTTATTGCTCTACCATAAAACTGACCCTCAAATATACAGAAAGAATACATGAAATACACTTAAGGTTTTAACGAAAGGATAAAATAAAATATAGCACTATGTTAGGAAGGAAATAGGAATATAATTCTAAGCATTCATTCATTAGCTATAATTATTATTTACCCATTTGAAAAGGGGAAAAATTCTTTTACCACAACTTTAAGGTATTTGCTGAGATATCTTTTTAGTTACCAAAGGAAAGTCTGGAGAGTCCTAGGTATGAAAAACAGTAAGTTAACAGAAAAACAAAATCTTACAAACTTACCCGCTCCGCAGTTCCCTCCTCTCCTGGTAGACATGCAGCAGCAGCAGCAGCAGCAGCACAAGCTATTTCCATCATAGCAGAGCTGGTAGGGGCATCAGTTGTGGATGAAGACCTGGGTCGGCCTGACTGCATAACAGCTGTCATCTCCTGACCAGACTTCCTGTTGATTTGGGGACTTCCCTTTGGGGCCTCTGGCTTGCCCCGCCTACTATGCAAGCTTGTCCCTCTCTTCATCTTGGGTGGCACTCGAATCTGCTGCAGGACACGATTCAGAGCTGTGGGGTGGGTGGGGACACCATCAATCTCAGCACATGCGTTCTGGCTTTCCAGATCCATTTCAGGTTCTGGATCTGCCTGAATTTGCTGCACATCATGTGGAGACACTGATGACCTCCTGCGCTGGTGCTGGAAGAGATGCTTCAAGCCTTGGCCAATCACGTTAATGTTCTCCAAAGCATTGTGGGTCATTTTAGACAATTTTTGTTCTGATTCTGTCTGCTTTCTGGCCTCTGCATCTTGGGATTTGCCTCCAGGATCAGGGTCCTCAAATAACTGTTCACTGCCCGAAGGCTCCATCAGTAGACTTAATATGCTTATTTGCAAACTCAAAAAAATTTTTTAAACACACCAAGAGTGTCAAATTAGGTAGGCATTTGCTTCAACAGTGACTACGCATGCAGCTGTGAGACGAAGGCTTCATGCCTATCTAATGTTAAAAAAAAAAACAAAAAAACAAAAAAAAAACCTTATATTATAAATCCATGCAGAAACTCCAGTGTTAAAACAAAGAAAAACATGCTACTGGCCAAACAAATAGGCACTATCATTAAGCAATCTTTAATCAGAAGATTAAAAGACAGTTGTCTAGATAGTGGGTAATGATTATTTTTTAGAATGAGAGAAAAAGCCCAGAACAAGTCCATAGGAAATTAAAACAGCAATGTTCAAAAGCAAAAATCCCTACAAGATTCAATATATACAGAGTTAGATATTAGAGGAGCCATCTTGGAATGGACACTATAATGGTAGTTGACAGAACAGCCATTGCTTGGGAAATCAAGAGAAGAGACCATCCAATAGGTTTACTCTAGCTGAGGCAATTTAATCCCTCTCATTCATAACCACAGTTAATTATTCACAGGCTGAAACTCAGTATAATCAAAGAAAAACAGTGAGAAATGGATATCCCAATCTAACTATATGTGGATTTTAATGGAAAAGTGTGTTACCATTCATATTCATCAAGTTCACTGGTAACTAGAGATGACAGGTTTGCTCTTTTGAGAAGAGAATGGAAATAAAAATCCTGTAAGTTGAATTCTCTGCTGAAGCACAAATGACCTTTCTGGCACCATATGAGTGAATGGTTCAGACAGAATCAGAATCAGAGACTAGAGCTTTGCTCAGTACCAGCTATCAAGAAAGGAGATTCAAAGAAATCCCTTTCTCTATAGTGTCATCCCTGACAGAAGCTTCCCATATATCCATACAAACTCAAAAGCAAAGTAACTGGGTATGATAGAAAAGTAGAGAAAAAGAAAGGTCAAACAGCAAACATATACCAGTATTAAATGCAAGAAATTAAAAGGAAGCTGAAACTAAGAGATGTAAAATCAACGCAACTGCCATGGTTACTAAAATCACATGCAAAAAAAAGGGAGGGGGGGATGGGAGATGAGATTTTTCCTAATAGAAAGTGTTTATTTTTGTACTGTATTTGTGCAAATATATAAGACAAAATTATATACATGCACAGAAGCTGCTACAGAATGCAAAATATGATGTAGGAGGTAATTTCCATATTTTTCTTTAAATTTTTGTTTAAAGGACTTTAAAACTCCCTACACTACCAAGTACTTCAACAATTTAAGCCACTACCAATGAAGCACCATGGTGCTCCTGTTCTGGGAATATGTGGACTTGCTGCCACCAAGTGGCAATCTAGAAAGCCATAAATTAGCTGAATAAAAGAGTTCCCTGTGAACTCAAGGCTACTAGAGTTTAGTGGAACAGGAATGCAAACTCACTAAAGTTTTGTTCCTGATGACTACTCTCAGAAGACTTTTTTCAAATATTATATGGGCACTGTCATTGTGGCTCCACTGTCCATATTCTTTCATGCCTGTGATTCCATTACCTAATCTCTTCATAACAGAGGAGCATAAACAGGGAGACAGGGATAAAGACATTTGTCTCTCTCTAGTACCTTCCTACTTTCTAAATGCCACAAAATTGTTTGTTCCTAAATTAGGCAAATGAATAACAACCATGAGAATGGAAGTTTCATTGCCTTTCACCCAAATTCTTTGTGGCTCCACTGAAATCTAGCCATCCCACTATGGCCTGTTACCCTTTTCCTGATTGTGCATTGCTTTCGTTCATATCTTTCCCTTTGGGAGAACCAAGAAAGAAACCCTTGCCCTTATTAGATCAATGACTGTCTTGGCCTCTGGTGTGGTTTTCTGGTGCTCCTTGTGGGCAAAAATTTTGCCAATAGTGTATATATTTAATTATCCCCTTCTAACCAAATATGAAATAAACACATAATACAATGTTACTCTGATTTTTTAAAAAAATAGTAATTATCTCACCATTCCTCATGAGTTTGTCTTGCTGGCTAATAGTTACTGAAATAATTGAGTTTCTCAGAGGAAAAGGGCTAATGTAACCAAAATAATCCCCTATCAGTGTATATCAACTCATCTCTTCTTGCACTGGGCTATTTAGATCCTGAGAAGATGGGAGGGTGTGAAAGCAGCAGAACAGTACTGAAAAAATAGTTTACTTTTTCCTCTATTTGCACATTATTAGCTAATACAACTGATTTTTGTTGTTGGAAGTAAAATGTATAAAATATGTTTATCCCATGAGATTAAAAGACAGCAAGAATAAAGGAATGATGTCAAGGTTAGCTGAGGATCATTCTACTTGTCTCATATGCAAAGGTACTAGGAATTTATTACTCAGCAAATCTACTTATTTGGGCACTATTATAAACTAATCAACTGGCCATCTGGTTGCTGCCTATTTAAAAAATAGAGAATGTGGTACATTTTGAATGTCAGTAAATTCATTTGAGATTTCACAAGCATTTGTAAAACAATTTATTTTTGTTTTTGTTTTTTTGAGACGGAGTCTTGCTCTTTCACCCAGGCTGGAGCGCAGTGGCACAATCTCGGCTCACTGCAGCCTCTGCCTCCTGGGTTCAGGCAATTCTCCTGTCTCAGCCTCTAGAGTAGCTAGGATTACAGGCACGTGCCACCACGCACAGCTAATTTTTGTATTTTTAGAGAGATACGGTTTCACCATGTTGGCCAGGCTGGTCTCAAATTCCTGACCTCAAGTGATCCAACCGCCTCAGCCTCCCAAAGTGCTGAGATTACAGGTGTGAGCCACTGCACCCGGCCAAATCATTTATTTTCAAATAATTCAAAATGATGATTGATTACAAGGAAATGTTAGCATTTCCTGGGAAAAGCTGGGAGTAAGGTGTTAATTTCCATGCCAAGACTATCTTCGCAGCTACAAAGAATAAGCAACAAAACAGTAATAAATTATCGGATTTTCAAAGGCAAAACTTACCTTAATCATACCAGCACATAGCCTCACTTAGCATGCAGCCCTAAAGAAACCTAAATTGAGCTTTAAACATCAAGTTTTAAGGTAATAATTTTGAAAAACAATCTACTGTACTGATTATAAAACATAATATGGTACTTACACTTGTAGCTATCATCTGCATAATAGCAGCACTAAGAAACTAGTTAAGGTTTTGAAGGCTACTAAAATTTTCTGTAGGCCAATAGAAAATCTTTAAGGCCACCAAAGTCAAATGCTGTGGCAAAAATACCAACAATAGTGATGTTGAAATAATTAACTCTATAAAATTGCTGACAGTAAGAATGCAAGCACAAAAGAAATTCAATAGTCTCAAAGTTGTACAGGGACACCCTTCTTTTCTTCTGTATGTCTTACAGAGGCTCAAATGAATATGAACAACTGTTGCTCAGTTTATAAAATTCCCCAATTAACTATTTATTTATTTAGAGACAGGGTCTCCCCCTGCCACCCAGGCTGGAGTGCAGTGGCACAATCTCAGCTCACTGCAACCTCTGCCTTCTGGGTTCAAGCAGTTCTCCTACCTCTGCCTCTCAAGTAGCTGGGATTACAGGCGCCCACCACCACAGCTGGCTAATTTTTGTATTTTTAGTAAAAACATGGGGTTTCACCATGTTGACCAGGCTGGTCTCGAACTCCTGACCTCAAGTGATCCACCCTCCTCAGCCTCCCAAAGTGCTAGGATTATAGGCATGAGTCACCGCGCCCCACCCAACTAACTAATTTTAGATCCCTGGTTTAACACAAACGAGTTTAACTGCATAAGCCTATTAAATGCTTTTTGGTAAGAAGGAAATGCTGGCTACTCTTTTATTCACTCAGCTTCTCTGAAAAGTAAAGTTATTATAAGTAAACCAGAGGGAGAAAGAGAAAAAGGAGCAAAAGGACACAGGAAAAAGGGGAGAGGTCGAAGGAGTGAAAGGGGAGAGGTAGAAGGAGCAAAAGGTGAGGAAGGGGGACAAAAAACGCAGCCACCTACCAGCCAGGCATTTCAAATAATTTGGTAAGTTCTCAGAATTTTCAACAATTAACTTTTCTAGCACAATTTTACTGAAGACCTAATATGCCATTAGCTCACACTCAGAAAACAAGTTGTTCTAAATTAGTATCAGAAATAAGTGAAAAAATTATGTTTTTAAAATCTATCAACCATTTAGGAGGGTATTCCACAAAATCACAGCAAATTATATACAAATTGCTTTGTCTTTTTTTCCCTTAAGTTTTTCTTTCCAATTTTTTAGTTTTTTGATAAATATGGTGACCAAAGCTTTTTGGTTTGGACATGAACCAAGTTAAATTTCACTGACTACAAAGAGTTGGATACTTGCCTTCATCACTCTTCCTTAAGCACTTCTAAGGTGTACAATCCTTTTAGGAAAAGCTGAAAAGCAAACATTAAGAATTACAAGGTGAGAAACTTAGATGGGGAAACTTACCTTTTACAGATACGCAGAAAACGACTGAAAGTATATCCAACAAAATGTTAGTAGCCCTCATCTCTCACTGGTAGAAGTAGGGTTTGTTTTTTTCTAGTACTTTTCAGTATTTTCTAATTTTTTAAAGTATAATCAAGAATAATTATAATCAAGAAAGAAAGTATTCTGGAAAAAATATTAACTTAGCACTTGAAAAAGATAAAGTGGCAAATATTTTAAGAAGCAATAAATATTTTAACATTATCATACTGAATAAGGAATGGATATTCCATTAATTCTAATCTTAAAGTAACATGAAATATAAAACAGGTACATGAAAACACCACAATTTTATAAGTAAAAATTTTTTTCAAGTAGTTTCCTAATCTGTATCTGCCATTCTCTATTCAAAGGCAATTCTAAAAATCCTATCTTAGGCCAGGCATGATGGCTCATGCCTGTAATCCCAGCACTCCGAGGCAGGAAGATCATCTGAGCCCAGGAATTTGAGATCAGCCTGGGCAACAGTGACACCCCATCTCTAAAACAATTTTTAAAGATTAGCCAGGCATGGTAGTGCACACCTGTAGTCCCAGCTACTTGGGAGATTGAGGCAAGAGGATGTCTTGAGCCCCGGAGCTGGAGATTACAGTGAGCTATGGTTGCACCACTGCCCTCTAGCCTGGGAGCAAAAGCGAGACCCTGTCTCAATTTTAAAACAACAACAACAAGAAGAACAAAACATATCTTGGCAATGTGGAGTGACTCACACCTGTAATCCCAGCACTTTGGGAGGCCAAGGCAAGAAGGCTCATTTGAGGCCAAGAGTTCTAAGACCAGCTTGGGCAACACAGCAAGACCCCATGTCTCTACCAAAAAAAAAAAGTTTTTGTTATTTCTATTTATTTTTTGGCTAATCTTCAGTATTCATTAAATTTTTTTAAATTACAAACCAGAGCCACCATGTACAACTGAGAATTGGAAGCACCAAAATTAAATTCTTCCTGGAAAACTTGCTTCTGACGGGTATTACCAGAGAAGCAATTTAATTAGACAACTATTTTTGAGACATCTGCCATGTACCTAGCATTATACAGACCAAATAAAGCATATGACCCTGCCCTCGAGGAATTAATCTAGGACAGAAAATAAGATGTCCATACATGAAACATACAGAAAACAGCACAAAACTACACAAGTGGTGAAGTGTGTAAGAAAGACTGCAATTACCATTAAAAGTCAGGAAGATCAGTTAGAATTGGATTTGTTTGGGAAAGCCTGATGAAAAAAGCAGCAGCTTTTACTGAGCTCTGAAGGATGAGACAATGGATAAATAAGCAGAAAGATGTGGGCCAATATCTTCGGCCAGCAGGCAGTAAACACAGTATGTTTGGGCATACTGTAAAGAGGTCAGATGGACCATACTGGTGGATACACATTTCTGAATAGGGGAAGTAAGATTAAACGGGTAAGGCTGGGAAGTTAAAGAGGGCTTCAAATGTTAGGTAATTATTGAGTATTTATATTAAATTGCATTAAACTGCACTTAGGTGAATATTATCTCTAATCCTCACAACAACCCACAAGACAAGGGGGTTGTTGAAACCAACCAATTTACAGTTGAAAAACCTAAAGGCCAAAACAGGTCTACTGACTAAAATTTTGACTTGATATAACAGAAAATAAAGATCCACTATAGGATTTCCAGGATATAAGACATGTTTTAGGCCTAATGATCATGTAAGATGCATGAGAGGAGGGAAAGATGATAATCAGAGAAATTAGGTAAAGAACTTATAATTTAGAAAAAGATGACAAGGAAGAGCTGAGCCCATTGGTATGGCTGGGAATGGAATAAAAAAGTTAATGGAAAGGAATGAGCGCACAAAGTACTGAAGAGTCAACAGGAATTCCTCATACCATTGTGACAGATGCTAAAAAAGCATCTGATAAAATGAGTATTTATAGTTCTCAGCTGGAAATGTATTAAGAGTACAATCATCCAATTCATCCTCCTGCATCTTATTTCAACAATTAAATGTCATCCATACTTCATTTAGCCCCAAAGAAATTGACTGCCTTTTAGCAAATCCTATGGGCTCCCTCTAGACGGTTGTGAGAGCTATTTCCTTGCATCCAGCCTTGGTAAGATGTCTCTTATTCCTTTAGACCTGCTTAAATATTTCTCTACTCTCTCACCACCCTGGCCGAAGATGTTACAACTATGAAATTTCAGTTTTCCTTTCTTTTGCACTTCATTTATGCCACAATAAAATGGAAACGTTTTAACTACCCAAGAAAGCTTCTCCCTCTTTCCTTTGATCCTCTTGAAATCCTTTTTCCTAAGGTCCTTAGTAAAGATCTTATTATGACCACTGTTTCCTATTCATGGCTGTGTTTTCATGCTGTGAATAAGTTTTTCTTTTCCAAACATAAAAAAAATTCAGTCACGGTTTCTCTCACTCTTTCATATATATATATATATATATATATATATATATATTTTTTTTTTTTTAATGACAGGCTTTTTCCATCTGTTAGCATATGCTTAGTTTTTCCTAATTATCTGGCTGAACCAGCCCCACCTAGCGACCCATCACCAAGGAGACAGATACTCTCTGTTTTAGAATCCAGAAAGAGAGATATATCAAACAACATTTAATTATTAAAGCAATAATAACGTGTGATGAGGTTTCTATAAAGAACAAAAATACATAATCAAGAGCATATACTTGGGAGTCACAGGGTTCCAAGGTTCTTGTACTATCCAAGAGTGTAAAAGCGGCAAGCAATCTGCAGTATGTTTTTAAAAAGTGTATTTATTTAAAAAATCCAAAGTGCAGAACCATGTATATATCATGCTACTACTTTTAAAGGAGTGAGTACATACTGCATATGCACAGACTATTTCATTCTGGAATGGTGGACAGGTAACTAATGTTACTCCAGAGGGAAAACAAACACACTAAATAGAAAGGAGAAAGAATTAAAATACTCAAATCCAAAAAAGAAGAGAGAACAAGATTACAGAACAAATAAAACATATTTAAGCAGCAAAATATAAGATGTCAAACGTAAATTCAAATAACTCAGTAATTACATTAAATGTAATTGGACCAGATGACAAAAATCAATTTTTTTAAAAAAAATTAATCAAGAATCACACTTAAAATTACAGAAAATAGTTCAAAGTATGGGAAAAAGTCATACTAACAAACTGAAACACAGCTGCTCTAGCTGTATTAATTGTATTCAAAGTAGACTTCAATGCACAAAAGCCATTAATACCTATAAAGGTATAATTTATCAGGAAGATGCAACAATTTTAAATTTGTATGCATGTAATAACATAGCCTCCAAATATATAAAGCAAAATAGAATTATAAAGAGAAGTGGGAGAAAAAATCCATAATCATAATAAATTTTGCATTCTTCTCAGTAGGTGATAGAACAAATGACTCAAATAAAGGGAGAGGGTAGAAATATAGATTTGAATAGCATGAACAAACTGGACCTAAATAAGACATTAATATGACACAGCATCCAATAATTGCAAAATATACTCTTTCAAGCAGAAAGAGATCATTTACAAAAATTGACCATATGTTGAACCCTAAGGCAAGTCTCACAAATTTTAAAAAAACTGAAATAATACACAGTATATTCTCTGACCACAATGTGGATTCCTGAGGTTCAAAAAGAGCTGGGAGGAAATCACTTTTTCCTTTTTTGTTTACTGCTATCCCAGCCTCCAGGCAATACAACATTTATGGAGCAACAGCTAAGGCTAGACAGGCACCTAAAAGCCTTGTCTCTGACCAAAGGAAACAGTCCCAAGAGCATGGAAGAATCCCAGTGCAGATAGGAAGATTAAACCAAAAATTCTGACAAACTGCTGAAGACTGAATTTAGGTTAGAATCAGAGTGTGAAGTCCTCGAGGGCTGCAATCATAGGAGAGTTCCCATCCTCTTGTGGGCTTTTCCTCCAGGAACCTCAAAAGGCTCTCTAATGCAGGGGGAAGCAGAGAGGAAGTAGAGAAAGCTCCTCCATCTCCACCCCCGTGGAGCTAATGAGGGAAGAGCAAGCAACAATACCAAACCAGCCTATTTCCCTTATCTCCCTGTGGAACAAAAGGCTTAATCAGCAAGGAGCAATTTCTGGTGGAATCCCACTACAGCTGGAGGAAGGAAAGGAAGCTGACACCCAATTTTCACCCTTATCCATCTTCACTGTTTCTCTAAAACAGCAATAGCCTTAAATGCAGGCGGAAAGAGCTGAAAAAAACCTTAGCTTGAGGATACTATTGAATCCCCATAGCAGTTGGGAAAAAGAAGGGAATAGTCTTGTGAAGGCCACACCCCCAAGACCCAGGTTCTACTATCTGCATAAATCTGAGGCTTAACCAGAACATCACAGAACTCCCCTCACCCTCCACTAACTGACAGGCTTTGAGTAAAAACAATGGAATACACCTGAGAAAGCTGCAAGACTCAGACTCTCACGGAGAAACAGCACAAAGGGAAAACCCAAAGCCAAGCAGGAAGACAAGAACAAGGTATTACTGGGAAAATCTGAAGCCTCTAGTTCCCATGGCAACAATAAATGTCAACTCCAGTAACCATAGCAATAATAAACATCAAACACAGCCCAATGCCTGAACAGATTAACACAAATCTCCACCCTAAAGGACTTGCAGGAAACTAGCAGTCTTCAGTAAGCATATCAAGTATATACCTCAGTATCTCCTGTCATATACAGCACATTCAGCTTTAAACAAAAATTATGAAGCATGGCAAAGGCAGTAATAAAAACACAGCTCAAAGGGACAAAGCAATTATCAGAGCCAGACCCACGTATGACATAAATTTTGGAACTACAAGACAGTAAATTAGAACGTGATTAATACAGTAAAAACTCTAATGAAAGAGGTAGACAACATATGAGATCAGACAGGTAATTTCAGAGAGAAATGAAAATTATAAAAAATCAAGTGGAAACCAAATTAGAAATAAAGACATAGTAATGACAAATACCTTTGAGAGGCTTATCAAGTAGACTTGAAACAGCTGAAAAAAGAATCAGTAAACTTGAAAATAGGGTAGTAGAAACTACCCAAACTGAAATATAAAGAGAAAAGAGATTTTCCCACCTGGAGAACATACAACAGCTGTGGCAGAAGTCCAGAAGAAGAGACAACAGAGAAGAAACATTTGAATGGCCAAGAACTTACCGAAATTAGTGATAAGACACTAAACTACAGAGTAACAATAAGAAACTCTGAAAACAGGCTGGGCATGGTGCCTCATGCCTATAATCCCAGCACTTTGGAAGGCTGAGGCGGGAGGATGGCTTGAGCCCAGGAGACCAGCCTGGGCAGCATAGGGAGACCTCATCCCTAAAAATAAACTAAAAAATCAGCCGGGAATGATGGCACATGCCTGTGGTCCCAGCTACTTGAGAAGCTTGGGCCCTGGGAGGACTGCTTGGGCCCTGGAGGTCGAGGCTGCAAAGAGCCGTGAGCGTGCCACTGCATTCCAGCCTGGATGACAGGGCAAGACCCTGTCTCAAAAAATAAAAGAAAAAGAAAAAAAGAAAAAGAAACTGAAAATGCCAAACAATACCAAAAAAGGGGGCTGCGCACGGTGGCTCATGCCTGTAATCCAACACTTTGGGAGGCCGAGACGAGCGGATCACAAGGTCAGGAGTTTGAGACCAGCCTGACCAACAGGGTGAAAGCCCGTCTCTACTAAACATACAAAAATTAGCCAGGTGTGGTGGTGCGTGCCTGTAATCCCAGCTACTCAGGAGGCTGAGGCAGGAGAATCACTTGAACCTGGGAGGTGGAGGTTGCAGTGAGCCGAGATCGCACCAATGCACTCTAGCCTGGGTGACAGAGCAAGACTCTGTCTCAAAAAAAAAAAAAAAGGATATCTAGGCATATCATATTCAAACTGCTGAAAGCCAAAGGCTCTTGAAGGCAGTCAAAGAGGGGAATATGTTACATACAGAGGAATAAAGATATAAGATTACAATAAACTTACCATCAGAAACTTCATAAGACAGTGGAGTGACAACTTTAAAGTGCTGAAAAGAAAACTGCCCATCCAGTATTCTACATCCAGTGAAAATATCCTTCATACGTACAAAATAAAGGCTTTCCTCCAGACAAGCAAAAATAGAGAATTCACTGCCAGGAGACCCATCCTATAAGAAATATTAACAGAAGTCCTTCAGGTAGAAAAATATATAAAAGTGAGAAGCTTGAATCTACAAAATGAAGAATAAATGAAGGTAAAGTATAATTTTTTAATTTTTCATTGCTCTAAAAGATAATTGCTTAAAGCAGTAACAATGTATTGGATAAGTACCACACAGGTAAAAGTAAAACGCTTAACAACAACGGCAAAAGGGAAAAGAGGGAAGAACTGGGAACACACTATAACCATACTTTAACTAAATGCGAAGTGGCAAAACACCTGAAAAACTCAGGTTATTTTAAAATGTATAATGTAAACAAAAAAGCAACCACTAAAAACCTTTTTAAAGAAATCTAAGTGATAAGTCAATAAAGTAAAATGGAATTAAAAAAAAAATCACACCAAAGAAGGCAGTAGGAAAAAAACCACACAGGCGCATGCCTATAGTCCCAGCTACTCAGGAGGCTGAGGCAGCAGAATTATTTCAGTTCAGAAGTTTAAGACCAGCCTAGGCAACACGGCAAGACCTCTTCTCTACAAAAAATAGAAAAATTAGCTAGGCATGGTGGCACACACCTATAGTCCCAGCTACTCAAGAGGTAGGAGGATCGCTTGAGCCCAAGAGTTTGAGACCAGTCTGGGCAACATAGTGAGACCCCATATCTACAAAAAATTTAAAAATTCACCAGGCATGGCGGTGTGCACCTGTAGTACCAGCTACTGGGGAGACCGAGGTGAGAGAATCACTTGAGCCCAGGAGGTCCAGGCTACAGTGAACCATAATTATGCCACTGTACTCCAGCCTGGGTGAGAGAGAGACCTTGACTCAAAAAATAAAAAAAGAAACAAACAACAAATGGAACAAATAGAGAAGAGCTAGCAAGATGGTAGGTTTTCATCTAATTATACTAATAATCACTTTAAATGTAAATAGTCTTACCAGTTAAAAAACAGATTGTCAGACTAGGGGAGAAAAAAAAAAAAAGCAAGACCAGGCCGGGTGTAATGGCTCACACCTGTAATCCCAGCACTTTGGGAGGCTGAGGCAGAAGGATCGGTTGAGCCCAGGAGCCCAAGACTACCCTGGGCAACATGGTGAAACCCTTTCTCTACAAAAATACAAAATATATCTGGGCATGGTGGCATATGCCTGTAAGTCCAGCTACTTAGGACATTGAGGTGGGAGGATTGATTGAACCCAGGAGGTCAAGGCTGCAATGAGCCATGATCGTGCTACTGTACTCCAACCAGGGTGACAGAGTGAGAACCTGTCTCAAAAAAAAAAAAAAAAGCAAGATCAAACTATATTCGGTCCACAAGAAACCTGCTAAGCAAAGATTTAAAGAGGAAAAAAATAAAACAATGGAGAAAAATATACCATACAAACACTAATTAATCAAAAGAAAGCTAGTGTAGCCAAATGAATTGCAGACAAAGTAGATTTCAGAACAAGAAAGATTGTCAAGGATAAAGAGGAGTGATCTGGTTTGGCTCTGTGTCCCTACCCAAATCTCATCTTGAATTGTAATCCACACATGTCAAGGGAGGGACTTGGTGGGAGGCGACTGGATCATGGGGGTGGTTTCCCCCTGTTCTTGTGATAATGAGTTCTCATGAAATCTGATTGTTTAAAAGTATGTGACAGTTCCCCACCCCACTCCTGCTGCCATGTAAGACATGCCTTTCTTCCCCTTCACCTTCTGCGATGATTTTAAGTTTCCTGAGGCCTTCCCAGCCATGTGGGGCTGAGAGTCAAATTAAACCTCTTTTCTTTATAAACTACCCAGTCTCAGGTAGTTTTTTATAGCAGTGTGAAAATAGACTAACCCAGAAAATTGGTACCAGGAATGGGGTACTACTATAGATACCAGAAAATGTGGAGTGACTTTGGAACTGAGTAACAGACAGAGGCTGGAAAAGTTTGGAGGGCTCAGAAGAAGGCAGGAAGATGTGGGAAAGTTTGGAACTTCCTAGAGACTTGTTAGAAGATTTTTACCAAAGTGCTGATTGTGATATGGACAATGAATCCAGGCTGAAGTGGCCCAAGATGGAGATGAGAAACTTATTGTGAACTGGAGCAAAGGTCACTCTTGCTATGCCTTAGCAAACAGACTGGTGGCATTTTGCCCCTGCCCTAGAGATCTGTGGAACTTTGAACTTGAAAGACATGATTTAGAGTATCTGGCAGGAGAAATTTCTAAGCAGCAAAGCATTCAAGATGTGACCTGGCTTTTTCTGAAAGCGTACTGTCAGCCGGGCACAGTGGCTCATGCCTGTAATCCCGGCACTTTGGGAGGCCAAGGCAGGTGGATCACCTGACGTCAGAAGTTCGAGACCAATCTGGCCAACATGGTGAAACTCCGTTTCCACTAAAAATACAAAAATTAGCTGGGCATGGTGGCATACACCTGTAGTCCCAGCTTGGGAGGCTGAGGCAGGAGAATCACTTGAACTGGGAGGCAGAGGTTGCAGTGAGCCAAGATCGTGTCATTGCACTCTAGCCTGGGCAACAGAGTGAGACTCCCTCTCAAAATAATAATAACAATAATGAAAATGTTCATTGTATGTCATATGTGTTCACAAAGAGATAGTCTGAAATTGGAACTTATGTTTAAAAGGGAAGCAGAGCATAAAAGTTTGGAAAATTTGCAGCCTTACTATGTAGTAGAAAAGAAAAACCCATTTTCTGGAGGAGAAATTCAAGCTGCTGTTCTTGTGATAGTGAGTTCTCACAAGATCTGATGGTTTTACAGTGTGTGGCAGTTCTGCCCCCACTCCTGCCACCATGTAAGACGTGACTTACTTTCCCTTCTGCCATGATTATAAGTTTCCTGAGGCCTCCCCAGCCATGCGGCACTGTGAGTCAATTAAACCTCTTTTCTTTATAGATTACCCAGTCTCAGGTAGTTCTTTATAGCAGTGTGAAAACAAACTAATACAAGGGGTATTATAATAGGGTCAGTTCCTAAGAAGACATAACAATTCTAAATGTGTATGTACCTTAAAACAAAGCTTCAATATACATGAGGCAAAACTGATAGATATGACAGAAAATAAAGACAAATTACAATTATAGTAGACTTTTATTAACAGTTAACCCTTAGTAATTGATAAACCAAGTAAGCAGATTGGCCAGGCATAGTGGCTCACCATGGTAATCTCAGCACTTTAGGAGGCTGGGGTGGGCAGATCACTTGAGGCTAGGAGTTCAAGACCAGCCTGGCCTACATGGCAAAACCCTGTTTCTACCAAAACTACCAAAATTAGCTGGGCTTGGTGGCATGCACCTGTAGTCCCAGCTACTCAGGAGACTGAGGCACGGGAATCACTGCAACTTGGGAGGTAGAAGTTGCAGTGAGCAGAGATCGTGCCACTGTATTCCAGCCTGGGTGATACAGCGAGACTTTGTCTAAAAAAAAACAAAGCATACACACACACACACACACACACACACACACACGTAAGCAGATAGATGTGACCTCAACAGTTCAGTACTATCACCTAATTTGACCTGAGTGACATTTGTAGGGCACTCCACTGAACAATAGCTGAATATACATTCTTTTCAAGTACACATAGGACATTCACAAAGATATACCATATTCTGTGCCATAAAAGAAATCTTCAAGATAAATAAAAATAATACAAAGTACATTCTCAGACCATAATAGAATAAAACTAAAATCAATAACAAAATATATTAGGAAAGTGCCTCCAAATATGTGGATATTAAACAATACACTTCTAAATAACCCATGATTAAAAGATGAAGTCATAAGGAAATTTTAAAAATATTTGCAAGTATAGCAGGAAACAGAAGGGAAGTTTATCTACCTTAAAAAATACTTGCAAAGTAAACAAAAATACAACATTATCAAAATTTATGAAATGCAGCTAAAACAGTACTTAGAGGAAAATGTATAGTCTTAATTATATCTTATAAAAGAAGACCTAAAACCAACAACCTAGGCTTCTACCTTGGCACAGTAAAAAAAGAACAAATTAAAACTAAAACAGAAGGAGGCCAGGCGTGGTGGCTCACGCCTATAATCCCAGCACTTTGGGAGGCTGAGGTGGGCAGATCACGAGGTCAGGAGATCGAGACCATCCCAGCTAACACAGTGAAACCCCATTTGTACTGAAAATACAAAAAATTAGCCGGGCGTGGTGAGGTGGCTGTAGTCCCAGCTACTCAGGAGGCTGAGGCAGGAGAATGCCATGAACCTGGGAGGCGGAGCTTGCAGTGAGCCAAGATCGCACCACTGCACTCCAGCCTAGGAGACACAGCAAGACACCGTCTCGAAAAAAAAAGAAGGAAAAAATAATAAAAATTAGAGCAGAAATCAACAAAACTGACAAAAGAAACACAATGTAGAAAAACCAATGAAAGCAAAAGCTGGTTCTTTGAAAAGATTGATAAAATTGATAAACTTATAGCCAGGCTATCCAAGAAATAAACAAAGACATAAATTACCAATATCAGGAATGAAGGAGAAAGGACATCAATACTGATCCAATAGATGTTAAAAAGAATAATAAAAGATATTACGAACACCTCTATGACCCTAAATTTGATAGCTGAGATAAAATAAACCAATTCCTTGAAATATGACATGAACTACAAAAAATATAGAAGGAAAAACAGATACCTAAATAACTCTATTGAAGAAAGTGAATTTGTAGTTTGAAACTTCCCAAAAAAGAAAACTCCAGACCCAGATGGTTTTAATGGTTAATTCGACCAACCATTTAAATAAGAAATAATAACAATTCTACTCTCTCTTGCAAAAAAGAGAAAGGAACATTTCCCAACTCATTTTATGAGACTAACATTACTCTAATACCAAAACAAAACAGACACTACCAAAAAAAAAAAAAAAACAACTCTGCATGCAGACCAGTATCTCTAATGAACATATACGCAAAAACCTTTAACAAAATATTAGCAAATCAAATACAGCATTATATAAAAAGACAATGCATCTAGGCTAAGTAGGGTTTATCCCAGGGATGTAGGGCTGGTTCACATTCAAAAATCAATGTAGTTCACCATACTAAGAAACTAAATAAGAAAATCATGTGATCATAACAAAAAACGCAGAAAACACATTAGACTATTCCAATATCTATTTACGATAAATACTCCCAACAAAGACAGATGGGAACTCCCTTAGTTTAATAAGGATATCTACCAAAAATCTACAAAATCTAGTAATGTATAAAAAGCTAAAAAATCTAGAAGGAATAATATTATAGGTGGAAAAACACTGCCATGATTTCAGGAGTGAATGGAGATACAGAAAGAAACATACAAAGTATGGACTAGTCTTCATCTGGCATCCACACAGACAGGGATCTTTTGGGTAAAACTGGGAAAAATAATTAAATGTTTGAAACCTACAAATCCTAGGTATATGATACATATGCAAGAATAAATTCTAATAATGCCCAACATTCGGTGTTTTTTTTCTTACCTTTGTTTTCAGGAACGTACAAATTAAATCCAGAGTTTGCATTGGTAGTTTTTGCCTTGTCTTCCCTGCCTCTCCCATCTTCTCTCACCATTCCTGAACGGTAACCGCAAGAAAGGTGCTAGGTCATTCTGCCTTGATTCTAACACTATTTCTGCATCTTTTCATCTGAAATCCAAAATCTGGTCTAGGCAGGCAGCTGATGGAGAACTGAATCCTTTATTTTAGTTTTCTAACTTAACTGCTGGACTAGTAAGAATGAAAGCTCTTTACTCTCAAAATACTTCCTTCTTTGATGCTACCTGTGACTCAAAAATTAGACTCCTTTGTTATTCCAAAGAAATATCCTGTTCCTTTTTGAAAATAAAATTTAAAAGGTGAAAGAGGGAAAGGATGTCTATAAGGGTCAGTATATCTAGAGGACAATCTGTCTGAAAAGCAAATCTAGATTATGAATCCTAGCCTATTAAGAATGTTCAGCCAGGGCAACATGGTGAAACCCTGTCTCTACAAAACACAAAAATTAGGTGGGTGTGGTGGTGTATCCCTGTAGTCCCAGCTACTCAGGAGGCTGAGGAGGAGGATCACTAGAGCCCAGGCGATGGAAGCTGCAGTTGGCTGAGATCACACCACTGCACTCCGGCCTGGGCAACAGAGCAAGTCCCTGTCACACACACACACACACACACACACACACACACACACACACACACACACACATAATGCTAGAACTACTTCCATAATGGGCCAGGCCTGAAGTTTCATAATTAATATAGATGAGGATTTTAAATATGAACCAATAAGCAAGCCAACTGAGCAATCAATAGAAGAAAAAAAGGAGGAAAGGGGTGAGATATTCTGAGGGAAAAGTACAAATAATCTATAAATATCTCCATGTCTACAGACATTCCCAACTACCCTAAATATTACTTTTTTACTCCCATGAGTATACTTATCTCAAAATGAAGGTGAGGAAAGGCATCCAGCTTTCCTCAGAAGTCTATAATTTTCAAATGCTTTTTGAAATAAAGATACATAAATAAATACTATCATTGAAGTATATAAATCAGATATATACTATCAAAACAAATAGTTAATAACCATTGGCAAGAAGGAAAGAGGCCCCATGAAACTGAAACACACTGCATTAGACAATTCAGTTAACCCTCACTGATGTAGAAGTACCTCAGAAAAGGGTTGTGACAACTTCAGGAGTTGATAATAGAATGTCCCCAAAGAGCCTAAGTGTCTGTGATGGCAAGAGTCATGAAATATCAGGTAAAATACCCTGAAATTCCATCTAATCTCACCCCCAATAGAAAAATATCATGTCGAGACAAGTCTGGGCAACATAGGGAGACCCTGTCTCTACAAAAAAAATTTTTTAAGTGGCCAGATGTGGTGGCACGCACCTGTGGTCCCAGCTGCTCAAGAGGCTGAGGTGCGAGGATTGTTTGAGCTGGAGAGGTACAGGCTGCAGTGAGCCGTGTTCACATCACCGCACTTCAACCTGGGCAACAGAGTGAGACTCTGTCTCAAAAAAATAAAAAGAAAAAACAAAAGAAAAACATCAAACATCATGTGACATATGTGGGGGAAAAAAAAAAGGTCAGTGTCTCACAAATACTTTAGTATTTGGCAGCCAAAAGGCGTTGGGGGAAAAATTCTCTTTTGGGCTGGGCATGGTGACTCACTACTGTAATCCCAGCACTTTGGGAGGCCAAGGCAGGCAGATCACTTTAGCTGGGCATAGTGGCACATGCCTATAGTCCCAGCTTCTCAGGAGGCTGAGGTGGGAGGATCCACTGAACCCAAGAGATAGAGGCTGCAGGGAGCTATTATCACACTACTTATAGAAGTGAAACCTTAGCCATGTTTTTCAGATTTTAAAAACATCTCCCATTTATGCTTTCTCCTTCACTGCAGGTCATTTGAAATGGTTTCGAAGGTAACACATACTTTATGCTTTGCTACACTGAAAATTTATTCAACAGTTCTATTCTTAAAGTTATTTCTTTCTTGTGCTTCTATTTTATAAGGAGCTACATTTTTCCAACCACCTACTAAGGGAATTTGTGATTTAGCAACATCTTTTACCAACCAGTCATTCACACTCAAAACAAATCTTTCTCTTGACCTCCTTGTTTTATAACACATTACTAACCCAATAATAGGAAACCCAAGAGTTACAACAAAAATAAGAAAAATATAATCAAGTTCAGTAGACATTTATGACTTTGAAGAATGCTGGCCAGGCATAGTGGCTCATGCCCATAATCCCAGCACTTTGGGATGCTGAGGCAGGAGGATCACTTGAGCCCAGAAGTTCAAGACCAGTCTGTGCAACATAGCAAGACCTCAATCTCTACTGAAAAAAAAAAAAAAAAGGGCAGGAGGATCGCTTGAGCCCAGGAGTTCTGGCCTGCAGTGAGCTATGATCACACCACTGTACCTCATCCTGGGTAACAGAGCAAGATCCTGTCATTCATTCATTCATACATACATACATACATAATTTTGAAAAAAGAATGCTGTCTCCTCAGTCATGAAAATTGTTTTATTAAACTTCCTATGTTTACTGTAATCAGATGTAGCCAAAGAAAAAGGACCTTACAAAAGTAGGTAACTAAAAAAAACATGTAGTTACAGTGCTTTGGCTCAAGCAGATGCTGAATAAATGTTATGTGAACCAATGAGCAAGCAAACATGTGACTACGGAATAAGAGTGAGTTACATTAAAGTCAGAAATATGGTCAAGTTAGAGTGTCCAGTGAAGTGATAATAATTCAGAGATTTGTTTCACAGATTGTATTTTATTTAAGCATACTTACTCCCTGACTTTTAAAAACTGTTTAAGTCATATGCTCCTAATAGTGCTTAAAAATCTATTGCAAGAAATTAGTTCTCCAAGTACATACAATGTACTCTTCTTAAGTTTGGCTTCATTCATTAAACCGAATTATTTTGAGGTCCATCTAGGTTGTTGAGAGTATCAACTGTTCTTTTTATTGCCGAGTAGTATTCCATTGTATAAATACACCAAATTTGTTTATCCATACACTTGATGGATATGTGAGCTGTTTACAGTTTTTAGCTATTACCAATAAATAATAGCTGCTGTGAATGTTTGTGTACAAGTCTTTTTTGTGGATATACAGTTTCATTTCTCTTGAATAATTAGAAATGGAATGGATGAATCGTATGGCATCTTCACATTTACTTTGAAAGAAACTGCCCAATTGTCTTCCAAAGTAGTTGATCCATTTCACATTCCTATCGTCAGTGTATGAGAGTTCCAGATGATCCTCCATTCTTGTCACCATGTGACTAATCCTATTCATTACAGCCATTCTAGGGAGTATGCAGTGGTATCTCATTATGGTTTAAATTTATATTTCCCTAATGACTTATGACTTTGGGCATCTTTTCATGTACTTATTTGCCATTTATATTCTTTGATGAACTTTATTCAAATTGTTTCCCCCTTTTCTTATGGGGTTGTCTTTCAATTCTTGAGTTACAATTCTTTATATCTTCTAGATACACATCCTCTGTCAGACACATGTTCTGCAAATATTTTCTCCCAGCCCAAGGCGTACTTTTTCATTTTCTTAAAGGTATCTTTCAAAGATTAAAAGTTTTTAATTTTGATGAAATCCAATTTAGCGATTTTTTCCCCTTTATACTTCATGCTTCTTGTGTCTTAAGAAATCTTTGCCTACCCCAAGGTCACTAAGATTTTCTCCTGTATTTTCTTTCTGACAAAAACTTTCTGGAGTTGTATGGTTTTAGCTCTTCAAGTTAGGCCTATGATTTATTTGAAGTTAGCTTTTGTGTCTGGTGTGAGGTAAGGGTTGAGGTTGTGTGCGTATGAATCTCCAATTGTTCTAGGACCATCTGTTGAAAAGAGTGAATATACACAGGATAAAAATAACTCCACTTCCATTCTATTTAACCCCTTCTCCTATAATAAGTCCCCTAGCTTAGATTATATGAGCCATCATTATAAACATTCCCTTGCACACCCTTAGCTTCCTTGGCCTCCTTTCCTCAAACAACTGGCAAAACCCCAATCCTGCCAATCTAACTCTGATTCCATACCTGAACCCTTACAGTTGAAAGTACACTGTGCAGTTGAAAGTACAAGAAAATACACAAATCCGTGCCAACCAATGAAACTTTAAATTAATGTCCACTAACCTCAAATGAGCATTTGATTCTATTCTGTAATCTGACTATGTTTCTCTAGTCTATTCACTCCCATATTCTCATGAAGGACTATTTCACACTTAACTCTTCAAATCTAATACTCCCTCCCCCACCTTCATTCCTCTTATGACCTGACTTCCTACATCATTGAAACATTCTGCTACTATGGCTCGCTCCTCTACTAATTGTTGGTCCTTGAGCAAATTACTTGATTTCCAAAATGGAGATAAAAATATTGCCCATTCTATAGTCTTATTGTAAAGAATAAATGACACAATATGCACATGGAAAACACTTAATATACAGCCTGGCACAAAAGAATACTAAGAGCTACTATAACTTTTTCTTACTGCTACTACTACTATTAAACATGTACCACATCATGATCATAAATTTAACAGAGCAAGATTTAATAAGGATTAGACTAGTGCATTTATTTGTAAGTATCTCTATATCGGCTGGGTGCAGAGGCTCACACCTGTAATCCCAACACTTTGGGAGGCCAAGGTGGGCAGATGACCTGAGGTCAGGAGTTCGAGACCAGCCTGGCCAACATGGTGAAACTCCACCTCTACTAAAAATACAAAAAGCTGGGCGTGGTGACTCATGCCTGTAATCCCAGCTACTTGGGAGGCTGAGGCATGAGAATCGCTTGAACCCAGGAGGCAGATGTTGCAGTGAGCTGAGATTGCACGCCACTGCACTCCAACCTGGGCAACAGAGCGAGACTCCATCTCAAAAAAAAAAAAAAGTATCTCGGCCAGGCACGGTGGCTCACGCCTGTAACTCCAGCACTTTGGGAGGCTGAGGAGGGAGGATCATGAGGTCAGGAGATCGAGACCATCCTGGCTAACACAGTGAAACCCCCTCTCAACTAAAAAAATACAAAAAATTAGCCGGGGGTGGTGGCGGGCACCTGTAGTCCCAGCTACTCAGGAGGCTGAGGCAGGAGAATGGCATGAAGCTGGGAGGCAGAGCTTGCAGTGAGCCAAGATCACACCACCGCACTCCAGCTTGGGCAACAGAGCGAGACTCCATCTCAAAAAAAAATAAAAAATAAAAAAAGTATCTCTACATACACACACACATACATATATACACCCATGTATATATATGTATGTGTGTGCATCCACTGAAGGGGATTACATTTAATTCAAGATTATAAATTATATTTCTTTTTTTTTTTACTTTTTGTGCATAAATTTTTTAAAAACTTTTATTTTAGATTCAGGATTACATGAGCAGATTTGTTGTGAATTCTATTTCAATTAACATTTAGATTAGGTATCATTTGAAAACTGTTAGTATTTTACCAACATTCTGCATTTCTTTCTTAAGATACAAAGTCTGTAGGAGTCTAATTCCTGATAGAAAAAAAAATGTGGAAGGATACTACCACCTCCATCAATTCATGTTCTTCTACTTATACCGTTCAAATATGGAATGTCCTATTCTCCTCTGTCCTTTCAAACAATTCAACTAAACAAATGTTTAAGTGCCTTAAAAAGGCAAGACATTATACTATTTCAGCTGGGTCAATAAAAATTAGAAAAGAATCTTAGTTTTTTTCTCTATGCTTTCCTGAAACCAGAAGAGAGATTATTTTATACCCAACACACTGATGTTAACAGTATCTATTTCTGCCAGACCTAAGACATAGATGTTTAATTTCACATTCTGTCTTCCTACCAGAGTCCCTTCTGTGAAATAACTTGCATCCAAAATATTAGAATTTGCTGCTGTGATCAGGCAAAGGCTTAATCTCTGAAAAGCATTCATAGAAGATTAAACCAGTGAATTTACAACCTGTTCAACAGTGGGGCTTCTCTGAGTTTTTCTCCCCAAGCAAGCTATACAACAGTTTTCCAAACAATAGTTGCCAAGACCAGCTTGGTGGGGGAGACCCTAACCCAGTGGAGCTAGAGGAATTAAAGACACACACACAGAAATAGAGAGGTGTGAAGTGGAAAATCAGGGGTCTCACAGCCTTCAGAGCTGAGAGCCCCGAACAGAGATTTAGCCATGTATTTATTAACAGCAAACCAGTCATTAGCATTGTTTCCATAGATACTAGACTAACTAAAAGTATCCCTTATGGGAAACGAAGGGATGGGCCGAAATAAAGGGATGGGTTGGGCTAGTTATCTGCAGCAGGAGCATGTCCTTAAGATACAGATCACTCATGCTATTGTTTGTGGTTTAAGAATGGCTTTAAGCGGTTTTCTGCCTTGGGTGGGCCAGGTGTTCCTTGCCCTCATTCCAGTAAACCCACAACCTTCCAGCGTGGGCATTATGGCCATCATGAACATGTCACAGTGCTGCAGAGATTTTGTTTATGGCCAGTTTTGGGGCCAGTTTATGGCTAGATTTTGGGGGGCCTATTCCCAACAAATAGTCATAATGCATTCATTCCCAGGATCACTACTCAGAAGCACATAAATAAATCAGTACACAGCCAGAGTCATCCAAACATGTTTTGACAGATCCAGGCCAACCAATTGCAAAGCTTCTGAATATGCACACCCTACAGGCCTATGTAGCACCAGCCTTTGGCTCCAGTGTATACTCCTTTCCTTCCTGTAGGCTTAGTTCTAGCTTTTGAGGAAAGAAAAATAAAGCTGTCAGTTGAGTGGATCAAACTTCCAGCAAGGTAAAAAGACAAAGACTATCACATAAATCCCTTCAAAAAAACATCTGCTTAGTAAAAAGGCAAGCAACTTAGTTATTAAAGACAATGTAACAAAAATTCAGTCTATTTTAATTTTCAAAGATGGAAAGAATAAGAAAATATTCAGATATGCTATCTTAATCAAATTATAAACCACAAACATTAGGACGGCTACTATCAGGAAAACAGAAAGTTTAGTGTTGGTAATGATGTGCAGAAATTGGAATCTTTGTGCATTGCTGATGGGAATGTAAAATGGTACAGCCACTGTGGAAAACAGTATGGTGGTTCCCAGAAAATTAAAATTAGAATTATCACCTAATCTAGCAATTCTACTTCTGGGTACATATACAAAAGAGTTCAAAGCAAGGCCTCGAAGAGATACCTATACACCCTCACAGCAGTATAGATGAACAGGCAAAATGCAGCATATACATACCATGGAATGTTATTCAGCCTTCAAAAGGAAAAAAATTGCTAGGCGTGGTGGCTCACGCCCATAATCCCAGCACTTTGGGAGGCTGAGGCAGGAGGATTGCTTAAGCTAAGGAGTTCAAGACCAGCCTGGGCAACATAATGAGACCTTGTCTCCACTAAAAATTCAAAAAAAATTAGCCGGGTGTGGTTGCACATGCCTGTAGTCCCAGCTACTTGTGAGGCTGAGGCAGGAGGATTGTTTGAACCTGGAAAGTCAAGGCTGCAGTGAGCCCTGATTGTGCCACTGTACTCCAACCTGGGCAACAGCGTGAGACCCTGTCTGAAAAAAGAAAAAACAAAGTGGTGACCAGGTGCAGTGGCTCATGCCTGTAATCTCAACACTTTGGGAGGCTGAGGTAGGTGGATCATTTGAGGTCAGGAATTTGAGACCAGCCTGGCCTAAATGGTGAGACATTGTCTCTACTCAAAATACAAAAATTAGTTGGATGTGGTAGCATGTGCCTATAATTCCAGCTACTCAGGAGTCCAAGGTAGGAGAATTGCTTGAACCCGGGAGGCAGAGGTTGCAGTGAGCCAAGCTCATGCCACTGCACTCCATCCTGGGTGACAGAATGAGACACCGTCTCAAAAAAAAAAAAAAAAAAAAGGAAGAAAATTCTGCAGTATACAACAACGAAGATGAACCTTTAGATGAACCTTGAGGACAAACATTATGCTAATAAAATAAGCCAATCACAAAGAGATAAATAGTTTTGGTTTTACAAGACAAAAAGAGCTATAGAGATGGCTGGTCCTGACGGTTACACATTATGAATGTATTTAATACCATTCAACCGTACCCTTAAAAATGGTTGAGATGGTAAATTTTATGTTTTGTGTTACCACAATTTTAAAAACTGAAGAAAAGAGTTTTTTAAAAAATCATAAACCGGCTAGCATAAAGAACAATACAGCTCAAGGCCAAACAATGCCTATTTTGTTTATAATTTTTAACTTTCTGTCGATGTTGACTCTATTAAATGATGTATTTCTGAGTAGTGAGGTAATTTTGGTCTTAACATTTTATAAAATTCTAGAATAAAAATAGAAGGCTTATGGGAAGAGAGGAGATTGATGGGTAGGAGGAGTATATTATTAACCACTCCAAGTGTCAATTAATAATGCATCCTTAATTATTTGCCAACACACAAGAAACATGGGCAAGGAAACAGCATTTCTGGGAAGCACTACAATTACTGATTCAATCATTCATGAAGTATTTTTCAGTACCTATTCTTTGGTTAAAACTGGGGTATAGTGAGCTATGATTGTGCCACTGCACTCTAGCCTGGGCAACAGAGCAAGACCTTGTTGCTCAAAAAAGAAAAGAAAAAAAAGAAACACCAAAAAACTGTAGTATACACTGCAGTATATAAACAAATACAAAAATCTAAAGGATAGGGATAGTACCTGTAAGCATACCCCTATGACAAATCAGTTCCTACATATGTATTTACTTGTATCTTAAGAATAAAATGGCTGGGGATGATGGCTCATACCTGTAATTCCAGCCCTTTAGAAGGTAAAGGCAAGAGAATTGCTTGAGCCCAGGAGTTCAAGACCAGCCTAGGGAACAGTGAGGCCCTGCCTCCACAAAAAAATAAACTTAAAAAATTAGCCAGCCATGGTGGCACATACCTGTAGTCCTAGTTACTCAGGAGGCTAAGGCAGGAGGATTGCTTGAGCCCAGGAGGTCTAGGCTGCAGTGAGCTATGATTGAGCCACTGCATTCCAGCCTGGGCAACAGAGTGAATATGCACACCCCACCTCAAAAAAAAAAAAAAAAATCAATAAAATAATATCAAACTAAACAAAATAAGAGGATATATCTAAATCTAAGCAATCCATTATCTCCTCTTTTTGGCTGTCATCAAAACATACCTGAAGATTGATACATCTAAAAACTAAATCATGATCTTCCCCCCAAAAAACAAAACAAAACAAAACAAAAACAAAACCTGTCTTCCTTCAGTATTCCTTTTGTCAGTGAAGAGCACTAAGTTAAATCAGAAATGTAGGACTCCTCTCTTCTCCACTTCATATTCTACCCATCATCAAGTTCTGCTGACTATATCTCCTAAATATTCTTGAATGAATGCCTTTCTATCCTCTTTACCAACACAACTCTGTCTAAATGAGCCACCATTACCTATCACATGGACAACTAAATTCCTAACCAATACCCCTACATCCACTCTGGTACCCCTTCAAGCCATTCTTCGCATTTCAGTCGAGTGTTCTTATCAAAAAAGCACATCTGCTGGGTGTGGTGGCTCACATCCCAGCACTTTGGGAGGCTGAGGTAGGTGGATCACTTGAGGTCCTGAGTTCGAGACCAGCCTGGCCAACATGGTGAAACCCTGTCTCTACCCAAAATACAAAAATTAGCCTGGTGTCGTGGCACACAACTGTAATCCCAGCTACTTAGGAGGCTGAGACAGCAGAATCGCTCAAACCTGGGAGGCGGAAGTTGCAGTGAGGCAAGATCACGCCACCACACTTCAGCGTGGGCAACACAGTGAGACTCTGTGTCAAAAAAAAAAGAAAAAAAAAAAAAAGAAAATCTGACTGTGTCCTTTCTTGCTTAAAAACCCTTTAATGGCTACTTACTCCTCTTAGTATACTTAGAAAAACGGCAAAAACTTCTTAACATGACCTATAAAAACCTAACAAGGACAGGCCTCTCTCTTCACCTCAAACCATGATCTTTTTCTCTCCAACTCTCACTGTTCAAGCCATGCTAGCCTTAATTAGGTCCTTCATTTCACCATTCTCCCTTCTACCATAGGGCCTCTGCACTTGCTATTTCTTCTGTCTGGACAACCATCTCCCATCTATCCTTTCTTTGCCAAGTTAACATCTACTCCTCCTTCAGATCATAGCACAAGTATCATTTCTTGAGGATGCCTTCTCTAATCTGGTCAAATCTCACTAATGTAAGTGTTACCCAATACCTACTCTTATGCCACTGTCACAGGTGCAATTTAAACACTTAATTTGACATTTCTGTCTTCTCCACCAGACCCTAAGTTCCATGGGGGAAGGGTATCACATCAGTTTTTGCCCCACATAATATCCTGTTGCCTAGGTGGCCCAATAAAAATGTGTTGCATGAATGAACAAATGCATGAACCATGCTCAAAAATCATCAGATATGGTCCAGACTGCCTAAGTCAAAGTTCAGTTGCCAGCAATCACAAAACATTCACCACTAGGTCAAACTCCTATCACCATGATCTTCACTATACTAAATTTTCTTTGGCAAGGTCCTTTTAGCTAAGATAATGAAGTTTACTTATGACAGGCCTTCTTCTGGTGGCTTCCTATTTACATGAAGAAACCATCAAAAACTCAAACTCCATTGAATAAAATAAAGCAATCTAAGAATGTCTGATTGTAGCTTTCATAACAAAACTATAAATTAGTTTTTTGAGTTTTTCTTAACACCTCATTGAGTTTTTCTTAATACCTCGTTTTCTTAATACTTCATGTCAAGTCCCAAAGCAAAGACAAGTCATTCCTCATTTGTCTTGAAATCTGAACCTCTTACTCAACTTATCCCAAGATAAACCACTGAAAATAAAACTCTACCAAAAAATAACATTTAAAGAAGTTAAAGTCTCTAGACACTTAAAAAATCAAAAGAAAAAAAAAACTCGGCAGAAAAAGGAGAAGAAATGAGGGCAATGTTTGGATGAAAAACTCTCTTTGACCACACAAAACAAGAAACACATCTTCCCCATGAATTCTGGCAAGGTCAATTCTCAGCCTCATTCACAAAATTCTTGGATAGCTTCCTTGGCCTAAAAACAACAACAACAACAAAAACCCCACATGACTTCACAGTGACTATTCTAAAGCCTGAGTATGGATATGGTTGCCTAGGAATATTGCCCATCTCGATGGTAAGCAAACAGTTCTCAGTGATGTTTCAAAAATTTTTCTTAAGTCATAAAAATAGTAGATATTATAATTCATTTTTTAAAAGGTAAATGAATGGAAAATGTAAGATCCTGTTTTAAACAGAAGCTGCAGTATCAGAAATTAGAGATTTAGGAAAAGACAAACATTTCTAGAGAAGTAATGAGAGTTAAAGAAAACACTGGTCCTTCAGATTCCAAAATGGCCAAATGACTCAGCAAGAAAGTTTAGTAATACTATACCAATGTCAATTTCCTGGTTTCGATATTATACTACAGTTACATAAGATGCCACCACTGGGGGAAGCTAGGGGAAGGATTCAAGGGACTCTATGCTATTTTTGCAACTTTCCGTGAATCTACAATCATTTCAAAATAAAGTTTTAAAAAAATATTAGTGGGGAATATTCAGGATAATACAACTGTAATTTTAAGTAGCGTGTAGCACTTTCCCAAGCACTGAGTCATTCTAGTGAATTTCTGAACCTGAATGGATCGTGAGAACTCCTGGATAGGTAGCCAGTGGTCAGGAGCACAGGTAGCGAAGGGACCTCCAAATTTGTGGCTGGTGTCTTAAGTGAGGATAGTCTTCTGGGGACTGTGACCTTAACCTATAAAGTCTATGTTAACTCCCAGTAGTGTCAGAATTCCATTGCAACAACTTCTAGGTAATCTACTATCAGTATTTCTTTTTTCAAAAACACTGCTCTAGGATCTACAATTCAGGTTTTCTAAGTCCCAAATTCAAAACTATGAATCAACAAATAATGCATTAAATGTCAAACAGTATTTCAAACATGTATGAGCAACGAAAAACAACAGTTAAGAAAGTTAAGAATTGGTTCTCAAAATAAAACAATGTTATACAACGTCATGAATTTCTCCAATAAAGATTAAGTGGCCTTGGGCTTTCAAGTTTTAACTCTGGTCCAATCTCCAATGAAATTATCTAACTTTCCTCCTCAACTAGCTGATTCACTAAATTAGCAAAACATGTAGATGAGGTACTTCTGTCTCTAAGTCAAGAAATTCTTTTAGGGAGTCTAAAAAGAAGAGTAAATATGTTGTGTCTAACCCCTATTAACCTCAATAGGGATGGCACCAGGTTCAAGAGGCCAAAGAAGAGACCCAGAACCAGCAAACGAGACATGGGATTTTTTTTTTTGAGACGTAATCTTGCTCCCTCACCCACACTGGGGTGTAATGGCATGATCTCAGCTCACTGCAACCTCTGCCTCCCAGGTTCAGGCAATCCCCCTGCCTCAGCCTCCCAAGTAGCTGGGACTACAGGCATACACCACCAAACCCGGTTAATTTTTTTTGTATTTTTAGTAGACGGGGGTTTCACTATGTTGGTCGGGCTGGTCTCGAACTCCTGACCTCAAGTGATCCACCCACCTCAGCCTCCCAAAGTGCTGGGATTACAGGCATGAGCCACCACGCCCAGACAAAACATGGGATTTTATTAGGGGCTTACCTACAGGGAAGAGAGTCCAGTAGCGGTGGGGTGGACAGAAGAACCTCCTTACATACAGCCCAGTGGCAGCAGACTGGACAAGACATCCACCTTAACTACAGTCCAGTGATGGCAGGCTGGACAACATATCTATACTGCCCAGTGGCAACGGACTGCCTAATTATAAACAAAACATACAGGAAGCAGAAAGATCAATAATTAAAGAGAAAAGCTACTATGAAACTACTATTCTTCATAGATTTAGATACCTCTTTTTATATACCACCTTGTATTTGTATAGTACTTTGTAATGTCCAAGTACTTTTTTTAATTTTTTTTTCTTTTTGAGACGGAGTCTCGCTCTGTCACACAGGCTGGAGTGCAGTGGTGCGATCTCAGCTCACTGCAAGCTCCGCCTCCTGGGTTCACACCATTCTCCTGCCTCAGCCTCCTGAGTAGCTGGGACTACAGGCACCCGCCACTAAGCCTGGCTAATTTTTTGTATTTTTTTAGTAGAGACAGGGTTTCACCTTGTTAGCCAGGATGGTCTCGATCTCCTGACGTCATGAGCCGCCCGCCTCAGCCTCCCAAAGTGCTGGGATTACAGGCGTGAGCCACTGCGCCCAGCCATGTCCAAGTAACTGTTAACACATTATCTCAATTGATCCTCACAATAATCCTGTGAGGTACTTGATGTTATTTCACATTTTACAGATGAGAAAAATGACCCTAAATGGCATGCTGAAGGTCACACAGCCAGCAGGCAGAAAAGCTGGAACTTACACTCTTGACTACTCTACCACAGGTGTCCCTCTAAACGAAGGGAAGTTTTACAATGCTAACACAACTTTCTGAACACCATCCTTTTCACATTTTACAGATAAGAAAAATGAGCCTAAATGGCATGCTCAAGGTCACACAGCCAGCAGGCAGAAAAACTGGAACTTACACTCTTGACTATTCTACCACGTGTCCCTCTAAATGAAGGGAAGTTTTACAATGCTAACACAACTTTCTGAACACCATCCTCCATATCGCAGCACACTACTAAACAGCTTCGAGACACACAAAAAAATTAGAATCAGTCACAGAATTACAGGAACCTTAAGGATCATTTCTAGTATAATTTCCCATTTTACATTTTTGGTTTTTTTGAGACAGTGTCACTCTGTCACTCAGGCTGGAGTGCACTGGCACAATCTCGGTTCACTGCAACCTCTGCCTCCTGGACTCTAGTCATCCTCCCACCTCAGCCTCCTGAGTAGCTAGAACCACAGGTGCATGCCACCACGTCCAGCTAATTTTTTGTATTTTTGGTAGAGACAGGGTTTTGTCAGGTTGCCCAGGCTGGTCTCAAGCTCGTGAGCTCAAGCAATCCACCCACCTCAGCCTCCCAAAGTGCTGGAATTACAGGCATGAGCCACCACACATGGCCATTATTTTTTCTTATAAAATGTTTTCTGCACTCAGGATCAAAAAAAATTTTTTTCAGGGTCCTCACATTTAACATCTGCAAGCATGTAGGAAGATCAAGAAGCTGAGAAAATAAAAGGATTAAAACATACAAAACCTGAATATGTTTTGCCTGACTTCCCCTTGGTCCCCAACATATTTGTTGGAAAAAACACTTTCTTATTCATAGGCATAGGTCAAATTTAAGATTTCTTCTGATAGCTTTAATAACTTTTCATTTTAAATAAGTGATTACCTTAGATTATCTACAAAACGTGTTTTCTGTTATTGCTTCTCAAACTGTTGAAGCAATTAATATAAACATAGTATATGGTAAACTAATAGAAAAATAACATGAAGGAACAAAAAGAATCTTGTAGGCCATAGCTAAAAATTTTCAAGATTTTGACTGCTCATAGTATAATTTCCTTCATTTTGACACAAACATTGCAAAATTCTCAATCTAGTCCAATAACCACATGTAAATCTTACTCAAGGAGAAAAAGGTGGTATCTCAAAGTCACATTCCTTTTCACTATAGAAACATTTTTTAAATATGTACAGGTTTTTATTGCTTAAACTTATTTAAGCACGTAAGTCACTATGAAGCAAATATAGAAACAAATGATTTAAGTATGAGATAAACTATAAAAAATGAATCCAGGCTGGGTGTGATAGCTCACGCGTTATCCCAGCACTTTGTTTTGGGAGGCTGAGGCAGGAGGATCACTTGAGGCCAGGAGTTTGAGAACAGCCTGGGCAACATAGCAAGACCCCATCTCTATGAAGAATACAACAATTAGGTGGGCATGGTGGCATGACCCTATAGTCCCAGGTACTTGGGAGGCTGAGGTGGGAGGATTGCTTGAGCCTGGCAAGCCGAGGCTGCAGTGAGCCATGATCTCACCACTGCACTCCAGCCTCAGCAACAGAGAGAAACCCTGTCTCAAAACACACACACACACACACACACACACACACACACACACACACACACACACACACGTATATACATGAATTCATGGTCTAGGAAATCTACTTTTTGACTTTTTTGTTCTAATTTGATACTGCTTCCCTTCTGTTCTCTGCCTAAAAAATAAACATATCTAGGACTCTGCTCAATTAATTTTTCCCTCTTCATAGTGCCTGACATGGTGCTCAATAAATATATGTTTAAACTTAAAAATTTCCCACTAATCACTAGCATACCATAATCCAGCCTCCATGACTAGGAAGCTACATGGCAACTTATCTCACTACATCAGTGTAATTGTATAATTTTTGATCTATCAATCGCCAATGATAACTGAAAAAACCTGTTTTGGGCACCAAAGCAAGGGTTTCAGGACATAAAGCAAAGAAGAAAATAATTACTGATAGTTTATTTAATCTAACACAAATATTCAAAAACTTTAAAAATACATATGTTAAAGCATTCAATATTTTCCACCCTCTACCCTCAGGAATCAACTACTCCTTACTAAGAACCACTTACATATAAAAATAGATGTTTCATACCTCAGTGTCATAATTGAACTCAATAAAATATTAAGCGAGTGGAATTTTTTTTTTTAATAGAGATGAGGTCTCTATTGCCCAGGCTGGTCTCAAACTCCTGAGCTCAAGCAATCCTCCCACCTCAGCCTCCCAAAGTGCTGGGATTACAGGCATGAGCCACTGCGCCCAGCCCGTGAGTGGAAATTTGTCCACAATATATTATGACGTGTACGGGGGAGATGCGGTGGGGGGAAACGGGTAATAGTACATACATTACTATCAAGATACAAATATGTGTATATAAGTATGTTTGCACCTGAGTCTACAGTGTTCATCAAAATGTTAACATTGATTACCACTGAAAATTATCAGAGAAATTATAACTTTCTGAATTATACTTATCTAAGCATTTTCTATAACAAACACATTATTATTTTTTTTTTTTGAGATGGAGTCTCGCCCTGTCACCCAGGCTGGAGTGCAATGGTGCGATCTCAGCTCACTGCAACCTCTGCCTCCCCGGTTCAAAGGATTCTCCTGCCTCAGCCTCCAGAGTAGCTGGAATTACAGGTGCCCGCCACCACACCCAGCTAATTCTTGTATTTTTAGTAGAGATGGCGTTTCACCATGTTGGCCAGCCTGGTCTCGGATTCCTGACTTTGTGATCTGCCCACCTTGACCTTCCAAAGTGCTGGGATTACAGGCGTGAGCCACCATGCCCAGCCATTTTTACAATCCAAAGACAATAAAACATTTACTCCACTAACCTAGGAATGTGTGGACTATTCAGGATTTGAACAAGCATGCTCTTCCAACCATCTTTGTTTTCACATGAAGTAACTAACATAAGGGGGACAAAATAAAACAAATGTGGTTACTATGGGACTAAGACCTGCATGATATTCCTTTGGTGCTCTGAGAAGTTGGAAGGGGAGTGAGGGTAAGCAGAAACACAAAATAATTATTAAAGAATTATTACTTACGGTGGCCGGGCACAGTGGCTCACGCCTGTAATTCCAGCACTTTGGGAGGCCGAGGCGGGCAGATCATGAGGTCAGGAGATCAAGACCATCCTGGCCAACATGGTGGAACCCCATCTCTACTAAAAATACAAAAATTAGCTGGGTGTGGTGGCGTGCACCTGTAGTCCCAGCTACTTGGGAGGCTGAGGCAGGAGAATCGCTCGAACCTAGGAGGCAGAGGTTTCAGTGAGCCGAGATCGCACCACTGCACTCCAGCCTGGCGACAGAGCAAGACTCCATCTCAAAAAAAAAAAAAAAAAAAGAATTATTACCTATGGCAAGAACCTTTCAAGTGATTTATAATCTCATTGTTAAAACAAGACTTTAAATATAATTAAGATAACCCTATTAAAAAACAGAGAAAGAATTCAAATAAACATTTCTCCAAAGAAAATATCCAAACGGCCAAAAGACACATTAAAAGATGCTCACCTTGTTAGTCATTAAGGAAATACAAATAAAACCACAATGAGGTACCATTTCACACCCACTAGGGTGGTTAAAATCAAAGTATAACAAGTGTTAAAGAGAAGTAGAAATTAGAACCCTCATACACTGCTGGTGGGAATGTAAAATGGCCCAAGCAGTTTGTTTTTGGAAAACAGCCTTACGGTTCCTCAAAATGTTAAACATAAAAGAGTTACCATATTTCCTAGCAATTCCATTTCTAGGCATATATGTATAGTTCACACAAAACCTTGTACACAAACGTTCCTAACAGCATTATTCAAAATGGCCAAAAAATGGAACCAATGTAAACGTTCATCAACTGATGAAAAGATAAACAAAACATGCTATATTCTCCATACGATGGAATCTTACTTGGCAATAAAAAAGAACAAAGTACTGATACATGCTACAACAAAATGGATAAATCTTGAAATTATGCTAAGTGAAAGAAGCCAGTCACAAAGGACCACATATGGTATAATTCCATTTATATGAAGCATCCAGAATAGGCAAATCCTTAGGAAAAGAACATAGATTAGAAGTTATGCAGGGATAGAGCAGGTGGGGTGGAAATGTGGAATGACTGCTCAATGGGTACAGAGTTTCTTTTGGGGGTGATGAAAATGTTTTGGAATTAGGTTGTGGTGATGGTTGTACCGCTCTGTGAATATACTAAAAACCACTGAAATGTACACTAAGAAAAATGAAGTTTAAGGTATATAAAATATATCTCAAAAAAGCTGTAAAGCAAAATGTTAATAGGAGAAATGGGTGCATGACATACAGATACTCTGTACTATCTGTAATATTCCTGTAAATCCAAAACTTCTAAAATAAAAGGTGTATATACAAATTAGGAAACAAGACATATAATAAATAACTAAAGTAAGGGATGAGCTCAAATAGCACCACAGAACTTTGAAAAGATTCACGCACAGTGTTTCAGATTTTAAAATAAGTGCTGAATAAATATTAGATGGAAACAAATGAGGTTAGGCCTCATCCACAGGGTCACACACAGCACAGATAGAAGGAAAAATAGAATTCAAAGACCTGAAACAAGCTCATCGCTCATCTGACCAAACAATTTCCATTTTCTTACTTACATAAACTTTCCAAATAAATTTACTTTCTCACAACCCAAAAACTTTCAGAAATGTCTACGTGGAAAAATATACACATGCTGGTAAACAACAGTGTCACTTTATCAATGTAAATCTAGTCCCTCTGCACCTTGGATTAGGATTTTATTAGGAAAGCATTTTAACACAATTTTGCCATATCCATTTCTAAAAGTCTAAAGACCTTATTTTCTATAGCTAAGACGTTATTATCATAGAATTTAAGATTCAATTCAGGTGAAACCTAAAAGATGTCAAGATTCGTTTTCATTGTCTTCTCCATATGAATAATAAAGCATTCAAAGTGTTCAAAAAGAAGATACTGACTGGAAAGGGACATAGGGAATTACTAGGGGGATAAAAATGTCCTATACCTTTACTTTATTCTTGGTTATACTGTACCCATACACTGTTGTATGCATACGTAAAAATTCATTAAGCTATATATACATCTTTGATCTCTGGATCAAAAGAGCTGGAAATTATACCTCAATTTTAAATAATGAATTTTTTAAGTGTTCCAACAAATTACCTCATTATCCCAAAGCATGTGATGTAAGAATAAGATTTTGTTTTCTTTTAATAAAAGGAATCAAGCATGGAGAAGTAAAGCAGTTTGCCTTGGTACCTCAAAAATCAAGAAGAAAAACAAGTCTCCCAACTCTGTTCTATAATCTAAACTTCATGCCTCACAGAGATTGAATCCTGAGATTCTACTGAGAAGGTGAAAAGAAAAAGGGGAAAAGGGCAGAATAAAAGAATAAGGGGAAAAAGAACAGAACCAATCCTCACTCAATAAGTCACCCTGAGAGGCCAGGCGCAGTGGCTCACGCCTGTAATCCCAGCACTTTGGGAGGCCGAGGCAGACGGATCACCTGAGGTCAGGCGTTCAAGACCAGCCTAACCAACATGGTGAAACCCCGTCTCTACTAAAAATACAAAAATTAGCCGGGTGTGGTGGCGCGCACCTGTAATCTCAGCTACTCAGGAGGCTGAGGCAGGAGAATCGCTTGAACCCGGGAGGTGGAGGTTGCAGTGAGCCAAGATCGTGCCACTGTACTCCACCCTGGGTGACACAGCGAGACTCTTATCTCAAGAAAAAAAAAAAAAAAGAATAAGGCTAAAAAAAAAGTAAGAACCAAATCAACATCCTCTCCATCCCCATCCCCAACATGCCCCCAAATGCCATGTCCTTGTTCTCAAAAGAAAAAATTATTTTATCTAGAACTAGTTGTGAAATAATGCAAAGAATGCAAAAGAAGTTATTGGGTTCATGCTCTCTCTAAAAACCATCACAGTGCTACCATCTCTTGCATCCTTGTGCAGTTCTGTAAAAGAGTTCTAAGGCACTATACTTTTTACTATATTTTCCCTTTTTTTCACATGTCCACATGTCTGTAGAGAGAAGGTTGGGAGCCCACATAGGCCTCAACAGATTGATACGAAGTATGGCTCTTATTTCAGTCATAAAATTTTAAAGTTGGACTAGGTCTGAGCAGTCAATAATCCTAAGAGACTTGCCTAAGATCTCACAGCTTAGCAAGTGGCAGAGTCAAATCAAAGTTGAATCTAGCCTTCTATTCACCACACCACATTTATACCTATGCCCAATTAGAAACTAGACAGTAACTTATCCAAAGTGATAACTGCACTCAGGAAAAAAATAGTTTATATTATCCAAATTCTCATACCCATCTGTTCCACAGCATCAGTCTTCTAATAAATTTATAAGAATTATAACTACTGGCTGGGCACGGTGGCTCATACCTATAATCCCAGCACTCTGGGAGGCTGAGGCAGCCAGATCACTTGAACCCAGGTTCGAGACTAGCCTGGGCCACATGGCAAGACCCCATCTCTAGTGAAAATACAAAAAATCAGCCTGTAGGAGAATCATCTAAGCCCAGGAAATCAAGGCTGCAAAGAGCTGAGATCACACCCTGCATTCTAGCCTGGGTGATGGGAGTCAGATGCTGTCTCACAAAACAAACAAAAAAGAATTTTAACTGTCAATTAGGTTATGGTCAGTACCTTCTTTTTTTCTGTAGTAAAATCCCCTTGGTAAACTGATTTAATGCCAAAAGGTTATTTGGTAAATAAAAACTGAAGGCAAACAGAGGTGAATGGTTTTAAAGAATATGTTTGGCAACCAAAAACATTAATACAGTCATTTATCCATTTGGCAAACTTTGAAATGCCTACTAGGTGTCCAGGCACTACATTGGACCCAACAAACACAAAAGATACAGGAGACTTTGGTCTAGGTAGGGAAACACCACAAAGTGGTAAGAGCCATGATGGGAAACCTGGGGTGCTGAGGAAGCCCAGAGGAACAGCATCTATCTTAATCTGGAGGGTCAAGAAGTCAGACTAGCCTCTTACACTACCAAACAGTAAGATTTGCTCCAGAAAGCTCAGGCTTCTTATTCATTTTTTTTTCCCTGTAGTGATGCAAGGCGCAATCCGGGCTCACTGCAACCTCCACCTCCCAGGCTCAAGAGATCTTCCCACCTCAGCTCCCACTGGAAGTACAGGTACATGACACCACATCAATTTTTTTTTTTTTTTATAGAGACGGGGTTTTGCCATGTTGCCCAGGCTGGTTTCAAACTCATGGGCTCAAGTGACCCACCTGCCTCAGACTCCCAAAGTGCTGGGATTACAGGCATGAGCCACCACTCCTGGCATCCTTGCACTTCTTAAAATAAGGATGTATTATGTTTATAACCAGAAAAAATATGGATGGCTATCAAAATAGCCCAAAGAGGATAGGGAGAAAATGATGAAAGCTTGAACTATAAGGTCTGTAAGAGCAGAAGATTGATCTTATTTTCCACTATATCCTTAATTCCTTGCATAATGTCTGGCACATAATAGATGCTTAATAAATGTCAGAATAAACGAGTGAATGAGTGAATAAATGAACACTCTTAAGGTTCAACAGGGAAGACACGTTTCAGAAGTAAAAAAGAAAGAAATTAAAGAAAACCCCAATTTTGTAGACTGGTTGGCTAAATGAATGACGGGCCATTACTCAAGATAAGTAAAACTAGAGGAGGTATAGGTTTATGGGAATGCAAAAAAAATCACTGCAAAATGCCAATGACTTTGGTAGAAGACACACTAGGTTTCAGGAACCAGCGGGATCTCAAAATGCAGATGTCCAGCAGGCAGTAGGGAAGTGCAAGCTGAATGTGCAGATTTGAGTGTCATCTACATGAAGCTTATATCAGAGATCACAGCTATCATATACCATAGTTTATGGACTCTCACTGCTCTTAATCAACAACAGAATAAGATATGCAGATCAAAATGGAATACACCCACTATTCTGGATGCCCTGACACCCAATCTGACCTTTATCCTACTGATTTCTAAACTTACGATTATGAAATAAATACACATTATGCTTTAGAGACTTCATCTCTCATTTGTTTCCTAATGGTGCACAAAGACCCACAGCTATATACATACATACATACATATATATAAAATATATATTATACATATATAATATATATACATAATATATAATATATGCATATATTATATACATATATACATAATATATATTATATATACATAATATATATTTTATATATATATATATATTTTTTTTGAGACAGAGTTTCGCTCTTGTTGCCCAGGCTGGAGTGCAATGGCTCGATCTCAGCTCACCGCAACCTCTGCCTCCCGGGTTCAAGCAATTCTCCTGCCTCAGCCTCCCGAGTAGCTGGGATTACAGGCATGCGCCACCACGCCCGGCTAGTTTTTTATTTTTAGTAGAGACGGCGTTTTTCCATGTTGGTCAGGCTGGTCTCGAACTCCCAACCTCAGGTGATCCACCCACCTTGGCCTCCCAAAGTGCTGGGATTACAGGTGTGAGCCACCACTCCTGACCATATTTTATATTTTCACTATTTGCTACAGACAGAAATCTTGGCTCATAGATCCAGGACAGATAAGAAATTCAATACATTTGGCATTATTTACCATAAAGACACAAAATGTATATACTGGTTTTATTCACTAAAAACAGGCAAATTATCACAAAATAATGGTTTGTCACATGCTACAGATTTTTTAAAGTTCCTGTTTGAAACTTGAAATACTTTTGAAAAACAAATGAAATACTTTTGAAAAACAAATACTAAAGAAAAACAAATTCTTTATCAACAATATTTTTATAAATGTTTATTCTCACTATAGGACAGGAAAAGTTATTTTTTGATACCTGTTTCACCTAACTCCAAGATTACGACATCATGATCCTTCCAACTGTCCTCACCTACACGAGTCTCATCCTTGTCCAATTCATCCTACCTATGAGTTAAAAAAAAAAAAAAAACACTTCTTCATTTCCTTTGTTTCAATTCTACCTCTCAAAGTCCACTCTTCATATCTTAAAATGACCTTATTCAAAACTAAGCTTGTCTCCAAAAGGTCAGCAAATGGGTAGGGCAGGCTAGTCTCACAAACACAGAAACACAAATGTATGATTCAAGTATCTCCATGCTTTCATCCATGTTATTTTTCATACTTGCAATGATAGCCTTCTTCTTCAACATTACAAATAGAGAACACAGATCAAATCCTCCTGTAATCGCTTCAGCAGTCACCTATTCTCTTCCTTCTTTATATTTCCATAATACAAACCATATGGCCTTCAATAGCTAGTTTTCCTGTTTTCCTCTTTCCACACTGGCTTCTTGAAGTGCCATATCAAATCTAAATTCCTTAACAATACCATTAGTATTCAATAAATGCTAATTCAGTGATAGGTTTAAATCTGTCTCTAAATTAAAAAATTATCTAGTCCTAACCTGGTGTGGGTAGAAAATCTAATGTAACTCTACCAGAGTAAAGAAAGAACATATTATAGCCAAGCAAATAACTGAAGCCACAGAAGGTGGCTTATTTCACAACACTTCCCAGTTCATCCTATCTGGTGACTGCATTGGCTTATTTTCAAGAAACTGACTTTAAGGCCATAGCAGAAATAAGTTTTTAAAAAATAAGACCAGAATAAACTGAGTCACTGAGTCAGAGCTACAAGACAAGTGATTCTAAAGATGACGACAGATGAAGACTCTAGGTCACACAGATAGTTTGTGGCATACAAACGCTAGAACAGAGGCTTCTAACTTCTAGAAGAGTAACATATTTATTGTGTGCCTAATACGTGCCAAGAACTCTGCTAGGCACTATGTTAGACTAGTACCCATTCTTGTACATCAAGATACTTCCCATAGATGTTCTAAAACATTTAAAATATTAATTTAAGGCTCACATTCTAAGGAAATCCCTGTGTTACAAGAAGACAACGCCCACATCTCTAACAAATACGTTAAAACAGGCAGGCAGAGGGGGGAAAAAACCATACAAGCAGGAAAGAATTTGGAATTCCAAACAATTTACTCTTCCTTTTCTGGCTATGAAAATTCGCATACTATTGTTTACCAATAAAGAGATTAAGACCACCAAAAGGCATTTCTACCCAAATTTCATGACCCAACAGTTTGGAAAAAATGAACATTATTCCTGGCAGAAAAAAATTATCTGTTTTTGTCACATCACATGCAGAGCCATCTGAGGACAAATGTCTAAGCAAAAAAAGAAACAATACTGGAATTTGATAAAGACTCCTCAGGAATATGGCATTTAGCTGTTTCTTTTCTTTTCTTTTCTTTTTTGAGATAGAGTCTTGCTCTGTTGCCCAGGCTTGAGTGCAGTGGCGCAATCTTGGCTCATTGCAACCTCCACCTCCTGGGTTCAAGCGATTCTCCTGCCTTAGTCTCCCAAGGAGCTGGGATCACAGGTGCACACCATCATCCCCAGCTAATTTTTGTATTTTTAGTAGCGACGGGGTTTCACCATGTTGGCCAGGCTGGTCTTGGACTCCTGACCTCAAGTGATCCACCCACCTTGGCCTTCCAAAGTGCTAGGATTACAGGCGTGAGCCACTGCGCCCAGCCTAGCTGTTTCAATGGAACCTTTCATCAAAGGATCTCAAAACAAATGTTACTGACATTACCAATAATCAAACTGGTGACCCTATGGCTACAGAAAGAAATATATCAATGACCTAAGGAATTCAATACTGATATTCTGAAACCCAGCCCTCTGTTCTAAAAACAAAATCTAGTTTTATGTATAGTAGTGTGCTATAAGAAACATACATATTTGGTCTTTGTCCTTGATTCCTGGCAGAGCTCCTAAAACCCTTAGGTTTTCCTCAATAACAAAAGTGCTTTTTGTTATTCATAATGTATTCCTTTCAACCACACCTGAGTTTATACTAATTAGGTGACTCTTGGTGGGCCTCTAGATAGCTTCAGGATAGGGCTGGTTGCCACGGGAACCAACCAAGCGATTAGAGTATTGGAACTTTTAGTCCTCCACTCCTCAACCTTTGGGGAAGAGAGAGGAACTGGGGACTGACTAAATGATGGGGTTTGGAAAGATTCCCAGGTAGTGAATACATGGAGGTGCTGGGAGGGTTTTGTGCCCAGAGAGGACATGAAAGCCTCACACCCCTCCCCCATAGCTTGCCCTATGTATTTATTTCATTTAGCTGTTCCTGAGTTGTACCCTTTATAATAAATTGATAAACATAAGTGTTTTCCTGAGTTCTATGAGTCTTTCCAGTGAATTAACGAACCTGAGGAAGGGGTCACAAGAACCCCTGAATTTGCAGCCAAGCCAGACAGAAGTGTGGGTGGCCCAAGACTTGTGACTAGCATCTCAAGCAGCAGCAGTCTTTTGGGACTGAGCCCTTTAACTTGAGATCTGACACTAACTCCAGGTAGACAGTGTCAGAATTGAATGGAATTGTTGAACACTCAGTGTCATAGAACTGAAGAATTGGTGAATTACGTGTGGTATGGAAAAACCCCCATAGGTAGTAATTCTTGGGATATATTTGTAAAGCTTGATGATACAAATGTATTTGTTGATATAACCTCCCAACTTACCTTGATGCACATGTACAAATAGAAAACCCAAAAATGTAAGCAATGCTGTCAAGAACAGTTGCCACTAAAAATAACTGGCATTAATTTTATGCCATCTACATGCCAGGCATTAAGCTCAGCATAAATTATTTGCAGTGTACAAAACTCTGAGACGCAGATACTGTCCTCAACAGCAGAAGAGACAATTAAATCTCATAAATGTCCCACTATACACAGCAAGTAGCAGAGTTAAAGCTAGTTTTAACACATAAATCCCTGCCAACTTCTACATTACGGCAACCTTTACTTTTTATCATGTAGTGTAAAATTATAAACTTTAACAATCCTTGAGGACAGCATCCTCAAAATATGTTCTTGAAAGACTAGTCTTGAAAAATTCTCTCAAATAATAAAAATAAAATATAGGGAAATCACATGTACCTATCTAGTATTCTACTTGTCTCCACATTTTTTTAAGAACTGCCTTTTTCAGCATTATACTCTTGCTGACTGACTGACATTTCATTTTTTTCTCCTCCAGTTAATAAGAAACTAAAGTCATCAAGACACTACTTTCTCTTCAGTACCAATATCAGCAATGAGGAAAGAGGTCACTAGAAATCAGGAAATCTTACAACTTCTCAATATATTTGGATAGTTACATTTCCAAGTATTATCTTCAGTACCAAAATCCTAATTCTTCAATTGTTTTTCATTAGATATGGTGGCTAATGAGGCTGGACAGCGTGGAAGCTCACGCCTGTAATCCTAGCACTTTGGGAGGCCGAGGCGGGCGGATCATGAGGTCAGGAGATCGAGATCATCCTGGCTAACATGGTGAAACCCCATCTCCACTAAAAATACAAAAAATTAGCCAGGCGTAGTGGCTGGCGCCTGTAGTCCCAGCTACTCAGGAGGCTGAGGCAGGAGAATGGCGTGAACCCAGGAGGCGGAAGTTGCAGTGAGCCCAGATCGTGCCACTGCACTCCGCGGGTGGCGGGGGGGGGGGGGGGTGGCGACAGAGCGAGACTCCATCTCAAAAAAAAAAAAAAAAAAAAGATATGGTAGCTAAAGCTCTCACTATTCTGGTCTCATTCATCTAGAAAATTTAGATTATCCCCGTCCTTTTAAAATGTAACATCCAAGAATGGATACAACATAGATATAATCTGACAGTCCAAGAACAAAGGGACTATTACTTCTTTTAATCTAGCACTGTACCTCTGTAAGTGTTCACCAATGTTAGCTTTTTTTTAAACAGCCAAATCATACAACTTACCTTAGATTATGGGACTCATCAAATGAAAACAAAACTTTTGAGCCAGATAATTTCTGTTTAAGAGTAGGATCTTGCCTGGGTGCGGTGGCTCACACCTGTAATCCCAGCACTTTGGAAAGCTGAGACAGGTGGAGAGCCTGAGGTCAGGAGTTTGAGACCAGCCTTGCCAACATAGTAAAACCCCATCTCTACCAAAAATGCAAAAATTAGCCAGTTGTGGTGGCATGCGCCTGTAATCCCAGTTACTTGGGAGGGTGAGGCAGGAGAATTGCTTGAACCCAGGAAGTGGAGGTTGCAGTGAGCAGAGATCATGGCCACCGCACTCCAGCCTGGGCCTAGGCAACAGAGTGAGACGCTGTCTCAAAAAAAAAAAAAAAAAAAAAGAATAGGATCTTACATTTCTATTACACCCACCTTGACACTTTCATACCTCATACGTACTTAAATCATCTTGATTTTCTTTGATGCAACATATTAGATAAACCTCCCAGTTTTAGTATCATTTATAAATTTTTTGGTAAGCATGCTTATACCATTATTCGAGATCTCGATCCACACAACTTAGCAACAGAATTTACAATCCCGTGTAACCACAACTAAGCTCTACATCAAAATAAGCAAACCAAGTCAAATGACTAACAAACTGGGAAAATAAATTTGCAACACATATTACAATAAGCTAATTCCATTACATAAACGGCTCCTACAAATTCATAAGAAAAAAAACTGTTAGGATGTTGTTAAACAGGAATTAAAATTTGAAAAAATAAAAAATGTGTAATCAATGAAAAAAGAATCAAAGTCTAACATGGACAGCCAGCTCACAAAAAAAGATACATGATTTTCATATAGATGAAAAGTTCTTCAACCTCATGCATGGGAGCAATGCAAATGAATCTACGAAGTGATACCATTTTTTTTACCTATCAGATTGGCAAAGACCAAAATGTTTGATAACACATCTAAGTTGTAAAGATAATGGAGAAACAAGCACTCTCATAGACTGCTGATTGTAAAATAATTCCAACTAAGGTCTTTAGAGAAAATTTTGAAAATATCTGTTAAAAATTTAATTATACCTACCTTTTCTTCAGAGCACCAGTACTCACGCAGCATTATTTGTAACAGCAAAAGTGCTAGCCACAGTTGTTATTCCAACAGCCATTTCTCCCTTCTTCCTCATTAACCAGAATTCACATTTTGTTCAAGATAGTAATGACTGGTTTCAGGCAATATGGCTATCATATTCTCTTTCCTAGACACACTTGGAGTGAGGGGCAGCACTATAAATCCCAGTGAAATGTAATGAGACATTACACAGGAAGTGCACTCAAAAGCATGGTCTGCTGACCCCACAGCATCAGCATTACATGGGAGCTTAATAGATATACAAATTCTCAGGCCCTACTCCAAACCTACGCATTTCAGAATCTCTGGAAGTATATCCCACAAATATGCAATATGAATTGTATTTTAACAAGCTCCCCATGTAATTCTATGCACACTAAAGTTCACGAAGCACTGTTTAGGAGACTTCTGGGAATTTCTTTCCTTCCCATGTAAAATGACAGCATCTTCCCAGTAAAAAAATGTTTTGCCCTCCATATCCTGTTTTTGAATGCAGTTGGTTGTGCTGGTTGGAGATGAGGCAGCCATGATGCAACCAAAAGGTGACACAGGGAGGCTGAAAAGCCAACATAATGAGGAAAATAAAGGTGAGGGGGAAAATGTGGGTCCTAAATATTGCTGAGCTACCAAACTAGTGCTGAATTACCTATCTCGTTGCTTCTGTTTATATAAGACAATAAAATATTTTTACAGCTTAAGTCACTATTAGATTTCCTGGGGTTTTTTAAATTATTACTTCCATTATTTACAATTGAATGTATCCTAATGATATATATTTTGTCTACGCATGGAATTTTTTTTTTTTTTTTTTGAGATCCAGAGTCTTGCTCTGTTGCCCAGGCAGGAGTGCAGTGGCACAACCTCGGCTCACTGCAACCTCCACTTCCCGGGTTCAAGCCTCCCGAGCAGCTGGGATTACAGGCACCCACCACCACGCTTGGCTAGTTTTTGTATTTTTAGTAGAGATGGGGTTTTGCCATGTTGGCCAGGCTGGTCTCAAACTCCTGATCTCAGGTGATCCATCCACCTCAGTCTCCCAAAGTGCTGGGATAACAGGCATGAGCCACCGCGCCCAGCCTATCCTTGGAAATTAATGGAGCTTTAATTCTAGTGGAAATGACACAGATTGGGGATAAGACTTGTTAGTGGTCTCAAGACTAACACTGGTTGTCTTAATGCAGTGTGGACATACGAAAAACCCAAAAGAAAAAAAATCACAGGAAATACATAACATGAAACACTATGCAGCTGAAAAAAAAAAAAAAAAAACTGACACAAGTTGGCCAGGTGTGGTGACTCACACTCATAATCCCAGCACTTTGGGAGGTGGAAATGGGAGGATTGCTTAAGGCCAGGAGTCTGAGATCAACCTGGGCAACATAGCAAGACCCTGTCTCGAAAAATTTTTTAAACTACCCAGGCGTGGTGGTGCACGCCTGTAGTCCCAGCTAGTCGGGAGGCTAAGGCAAGAGGATCCCTTGAGCCCAGGAGGTCAAGGCTGCAGTTAGCTACGATCACACGCACCACTACACACCAGCATAGGTGACAGAGTGACACCATGTCTCTAAAAAATAAAAATAATAAGTTTAAAAATACTGTTTTTTAATGACATGGGCTATAAGTAGCATACGGTTAATCCCTGGTCCAAAATGCTTGGAACCAGAAGTGTTTTAGATTTCAGATTTTTTCACATTTTGAAATATTTGCATTATACATACCAGGCAAGCATCCCAAATCCAAGCAGCATTTCTTTGAGTGTTATGTTGGTACCCAAAAGATTTCAGATTTTGGATTTTCAAATTTGGGATGTTCAAACTATATTGTATGAGGGAAAAAAGCAAGGTATAGAACTGTTTGAACAGTAGACCTCTATTTGAGTTTTTTAAAGGTAATATAAATATATATGTACATATATACACATATATGTACATAAAATATCTGGAAGGAGACACAAAAAGAGGTAAAAATGGTTGTTACTAAGGAGGAGAAGTAAGGACCAGGAATCAGGGATTAAAGTGAGACTTTCATTTCTATGGTTTCAACATCTGCATATTCCTATTCAAAATGAGTTTGAAATAAAAATGTTAAAAACTTCTTTTAGACTCATATTACACATAAGAGAATTCTCAAAGTGACTCAAAGCTGTTATTTCTACAAAGTACCTAAAAATTATTGTTTGCCTACCAGCACCTGGCATAATGCCTTGCCTATAATAGATTCTCAAATGTCTTCTGACTCAATTTACTATGGAATCAATTCCACAAGCTGCCACTTACGGCATCTAAGAATCTAAAAAATAGCGGCTAGAACTGAGCACAGTGGTTCACACCTGTAATCCCAGCACTTTGAGAGGCTGAGGTGGGAGGACTGCTTAAGCCCAGGAGTTCAAGATCAGCGTTGTCTACATAGCAACACCCTATCTCTGCAAAAAACAAATTAAATAAATAAAACATACAGGGCAGGTGCAGTGGCTCATGTCCATAATCCCAACACTTTGCAAGGCTGAGGTGGAATGACTGCTTGAGACTAGGAGTTCAAGACCAGCCTGGGCAACATAGCAAGACCCCATCTCTACAAAAAATACAAAAATTAGCTGGGTATGGTGGCGCACACCTGTAGTCCTAGCTACTTGGGAGGGTGAGGTGGGAGGATGGCTTGAGCCCAGCAGTTTGAAGTTGCAGTGAGCTATGATTGCACCACTGCACTCCAGCTGAGCAAGAGCAAGAGCCTATCTCTAAAAAAATAAATAAAATAAAATGAAAAGTAGAAAATAAACTTCATATATTTGAACCTTTCTCTTCATAATCAAAGTCTGTCAGATAATTACTTAACTCTGTTTTCCTTATTCTCCACAATATTTGAGTACTGTCTTAAGTTGTCGGAAAGGAAAATCAGCTCATAACAACCTTCTCTGGGTTTTCCATATGCCCACACTGCATTAAGATGACCAATACCAGAAGCAGGCATGGTGGCACATCTGTAGTCGCAGCTACTCAGGATCTAAGGTAGGCGGATCACTTGAGCCCAGTAGTTCATCTAGCCTGAGCAATACAGCAAGATTCCATTGCTATTTAAAAAAAAAAAAAAATGGCCAGGTGCGGTGGCTCACACCTGTAATCCCAGCACTGTGGGAGGCTGAGGCAGGTGATCACCTAAGGTCAGGAGTTTGAAACCAGCCTGGCCAACATGGCGAAACCCTGTCTCTACTAAAAATACGAAAAAGAATTAGCTGGGTGAGGTAGCCGGCGCCTGTAATCCCAGCTACTCGGCAGCTGAGGCAGGAGAATCGCTTGAACCCTGGAGGCAGAGGTTGCAGTCAGCCGAGATCGCACCACTGCACTTCAGCCTAGGGGACAGAGCAGGACTCCGTCTCAAAAAAAAAAAAAAAAAAAAACAAACACAAACACACCCAAAAAAGATTACTCATACCAGTGTGAGACCACTAACAAGTCTTGGCCCCAATCTGTTACTTCATTTCCACTAAAACATAAACTCCATTAGGGTAGAAACTTTTATCCACTGTATCTCCAACACCTACAACAGGGCCAACAAATATGAAAGTAATCAATACATATTTTTTTAAATAAATGAAGAAAAAGAGGTCTTCCATAAAAGCCAAGAATAAGTTATGTCTAACCACACCCACCCACTTTGGTTATTTACATAAGCTCATCTGGCTGAGTATGCTACATAGACTGGATACTTTTACCAAAGAATAATAAAATAGGGCCGGTGCCGTGGCTCACGCCTGTAATCCCAGCACTTTGGGAGGCCAAGGCGGGCGGATCACCTGAGATTGGGAGTTCAAAACCAGCCTGACCAACACGGAGAAACCCCGTCTCTATTAAAAATACAAAAAACTAGCTGGGTGTGATGGCACATGCCTGTAATCCCAGCTACCTGGGAGGCTGAGGCAGGAGAATTGCTTGAACCTGGGAGACAGGGTTGCAGTGAGCCGAGATCACACCGCTGCACTCCAGCCTGGGGAACAAGAGCAAGATTTCATCTCAAAAAAAAAAAAAAAGTTTAAAATATCATTGGTCCTTAAAGTTATACACTCATTCTTTTGATAATTGCTATGTTGAACACAACCTGCTAACTGCTTTACAATGATTTAAGTAAGCACTAGTGATTTGAACCCAGGTTTAATGCCTGGCTCAAAAAAAAAAAAAAAAAAAAGAATAAATATAAGTGTGAAGAGGTTCTCACAAGCCCCACTGACAGAACAAAGACTATATTTAAAGTGCCTTTCAGCCCTATAACCTAAGAAAGAAGAGTAGCTGACAGCCAATTAGCTCCTAGCCAATCCTTACATTTTTTCTTTTTCATAATAATTGCTAAGGACAATTTTTAAAATCCTGAAGACATGAATCAAAAATAAAGGAGCCAGGTTCAGTGGCTCATGCCTATAATCTCAGCATTTTAGAAGGCTGAGGCAGGAGGATTGCTTGAAGCCAAGAGTTTGAGACCAGCCTGGGCAACACATGCAGACCTCATCTCTACAGAAAAATAAATAAATAAAATTTTAAAAAATAAACCCTGAAGGGCTGGGCGCGGTGGCTCACGCCTGTAATCCCAGCACTTTGGGAGGCTGAGGCGGGAGGATCACAAGGTCAAGAGATTGAGACCATCCTGGCTAACATGGTGAAACTCCGTCTCTACTAAAAATACAAAAGAAAATTAGCCAAGCATGGTGGCAGGCGCCTGTAGTCCCAGCTACTCGGGAGGCTGAGGCAGGAGAATCGTGTGAAACTGGGAGGCGGAGCTTGCAGTGAGCCGAGATCGTGCCACTGCACTCCAGCCTGGACAACAGAGCGAGACTCCATCTCAAAATAAATAAATAAACCCTGAAGATCTCCTCAAAGTAAATTTTCCAATATTACTTTAAATGAATAATTAATAAAGACAGTTGTTAATAATATTACTTACATATCTTAAATCTTCTCCTGCCAAGAACATCTACCCAGAGTTACAGATTTTTATCTGAATACCCAGTCTCATCAGGGTTTAGGAAATGTTTTGCATTTGGAAAGACAACATCTCCAATCAGTCTTTAACCTCCAACTGCTCCACTAAAACTACCCTTTATCAAGGTTACCAATAACTGCCACATTGTTAAATCAAATAGTTAATTCTCAGCCCTCATCTCAATTGTAGTATTTGACACAGTTGATCACTCCCTATTCCTTGAAACACTTTCCTCATTAGACTCCAGGATACTCTCTAACCTAGTTTTCATCTTAACTCTCCAGCCACTGCTACTAAGTTTTCCTTGATGTTTCCTTCTCATCTTCCCCAACTCTAAACTCTGGAAATTAAGTTCTTCAACTGCTTCTTACTTCCATCTCTACTCACTTAATTGGAGATCTCATCCAGCTTTCTGGATTTAAATATAATCTATTTTAACAATACCCAGAGGTATATGTCCAAGCAGATCCTTCTCTCCTGAATTCCAGATTCATAAACCCAACTGTTTACTCAACATCCCTAAGTCTTTTTTTTTTTTTTTTGAGACAGAGAGTCTCACTCTATGACCCAGGCTGGAGTGCAGTGGTGCAATCTTGGCTCATTGCAACCTCCACCTCCCAGGTTCAAGCAATTCTCCTGCCTCAGCCTCCCAAGTAGCTGGAAATACAGGCATGTGCCACCACGCACAACTAATTTTTTGTATTTTTAATAGACATGCGGTTTCACCATGTTAGCCAGGGTGATCTTGATCTCCTGATCTCATGATCCACCTGCCTCGGCCTCCCAAAGTGCTGGGATTACAGGCGTGAGCCACCGTGCCCAGCTTTTTTTTTAATGTTTTTATTTTTATTTTTATTTTTTTTTTGAGACAGAGTTTCGCTCTTTTAGCCCAGGCTGGAGTGCAATGGCGCAATCTCGGCTCACTGCAACCTCTACCTCCCAAGTTCAAGTGATTCTCCTGCCTCAGCCTCCCAAGTAGCTGGGATTACAGGCGCCTACCACCATGCCTAGGTAATTTTTTACTTTTTTTTTTTAGTAGAGACGGGGTTTCACGGCATTCGCCAGGCTGGTCTTGAACTCCTGACCTCAGGTGATCTGCCCGCCTCGGCCTCCCAAAGCACTGGGATTACAGGCGTGAGCCACTGCGCCTGGCCAACATCTCTAAGTCTTAATAGGCATGTTTAATTTATGTCTAAAACTGAGCTTCTGTTACTTCTCCTGCAAACTTGTTCTTCTTTCTTTCAGTCTTCTCCATCTCAATAAATGACAACTGCATTCTTCCAGAAACTCAATACAAAAACCTTAACTCTTTCCTTTCTTTCACAGCACATATCCAATCTATCAGCAAAACCTGCTGACTCTACTTGAAAAATATATCCAGAATCAGATCATGTGTTACCACAGTCACTGCTACTCTCTAGCACAAACCACATTTTCTCTCACCTTGATTACAGTAATAGGCTCCAAACTAGTATTTCTGCTTTTGTCCTTGCCCAATCCACCACTATCTACTCAGCAGCCAAAGAAATGAAAATGTCAAAATATAAATCAGATCATGTCACCCTGCCCAAACGCTCCAAAGACTTCCTATTTTGCTCAGTGTAAATGCTGAAGTCCTACAAAGACCAGCAGCAGCAGCAGCACCTGGGAGCTTATTAGAATTAGGCCCTACCCTAGACCTATGAAATTAGAGTCTAAATTTTAATAGGAACCCTCAAGGTAATTCATGTGCACATTGAAGTTTGAAAAGCACTTCCATAAAGCACCACAAAATAAGGACCCACCCTCACCATTCCTCAGGCAAGCTTCTGTCTCAGGACATGTACACTGTGATTCACTATGCCTAGAATGCTCTTCTCATATATGTGTATGGCTCACTCCTTCACTTCTTTCAAGCCCTTACTCAAATGTCACCTTCTGTATGAAGCCATCTGTGAACACTCAACCCCTTCCCCTCAATACATTCTATTCCTGCTTTCCTTTTACTTTTCTCTTTAGAATTTGTCATCATAAATTTAAAAATGACAGTTATGCATTATTTATTTATTTCAGGCCAGGGATGGTGGCTCATGCCTATAATCCCTGGATTTTGGGAGGCCGAGGTGGAAGGATCACTTGAGCCCAAGAGTTCGAGACCAGCATGGGCAACATAGCGAGACCCTCATCTCTACAAAAAATAAAAATATTAGCTGATCACAGTGGCATATGCCTGCAGTCCCAGCTACTTGAGACACTGATGCAGGGGACTGTTTGTGCCCAGGAATGTGAGATTGCTGTGAGCTACAACTGCACCCTTGCACTCCAGCCTGGGCAACAGAACAAGACGTTGTCTTAAAAAAAAAGGTTTCAGAAAGAAAAATTGAGTCTTTGAGTGAAAACAACAGATATACCTATAACTGTCTACAACGCAATAACAATCCTTTACATTGATAAAAATCTTTCATGCAAATTTTCTTATCTGATTCTCAATAACCCCAAGAGCTGTGTAAAGCAAGTAATGATAAGCCCTTTTTAAAGGTGAGAAAACAAACATACTTTAACTCTCAAAGCATGGAAGTAATAATGTCAAACCTGGGACTGAAGTCTCAATTTTTAGTTCAAAACTCTACAATATCACACCTCCTCTTGCCAATGAAACTGAACCAGACTATGAAATCATACAGCCATAATATTATGCTAAGGTTACTAAGCTTTCCTAAACCATCCAGTGTCTATGCAGAATGAGAACAAATTCAGTTTACCCAAGTCACAATTTCAATTTGAGAAATAAGAATGCAAGCTACAGCTGGGCACAGTGGCTCACACCTGTAATCCCAGCACTTTGGGAAGCTGAGGTGGGGGATCACTTGAGCCCAGGAGTTTGAGACCAGCCTGGGCAATACAGCAAGACTCTGTCTCTATTATAAAAAATAAAAATTTAATTTAAAAGAAAAAAATTCAAGCTGCTCCCCGTTACTTGTAAGTCTAATCCCGTGTCTAATAACATTCAGGAAGAATGTAGGAAATGAGCTGTTTCATTATATACATTAAGAAAGTTCTTGTTGAGCTACAGATGCTAGAAAAAAAGAGAAAATGGGAGAAAGGAAGGTGGAACAAGTAAATGAATGAGAACTGAGTTATAGAGAGGAAAGTATAATTATTTTATACTGTTCTGAGTGCCTGGGTGATGTGATTTTGCAGTAGAAGAAAAAACGACATACCTCCTCAAAATCCCAGCAATAGCTTCCCTTTCTTTGCATAGGTGAGGATGAACAGTTGTAATCCAAAAGGTTTCCCAAAAAGTTATTTTTTAAAAAGACATAGAAACAGAAGATCCATATGAAAAAGAGATCCAATCTGGGAGGATGGACACTGTGTCTTCTAAATCTTGTGACCAAAGGCAACTGTTCACCGAGCGTCAGCATCTGAAGAAAGTGCTAACTGTGGATGTGTCTTCTCCAGAGATTAATACCTGCTGGGACAGAGAAGCAAGAAAAGGAGAAAGAACTACTGAATGCAAATGACTGTCTGACAAGCAATGACAGGCTGAGCATCCCAACTTTGAAAGGCCAAAACCCAAAATGCCCCAAAATCTGAAAACTTTTGAGTCCCAACATGATGCTCAAAAGACACACTCATTGGAGCATTTCAGAGTTCAGACTTTCCAACTATGGATGCTCAACTGATAAGTATAATACAAATATTCCAAAATCTAAAAAAAATCTGAAATACTTCTGGTCTGAAGTATATCAGTTCTCAGGCTGCAAATTTTTTTTCTTTTTTTTTGAGACAGAGTTTTGCTCTTGTTGCCCAGGCTGGAGTGCAATGGTGCAATCTTGGCTCACTGCAACCTCCACCTCCCAGGTTCAAGCGATTCTCCTGCCTCATCCTCCCAAGTAGCTGGGATAACAGGCGCTTACCACCATGCCAGGCTAATTTTTGTATTTTTAGTAGAGACTGGGTTTCACCATGTTGGCCAGGCTGGTCTTGATCTCCTGACCTCATGATCCCCCTGCCTCGGCCTCCCAAAGTGCTGGGATTACAGGCGTGAGCCACCTGCGCCCAGCCTAAAATTTTTTAAATTAACATTAGTGAACAAAAAGTGATCACATGGAGGTAATACCAGTGACCACGCCCAGCTGGCACTGAGTTATCAATGACAGCAATAAGCAAAAGTACACTTTTGCAGGTAATCCAGCTCTCTCTCTGATAATAGTAAAGAAAATATTAAAATCTATTTCAAGTTTTGTGTAGCAAAATCATGGTCATATCACGCAACGAATCCTAGATAAATATTTGTCTGCAGTCTGCCAAACAGAGCAACCATTCTGGCAACTTATAAAACAAATATCATAGAACTACTAATGCAGATGTCCACTCTCAGCAGAAAATGTAGAATAATCATATAAAAAAAACATATGTAGGTTTTGGCAGAGAAACTAAAAGTTAACATGAAAACAAAGGGACATAAATGTTAATATGACATACAGGGTGGTTTGCATACCTTTTTAGCTAACATACAGAACAAGAAATCTGTTATATTTTCGCAACAAATTGAGGCAGTATTTATTGATACCTGCTACATCACTGCATTTCTATCAAATCACAAATTATAGAATATATAAAATGAAATATATGGGATGGAACTAGCAGCAGTCAAGACACAGCAGAAGGAAAGACGAGTGAATGTAAAGACACAGAAATAAAAACTATCCAAAATGAAACCCAAAATATAAGACCAAAGAGAAAGAGCAGAGCATCAGTAAGGTATGGGACAACTTCAAGAACCTAATAATATATATGTAACTGGAATCCGAGGAGCGATGTGTGACTATTTGGAGAAATAATAGCCAAAGATGTTCCAAATCTGATGAAAAGTATAAACCCACAAACTCAAAAAGCTTAACAACAAGAGCAAAAAACTCAAAAGAAAGCTTATACTCCACCAGGGCACAACAAAATCAAATTCCTTGAAACCAGACATAAAGAAAAATCTTAAAAGGAGCCAGAGGAATATGGAACGAGAGAAAATATTTACAGATCATCTATCATCCAGAATATAGAGAACTCTTAAAACTCAAAACAAAAACAACCTGATAAAAATGGGCAAAGGATATTTCTACGAAGGAGATACATGAATGGCTGATAAACACATAAAAAGATGCTCAATATCACAAATAATTAGGGAAATGCAAATCAAAACTACAATCAGATACCACTCATACCCATTAGGGATAGCTATGATTAAAAAAAAAAAAACAGAAAACAACAAGTGCTGGCAAGGATATGGAGAAAGTGTAACCCTTGTGCACTGCTGATAGGAATGTACGATGCTACAGCCACTGGGGAAAACAGTATGGAAGTCCTAAAAAAATGAAAATAGAATTACCATATGATCCAAAATTCCACTTCTGGGTTTATAGCAAAAAAGACTTAAAGTGTGGTCTGTAAGAGATATCTGTACAGTCATGTTCACAGCAGCATTATTCATGATAGCCAAAAAGTGGAAGCAACTCAAGTGTCATATGTCCATGAACAGATGCATAGATAAGCAAAATGTGGTATATCATATACAATGGAATACTATGCAGTCTTAAAAAGAAAGAACATTCTGAAAAATACTACAACATGGATGAACCTTCAGGACATTATATTAAGTGACAGGAGACAGTCACAAAAAGACAAGTACTGTATGATTCCACTTATATGAGGTACCTAGGGTAGTCAAATTCAAAGACAGTAGAATAGTGGCTTCCAGAGGCCAGAGGAGGGGGTCTGGGGAGTTAGTGTTTAAAAGACTTTCAGTTTGCAAGATGAAAGGAGTAATGGAGATGGATGATAGTGATGGTTGCACAACATTATGAATGTATTTAACATTACTGAACACCACACTTAAAAATGGTTAAAATCAGCCAGGCGTGGTGGTTTATGCCTGTAATCCCAGCACTTTGGGAGGCCAAAGTGGGCAGATCACCTGAGGTCAGGAGTTCGAGACCAGCCTGGCCAACGTGGTGAAACCCTGCCTCTACTAAAAACACACACACACACACACACAAAATTAGCCAGGTATGGTGGCACATGCCTGTAATCCCAGCTACTTGGGAGGCTGAGGCAGGAGAATCGCTTGAACCCGGGAGGCGGAGGTTGCAGTGAGCTGAGATCGCACCACTGCACTCTACCCTGGGTGACAGAGCGAGACAATCAATCAATCAATAAGGTTAAAATGGGCCAGGTGTGTTGACTCATGCCTGTAATCCCAGCACTTTGGGAGACCAACATGGGAGGATTATTTGACCCCAGGAGTTTGAGATCAGTCCGGGCAACATGGTGAGGCCCCATTTCTACAAAAAATTGTAAAAATTTGCCAGGAATGGTGACAGGCACCTGTGGTCCCAGCTATTCAGGAGGCTGAAGTGGAAGGATCACTTGAACCTAGAAGGTCAAGGCTGCAGTAATTCGTGTTTACACCACTGCACTCCACCCTGGGTGACAGAGCGAGACACTGTCTCAAAAACACACAAACAAAAAATGGTTAAAATGGTAAATTTTTAATTATATGTATTTTACCACAATAAAAAAAATATATTTTTTGGGCTGGGAGCAGTGGCTCACACTTGTAATCCCAACACTTTGGGAAGCCAAGAGGGATCAATCACTTGAGGCCAGGAGTTCAAGACTAGCCTGACCAACTTGGTTTCACCAACATGGTGAAACAAGATGGTGAAACCTCGCCTCTATTTTATTTTATTTTAGAAATAAAAAAATTAAATTAAAAAAAGAAAAAATATATTTTTGAAAGAAAAATAAAAGCAGCCAGAAGGAAACAACCACACATTACATACAGAAAAATAAACCCAATGAAAGCAGATTTCTCATTGGATACAAAGCAGGCCAGAAGATGGTGAAACAGCATCATAAAGAAACGTCAACAGTAATTACATATCCTGTGAAAACAGTTTCGAAAACTAAAAACAAATTAAAGTCTTCAGATGTCCAAATACTAAAAGGATTCATTATCAGCAAATGTGCACTACAAGAAACATTAGAAATCCTTCAATCAGAAGGAAAATCATACCACACAGAAATCTAGAACTATACAAAAGAACAAAGAGCACCAAAAAAAGGTAAAATATATGAATAAACAAAATATACACGCATACTGGACAAAGACTTTTATAATAGTATGAGCAGAATCATTTACATTATTAAAATAAAGAAAAAAGCAATATCAAGAATTTTCAGGCTGGGCGTGGTGGCTCACACCTGTAATCCCAGTACTTTGGGAGGCTGAGACGGGAGGATCGCTTGAGCCCAGGAATTGGAGACCAGCCTGGGCAACATAGTGCAACCCCATTTCTACAAAATAAAATTAAAAAAGAATTTATACATATCTTCCAACATGCTTGTCTTCCACAAACTTCAAAGTACCCTGATTATTAGAATTAGAACTCAGTTCCCATCACACTTTCCTACAAATCAGTCAATATTATTTCTTCTTTATAAAATGAAGCTCTAAAGTACAAGCTATTTGTCTGATAACAGAGTCTTTTGAAGAAATAAAATTAAAACTAAAATCTCCTTGTTTCCAGCTTAGTATTCTACTACATAAACAGTGGTTTTCAAAATCTTTGAAGGGCTTGCCTACAGAGAAATTCTTTGAGATAAAAAAAATGGTGGTCAATATATAATTTATCGATTTTTTTCACTGTCTCAATGGAACTCGAAAGTCATTTACAAATGAGCTACAGCAGGCAGGGCGTAGTGGCTCATACCTGTAATCCTAGCACTTTGGGAGGCCGAGGCAGGCAGGTTGCTTGAGCGCAGGATTCAAAACCAGCCTGGGCAACATGGTGAAACCTCATCTCTACAAAAAATGCAAAAATTAGCCAGAGACGGTGGGACACACCTGCAGTCCCAGCTACTCGGGGAGCTGAGGCAGGAGGATTGCTTGAACCCGGGAGGTCCAGGCTCCAGTGAGCTTTGATTGCACCACTGCACTCCAGCCTGGGTGACAAAGTGAGACCCTGTTTCTACCTAAATAAGTAAATAAATAAGCTACAGCAAAGAATGTTCCTTGTTTTCAAGAAATCTGAAAAACAACAATAGGTTTCAATGAATTGGTCAGGTTGTCCCAAACTGGCAAAAGAAGAAAACTTTTGCCAAGTCTTCCTGAGGAAAATGAATTTGTCAAAGCAAAGGTGTCAAAGCAATCACTGCAAAACAAAGCTTTGGGGTCAGGTGTTGAAGTAGAAAAAGGATCACCTGAGGTCAGGAGTTCAAGACCGGCCTGACCAACATGGTGAAACCCTGTCTCTACAAAAACACAAAAATTAGCCAGGCATGATGGCAGGTGCCTGTAATCCCAGCTACTCGGGAGGCTGAGGCAGGAGAATTGCTTGAACCCAGGAAGCAGAGGTTGCAGTGAGCTGAGATCGTGCCACTGCACTCCAGCTTGGGTGAGACAGAGAGACTTCATCTCAAAAAATAGAAAAAAGGAAAACAATATTTGATGCTATTCTATTATAGTTCAAACCTGAGGGAATGTGGTTAGTCAGAATAAAATCTCTGTAACATCACTGATGCCAAATAGATTACAGAATGGGAATCCTGCCTACTATCCCTCTGAATACATAATAGGTTTTTTTGTTTGTTTGTTTTTTGAGACAGAGTCTCACTCTGTCACCAGGCTGGAGTGCAGTGGCGCAATCTCGGCTCACTGCAACCTCCGCCTCCTGGGTTCAAGCAATTCTCCTGCCTCAGCCTCCCGAGTAGCTGGGATTACAGGCGCCCACGACCACGCCTGGCTAATTTTTGTATTTTTAGTAGAGACAGGGTTTCACCATGTTGGCCAGGATGGTCTCGATCTCTTGACCTCGTGATCCACCCACCTCAGCCTCCCAAAGTGCTGGGATTACAGGCGTGAGCCACTGTGCCCGGCTTGAATACATAATGTTAAATGCAATTCATACACTCGGAGACTGCTTGAGACCACTAGCAGACCTCATAACCCAACTGCACAGTGAGAGACCACTTGCTGCTCTCAGACAGATAACTGAATGGTTCACATAACTCAGGATGTTCTTCTGACAGAATTCTAGAGGAAGGCTACCTACTGTTACCCTATCTGGACCAAAATTCTTTATTCTATAAAGACAACAAGAAAATTATGTGATTTCAGTATTCACTAAGGAATACCATATTCCAGGAGAAAGTAGCATTCTTTCAGCACTTTATCCAAAGTCAAGCCATTGGAAAACTTTCTACTTTATATGATAATAAACTTATCAAAAGAAATACAGTGGTTACATACTCAAGAGAATTGAAAACGTATGTTCAAACAAAAGCTTATACAAGAATATTCAAGGCAGCATTATTCATAATAGCAAAAAAGCGGCATTATTCAGAACAGCCTACTGATGAACAGGTACACAAAACGTGGTGTATCCATACAATGGAATATTACTATGCCATAAGAAAGGAATGAAGTACTGATACTTGCTACAACATGGATGAATAAAAACACTGTTAAGTGAAAGACGCTAAAAACAAAAGGGCAAGCCGGGTGCAATGGCTCACACCTGTAATCCCAGCACTTTGGGAGGCTGAGGCAGACCGATCACTTGAGGTCAGGAGTTCAAGACCAGCCTGGCCAACATGGTGAAACCGTTTCTACAAAAAAAAAAAAATTAGCCAGGTGTGGTGTGTGCACCTGTAATCCCAGCTACTCGGGAGGCTGAGGCAGGAGAATCCCTGGAACCCGGGAGGCGGAGGTTGCAGTGAGCCGAGATCACACCACTGCACTCCAGCCTGGGAGACAGAGTGAGACTCCGTCTCAAATAAAATAAAATAAACAAAAAAACCCCCAAAAGGCCAGGTATTATGATTCCATTTATGTGACATGTTTAGAATAGGCAAACCCATAGGACAAAAATCAGACTGTGGTTGCCAGGGAACAAAGAGAGGGACTGCTTAATAGGTATGGGGTTTCTTTTTGGGGTGATGAAAATGTTCTAGAGTTTGACAGTGGTGGTGGCTGCACATGTTACACTGTGAATGAACTAAAAGCCACTTAACCGTAGATTTAAAATGGTTAACTACATATTTCAAATCATAAATTGTATTTTATAGGAATTTTACCTTCAGAAAAAAAAAATACTGGGCTAGGTGCACTGGCTCATGCCTGTAATCCCAGCACTTTGGGAGGCCAAGGAGGGCGGATCATGAGGTCAAGAGATCGAGACCACCCTGGCCAACATGGGGAAATCCCGTCTCTATTAAAAATACAAAAATTAGCTGGGCATGGTGGCATGAGCCTGTAGTCCCAGCTACTCAGGAGGCTGAGGCAGAAGAATCACTTGAACCTGGGAGGTGGAGGCTGCAGTGAGCCAAGATCGCGCCACTGCACTCCAACCTGGCGACAGAGCAAGACTCCGTCTCTCAAAAAAAAAAAAGACAACAAAAAAGAACTTCTAAATGTTATTTATCTTGTACCTGTATCTCCACTCCTTAACAAAATACTGTGAGCATTAAAAAAAAGACCACTCAAAAACACTTTTTAAAATATAATATATTGACATTCTAAAAAAGGCAAAACTATAGAGACAGTTAAAAGATCAGTGAGGTTGCCAGAGGCTGGTGTGAGGGAAGTAAATCAGTGAGAGACAAACTTTCCAGAGCTGTGGAACTAATCTGTATGATACTGTAATGTTAAACATAAAATACTAGAAGCTGTCAAAACCCATAGAAATTTATATCACAAAGAATAAACTTTAATGTGTGCAAATTCTTAAATAATTAGGAGATAAAGGTAGCTCAGCAAAAAATGCAGAACGTGACAAAATCTAAATCTATTACAAATACACGAGACGACTTCAGGAAGTAAGTAGGGAAAGCTGCTGACCTAAAAAACATTAGAAATGAGTGCTGTCTATAAAACCAAAGGCAAAAAGAACTATCTGTAAGTCTCTAGTTGATAAACTAGTTTCCCACAGGTATACAGATTAACAGTTCTGAAACCACTATACGTGTATGCTGGAATGGAATAATTAATTCTGGCAGATGGTGGGAGGCAGGTTTTTCACTGATGAAGCAGGAGGTTACATATAAGCAAGGTAAGGTTAGAATGATACATGTGGTAATGAATTAGAGTTGGAGACATCACGAAGTCATGTTTAGCTTAATAAAGACACAGTTACATATAGAAACATATATAGATATGTGTATATACACAGGTTAATATGTACACATATATCTCCTTCCTCCGTCACTTGAGAGGGCCTAGAAGCAACAACACTTCAGTACCAACAAGCACACCTATCACCCAGATCTTGGTTTGTAACACCATTCTTCAATAAAAGGTACCAGGGCTCCTTGAGAAATGACGGATTACAGGACTGGAGCAGAAAATATACAAGATGAACCTTAAGAGCATCTTATGTTGCCAGAAAGGAAGAAAGTACACACACAATGATGGAGATATGTCAAAGAGAAAGGATACAGGAGCCAACTTAAAGAGCTCCCAATGGCCAAAGCTGAAATAATTTAGCAATGAAATTTAAGTAGATACACCACCCTTAAGGAGGTAGAACATAACTCATCACCACTAAGTGTGGGCTGTACATAGTGACGATTTTCCAGAGTACAGTAGGAAAGAGAGGAGGAAAGAGTAACTTTGCAGAAAACAAACTCTGCCTCAAGCCAGATGAGCAGGGTTAACATCAACACTGATAAGTCATACTGGTAGTATACATCCCTAATATGTGATGAGAATGACACTTTAGCCCTGTGGTCTTCCTTCCAAAAGCATATTACATTCTTGGCCTAACCACAATAAAAACATCAGATAAATCCCAAAGAACGTTCTATAAAAATACCTGACCACGGCTGGGCACAGTGGCTCACGCCTGTAATCCCAGCACTTTAGGAAGCTGAGGAGGGTGGATTGCTTGGTTCTAGGAGTTCGAGACCAGCCTGGGCACCATGGTGAAACCCCATCTCTACAAAAAGTACAAAAATTAGCAGAGCATGATGGCACACATCTCTGGGCCCAGCTACTCCGGACATTGAGGTCAGAGGATCACTTGACCCCAGAGTGTTGAGGCTGCAGTGAGATGAGATCGTTCCACTGCACTCCAGTCTTGGTGACAGAGGGAGATCCTGTCTCAAAAAAACAAACAAACAAAACCTGACCAGTAATCTTCAAAACTGCCAAGGTCACTAAATACAATTTCTCAAGTCTGAGAAATTGTCACAACCAAGAGAAGCTAAGGAGACATAATTACTAAATGTAATGTGGTATTGTGGATGGGATCCTGGGATAGTGAAAGAACATTAAGGAAAAAACCTGTGGAAACCTGATAAAGTATGGTCTCTGTGATAATGTATCAATACTGGTTTATTAATACAGACAAATGATCACAGGAATGTAAGACGTTAATAATATGGGCAACAGTGTAGGATAGGCAGGAACTCTGCACTATCTTTGCAATGTTTCTGTAAATCTAAATTTTAAAGTCTATTTTTAAAAATTATAACAAATTTATGATCAACGGCATCCCTGGAATTTTACTCAGTGCATCTAGGACACAAAAGATACTTAAAATATGGTCTTTGCCTTCAAGAAGCTTGTTGTCGCAGAGTGAAGACAAATGCTCATGAAACTAGTATAAAATACAAAAATAAGAAAAAATTAAATTGAAGAGTAAAGATAAAAGTATATTAAGAATATAAAGAAGGTCTAGAATTATCAGGAAAGATTTGGTCAAGGAGATAAAACTTGAATTTGTACCTTAAAATGTACTTCAGAGTAGCAAAGTTAAAAAAAAAAAAAAAAGAATAAACTAAGCTCACTTACAAGAACAACCAGAAGGGTGAAGAAATAAGAAAAAGCTAACAGAAATTAAAATGGCTGGGGCATGGTGGCTCATGCTTATAAACCCAGCACTTTTGGAGGCCAAGGCAAGGGGGATCACTTGAGGCCAGGAGTTTGCCTAGGCAACATATGAGACCCCATCTCTCTCCATAATATCTTTAAAAAAAAGAAAAGTAAAAACATTCAGCTCTGAAAAGTGAAGACTTAAATAGGAGACATAATAGCAGTGCTCAAACACTTTAAGGGTCATGTGGCAGAACTAACAGAGTTACACCTATACCCATTTAACTTACAAGCCAACCTCTGGCAAAATGTGACCAATGCTCAAGGACAAAGAGAGTGACAGCTGTTCAGTGGAGCCACAACAGGAAATGCCAATATGGAAAGACAGGAAGCAGGTGGCTAAGTTCTCTACAACTTTTCAAAGGACAGTATGTATGTGAGCCCAAAGAAGTAAAAATCAGATTCTAATTCTGCAAATGTTTACTGACTATCTTAAGTGCCGGGCTCTTTCAAATACATTATCTTGTTTAATATTCGCAACACATCTATGAGCATGTATTAATGTAATAGAGGCTTAACATAAAAATAGAATTAAACCCTGCATGGAAACAGGAACATATCAAAATTCTATACCATCCCCCACTCTCTGATAGGGACTCCAGAGCAGTTTTAAAAAGCCAAACAGTCTGAAGGCCCAGATACCTATATAACAATTTATTTCCTCTTGCTCTTTCCCTCAGTCAAGCTCTGTGGCTCTCAGCCTTTCATATTCGTAAGAATTTTATACAACTATACATACAAAAACATGCAGACCATACTTTTTGAGCAATTTATGGAATTTTCCAGAAGAGTTTTCATCTTACATGATTTTAGCCTCATGCACTAACTTGAGGACCTAACCCTGGGATGAGGTACAACTCCACTGCAGTCTTACTCCATGGGTACTGTAAGGCAGGATCAGGAAGAGGAGACGGAAAGGTACCATCCTATTACATGAAGAACAACATTCTAACAAAGACATTAAATGTATTTACATAAAATGTAAGAATGACATGTTATGTGGGGAACTTCAACACTGGAAAACAAGAGCAGCTCATCTGCACCTGCAGACCTTTGCACTCACTGTTTCATTTACCAGGAAAGCGCTACCATTTTTCAGGTCACAACTCAAATACCTTCTCCTTAATGAGGCCTCCTCTCACTAAGTAACCCTCCACCCACCTTTCAGTCATTCACTTGTCACATCAGCTTGTTTTATTTTCTTCATAATTCATATTAGGGGTCAGCAAACATTTTCTATAAAAGGCCAGACTATAATCTATAGGCCAAATCCACCTTGCCCCGTTTTATATGGCTAACAATGGTTTTACATTTTTAAACGGCTAGGGGAAAATATTTTAAAAAACTCATTAATATTCTGTGACATGTGAAAATTTTATGAAATTCAAATTTCAGTGTCCCAAGTTTAACTGGAATATAAACATATTTGTTCACGTACTGTCTGTGGCTGCTTTTGTACTAAAACAGAATTGAGTAGTTGCAAAAGAGATCATATGGCCCAAAAACCCTGATATGTACTGTACTTTCTGGTCCTTTACCAAAAAAAGCTTACTAACCACTGATTTATATCATTATCTGAAATGATCCTATTTGCTTGTTTGTTGTATATTCCTCATTCCCATACATACAGAATAAAGCTTAATTAGGGAAGAGGCCTTGTCTGTTTTGTCCCAACAATGTAGCCCAGTACTTAGAAAACATCCTGGAACAAAGTAAGGGCTCAATAAACATTTGATGAATTAATGAATGATCCATAAATGCCACTCTGAGGAGCTTAAACCTAAGCCCTGAGCCATTATATGTTCTGCACATTTATGAGAGGCATAAGCAGTCTTGCAGAAAAGGGGAAATATTCTACTATCAAGAAGGCCCAGTTTAAAGTAATGGTGGTTGGTCACCAAGTAGTCTAGGGCACTGGGGTTCTTCATCAAATTGTAGACTACAGGTCTTTTGTGCTCATAAAAGAGTCCTTCTGCAAGGTGTCACAACACTGTCAGCGGTCTGTGCTTGTTTATCTTAAGATGCAAATGCTCTGAGAAATCTCATTCTTATACACAGTACACAGCACCTACACCACACCAAATCTTAATCAAAGCTCATAATTATAACAGTTCTACATCACATGCTAATGAATTTTTAACGTCTAAAATTTTCCTATGCTGCTGATCAGCAATCTATAAGCAGCTCAAAACTCTTTAGAAATTAAAAGGTTACCACCCACAGACCAGAAGCAGCTTTTTAATCTTTCTACACTAGCCAGAGAGTGGGTGTGTGATTGCAAAAAAATACAAGCCAACTCTGTTGGTAGAGGACAGGGTTATTAAGTTAAAATCCCATCTATAAGCATCGTTTTGTCACATGACACTAGTAAAACTACCACCTACTCACAATTTGAGTTTCAATCTCCTAATATACAGAGAAAAAAATGTATCTACCTCCTGGAACAAATCAAAGTTTTGTTTTATTTTAAAGCAGCTATCTGATATTTATGCCCTGGATTTTTTTTTTTTAAGAACAGAATAAGCTAATTTAGGAATTCACACCTTTCATAGAGATGCTTATGGTACAGGTACCTCTGACGGCTAGGCTCTACCAACACTAACGTGTAACGTGTCACAAAAGCCAACGGGCGTTGGGGGGGCCGGGGGTAGCCAACAGCTCAAGTGGGCTGCTTCACTCCGTGGCAGATTCACCTGGGGATTCCTCACCAAGAATGTTGTTAAGGGACGAACCAAACCAACCACAAATGATACCCCTTTACCGAGGCTGAAAAAGCAGAGATTCGCAAGCTATAAACGAATCTCTGGCCCTTTAGGGAAGGTGCAACTCGCTGCACCTCTTTCCCCTATCCTTCAGGGGTTAACAGGGGGCATCCTGAGGCCGAGACCAAGCCCAGCCAGCTCCTTCTCACATCCCACCTCCCACCACATATTCTCCCCAGTACGCCGGGCTCCCTCCTCCCCTCGAAAGACAGTTCAAAATCAAAACAAAAGGTGCAAAACTGGTTTCAGGTGGAAATGGCTGAGTCCTGGTGGCTAACTTCTGGGACGCCATGGCGATCGAGGGCTCCTAAAACCCCAGATCCCGACGGGAACCGGCTCCTAAACAGTCCCTCGGGCCTCGGCCCGACTTCTCACACGCCCCTCCCTCACCTCGGCCCTGGGATGCTGGGAAGGGAACGAGGCGAGGGGCTGGAGGGGAACCCCAGGTCAAAATGACAGCGGAATGAGCCGGGAAAGGAAAGAGGCCCCGTAGGATGCTGGGGGTCGAGTCCTAGGCCCGGGGCTTCAACCTCGAACGGGGGCGACGGCAGGTCCCAGCCCCGACAGGCCGCGAGCGGGAGGCCAGGCCCGTGTCCGCTGCGCCGCCAGGCCACGCTCCCTCACGACTGTCCCCACCCACCGCGGAGGGCTGTGAGGGGGCCGCGACCGCCGCCAGCGTCCGGGGCGGGGGCGCTCACTCACCGGCGGGGAGGGGAGGAGCAGCCGGCGTCTCCGCCAGCGCCGTCGCTCGAGCTCAAGCGCCTGCTCCTTCCACTGCGGCCGCCGCACCCGGTCCATCCCCCACAACCACCCCCCCCTCCCGACCCTCCCCCCGCGCCGCCTCAGCCGCCGCCGCCTCAGTCACCGCTACCGCCGCCGCCGCCTCAGCCCCGGCGCGGGAGCGCGAACCGGCGCGAGAGAGCGAGAGCGCGCGCGCCCCCGCCACAGCCGCCACCGCCCACAACCTCCGCCCCCGGCCGGCGGCGCACGCGCAAGGGAGCCGGCGGACGGGCGCGCGCACGCCGCAGGGGCGGGGATGGGCCCTGGAAGGCGTGGCCCCGCCCCTAGCCCGCCTTCCCACGCGGTCTCTGGGCTGGTTGAGTTGCGCCGCTGCAGGTAGTGCTGAGTTGCTCCAGGTGAGCTCCTCCTCTCAAAAAGCTCTAGGAACCGAGCCACCCTCGCCCTAGGAGCAACGCCCCTGAGTAATATGGGGTTTCGTCGGATTTCTGCCCGCCGCTCTGGATCACACGTTTGTTCTCCCTATTTGAGTCGCAAGGCCTTCCTTCATTCCACCTAGCAGGCTGCTTGGAAAAGGGCAGAGACTCATTACTTTGCACCAGGTATTACCACTGAAGGGATTGTAAGCAGCCACCAGCCCATCCCTTTATAATTCCCATTTTCCTAATTTATTTTATTTTTATTACTTATGTAATGAGGCTTCTTCCGTGTTCAAGGAGCTGGGAGTACCATATGGGGTCAACGGAGTCCCTGGCCTCATGAAGTTTGAGATCTGGTGGAGAAGGAAAACATTCATGGGAGAATCAGACAAAATTAAGTTTTCAATTAGTAAAAATCTTCTGAGAGGTATATGGTACTAAGAGAATCTTTATGGGGGAATTGATTTAGTTGAGGATGAAGAGGGTAGAATCTGAGGAATTGAGTTGGGAGGAGTTAGTTGCTCCAAGGGGTGAGGTCTTGGCATGGCCAGAATGGGGAGCGCTAAAGAACATTGAATGTGGAGTAGACTGCGAGTGTGGGAAGAGGTAGGCAAGAACAGGTGAGGATTGGGGACCTATTTATTTATTTATTTATTGAGACAGAGTCTCACTCTGTCACCCAGGTCACCCAGGCTGGAGTGCAATGGCTCGATCTCAGCTCACTGCAACCTCCGCCTCCTGGGTTCAAGCGATTCTCCTGTCTCAGCCTCCGGAGTAGCTGGACTACCAGCGCACGCCAGCGCACCTGGCTAATTTTTGTATTTTTAGTAGAGACGGGGTTTTGCCATCTTGGCCAGGCTGGTCTGGAACTCCTGACCTTGTGATCTGCCCGCCTCGGCCTCCCAAAGTGCTGGGATTGCAGGCATGAGCCACCACACCCGGCCGGATTTGGGACTTTAATCTGAGTGCTTGGGAGAAGCTATTCAGGTTTTTTTCAGCAGGGTTGCAGGGGAAATAACTTGATCATTATGTCTGTTTTTTGTTTTTGAGAGGCAGACTGGAGTGCAGTGGCGCGATCTCGGCTCACTGCAATCTCTGCCTCCTGGGTTCAAGTGATTTTCCTGCCTCAGCCTCCCTAGTAGCTGGGACTACAGGTGCACGCCACCGCACCCAGCTAATTTTTTTAGTATTTTTAGTAGAAACGGGGTTTCACCATGTTGGCCAGGATGGTCTGAATCTCCTGACTTCATGATCCACCCGCCTCGGCCTCCCAAAGTGCTGGGATTACAGGTGTGAGCCACCTTGCCCCCAGCCCATTATGTCTGTTTTTAAGTTACTTAGATAGCAACGTGAAGAATGGTCTGATGGGAGTCTCAAAGTTGGGGCCGGGAAGCCAGTTAGGAGGCCACTGGCCACATAGTCAAGGCAAAGTAGGAGGGTAGTGGCAGAGAAGAGTGCTAATGTAGTGGTAAAATGGACAGGACTTGGCAATAAATTGAATGAGGAGTGAAGGAGAAGGAGGTGGCAAGGTTTACTTAGATTTGAGGTTGGTGGAGGATGCATTTATAGATTTCAGAAGCACTGAAGGAGCCACCTGAGGTAACTCAAAATGGATGATAAACCTAAATTTAAAAGCTAAACCTATAAAAGAAAATTTTAGAAGAAAACATAGAAAAAGTATTTGTGACCTTGGGATAGGCAAAGATTTCTTAGGACACAAAAAATATGAACCATAAAAAGTGATTCATGGCCTGGCTCACACCTGTAATCCCAGCACTTTGGGAGGCCAAGGCAGGCAGATCACTTGAGCTCAGGAGTTCAAGACCAGCCTGGGCAACATGGCAAAATGCTATCTCTACAAAAAATACAAAAGTTAGCTGGGCTTGTTGGCACGTACCTGTAGTCTCAGCTAACTTGTGGGGCTGAGGAAGGAGGATCACTTGAACCTGGGAGGCGGAGGTTGCAGTGAGCTGAGATGGCGCCACTGTACTCCAGCCTGAGTGACAGGGTGAGACCCTGTCTCAAAAAAAAAAAAAAAAAAGCAATTGATAAGTTGAACTCTATCAAAATTAAAAACTGGTACTCTTTGAGAGACACCATTAAGAAAATGAAAAGGCAAGCCACAGGTGGAGAGTTTGCAATAGAAAGCATTAGACAAAAGTCTTGTATCCAGAATACATAAAGAACTGTTATAAATGAGTAATAAGCCAGCCCAATAAACCAATGGGCAAAGGCTTTTTTATATCTTATAGATAGTTCACAAGATACAAAAATGGCCTATAAGCAATGAAGAGATTACCAACATCTTTAGTCAACTAGGGATTTTTCCATTTAAAACCACAACACTCTCATTAGGATAGCTAAAATTAAGACCGATGACCCAGCAATCACACTCCTACACATCTCCTTAACCATACTTGATCTCTAAAGGCTGACAATAACAGACCAGGGACCCTGTAATCCCAGCACTTTGGGAGGCCAAGGCAAGAGGATCGCTTCAGCCCAGGAGTTCAAGACCAGCCTGGGCAACCTAATGAGACCCCATTTCTACAAAAAAAAATTTTTTTAATTAGCCAGTGTGGGAGTGTACACCTGTAGTCCTAGCTACTGGGGAGCCTGAGGCAGGAGGATCCCTTGAGCCCAGGAGTTCAAGGTTGCAGTGACCTATGATCGCACCACTGTACTCCGGCCTGGGTACCACAGCAAGACCATATCTCTTAAAAAAAAAAGTCTTTGGCTGGGCGCAGTGGCTCACGCCTGTAACCCCAGCACTTTGGGAGGCCAATGTGGGCAGATCATGAGGTCAGGAGTTTGAGACCAGCTTGGCCAACATGGTGAAACCCCATCTCTACTAAAAATACAAAAATTAGCCGGATGTGGCAGCGTATGCCTCTAATCCCAGCTACTCAGGAGGCTGAGGCAGGAGAATCGCTTGAACCTGGGAGGCGGCGGTTGCAGTGAGCCGAGATCATGCCATTGCACTCAAGCCTGGGCGACAGAGTGAGACTACGTCTCAAAAAAAAAAAAAAAAAAATTTAAAGACAATAACAAAGTCATACTTTCACTTAACATGATATAACTATCCTGCATACTATTGAAAACATAACAACACTTTTCCCAAGGGGATGCAAAGTCCTTGAGTGATGTTTCTTCTCCACCTTTGATGTCTTATAACTTAATACTGCAATATAAAGTTACCTATCATTAATACATCTCCATCTTGTAGTAGCAACCGAATTTCCTGCTTAGTAATCAGGATTAGTCACCTCAGCCAGTAGAGGAACTTCCCACTTTACCTGTTGATTCAGAGGCATGAAAGACCCAAGGTGGCCAGGTGACCACCTCAACTCCCAATTCAATGGAAATGTTGTTGGGTCTCCTGGTGGAAGCATTCCTTCTTTTGGAACTAAGACCTCTTGGTCAGAAGAGCCTCTGGACGTTTCTACTTTCAGGAAAAATGAACAACCAAGTACACTGTTCAAAGTTCTGCCAACTGGGGGATTTTTTTTTTCACCATTATTCTTCAGGGATGTCCCAGAAAGGGACACTAGTTTTATTTTCACCTGGTGCCTGCATATTGTGCAGAACCATCATAAACCTGGGCTATGAACCACAACTGAGTTTTCCCTTCTTCAGTCAACTGGTCGTAAGGAATGCCCCATGAGGCCATAGGTGCAGGCTGGGAGACAGAAGGTAATGTAGCAGGAGTTGGGGCCATGGATATTTGGGCCACTTCCTCGTGCAACTTACCTATGCCTTCAGGGCCCATTTGAGCCCAATCTCATATATACCACTTCAATTTGATAATGGAGTGTTGCTGTGAGTGCACAACTTTATAGCTTGGTGGATCAGATAACACTTAGTTCATGATGAGCAGCTCAGGTCACATGGTAACTTGATGACCCACGGTTAACTCTTCAGTCTCTGCTGAAGCCCAGCAAGCCAAATGTTGTTTCTCAAGAGGACAGTACTCCTCTGCAGGGCTTTGCTCCAAAATCTTAAGGGTCTGCAGCGTGATTCACCTACAGTGGCCTGCCAAAGGCTCTAAACAGCATCTGTATCAGCCCCTTGCAGAATGAGACTCTGGGTTGGTTTTCAGAAATTGTGGCCCTAAGGGTTCCTTTCAGGACAGATATGGAAGCTTCCAGGTCATCTATGCATAGCTTAAAGCTTTAAACACTGAAAGGTGGGAATCTGAAACCCTGAGCTCATCCTTTTCTTTGCCTGCTTTCTTCAGTGCAGTTATGGCCAATGCCATTCTGTTCCTTGGTTTAACTAAAATATTCTAAGGTAACAAATACACAGTCACTCATAACCTTGCTTTCTATAGGTGTTTCATTAGGCGTATTCAATGCTTTATCATGCCATGGACTCCCAGTGCCCTCTTCACCACTGGAAATAGAGTCACTAGTGCCTTTAAATGTAATCATATAAGAATTCATGAAATTCAAGAAATTCAAGAAAACGCAGAACAAATTCAGAAAACTCATCCTCAAGATTCCATTCCTCTAGAGCCACTTTCCGTACCAAATCGGTATCAGTCAGGGTTCCAACAGAGAAGCAGAACCAGTAGGAGATACACAGTGAGATTTGCTTCAAGGAATTGACTTATGTGGGGGGAGGGGGGCTGATTAGGCAAGTTGGAAATCTATAATGCAGGCAGGAGAATAGGCTGGAAATTTCAGGCAAGGGCTGAAGTCACAGTCCACAGGCAGAATTTCTTCTTCAGAATTTCTTCTTCTTCAACTCTGCTTTTAAAGACTTTCTACTGATTGAATCCAGACCAACCAGATTATCTAGGATAATCTTTCTTACTTAAAAACAATTTATGAATTTTAGTTATATCCACAAAAACACCTTCAGGCCCAGCATAGTGGCTCATGCCTGTAATCCCAACACTTTGAGAGGCTGAGGCAGGAGGTTCACTTGAGCCCAGGAGTTTGGGACAAGCCTGGGCAACATAGTGAGACCTCATCTCTACAAAAGTTTTTTTAAAAATTAGCAGGGCATGATGGTGTGCCTATAATCCCAGATACTCAGGAGGCTGAGGTGGGAGGATTGCTTGAGCCCACAAGGTCGAGGCTTCAGTGAGCCATGCTGGCACCACTGCATTCAGCCTGGGTAACAAAGTGAGACCCTGTTTCAAAACAAAAACTACCTTCATAGCAACTCTCAGATTTGTATTTGATTAAATAACTGGGGACTATAGTTCAGCCAAGTTGATGCCTAAAAAAGGCTATCACGTATTTACCCAAGAGAAACGAAAATATACATCTATACTAAGATTTGGGGGGTTTTAAAATAAAGTTTAAAAATTTTTTTGTAATTGAGAAAGGAGTCTTGCTATGTTGCCCAAACAGGTCTTGAATTCCTGAGCTCAAGCTATCTGGCCACCTTTGCCTCCCTAAGTGCTGGGTTTACAGGTGTGAGCCACTGTGCCTGGGTACACCAAAATTTGTACAAGAATATTGGCAGTATCTATTCACAGGATCGCAAAACCTGAAATGTCTCAAATACACATCAACAGGTGAATAGATGAACAAAATACATTCAATTTACTCAGCAACAAAATATTCAGTTAAATGAATATTACTTGGCAATGAAAAGAAATGAACTATCAATCACTCAGCAGAGTGCATGAATCTCAAAATCATTATACTAGGTTGGTGCAAAAGTAATTTCGGTTTTTGCCATTACTCACTGCATTACTTTGGCAAAAACCAAAATTACTTTTGCACCAACCTAATAAAAGCAGAAGCCAAAAACAAAAGAATACATAATGTGCAATCCCATTTACATAACATTCTAGAAAAATGCTAGCTAATCTATAGTGACAGCAAATCAATGGTTGCCTGGGACCAGATGTGGAGGGAGAAATGTGAGTAAAAGGGGCACAAAGAAACTTCTGGGGATGATAACAGTGGTCTGCATGTTTTTTTATTGGTTTGTTTGCAACAGGGTCTCACTCTGTTGCTCAGGCTGGAGTGTGGTGGCACTATCACAGCTCACTGCAGCCTCGACCTCCCAGCTTCAAGCAATCCTCCCACCTCAGTCTCCTACGTAGCTAGAATTACAGGCATGCACCACCACGTCCAACTAATTTTTAAATTTCTTGTGTTGGGTCTTGCCGTGTTGCCCAGGCTGGTCTTGAACTACTCCTGGGCTCAAGTGATCCTCCCTCCTCAGCCTTCCAAAGTGCTGGAATGACAGACATTAGGCACCACAAGAATGATCTGCATCTTGGTTATGGTTGTGGTTGTATGGGTGTATACATAACTTAAAACTCATCAAACTGTACATTTTAAATAGGTACAGTTGATTGTATGAATAGATATACAGCATACCCTACTAAAGTTGTTATTAAAAAATTCATTAGATGAGATTTAGAGCAGATTAGAAGCAGCAAAATAGTGGATTTATGAACAGGAAAACAGGCAGCAGTAAGTATTCAGATGAAAGTACAGAAAGAAAAGAAAGGAAAGAAAACTCAGAAAAGAGCATCAGAGAGAAAGGAGGCACAGTGATAGGTACTGCTGCAAAACTATAATGTGGGAGAAATGCTGCTGTGCTGTTGCTGAAAACATTATATAAGGCTGGGTGTGGTGGCTCATGCCTGTAATCCTAGCACTTTGGGAGGCTGAGGCAGGCGGATCACCTGAGGTCAGGAGTTCAAGACCAGACTGGCCAACCTGGCGAAACCCCGTCTCTACTAAAAGTACAAAAATTAGCTGGGTGTGGTGGTGCGCACCTATAATCCCACCTACAGGGGAGGCTGAGGCAGGAGAATCACTCGAACCCAGAGGGTGGAGATTGCAGTGAGCCAAGATCATGCCACTGCACTCCAGCCTGGGCGAAAGAGTGAAACTCTGTCTCAAAAAAAAAAAAAAAAATATATATATATATATATATATATATGTATGTATAAATAATTCTGGTTTTGGTGAGGCAATGTCTAGCATTCAGGCACTTAACCAATAAATATTAAGAGTATAGAAATCAGGGCCAGGTGCAGTGGCTCACGCCTGTAATCCCAGCACTTTGGGAGGCTGCGGTGGGTGGATCACGAGGTCAGAAGTTCAAGACAAGCCTGGCCAAGATGGTGAAACCCTGTCTCTACTAAAAACTACAAAAATTAGCTGGGCTCTGTGGTAGGCACCTGTGATCCCAGCTACCTGGGAGGCTGAGGCAGGAGAATCGCTTGAACCTGGGCAGCAGAGGTTGCAGTGAGCTGAGATCATGCCACTGCACTCCAGCCTGGGCAAAAGAGTGAGACTCTGTCTCAAAAAAAAAAAAAAAAAAAAAAGGAATAGTGTTGGGAACAGGCCCCCAAATCTGGCCATAAACAAAATTTCTGCAGCACTGTGACATGTTCGTGATGGCTGTGACACCCACGCTGAAGGTTGTGGGTTTACCATAATGAGGGCAAGGAGCACCTGGCCCACCCAGGGCGGAAAACCGCTTGAAGGCATTCCTGAACCACAAACAATAGCATGAGCGATCTGTGTCTTAAGGACATGTTCCTGCTGCAGATAACTAGCCAGAGCCCATCCCTTTGTTTCAGCCCATCCCTTTGTTTCCCATAAGGAATACTTTCAGTTAATCTATAATCTATAGAAACAATGCTTATCACTGGCTTGCTGTCAATAAATATGTGGGTAAAACTGTTTGGGGCTTTCAGCTCTGAAGGCTGTCAGCTCCCTGATTTCCCACTCCACACTCTATATTTCTGTGTGTGTGTGTCTTTAATTCCTCTAGTGCCACTGGGTTAGGGTCTCCACAACCGAGCTGGTCTCAGCAAGTGGTGTCCATACATGGGGCTCGAACCTGGGTCGAAGGGTCGCCAGAGCAACGGTTGGAGAACGTGGAACTAAGCTGGAGGACACCTGAGTACTCTTAAGCAATCCCCATGGTGAGTAAGAAGGGGAGCTCGGAAGCATCAGGGTATCAATGGGACAAGTGTGGGCTCTGGTTCATTCCACCTTGGAACCTTTTCACCCTAATGATGAGGAGGAAGGAAAGTATAATGAACTAACAGAAGACATGACAGAGCAGGTTTGTTTGCCAGCTAAAGCTAAAGCGGCGAAGGAGGAAGAGGTTCCTCCCTACCCTTCTGCACCCCCTCATTATTTTGAAGAAAAAGAGTAGCCTGACCCTCCAGATCTTTCTTTTCCAGAGGACACTGGGTGAAAAGTAGTTGCCCCAGTGACCGAGCAGCGCCTCGAGTGACCGCTCTCAGTTCTATTCAAGCAGGAATCCAGCAAGCTAGAAGAGAGGGTGATTTAGAGGTTTGGCAGTCCCTGTTGGAGTACACCCCCCAGATCAACAGGGAAATATTATAGCTACATTTGAGCCTTTTCCTTTTAAATTACTCAAAGAATTTAAACAAGCTATTAATCAGTATGGACCAGGTTATCCTTTTGTAATGGGACTGTTAAAGAATGTTCCTGTCTCCAGTCAGATGTTGCCGGTGGGGCTTATAGGATTACTTCTAGGTAGATCTAGTTTAAATTTAAAAGGACTGCAAGTATATACAGGAGTCATTGATTCAGATTACAATGGGGAAATTCAAATTGTTTTATCTACTTATGTTGCCTGGAAAGCAGAGCCAGGAGAGCGCATAGCACAGCTCCTGATTGTGCCATATGTGGAAATGGGGAAAAGTGAAATTAAATGAACAGGAGGATTTGGAAGCACAAATAAAAAAGGTGAAGCAGCTTATTGGGTGAATCAAATTACTGATAAATGTCCTACCTGTGAAATAACTATTCAGGGAAAGAAATTTAAAGGTTTGGTAGATACAGGAGCAGACATTTCAGTTATTTCTCTACAGCACTGGTCATCCTCCTGGCCAATTCAACTCACTCAATTTAACATAGTTGGAGTTGGTAAAGCCCCTGAAGTATATCAAAGTAGTTATATTTTGCACTGTGAAGGGCCCGATGGACAACCTGGGACTATTCAACAAATTGTAACTTCTGTACCTATAAATTTATGGAGGAGAGATTTATTACAACAATGGGGAGCACAAGTTCTAATTCCAGAACAATTATATAGCCCTCAAAGTCAACATATGATGCATGGAATGGGGTATGTCCCTGGTATGGGACTAGGAAAAAATTTGCAATGTTTGAAGGAACCACTTCAAGCAGGAAGACAAAGTTCCCACCAAGGTTTAGGGTATCATTTTTGATCGTGGTCATTGTTAAGCCTCCAGAACCTATACCTTTAAAATGGTTGACAGATAAGCCAATTTGGATAGAATAATGGCCACTAAATAAAGAGAAACTGGAGGCTTTAGAGGACTTAGTTACTGAATAATTAGAAAAAGAACACATAGCTCCAACATTTTCCCCTTGGAATTCTTCAGTCTTTATTATTAAGAAAAAATCAGGTAAATGGAGAATATTAACTGACTTAAGAGCCGTTAATTCGGTTATACAACCTTCAGGGGCATTACAGCCAGGATTGTCTTTTCCTGCTATGATTCTGAAAAATCAGCCTTTAATAGCCATAGATTTAAAAGACTGTTTCTTTACTATCCCCTTAGCTGAGCAAGACTGTGAACAGTTTGCATTTACAATTCCTGCAGTAAACAACCTGCAGCCTGCTAAGCATTTGCATTGGAAAGTGTTGCCACAAGGCATGTTAAGCAGTCCAACAATTTGCCAGACTTATGTAGGGCAAGCAATTGAACCTACTTGTAAAAATTTTCACAGTGTTACATTATTCATTATGTGGACGATATACTTTGTGCTGCCGCCACTCAAGAAATATTACTCCAATGTTATGATCACTTGCAAAACTCGATTTCTCGTGCCAGTTTAATTATAGCTACTTAAAAAATTCAGACTACTACTCCTTACTCCTACTTGGGGAACTTAGTAAATGACACTACCATTGTGCCACAGAAAGTAACCATATACGTCGGGATCAATTGAAAACATTAAATGACTTTAAAAAATTACTAGGGGACATTAATTGGATATGACCTGCTCTAGGCATTCCTACCTATGCCATGAGTAATCTATTTTCTATCCTTAGAGGAGATCCTAGTCTCACTAGCCCTTGGCAATTAACAAATGAGGCTGAGGCAGAGTTACAGCTGATTGAAAAGCAAGTCTGTAAAGCTCAAATGAATAGAATAGATCAAGAGAAGACTCTAGATTTGCTAATTTTTTCAACTCAGTATTCACCTACTGTGTTATTGTCCAAGAGCAGGACTTAGTAGAATGGCTTTTTCTTCCACATGCTAATTCACAGACTTTGACCCCTTATTTGGATCGAATTGCTACTATGATAGGAAATGGGAGAACTCGGATTGTTAAATTACATGGATATGATCCTGGAAAAATTATTGTTCCTCTTACAAAGGCACAAATACAGCAAGCTTTTATAAATAGTCTTACTTGGCAAACCCACTTAGCTGACTTTGTGGGTATTTTCAATAACCATTTTCCTAAAACAAAATTATTTCAATTTTTGAAATTAACTAATTGGATTCTCCCTAAAATAACTAAATTTAAACCAATTGAAAGTGCTGAAAATGTCTTCACAGATGGGTCTAGTAATGGTAAAGCTTCTTATTCTGGATCGAAAAATAAAGTTTTCCAGACGCCCTATACTTCAGCTCAAAAAGCAGAGCTTGTAGCTATAATTGAGGTATTGACTGCTTTTGATATGCCTATTAATGTGATTTCTGATTCTTCATATGTGGTTCATTCCACACAATTAATTGAAAATGCTCAGTTACGATTTCATACAGATGAACAACTGATGACTTTATTTACCCAACTGCAAACAGCAGTTAGGAGTAGAATGCACCCTTTCTACATTACTCATATTCAGGCTCATACACCTCTTCCAGGACCTTTGACTCCAGGGAATCAAATGGCTGATCGCCTAGTTGCTACTGCAATATCTAATGCCAGACACTTTCACAATTTAACCCATGTTAATGCCTCTGGTCTCAAACGCAGATACAGCATTACCTGGACAGAAGCTAAAGCTATTATCCAGTGATGCCCAACTTGTCAAATGGTGCATTCCTCGTCTTTTACAGGGGGAGTTAATCCTCGAGGATTGGAACCTAATTCTCTTTGGCAAATGGATGTCACCCACGTTCCCTCGTTTGGGAGACTAGCTTATGTACATGTATGTGTGGACACCTTTTCTCACTTTGTCTGGGCTACATGCCAATCAGGAGAGTCTTCTGCCTGTGTTAAACATCACCTTTTGCAGTGTTTTGCGGTGATGGGCATTCCAGCTTCTATTAAAACAGATAATGTCCCAGGCTATACTAGCCAAGCTCTAGCTACATTTTTCTCTATATGGAATATTAAACACATTACTGGCATTCCGTATAATTCTCAAGGACAAGCCATAGTGGAAAGAATGAATCCCTCCCTGAAACAGCAGTTGCAAAAGCAAAAAGGGGGAAACAGGGACTATGGGATACCCCATATGCAATTGAATCTAGTATTATTGACTTTAAATTTTTTGAGACTGCCTAAAGGCCAGATGCTATCAGCAGTTGAATAGCATCTACAGAAACCAACTGCAAAGACAGAAGCAGAACAACTGGTTTGGTGGAGAGAGCCAATGATAAAAAGTTGGGAAATGGGCAGAATAATAACTCGGGGTAGAGGTTGTCCTTGTGTTTCTCCAGGACCAAATCAACTGCCAATTTGGATATCATCGAGGCACCTGAAACCTTATCATGAGCCTGATGCTGAGGAATAGATTCTGGGAGGATCCTGAGGATCCCCCGGTTGCAGCCATGTTGAGACTGACACTGAGGGGGACCCCAACTGTCACGAGCAACACCCATCGAATGCAGCCACCTACCTGGGGACAGATCAAGAAGCTGTCACAGATGGCAGAAAAAAACCTAAGGAAAGTGGGACAACCAGTCACAATGAGTAATTTAATGATAGCTATGATAGTGGTGATCACCATTGCCATGAGTATTCCTTCAACAAGGGCTGGCACAGAGGACAATTATACTTATTGGGCATATTTATCAATCTTGGCTGGCAATAATGCCTGGATGTAATCACTCTATGACACAGTTACACATGCTTTCTGGTCTCCGTATTTACCATAATAAATCTGCTCCTGTAATTGAGGTATACTGCCCTCAAAAACCTATTTGTAAACAGAATTGGACCTGGCTAGAAATAATGAACGTATTTGTTTGGGAAGATTGCATTGCAAAACAGGCAGAGGTGCTGTGCAACAATTCCCATGGAATCATTATTGATTGGTCCCCTAAGGGGATGTTTAGCTTGAATTGCACCTCTCAGTCTGTGTGCCACAGCCACACTATGTTCAGCTGGTCTGAACAAAATGGTCAAATGGTAGAAATGGTAAGAAGTATGGCAAGAGTTCCTATTATTTGAAAACACGGTGGTATAGTGGCACCTCAACCTCAAATGATATGGCCCGCTCTAGGAGCTTAACATAAGGATTTGTGGAAACTATTAATGGCTCTTAATAAGATCAAAATTTGGGAGAGAGTAAAAAAGCATCTAGAAGGACACTCTACAAACTTGTCTTTGGATATTGCAAAATTAAAAGAACAAATATTTAAAGCATCCCAGGCACACCTGACCTTAATGCCAGAAATAGGAGTGCTTGAAGGAGTGCAGACAGATTAGCAGGTAGTAACCCATTAAAATAGATAAAAACACTTGGAAGCTCTGTGATTTCAATGATGATGGTGCTTTTAATCTGTGTTGTTTGTCTTTGTATAGTCTGCAGCTCCCGACGCCTGCAAGAAGTAGCTCACCATGATAAAGCCACCTTTGCATTTATCATCTTGCAAAAACAAAAAGGGGGAACATGTTGGGAACAGGCCCCCAAATCTGGCCATAAACTGGCCCCAAAACTGACCATAAACAAAATCTCTGCAGCACTGTGACATGTTCGTGATGGCTATGACACCCACCCTGAAGGTTGTGGGTTTACTGTAATGAGGGCAAGGAACACCTGGCCCACCCAGGGCAGAAAACTGCTTAAGGCATTCCTAAGCCACAGACAATAGCATGAGTGATCTATGCATTAAGGACGTGTTCCTGCTGCAGATAACTAGCCCAACCCATCCTTTTGTTTTGGCCCATCCCTTTGTTTCCTGTAAGGAATGCTTTTAGTTAATCTGTAATCTATAGAAACAATGCTTATCACTGGCTTGCTGTCAGTAAATATGTGGGTTAAACTCTGTTTGGGGCTCTCAGATCTGAAGGCTGTCAGCCCCCTGGATATCCCACTCCACACTCTATAGTTCTGTGTGTGTGTGTGTGTGTGTGTGTGTGTGTGTGTGTGTGTGTTTCTTTAATTCCTCTAGTGCTGCTGGGTTAGGGTCTCCACGACTGAGCTAGTCTCAGCAGTATAAAAATCAGAATATTAATTTGGCAACATTTGGTAACATCAAGGCAGAATATTTATCAGAAATCAAATGTTATCACCAAAAATCTACTCTACTTTGTTATCCAGGAGATGCAATACAAAACCCATTAATTAAAACATTAACAGATACTATTAAAATACTTTGGGATAAGGTCAGAAATGCTAAATGTTACTTATTATTTTAGACACATTACCTGATGTGAGGCATATAGTGCAGATGATTATGGTTAGAGTTGTGATTTTCTAAACTCAAATACTTCTATATGTGAACATTTTTGGGAGATTTTTGTCACAACTGGAGAAAGATTATTTTTAAATTTTAGTAAACTACTTACAAAAACTGAACCAGACAAAAATAATTCAAGAAGCTAGAAATATGACAACATGGTGCAATAGGAAATCCTTGAATAAAAAATATATATATGTATATATACACCATAAAATATAGAATGGTATATTCTGTATCATTCTATATTCCTTTTCTAAAGCATCATTATTATTATTTGAGATGAGGGGGAGATCTAACCATGTTGCCTGGGCTGGTCTTGAACCCCTGTCCTCAAGCAATCTTCCTTCCTCAGCCTCCTGAGTAGTTGGGATTACAGACACATACCACTATGCCCACCTTAAAGCTTGCTTGCTTGCTTGCTTGCTTGCTTGCTTTTTTTTTTTTTGAGACAGGATCTTGCTCTGTTGCTCAGGTTGGAGTGAAGTGGCACGATCTCAGCTCACTGCAACACTCCAGCCTGAGCAACAGAGCAGACTCCATCTTGGGGAAAGAAAGAAAAAAAAAAGAACTATACATCTACCAAAAGCTTCAGTTAAATGTTTGGGTATATTGAAAACACACTGGATATAAATTTGAAACCACTGTTAAACGTGTGACAGGAAAATTGAGTTGAGACTGCCATGCCCGTGTCAACTGACCATGGGTTCTTGGGCTCTCAATGCAATAGAACATTGACATGAGTCCAAAAGATTTTTCTCAAAGCTTCACTGGAGCTTTTGTCCAGCCGTAAGGGAGGCAGAACGAGAGAGAAAGAGAGAGAGAGAGAGAGACAGAGAGAGAGAGAGACAATTCCCTGACAGACTCCACCTATAAAAGAACAGGTAGGACTTTTTTATTAGGCAAAGTACAGAACTGACATCAGAAGTAGAGTGTACACAGGCTGGGCAAGGCAAACGATGTGAGGGGTAGGGTAGCAGGTCAGCATATCCAGATGTGATGGTTATCTCGAGTAATGGGCCACCTGGTAGTCTGGCCTGTGACAACAAGACTATAAATCAATTGTCCAGCAGCATTCCTTTCTGAGGTGGGACACTCTGCAACCTTGGTTAGCTCCTAAAGCCAGGTCCTGGAATTCTTTAAGTGAAAAGACTATTAGCAGCGAGGTAATGGTGTGGGTTTTGTGATGTGTGGGAATGCTCTAATGGGGATGAGCCAAAGCCAGGCTCTGTCTCTACTGTGTCTCACCAGTAAAAACACAATTACAAACAGCATGCAATGCTCTTTTTTGTGATGATGGTTAATAAAGAATACACGTTCTAAAATACCGCCAAAGTTCTACTTTCAAACATATGTCTAAATTTATTAGCTAAGTACTGACCTGGTATGATGCTTTAAGTAAAACTGATGGTTTAAACAAAATGACAGAGAAAAATCAAAATGCAATGTCAAAAAATTTTAATGTACATAATGCTCTCAAAAACCTCAAAGGGATTAAGAAATTCATTTTTTACCTTTTTTAAAAAATATATATTTTTGGGGACAAGATCTCAAGCTCTTGGCCTCAAGCAATCCTCCTGCCTTGTCCTCCTAAAAGTGCTGGGACTACAGGCATGAGCCATTGCGCCTGGCCTAAGAAATTCTTCAAAGGAAAGCTAAGTGATAATGCTTACAAAAAGATAGATTACTGAGTTTAAAATAAATTGCAGAGTCTCTTGACATTCCTTTCAATTTCTCCTGCATAGAGAATATTAGAAAAAGGGGATTTCAATTGCAAATCCCTCAGCTCATCTATGTTCCAAAACTAAATTTTAAAATCAATTTCTTTTTTATTCTACATTGGAAACTGCAATGTCATTGTTTTTTCTTTTTCTTTTTTTTTTTTGGATGGAGTCTCTCTCTGTCACCCAGGCTGGAGTACAGTGGTGTGATCTCGGCTCACTGCAACCTCCACCTCCCAGATTCAAGCAATTCTCCTGCCTCAGCCTCCTGAGTCGCTGGGACTGCAGGGGCCCACCACCACGCCCAGCTAATTTTTGTGCTTTTAGTAGAGATGGGGTTTCACCATGTTAGCCAGGATGGTCTCGAACTCCCGACCTCAGGTGATCCGCCTGCCTTGGCCTCACAAAGTGCTGGGATTATAGGCGTGAGCCACCGCGCCTGGCCAGAAAGTGCAATATCACCCTAAAAATAAAAGTTTACAATACTGAAAGAAAATAATGCCCTTTTCAGTCTTCTAATCAAGATCCTTACTATTTAAAATGTGCTCCTGGAACAGCAGCATCAGCATCACCTGGGAGCTCTTTAGGTGTGCAGAATCTCAGCCCCACTCCAGATCAGCTCAGTCAGAGTCTTCATTTTGACATGACCCCCAGGCAATTCATTTGCATATCACAGTTTGAAAATCACTGGACTAGATGACATATGTAACTGGAAGAATTACAGGAAATATGAACTTCAACAGCTATTAAAAATTTATACTGAAATTGACTAATTTCAGTTAATGATGATATTGATGGGAAATGAACAGAGAGAAACTAAAAACGTTGTTTGTTAAGATCTGGAGTAACTTCTGCTGAAGTATTGCAATGTCTTTGCAGCAATAATTGTTTGTTTATTTATTTATTTATTTATTTTTGAGACAGAGTCTCTCTCTGTCACCCAGGCTGGAGTGCAGTGGCGCCATCTCGGCCCACTGCAACCTGCACCTCCTGGGTTCACACCATTCTCCTGCCTCAGCCTCCTGAGTAGCTGGGACTACAGGCGCCCGCCACCATGCCCGGCTAAATTTTTTTTTTTTTTTTGTATTTTTAGTAGAGACGGAGTTTCACCGCGTTAGACAGGATGGTCTCAATCTCCTGACCTCGTGATCCGCCCATCTCGGCCTCCCAAAGTGCTGGGATTACATGCGTGAGCCACCGCGCCCACCCTATTTATGTATTTTCATAGAGACAGAGTCTTACTTTGTTGCCCAGGCTGGTCTCAAACTCCTGGACTCAAGCAATCCTCCTGCCTCAACCTTCCAAAATGCTGGGATTATAGGTGTGAGCCACTGCAGCAGGCCTGCAGCAATAATTTATCACATTTCCAAATACTTTGTGTCTCTCAGTGTGTATTTCACTTTGCTAATATGGGTAACCAGTAAAGAATGTAGCTTCACCAAATAAAAGTTAGTAGAAACGAATTAAGGTCTAGAGTGACCAAAAAAGACTGTTACATCTAGTAATCATCATATGTGGGAGCAAGGAAGCATTGAAACTGCCATAAAGAATTTTATTTCCATGAAAGTAAGACAAACAACTGTTGTATAGAAAACTATCATATACTAGTGACTTTGAATTTCTCGGCTGGGCCCAGTGGCTCATGCCTGTAATCCCAGCACTTTGGGAGGCCGGGGTGGGCGTATCACTTGAGGTCAGGAGTTCAAGACCAGCCTGACCGACATGGTAAAACCCCGCCTCTACTAAAAATAGAAAAATTAGCCAGGTGTGGTGGTTTGCACCTGTAATCCCAGCTACTTGGGATGCTGAGGCACGAGAATTGCTTGAACCTGGGAGGCGGAGGTTGCAGTGAGCAGAGATCATGCCACTGCACTCCAGCCTGGGCCACAAACTCCATCTCAAAAAAAAAAAAAAAAAAAAAAAAAAAATTTCGACACTTCATCTTAGCCAAAAGGCCAAGAAGTGATATGACTTAAAATTTCTAATGATTGTGCTAGTTTTTCTTACTTCAGGGCCTTTGCTTATGCTATTCCCTGTTCCTGATACTCCTTCCTCTCCAACAGAGTTGGCTTAAATGGTTCAGGTCTCAGCTTGAATGTCATTTCCTCAGGGTGGCCTTCCCTGACCCCACAAAGTCAGCTGCTCTTATGACATTCTCTCAAAACACTCTGAATTTCCTCTTAGCTCAACATACCCATAACTTCCCCTTACATTTCTGCCTTCCTCTCTGGACTGTAAGCTCCACCAGTGCAGGGACTTTGTCTCTGTCATTCTGAACCCACTGACCTCCATGTATCTTTAGGAGCTCAATAAATATTAATTAAATTAATAAACACTAAATTAAATATTAATTAAATTAATAAATATTGATAAATATTAAATTAAATATTTATTAAATTAATTAATATTTATTAAATTAATAAATATTTATTAAGATTCACGAATGAGTGAATGGTGGTCCTAGTCATATTAAATGAAGTATAATCCTGACATATTTGTATAACTCTTTTCTCTTTTTAGTACATTTTTACTTCTATTTTCCCATTTGACCCTCAAAAAACTCAGCTCTACCTGGAGAGTCTCTCTCAGTCCTTAAAGTGCATATGAGATCCCCTAGCTGTTAGGTGTGAGCATGGACTGGAGGTGGATGGCCTGCCTTCCCATCCTAATTATGCCACTTCAGATCTGTGTCTTGGGCAAATTCCCTCACCTCTTTGTGCCCCAGTGTCTTCGTTTGTGCTTACCTCATAGGTGTACTATGAGGAGCAAATGAATATATAATGTAAAGATCTTGAACAGTGCCAGATACCTAACAAATGCTAGCTATCATTCCAGGAGCAGCATGAAGATGAAGAGTATAGGGGCCAGTATTACAGATTAGGCGTCCCCAATATTGTGCTGGGTAGAAGAAGCTGGACACAAAACAGCACACACTGTGCATTTCTATTACATGAAGTTCAAGGATAGGCAAAACTAGCCTATGATGACAGAGGTAGGCTAGAATAGTAGTGGGCGGGGGCAAGCACACTGACTGGGAAGTACACAGTAGTCTTCTTGGGTGCTAGAAATGTTTTGTGTCTTGATCTGGGTGGTGGTTACACAGGTAAGTATGTCTACAGAAATTTTTTTTTTTTTTTTTTTGAGATGGAGTCTCGCTCTGTTGCACAGGCTGGAGTACAATGGCACCATCTCAGCTCACTGCAACCTCCGCCTCCCAGATTCAAGCAATTCTCGTGCCTTAGCCTCCCAAGGAGCTGGGATTACAGGCATATGCCACCATACCTGGCTAATTCTAATTTTTGTATTTTCAGTAGATACAGGGTTTCGCCATGTTGGCCAGGCTGGTCTCGAACTCGTGACCTCAGGTAATCTGCCCACCTCAGCCTCCCAAAGTGCTGGGAGTACAAGCGTGAGCCACTGCACCCAGCCAGAAATGTATTCTTAAGATTTGTGGCTGGGCACGGTGGCTCACACTTGTACTCCCAGCACTTTGGGAGCCTGAGGTGGGTGGATCACATGAGTTCAGGAGTTCGAGACCACTCAGTGAGCCAGTCAGCTCCAGGGGAACAGAACTCCGACATCCTCCCTGCCGGGGCCTCACGGTCAGGATTGCTAGTGATTGGGATCTCAGGCTTATTGATCTAGTTTGTTTTCAAGTGATAGAAATCCAAAGCAAATAGGCATATGCAAAATCAGAGCCATTTATTGGGAGAATGCTGGTGTGCTTATGGAACATAGCCTTGGGAAGTGCAGGGAGGGCCTCAGAGACACGTGGGCCCTTGGACACTTTCTCCCCTCTCTGCTTTTCCTAGTTTTATCAGATCAGCTTTCTCCCCATAATGGGGGATGTGGCTGCCATTAGTTCCTGAGCCTCATGCTAGAAAACCTGTATCCTGCGTCAGTCCAGTCCAGCAAATCTGAGGGAAAGGCTCTGATTGGCCCATTTTGAGTACAATGCCCATCCCTAGACCGATCAACTGTGGCCATGAGCGTATGACCAATAACACCCACTGAAATTACATAGTGGTTAGAAAGCAGAAAGGAACAGGTCCCCAAAAGAAGGTGTTGTTCCCAGAAGAAAAGGGGGTGCTGGGCAGGGAAGACAATATCACAGATGTCACAGTGGTGGGACAGAGAGGGATACAACTAAGTCCATGAAGGCTGGCCTGTGTCTCTTCTAATTAAACATAATTTTCTCAGTCCCTGTTGTCCAGTAATCCAGAGACAAGGTCAGCAGGATCCTACCTTTGAGATCCAACTAACTCAGCAAGTGGTGGGAGGGGCACCAGAGAAACATCAGGTCCTGTCTCAAGCCAGGACCTTCAGCCCTGTCAACAGGACAGTCCAAGAGAGTGGTGGAAGCTCACCAGGCTGGGCCCCCACAAACCAGTCCTGATGCCACAACTAACAGGCTGGGCCTCAGTGTCCTCCTCTGTAAAATGAGAGCTGTTGAGCTACCTGATTAGAGAGACAACATTGAGTTCCTGAATGCCAAACAGCTTGGATTTAAATCTCAGCTCTAGGCCTGGCATGGTGCCTCACACTTGTAATCCTAGCACTTTGGGAGGACGAGGCGGGTGGATGGCTTGAGCCCAAAAGTTTGAGACCAGCCTAGGCAACATGGCAAAATCCCACCTCTACAAAAAATATCAAAAAATTAGCCAGTCATGGTGACGTGCACCTGTAGTCTCAGCTACTCAGCAGGCTGAGATGGGAGGACCTTTTGAGCCCAGGAGGTTGAGGCTGCAGTGTGCACTCCAGTCTGGGCAACGGAGAGACCCTGTCTCAAAACTCAATCAATTCATCAATCTTAGCTCTACCCTTAGCAGCTTTGTGGTTTTAGAAACTTTTAAAAAATTTTTACTTGTTATTGGCCGGGGGCGGTGGCTCACGCCTGTAATCCCAGCACTTTGGGAGACTGAGGTGAGCAGATCATGAGGTCAGGAGATTGAGACCATCCTGGCCAACATGGTGAAATCCCGTCTCTACTAAAAATACAAAAATTAGCTGGGCGTGGTGGCACATGCCTGTAATCCCAGATACTCGGGAGGCTGAGGCAAGAGAACCCCTTGAACCAGGGAGTTGGAGGTTGCAGTGAGCCGAGATCTTGCCACTACTCTCCAGCCTAGCAACAGAGCAAGACTCTGTCTCAAAAAATAAAATAAAATAAAATAAATTTTTACTTGTTATTTTGAAAAGAATTTTAAATTTACAGGATATTTTCAGGAGTAAGCCAAATAACTCCTGTATACCCTTAACCCAGATTCTGCAATTTCTACCATGTTGCCGCACTTATTTAGTCATTCTTTCTCTCTTTTCTTTCTGAGCCATTTGAGAGTACATTGCATATATCATGTCCCTTTACCCTTCACAGTTCAGTGTATTTCCTAAGAGCAGGGACTTTCTCTTACATAACTGCAGTGCAGTTATTAAATTCAGTAGATTTATTATTGATAATGATACCTTCTCATTGACAGTTCATATTCCAAATGTGGCCAGTTGTCTTGGCAACCCTCCAGCTTTTTTTTTTTTTCCCCTCCAATACTGGATCCAGGCCAGGATCAACGACTGCATTGAGTTGTCATGTCATGATATTGGAATGCTCATACACTGTTGGTGGGAATGTGAAATGGTGTGGCTACTTGGGAAAATAGTCTGACCATTCCTCAAAAAGGTAAATACAGAGTTTCCACATGACTCCAGCAATTCCACTCCTGGGTATATACCCAACCGAAATGAAAACATGTCCACACAAAAACTTGTGTACAAATGTTCACAGCAGCATTATTGATAATAGTCAAAAGGTGAAAACTACCTAAATCTCCAACAATGATGAGTGAATGAACAAAATGTGGCATAGCCATACAATGGATTACTATTTGGCCATAGAAAGGACTGAAATACTGACACAAGCTGCAATGTGGATGAAACTGGAAAACGTGTGAAGTGCAGAGAGCCAATCACAGAAGACCACACGTTGTATGATTCCATTTACATAAGATGTTCAGAACAGCCAAATCCATAAAGACACAAAGTAGATCAGTGATTGCTCAAACCTGGGACAGAGCGCACACACGTGCACACGTGTGTGTTAAAAACAACAGAAATCAGCTAGAGGTGCATGGTGGCTGCCCTTAGACCCGGCCCGTGCACTCGTTTGCCACAGTCTCCACCATGCCCTGTTACTCCCCGACACTGCACCTAGGGGCCAGGTCCGTTTAGCACAGCACTTCCATCTGTGTTCCTCACACCCTGCTGCTTCCCCTCACCGACTTCACACCTGTCCTGCCCCAGAGGAAGTTAATTTGGTGATGGCCTATGTGAAGACAGTCAGTAGGTGGTTCCCGCCTGGAATCCCAGCACTTTGGGAGGCCAAGACGGGAGGATCACTTGAGCCCAGGGGTTCAAGACCAGCCTGGGCAACATGGCAAAACCCTGTCTCTATAAAAAATACAAAACATTAACCAGGTGTGGTGGCATGAGCCTGTAGTCCCAGCTTCTCAGGAGGCTGAGGTGGGAGAATCACTGGAGTCTGGGAGGTTGAAGCTGCAGTTAGCTATGATCGTGCCACTGCATTCCAGCCTGGGTGACAGAGCAAGACCCTGTCTCACAAAAAAAAAGAAAAAGAAAAAAAAAAAGGAAAGCAAGGGTGAGTCAATGACAAGAAGGTGTGCAGTGTGGGTGACAAAAACAAGGGGGGAGTCCGCAAGGGGGAGCAGCCTGAGGGGAGCAGAGACTTCAAGGGGAGAAAGCCTGAGTGACTCAGCAATCATTGGGGGACATTAGGGCAGAGGGAGGAAGTACAGGCCAGGTGCAGTGGCTCACGCCTGTAATCCCAGCACTTTGGGAGGCTGAGGCAGGCAGATTACTTGAAGTCAAAAGTTCGAGACCAGCCTGGCCAACATGGTGAAACCCCATCTCTACTAAAAATACAAAAAATGAGCTGGGCGTGGTGGTGCACGCCTGTAATTCCAGCTACTCAGGAGTCTGAGGCAGGAGAATAGCTTGGCCCCAGGAGGTGGAAGTTGCAGTGAGCCAAGATCACACCATTGCACTCCAGCCTGCATGACTGAGTGAGACTCTGTCTTGAAAACAACAACAACAACAACAACAACAACAACAACAAAAAACAAAAGAAGGAAGAGGTGCAGGATCCTGGGTGGAACATGTCGGGGTGTTCAGGCACCAGGCAGGAGGCCATGACACCCCCCATTCCCCACCAAGGGATTCCTGGTGCCAGTGAGGGCTGAGCCATCAGGGACACGGACAGGTGCACCCCTTCAGTGGCCATGCCCTCCAGGCCGGTCTCCCCAGTGCTGCCCCCATGGGCCCCGCCTCTTCCAAAGCTTGCACCCCAGGAGACAATAGAAGCACCTCATCCTGGCATTTAGGGACCCTGGGAATCTGGCCCCACCTTATCCTTCCAGCCTGTACCTGCTGCCTCCGCCTTATTCAAGACCTAAGTTTCCTGGTGGCTATGCCCCCCATGGGGTGGCTGTCATCCAGGCAGGGGTATTCCTGGGGAGCCCTTCCCTTCCCTACCTCCAATGCACCTACAGGGCCCCTACTATTAATAGCAGCACCTCTGCCTGGGGCTCCCTGAGAGGCTGGGGTGGGAGAGGGGTGGTCCAGCAGGCAGTAATCAATGTCCCCAAATGGTGGCAAGTGTGTGTGAATATGTGTCTGTTTGTGTGTGTGTGTGTGGTGGGAGTTTCTGTGTGTGTGTGTGTGTGTGTGTCTGTGTGTGTGTGTGTGGTGGGAGTTTCTGCACTGTGACAGGAGGAAAGCACAAGTGGTTCTGGGATCCAGGGCAGAAGGGCTCTTCTGTGTCCAGGGCTCAGGGATGCTCCCCAGAGTACTGGATATCTCAGCTAGGACTGAAGGGACAGGAAGTCACTCAGTGCAGGAGAGTAAGGGGGGAACTCTAGGCAGTGGGGATGGTGTGTAGGAAACATGACAGTGTGGAAAATAAAAAGTTCCTCTTCAAAGTTTCCTTTCTTGTTAAAGAATAAATAATAAATGTTCAAAGTAATAGTTTCTTTTAAAGACTAACTTCCTCTTCCTTCCTTGTTTGGAAATGTTATTACTTTTCTAAGACCTTTTGTAAGCAACCTCCTCTTTTCCTTTTGTTCTCCATTGCCTTTACCTATTTAGAAAAGTTTTAAGTTGTTAGCCAATTGAGTTTAGCTTAGATTGTGAGGTCCATCTCCAAGCAATGAAGAGAGGACACAGCAGTAAGGACCCAGTGTGTAAGGGATAAATATTCCTGCCTTTCTTTATTCATCGTGCTCTTGTGGCAAAATTGCTGATGGGCAGCATCCTTTCTGCAGAAAGTAAAATTGCCTTGCTGAGAAAACTTTTTGTCTGAATGCTAATTTTTCCTTGTGGCACCAAGGAACAAGCATTTTGTTTTCAAGAATCACGTGACCCACCTGGGCATATGGGGTGGTCTGAAAGGCAGGGCTGTGGGGCTGCCCAGGTGAGCCCTGGTGGACAAGGAGAAGGGCTTCCCTCTGAAGCTCTCAGGGCCACCAGCTGGGTGGTGGAGCCCAGAGGTGGCTTTCCCTTGGATCCCTTTGGGAGCCTGAATGGAGGGGTGTGGGTGGGGGAGACTGGAGGCAGTGAGGCTGGTGTGGTGGTAAAGTTCAGTTGAGCCCACTCCCACGTCAGGAGCAGAGTCAGGGTTTGAAGGCTGTGGCCCAGCAAGGGGGCTCAGAACTATTCCACAGTGCCCACGGCCCTCAGAATACAGGCTCAGCTTCTGTCCTGGGACTCGAGCTCTCCCAACCTGGCCCCAGTCCCACCTTCAGACTAGCACATCACTCCAGTAAGCCACCCTCGGTCATCCCTGGGCTTTTGCAGAGGCTACCCTCCTGCCCTTGTCCCTACTTAGGCGACCTCTCCTCACACTGCAGGGCTCAGCACACTGGCCTCCAGAAAGACTTGCTTCATCCCCCACCCAGCACTGACCTGCAGACCATCAGGGTTGTCAGTTAAAGGACCAAAGTCCGGACAGGAGGAAGAGGTTTTGACATCTAGCGCACAGCAGGGTGACCAGAGTCAATGAGAGTGTGTTGCATTTTGCAAAACAACTGAGAGTCCGTATCAAATGTCTCTCTGCATTTAGATTGGAGAGGACGAAGGCCCTGAGGTCCAAGAACATGGAAACCTGACAGTGGACGCCAACAGCTGTGGAGAGAAGCCGGGCGAGATGCTCATGCTTCCGTGTGCCCAGCAATCCTGCTTTATCTTTTTAAATAAAGGTGATTCCTGATAACACTACCGTTTCTTGCAAATTTTGTAGTAGCATTGGAAAGGTGGCAGATGAGTCACAGGCAATCTGCTGCTTTGCGCCCTCCCTGCACAGAACGGGGGCTGTGCACACCCTAGTTTAGGCAGTATGCAGTCATGTGATCCTCTCAGTTACTCAGAAAAACTGAAAGGAAAAGAGACCTCAGAGAAGTATCAGGGTGACCCCACCCGCAGAAAATCATTACCAGTGGCTCTGAAGGGCTGAGGCTCTGAGCAGGTGCAAGGCAGAGTCCCACACATTGTGCATGGCCTCCCCACACTCACACTGCCTGGTAAGCATTTTCAGAAGGACCAGCGGCCCCTTCAGGTCTCGTCTGACTGTGTTAATCATGCTGAGAGGTCTCCAGGAGGATCCTGAAGTCCTGGGAACCAGACTGTGCTGGGGTTAGAGTGGCATGGGGTCAGAGTGGCTCCCATCAGGGAGCTTCCTCATGTGTTATTAAGAAGTTTGAGGGAGGTCCAGAAGGCCCTGCCCTTGTGCATGGCTGGTGGCTCAGTGTGCACAGCCTAGAACATGCTGTGACTCTGCCCACTACTGATGGTGGCCAGGGACTGTCCTGGAGCTCCACTGGTCAAATAAGATTCTCCTTCCCCAATAAAGAGCAGGACCAGGAAGCAAGAAGTGACCTGGGGAGAGGGTGGGAGTGCTGTGGGGCTCCTTGTCTCCCCAGTGGGCTGTTGTCCATAAAATCCACTTTGGGGTTAAGGGTCCCCCAGGTGTGAATATTGAAGAAAGAAGAAAGAAAGAAAGAAAGAAAGAAGAAAGAAAGAAAGAAAGGGAGAGAGAGAGAAAGAGAGGGAGGGAGGGAAAGGAGGGAAGGAGGGAGGGACAGAGGGTGGGAGGGAGGGAGGGAAAGAAAGAGAGAGAGAGAAAGAAAATAAAAGAAAGGAAAAGGAAAAAGAAGGAAAGGAAGGTAAGGAAAAGGGAAAGGGGGTAAGGAGGAAAGGCAGAAAAGAAGCTGATCTTTCTCTTTCCTTCTTTCTTTCCTTCTTTCTTTCCTTTCTTCCTCCCTCCCTCCCTTCTCTCCTTCCTTCCTTCTCTCTCTCTCTTTCTCCTTCTCTTTCTCTCTCTCCCTCTCTCTTAGAACAAGAATTCAAGGGGAGCGCCACGAAGAGAGATTTCACAGAGAAAGTGAATTTAGTATTAAACAGGTTATAATTAAGCTGAGAGGCTACAATTAGGACTCTTAGTAATGAGGGGAAATCCATATGCTTGTTATGTCAAAAATGTAAGTAAGCCAATTACATATTCTAGTACAATAGAGCTGTGCTAGAAAGTCAGACCAAATATGAGACCAATTAAGACGAGGCATGACTTTAAACATATAATGGATGATAAATCTAAAAACCCATTTTCACAAGAAACAGTTTGATGCAGGGCTGGTATGGATTCATTGTGTCCAGTTTTATGTCTTGGATCCATAGGGGGAAAGTTATGTAATCATATTAACCTAAATGCTAGTTATTTATTTTACTTTTCTTATTTATTTTACTTTTCTGAATCAGCACACAAAGCATGAAAAGCTTAATTGTATTTACAGAAAATATAAAAATAAAACCATTTAAACAAGCTAGAGTTGACAGAATTTGGACAATAGGTGGGAAAAGGCCATGTAAAGTTATCAGCGGGGTCTTCGCTCATACCAGCCTGAACGCACCCGATCTCGTCGGATACACCTGTCAGAGGCTATGGGACTTAGGAGCGGTACGCAGATGTCATTTCCCTGTGATGGCTCCCGAAATAGAGCTGAGAAGACAGGTACAGAGTTATAAAGGTGACCTCTAAATGAAGTTCGCTACAGGAGATGAGAAACAGTTACAATGAGTGTAGCCAGGGCATGGTACAAGTGAGCTAATTGCTCAACTTTTATGAAATTACAAATCTAGAAGTAGGGGGCTTACTCATATTTAGAGTTTTGAATAACTGCCAGAAAAATTAAAAACAGAAATGATTGAAAATATTTAGTGTGTTTCAGCCAGGCATGGTGGCTCACATCTGTAACCCTAGCACTTTGGGAGGCTGAGACGGGTGGATTACCTAAGCTCAGGAGTTCGAAACCAGCCTGGGCAACATGGTGAAACCTCGTCTCTACTAAAATGCAAATAATTAGCTGGGCGTAGCAGCATGCGCCTGTAGTCCCAGCTACTCGGGAGGCTGAGGCAGGAGAATGGCTGCAACCCATGAGGCGGTGGTTTCAGTGAGCTGAGATAGTGCCACTGCATTCCAGCCTGGACAACAGAGTGAGACCCTGTCTCAAAAAAAATAATAATAAAATAAAAATATTTAGTGTGTTTCACGGAATGGGTGCTTCATACGGGTGCTGGATGAGTCCTGCTGGGGAGGTGGTGTTGGAGCAGAGCCCTGCAGGAAGCGTGGGAGTTAGCCCCGTGGCGCGCTCTGGGAACAGTGAGGGCCACTTTCATCCCACAGCCAAGTGCAGGGTGTGTTTCAGGTCAGCAAGGAGTGAGGTTGGTCCAGGAGGAGCCAGCGGGAGAGCAATAAGAAACAAGGTTAGGAGAGCGGCTGGGGGCCAGCTTTTGGGTTTTATTCTGCATTTGATGGAAAACAAGGGAAGCTGAGTGGGCTGGGGAGTCACAGGATGTGGCTGCTGATGGCAGAACAAGGAGAAGACGGCTGGGTGCAGTGGCTCATGCCTGTAATCCCAGCGCTCTCGGAGGCCGAGGCAGGAGGATTGCTTAAGCCAGGAGTCCAAGATCAGCCTGGGTAACATGGCAAAACCCTGCCTCTACTAAAAATACAAAAAATTAGCCGGGTGTGGTGGTGCACGCCTGTAGTCCTGGCTACTCAGAAGGCTGTGAGACAGGAGGATCACTTGAGCCCTGGAGGTGGAGGCTGCAGTGAGCTGAGACAGGTTCTTTCAGATTGGCATACATGTTAAATACAGGTTAGCATCCTAAATCTGAGAAGTGTGAAATCCAAAATGTGCCAAAATTTAAAACTTTTTGAGCACCTACATAACACTCAGAGGAAATGCTCTATTTGAGCATTTGGGATTTTGTATATTTAGATTTGGGATGCTCAACTGGTAATTATATATAATACGAATATTCAAAAAAAAATTCAAAACACTTATGGTGTCAATCATTTTATAGATAAGGGGCACTCAAACTTCATGAATAATTTCCAGCATCAGTGAGGATGTAAGCCTGTGGGGTAATACCCACTCCCCAAAACTCTTCGTGAGCATATGGATTAGCGTAATTTCTCAGAGGGAATTGGGCAGTATCTATCTAGTAGAAAAATTACGTATTTCATGAATCTCCATTTCTAGTAGTTTGTTATGTAAAATACTTGCACAATTAGAGGAAATATAAGCACAGATTGTCTATATGGCAATGTTCTTTTTTTTTTTTTTTTGAGATGGAGTTTCACTCTTGTCATCCAGGCTGGAGTGCAATGGCCGCATCTTGGCTCACTGCAATCTCTGCCTCCCAGGTTCAAGCCATTCTCCTGCCTCAGCCTCCCGAGTAGCTGGGATTACATGCACCCACCACAATGCCCGGCTAATTTTTTGTATTTTTTGTAGAGATGGAGTTTCGCCATGTTGGCCAGGCTGGTCTCGAACTCCTGACCTCAAGTGATCCACCCGCCTTGGCCTCCCAAAGTGCTGGGATTGCAAGCGTGAGCCACTGCGCTCAGCCTGTAGCAATGTTTCTAATAGAATAGAAAGTAGGGACAAACCGGCCTGGCGCAGAGGCGGAGCTTGCAGTGAGCCGAGATCGCGCCATTAAACTCCAGCCTGGGCGACAGAGCGAGACTCCGTCTCAAGAAAAAAAAAAAAAGGAAAGTAGGGACAAACCAAATTTCCATCATCAGACAAATAGATACACAAATAATAGTGCACTGGATATCGTGCAGGTTTTAAACATCACAAAAGAGCTCTGCTTCTGACTTCCAGTGATACCATGCAAGCAGGTAACAGATGCTTTACATCGGGTTTTCACGTGGGAACTCTGTCTAGCTTGGTTTCCTGATTTTTCAATGTCACTAAGTGCAGCTTTTGAAAAGCAATTCAATTTATGGCCAAATGAAACTTTAAAATGTGTCTTCTCAAAAGCCAGTTCTACTTGTTTCCTATCAAATGTATCCGTTCACCTGCCTGCCCATCGGTCTGTCCCCCAATTAATGGATTTGAGTGCCGTCTACTGAGCTGACAATCAATTCCATAACTTCACTGTTCCCAGTTACATACTAAGTGTTCAGCAAATCATTCTTTTTTTTTTTTTTTTTTTGAGATGGAGTCTTGCTCTGTCGCCCAGGGTAGAGTGCAGTGGTGCGATCTTGGCTCACTGCAATCTCCACCTCTCAGGTTCAAGCAATTCTCCTGCCTCAGCCTCCCGAGTAGCTGGGATTACAGGTTTTCACCACCACGCGCAGCTAATTTTTGTATTTTTAGTAGAGACAGGGTTTCGCCATGTTGGCCAGGCTGGTCTCGAACTCCTGACCTCAGGTGATCTGCCTGCCTGGGCCTCCCAAAGTGCTGGGATTAGAGGTGTGAGCCACGGCACCCCGCCAGCAAATCATTCTTGATTGTGATGATGCCTTTATCTCCAATTTCCCCCCCAACCTTATTTGTTACTGTTCTCCCCAGTGCACCCACAATCCATCCATGCAGGTTTATTTACTTCCCCAAGCTTCCTGTTTTTACTCCTATTTGTACCTATTCTCCAAGACAAAAAAAGAAAAAAGAGAGAAACCTAGGATTTTAAAACTGTTTCAGCCTTCCTTCCTTCATGAAGATTTCTCCAACAGCAACTCCCATGGCTCTGTGTATACTCAGTACTTTTAAATAGTAGGTCTGTTTTAGCACTTGAGCTAAATTGTTATGTTTGTATTAATTCTTCAATTTGGAGGCATGGTCAATGCTTGCTATTCCTTAGGATTGTTTATATCAGTGTTCCTGTGTAAGACTGGCTTATAATTTTTATTATACTTAATATTTGTTTGGTTTTGGTATTAAGATCCTAGTGTTCTCATAGAATTTATTGGAAAACAGCCCCTTATGTCAAAGTAGCCCCTTATGTCAATTTTATGGGAGTATTTCTTAAAAATTAGAATGAGTTTGGCATTTAGTCAATAATACCATTAGGGCCGTGTGTGTGTGTGTGTTTGTGTGTGTGCATGTGTGTATGTGTGTCAGAGACACAGAGAGACAGAGGCACAGAGGCACTTCTTAACTATTGATCAAATTTATATAGTAGCTATTGAGCTACTTAGGATTTCCATTTCCTCATAAATCAATTTCTTAAAGTTATATTTTTAGGGTATTGTCTACTTGGTACACATTTTCAAATATATTGGCATCAGTTTTTCACAATATGCACTATTATCTTTTAAAATATTTTCTACCTCTATAGTTACGTCTTTCTGTTAATTTCAAATATGAGTTTTTATGATTTTTTTCTTAGTCTCATTGAAGATTTGTATATGATACTTTTCTCAAAGAACCAACTGTTAGCTCTGTTACTTCTCTCTATCATTATCTTTATTTTCTGTTTCATTCATTTACCTGTTTATCCTTCCATTTATGTTATTTGAGTTTATTCTCATTATATTTTCTAACATATGCTGGGTATTAGCTTCATTTTCATCTTTTCTGCTTTTCTAATGTAAATAAAGCTACAGATTGCTCTTGATGCTTTGTGTGGCATCTCACAATTTTTAATTTGCATAATTTTAATCATTTATTAGTATTGTCTAATTTTCATTATGATTTATTAGATATTTGAGTTAAAAAAATGCTTTTTTTTTTTTTTAAAGACAGAGTGTTGCTCTGTCACCCAAGCTGGAGTGCAGTGGTGTAATCTTGGCTCACTACAACCTCCACTTCCCAGGTTCCAACCATCCACCCACCTCAGCCTCCCAACTAGCTAGGACTACAGGTGTGAACCACCACACCCAGCTAATTTTTTGTAGAGACGAGGTTTCACCATGCTGCCTGGGGTGGTCTTGAACTCCTGAACTCAAAGGGGTCCGCCTGCTCAGTCTCCCAAAGTGCCAGGATTAAATGTGTGAGCCACCGCACCCAGCCAGCAGCATTAGCATCATTACTTCTTGACTCCTGATTTATTTCCTTACCCCAGGCTCCCTTCGCTCTACTCCAGCCTGTTCTGCTACACACAAGAGTAGCTACTGAAAGCCAGAGCTCCTTGGGCTGATTCCTCAGGCCCTCCAAGAGCTTGGCCCCACATCCCTTCTGAGGGTCCCACAGCCCAGGTCTACATGTTTGCTTGCCACACCTGACTTCCATGTCTATCTCCTTCTTTATTATTATTATTTTTTGAGACAGAGTCTCACTCTGTCGCCCACACTGGAGCACAGTGGCACGATCTTGGCTCACTGCAACCTCCACTTCTTGGGTTCAAGTGATTCTCCTGCCTCAGCTTCCCAAGTAGCTGGGACTACAGGCGTCCACCACCACGCCCAGATAATTTTTGTATCTTTAGTAGAGATGGGGTTTCACCATGTTGGCCAGGCTGGTCTCAAACCTCTGACCTCAAATGATCTGCCGGCCTTGGCCTCCCAAAGTGCTGCGATTACAGGCATGAGCCACCACACCTGGACAGTGTGGGTGTTTTTTGAATGGGATTAACATTTAAATCAGCAGACTTTGAGTGAAGCACATTGCCCACCACGATGTGAGTGAGCCTCACCAAATCAGTTGAAGGCTTGAGTGGCCTTAAAAGACCAGCCTATGCAACCCCTTCTCTAACAAGAGAGAATTCTCCAGCAGGTGGCCTTCAGACTTCACCTGCAACATTGGCTCCTTCTGGTTCTACAGAAGATGGCCTTTGGACTGGAAGGACACCATCAGCTCTCCTAGGTCTCCAGCCACCATAATTGCATGAACAAGTTTCTCACAATAAACCTCTTCCTCTAAATATTCATATCCTATTGATTCTGCTTCTCTAGAGAACACTGACTAATTCACTAGGTTTTTTTTTTAAGTTTTATATTCATTTTAGGTTTTTAAATATAGTCTTAGAATGTCCAGTCTGGGAACAGCCAAATTTCCAACTTAAAGTTTACTAGAGTACGGGTGGATCTCTTTTTCTCTGTCTCCATCATAAAGTCTCCCCTGCCCTCAATCTTTCTAAGGTGGTTTCTAACCCCTGGCATGGGGTGGGGAGGGGGCAAGGGAGGGAGGAGCTGTCAGCGAGCTGGAGATTTTTTACTTGAGTGATATGGGTCCAGGGTGGTTTTGTGCTGACTTATGTGTCAAGGTGATCCATCTTATAATCTCCCCGGCTGCTTTCATGGATTCTGGAGACATCCCCACTCCCAGCTGAGAGCCTCTCATCCTGCCTTTTGCTGTGGGGGACACACTCACCTCCCGCTGGTGGCTCTCTTCTCGGCTCCTGTTTTTTCCCTTCCCACCAAGTTGGCATGAACACTGCTCCAGATCATCCCCTGGGGCATGATCAGGCCAGCTCCTGCAGGGCCCACATCTGATCTACAGAAAATCTTCACATGTTCTAGCTCTGATCACCTTGGAGATCATTAGGGGACTGAAGCTGCCTGCTCAACCGCCTCTCCGAGGCTCCTTTTTCTCCTGTCTTTCAGTTTGCTGAGGTGGGAGTCAGAGACAGGCCCAGCTCCTCCATCCTGCAAGGAGCCCAGATGCAGCTTTCCAATGGTCCTGCTTCAGTGCCCTCAACTGGCTCAGGTAGAGGCATCCTCAGCTCTGCCCCTCGGTGGGGTAGGGCTGGGGTGGGGAGATTGAAAGACCCGCTCTCCAAAGTCCTCCTCACTAATCCCTCTGATCTCCAACAACTAGATCATTATATAACCTCAATGCAGGTGAGATGTTTTAGGGTCTTACAAATGGCTTTTTTTGGCCAGGTGCGGTGGCTCACACCTGTAATCCCAGCACTTTGGGAAGCCAAGGCGGGCGGATCACGAGGTCAGGAGTTCAAGACCAACAAGGTGAATCCCCATCTCTATTAAAAATACAAAAAAAGAAAAAAAATTAGCCAGACGTGGTGGCACGCGCCTGTAATCCCAGCTACTTAGGAGGCTGAGGCAGGAGAATCACTTGAACCTGGAAGGCAGAGGTTGCAGTAAGCCGAGATCGCGCCATTGCACCCCAGCCTGGGTGACAGGGGAAGAGTCCATCTAAAAATAAAACGACTGTTGTTTATTTCCTTTGAACATTTGCATCTTGGTCTGGGTGTCTTATCTATTTCACCTTGGTGACTTAGTAGTTCCAATGTAACACCCTGTTATAAACACCAGCACATGCACACACACATTTACGTGTGCAAAAAAATGGGGAACAGTTTGTGCCACTGAATTTGGCGGGGGGCTCTGTGTGTGTCTGGACAGGGAGCAGACTGGAGAGGTGGCTTGCGGGTAGAAGCTGAGGGCTCTGGACTTTCTTCTTTTGGTGCCCTCCTTCTCTCCACTCCCCCGAGCTCCCAGGCTGCTTTGCATAATGAAGAAAGAATTGGGAGGGCAATGGTAGGGGAGGGAGAACAGAAGTAAGGAGGGGAGTGCAGCATAGAAAATGGTGAAAGATGGCCTGACACTTTCAAACTATTTCCCTACCCTCGAATCCTGTTAAAATTCAACCAGGGGCCAGCTCCTCCCCTGCAGCAGATGCCGAGTCACACTATCTCATCCCTTCTGTGGGATGTGGGTTCTGCAAAGGGAGCAGACAGCTGGGTTTGTCTTGGCCACCACCGGACTCCTTCGGAGTGGGTGACTGATAGAGCTCAGATGACTGACCAGGGAGCCAGGGCTGTGATCAGGCTCTTGGGTTGGCTGGAATGACCAACCTAAATAGCCAGCACACCCCGAAGATGTCCTCCTGCCACCCACAGGGCCAATGTCCTTGCTTGCTCATTTAATGAGGGACCTGTCCTCCTTGTTTGTCTCTCTCCCCCAGCTCAAGAGTGAGACACCTGGACAGCTTGCCCCGAGGAAAACTTCAGAAAGAACTGAAGGGACACTGGTGTCTGGTGTGGAAAAAGGATACCTCTGGGTAAAAGGAAGACTCTGGGTAGCTCTGGTGACCCAGTCTTGGATTCCAGCTCCCGTGGGGGAACACTTTCTCATGGTTAGGTCCCTCGAGGGAGAGATGGCCCTGGAGATGTGCGAGCAGGAGCTAGGAGATGGCCCGCCAGGACACGACAGAGGAGACTCGCAGGATGGGTGGGAAGCTCACCTTGATTAGAGTCTTCTGATGCACCTCCAGAGCCTGGTGGACTATACAGATCTGACTTGGCATCTGTGGAAAATTCAGATTCCTAGGCCAAACCTCTAGTCCTCTATTTGCTATGAGGTTAAGGTGAGACTGGGATCTGTAGTTGTAACAAGCTTCCGGGTGATGCTGGTGCAGAGTTCTCGATTGATGTCTCTGGGGGTGCAGGTTTGAGTGCCAGAGAGAAAAGAAATGTGCTTTATGCCTCATTGTGCCACTCTGGTAACTACGGCAGGACTCCACACATAGTAGGTATTCAAAGAATGCTTGTGGAAGGAAGGAAGGGAGAGAAGGAAGAATGGAGGAAGAAGAAGGAAAAAAAAGAGAGAAGAAAGGAAAAGAGGGAGGAAGGGAAGGAAGAAGTCAGGAGGGAGGAGAGGAAGGGAGACCTTTGTCATTAAAACAAGAATCAGTACATTTAAGAACCGCTTCCCCTGGTGACCAAGAGTCCAAATTCTCATTTGACCAGCTTTGAATTACATAAGGAGGGAAGACCTAGTCCTTTACTTAAAAATGTGCCCTCAGTGGTGGTTGCAAACTCAAATGTCTTCAGGGGATGGCAAATAATACAAATGTGATAGGTATAGGGTTGCCAGGTATTGCAAATCAAAACACAGGATGCTCTTTTAAATTCAAATTTCAGATAAACAACGAATAAATTTCTAGTATAATTAGGTTACAAATACTATGTGAGACATAGTTACACTGAAAATATTATTTGTTGTTTATTAAAAATTTAAACGTAATTGGGTGTCTTGTATTTATCTGACAATCCTAGCTAGAGGGTTGAGTAAAAATAAAGAAACTTGTGCCCATCCGCCACCCCCACCAAGACTTTGCTTCATGCATTTTGAGTTCTGTTGTTAGGTGCATAATATGTTAATAATTATTGTGTCTTCTTGCTGGACTGAAACTTTAATCATCATAAAATGTCCTTGTCTGTAGCAACAATTTTTGTCTTAGTCTATTTTGTCTGATATCGTATATAGCCACTCTAGCTGTATTTTGATTACTGTTTGCATAGTATATTTTTTTCATTCTTTTACTTTCAATCGATTTGAATATTTGAATCTGAAGTGTATCTCTTGTAAACAGTATATAACTGGATTAAAATCCATCTGCCTGCCAGGTGTGGTGGCTCATGCCTGTAATCCCAGCACTTTGGGAGGCTGAGGTGGGCAGATCGCTTGAGCCCAGGAGTTAGAGACCAGCCTGGGCAACATGGTGAAACTCTCATCTCTAAAAAAAAAAAATTATATATGAAAATTAGTGAGGCATGGTGGCACATGCCTGTAGTCCCAGCTACCTAGGAGGCTGAGGTGGGAGGATCATCTGAGCTCAGAAGTTTGAGGTTGCAGTGAGCTGTGATCACACCACTGCACTCCAGCCTGGGCAACAGAGTGAAATCCTGTCTCAAAAAGAAAGAAAGAAAAAGAGAGAGATAGTTTTCCTAGAGACAGAATTTTTGATTGAGTCTTTCTTTCAGTTTCAAGTGATCCTCCTGCCTCAGCCTCCCAAACAGCTAAGACTACAGGTGTGTGCCACCATGCCTGGCTAATATTTCACTTTTTTTGTAGAGACATCATCTTGCTTTATTGCCCAGGCTTGTCTTGAATTCCTGGCTTCAGGTGATCCTCTTGTCTCAGCCTCCTAAGGTGCTGGGATTATAGGTGTGAGCCGCTGCACCAAGCCTCGTTGAGTCTTTCAGCACCTTGAACATGCCATCCCTTTGCCTTCTTGTCTCCATAGTTTCTGATGAGAAATCAGCTGTTAAGCTTATTGAGGATCCCTTGTATATGATGAGTCTTTTTCTGTCTTGCTACTTCCTACATTCGTTGTCTTTGGCTTTCAATAGTTTCATTATGATGTGTTTAGGAGTGGATCTTTTGAATGTATCCTACTTGAGGACCTGTTGAGCTTCTTGGTTTCGTAGATTACTGTTTTCAAAAGAAATCAAATTTAGGAAGTCTTTGGCCATCATGTCTCAAATATTCCTTCTGCCTTTTTCTCACTATCCTCTCATTTCCTCCTGAGGCCTCTATTATATGTATTTTAGTATACTTTACGGTATCCCACAGTTATCTGAGGCTCTGTTCATTTTTTTTTCTTTCTGTTGCTCAGGCTAGATCACTGCAAATGACCAGTCTTCACATTAGCTGATTCTTTCTTCTGCCAGCTTAAATCTGCTGCTGAACCCTCTAGTGAATTGTTAACTTGTTATATATTTTTCAATTTTAAAGTTTCTATTTGTTTTTTTTCGTTTTGTTTTGTTTTGTTTTGTTTTGTTTGACAGTCTTGCTCTTGTTGCCCAGGCTGGAGTGCAGTGGCATGATCTCGGGTCACTGCAATCTCCGCCTCCTGGGTTCAAGCGATTCTCCTGCCTCAGCCTCCCAAGCAGCTGGGATTACAGGTACACGCCACAACATCCAGCTAAATTTTTTTTTTGTATTTTTAGTAGAGAAGGGGTTTCACCATGTTGGCCAGGATGGTCTCGATCTCCTGACCTCGTGATCTGCCCGCCTTGGCCTCCCAAAGTGCTGGGATTAGAGGCATGAGCCACCGTGCCCGGCCTCTATTTGGTTCTTTACAAAAGTAATTTACATCTCTTTATTGGTATTCTCTGATTGGTGAGACACTGTTCTCACACTTTCCTTCACTTTTTTTTGGCATAGTTTCCTTAATTTCTTTGAATATATTTAAAATAGCTGATTTAAATATTTTTCTATTAAGTCAAAGTTCTGGCCTTCCTCAGGAACAGTTTCTACTGCCTGTTTTTTTCCCCTGGGTATTGGTCATACTTTTCTGTTTCTTTATGTGCCTTGAAAGTTGTTAAAAATTCAAAATTTTGAATAATATAGTGTGAAAATTCTGGAAATCAGATGTCTCCCTCCCCAGGGTTTGTTGTTGTTGCTGTTCATTGTTGTTGCTGCCTCTGTTTGTTTAATGTCTTTCCTGGACTAATTCTGTAAAGTCTGTATTCTTTGCCATGTTTTACTAAAGTCTCTGCTTGGTTAACTTAGTGGTCAGCTAATGATTGGACAGTGTATTAGTCTGTTTTCACACTACTATAAAGAATATCTGAGACTGGGTAATTTTTTGAAGGAAAGAAGTTTAATCGGCTTACAGTTCCATGTGGCTGGGGAGGCCTCAGGAATCTACAGTCATAGTGGAAGGGGAAGCAGGCATGTCTTACATGGCAGCAGGCAAGAGTGAGAGCAGGAAAAATTGTCAAATAAAATCAGATCTCATGAGAACTCACTATCATGAGAACAGCATGGGGTAAAACTGCCCCCATGATCTAATCACCTCCCACCAGTTCCCTCCCACGACACATGGGGATTATAGTTTGAGATGTGATTTAGGTGGGGACACAGAGCCAAACCATATCAGACAGAGATTTCTTTGAATGCTCTGGACCAGTAAGTCTACCAGCCTTTGACAAGGGACTCTGTGTGTGTTGTTAGGATATGCTTTCAACATTCCAGCATTACCACACTACCTTAGCCTTCACTTCCTGCTTGAGCAGAGCCTCAAGGTGAGCCAGCGGTGAGGGATTATGGTCTTATCAGGTATTTCCTGGGAAAGTGCACAGTCTTGTACATGTGCACAGCCGTCTAGATCCCCAAAAATATGTGGGAGTTTTTCAAAGCCCCCAATGGACATCTCATTCCTAACTTTTCTTTTAAATTTTTTGGTCAGCTTCTTGTTTGCCCCATCTGTTATCACTGCCTCTGGCAGCTACAATATTAAACAACTGCTGTTGATGGTTTTTGACAAATGTCCCCAGGGTAAAGGCTGTTCACATTGACTGAACTCTCAGGTCAAATAAAGGCAAGCTCTGAGAGTAGGGACTTCCAAGGAACTTCCAGACAGGTCAAATGATGACAACTTTCTGGGGATGGGACTTGTTAGCAAGCTCCAAACCCTTCTTTCCCCTCCAGCAGCTGCTAAGGTGCTGGTTTTCATGGCTATCATTATTGTAAGGCTGTCAGTTTTCAAGAATACTGCAGAACTAGGAGAGGGAGATGGAAATAGGACAAGTTAAAATGTCACAAATCTCACTGTTCTTACTGAGATTGTCTTGAAAAAAATGCTCCTGCATTGTTGTAAGCCTTTGATTAACTCCCGGAGTACTGAAAACATCAATTTTGACAATTTTTGCTAGTGTTCTCATTGCTCTTACGGAGGAGTGGATTTTCAGAGGTCCTGACTTCATCATTCCAGAAGTGCCCTCTCTTCTGCCAAAGACGTTGGAATTCTTTTTTTTTTTTTTTAAAGACAGGGTCTCGCTCTGTCCCCCAGACTAGAGTGCAGTGGTGCCATCATGGCTCACTGCAGTCTCAAACTCCCGGGCTCAAGCAATTCTCCCATCTCAGCCTCCCAAGTAGCTGGGAACGCAGGTGTGCACAACTGCACCTGGCTAATTTTTTGAAATTCAAATTTTAAAAATGTGCAGCTCAAAGAAAAGGGTCTGTAGACTGAGATGGTCTGTGGATGATTAGACTTATGGTCTTTGGCCCCCAGAGTAAGCACTCTAAAAATATTCATTTATTTGTACTACAAGGTTCTGACACTTGGGGGAGGAAGGGGCCAATGAATGATGATTTCATAGAGTATGTTCTGAGATTTCCTGAGATGTCTGGCTGTGATTCCCTTTCTTCTCATTCCTTCTTACCTCTCAGACCACACGCCTGGCCCTTGCTCCATTGATTCTCAGCCCACGATTATTCTCAGGGACCCCAAGGCAAGCAGTGAGGGGCTACTCCCCAAGGAGAAAGGTGTTCTTGGGGAGATGCTACAAGAACCTCCTGGCAGAGTCGAGGATCCTTTCTTGGGCAATCTCTCATCATTCAATCAGCACACTAACCCACAGAGGGTGCAGATGTGAACACAAAGGAAATGCCTTCCTGATGCTACTGATTGGTCAGACGATTGGGCACATCTCCCTGATGAGTGAATGTGTGTAAATGTTTGAGTGTGTGGGCATGAATATTCACATGTGTGTGAATATGTGAGTCTATGTGAGTATATCAGTGTAAATGTCTGAGCACTTGAGTATAAGTGTGTGTATGTAAGTCAAATCTGAGTATGAGCAGGTGTGAATGTTGTGTGTATACGGGTATGGCTGAGTGGGTAAGTCAACATCTTTGCAAGCATGTGTGAATGTGCATATGAATGAGTACATGTATGACTGTGAAATATAAATAGTAAGTTAGTGAGTGAAGTGTGGGTGTGTGCATGTGTGTAAGTGTGTGTTGTGTGAATGTATGTGAACAGCCAAGTGTCCATGAGCGTGTGTTCATTGGATGTGAGTCAGCATGTACGAATACATCAGCCTGTGAATGTTTGAGTCTGTGTGTGTAACTATGTGTGTGGATGAGTGTGAGTTCATGAGAGTGTGTAACTGTAGGTAAATGCTTGAGAGCAAATGTGTGTGAGCAGATTGAATATATATGTTTGAGTGTATGATTATACAAATGTATTACTGAGCATGGGTTTAAGTGTATGAGTGAACCTGTGAACATTTGAGTGTGTGTGCAACTGTACGTGGGTGAGTGACTGTGAGTGTATGAACATGTGGATATAAATGTTCGAGTATTAAGGTATGAGCACATGTATGTGTGTGTGAGTTCACACGTCTGAGTGTGTGGACATGTGAATGGAAATGGGGTGAATGAGTGTTTATGTGTAAGCATGTGAGTGTGTGTGAGGAGGGTCTCTGTAGCTTTAGTGGGGCAAGTGAGTGGCCCACCACAGCTGGAGAGAAAGCCCTGGTTCTCCCTGGAATGTGGGATGTGGAGGTCAGGTACCTCCAGGCAGGGAGTACTAGGTCCCCACACATGGGAAGTTCACCTGCTCAGGGCCAGCACCTGGATTGCGCCCTTGGGGTCCTTGGCCTCCTGCTCCCAGCCCACTCCTGGGGGTCAGGGCAGAGCTCCCGGGCACACGTCTCCTGGCTGGGGCCCTGTCTTTCTCTCAGAGTTGAAGAAGCCAGGAGTCTCCACCTCACCTTTGCACACACGTTTGCATCATTATAATGTCAGTGGTGCAAGTCTTAACCTGGCATCATTACATTTTTCCCACTGGCCTCACAGCAAAGGCCATGGAGGCAGGAAAGGCTGGGTGTGTTCTGGAGGTTTCTTTGAGAACTCTGCTTCCATTTGAGAAATCACCGATTAGCTGCCACGCTTTGTCCTAAGGGCTTTGCACTCATTACTTCACCCAGTCTTCCCGACAGCCATTAGCAAGCCCCTTTCAGAGTCTGCAGGGCCTGACTTCAAATAGTGATGCTGGGTGTGATTGGCTGTGCGACCACAGAAACTGAGAGATTCCCTCTCAACTCCAGTTTACTTATCTGGCAAGGGCCGCTGGAGAGGCTGCAGGGTTCTTCTCACCTTTCAGGTCTCAACCCAAGCTTCATCTCCTCACATAATTCCCTTCCTCCCTTATTCTCCATCACATAATCCCGTTTCTTTCCCCTATAATGCAATCTGTAGTTATCTTATTATTTTATCTGTTTGTTGGTGTGTTTCTTGTTGTTTCAGCCTCCATACACCTCTGAGGCAGGCACTGAGTCTTTCCTGGTCACGGCTGAATCCACAGCACCTAACACACCGCGTGGCCCTTAGCAGGTGCTCGACAGATACCCAGTAACTATTCACCGGCGGTAAATGAACTCGTGCATGTGTCTCTTGGAATCAGCTACCCGCTGGGACCTTCCCTTTGAAAACTTGGGTTCGACATTTACTGCTTTGAGTCCTCAAATCCGCTGGTGCAAAGATCTGAGAACTGTGCTTTTCTACAATTCAACTCCAATTTTTGGTCCCGGGTCCGTAGTCCACCGTTGCAGGGCCCTGGTTATTTCTGGCTCTGCAGTGCCACCTGCAGGCCATAATTAGATCTGCAGCCTGAGGAACATTTCCCACCTCTAAGGTCTCAAACTAGGAATGAGATTGGGGAGTCTAGCCGGGCCCATGACTCCAGGTGACCAGGAATTGCTAAAGTGAAAAAGTGACCCTAGAAGGTTCTCATAGACAACTTGGTGGTAAATGATAGGAAACCTCTCTTCTCCCACTGTTCACTTTCTTGAAGCATTAAATTCCTCCTAGGGTTTCAATCCTCAAGTTGCAGGGGTCTCAGAATCCTACCTAACTCCTCTTCCTCCCCACAAGCGTGCTTACCCTGAAGCCTTCCATCTCAGTGATTTCTCAGTCCTGAAATGCTGGAGTCATCTTTATTTATCCTATACCCTACGTTTAGTCCATCAGCAAACCCTGTCTGCTCCATCCTCCAAAGACATGCCTAGAGCCTGACCACTTCACACCACTTTCTCTGCTCTTACTCTGGTGTGAGCCAACATCATCTCTCAATTGGAAAAGATTCCTCCCTAGACATTTCTCCAAAGAAGATACACAAATGGACAACAAACACAGGAAAAGACGCTCAACATCATTAGTCATTAGGGCCATGCGAATGAGAACTGCAGTGAGATACCCTTTCACACCCATTAGCACAGCTTTTATTTTAAAAATGAAACATAACAAGTGGTGGTAAGGATGTGGAGAAATTGGAACGCTTATACATTGTTGGTAGGAACATAAAATGGTGCAGCTGCTGTGAAAACAGTATGGTGATTTCTGAAAAAGTTAAACATAGGCTGGGTGCAGCGGCTTATGCCCGTATTCCCAGCATTTTAGGAGGCCAAGACAGGAAGATCACTTAAGCCTATGAGTTTGAGACCAGCCTGGGCAACACGGAGAGGCCCCACCTCTACAAAAAATTGAAAAAATTAGCTGGGCATGGTGGTGCATGCCTGCAGTCTCAGCTACTCAGGAGGCTGAGGTGAGTGTATCACTTGAGCCTGTGAGGTTGAGGCTGCAGTGAGCCGTGATTGTGCCACTGTACTCCAGCCTGGGTGACAGAGTGAGACCCTGTATCTAAAAAAAAGAAAGAAAGAAAAGTTAAACATAGAATTACCATATGATCCAGGAATTCTACTTCTGGGTATATACCCAAAAGAACTGAAAGTAGAGAATCAAACACATACTTATACAACCATGTTCATATCAGTATTCACAATAGTCAAAAGTTAGATATAACCCAAATGGCTATCAACAGATGAGTGGTTCACCATGAGAACCTGATGATGAAATGCAATATATCTATGTAATGAAATACTATTCAGCCATCAGAAGGAATAAAGGAATGAGTACTGATACATCCATCAACATGGAGGAACCTTGAAAACATTGTGTTTAGTGGAATAAGCCAGACACAAAAGGCCAAATGTTGTATGATTCCCACTTATATCAAACATCTTTTTTTTTTTTTTTTTTTGGAGGTGGAGTTTCACTCTTGCAACCCAGGCTGGAGTGCAATTACGTGATCTTGGCTCACTGCAACCTCTGCCTCCCGGGTTCAAGTGATTCTCCTGCCTCAGCCTCCCGAGTAGCTGGGATTACAGGTGCCTGCCACCATGCCCGGCTAATTGCCTGGCTAATCTTTATATTTTTAGTAGAGACGAGGTTTCGCCATGTTGGCCAGGCTGGTCTCGAACTCGTGACCTCAAGTGATCCGCCCACTTCAGCCTCCCAAAGTGCTGGGATTATAGGCGTGAGCCACCATGCCCAGCCTATATCAAACGTCTTGAACAGGCAAATTCATCAGTACAGGAAGTAAATTAGAGGTTACCAAGGACTGCAGGGGGGAAGGGAGAATGGGGTGTTATTGCTTAATGGGTTCAGAGTTTTTGTTTGGGGTGATAAAACATTATGGAAATATAGAGTAGTGATGACTATATGACATTGTGGATGTACTTAACGCCGCTGAATTGAACACTTAAAATGGCTAAAACAATACATTTTATGTTATATATGTGTCACTGGTAAAGGGTCGTGACAGCCAATTGTCCAGGTTCTTGGTGTTTTGAACAAAGAATTGAACAAAACGCCCAGCAAAGCAGAGAAAATAAAGCAACAAAAGAACAAAAGCAGGGATTTATTGAAAACGAAAGTACACTCCACAGCGTGGGAGCGGCAGGAGCAGCGACTCAAGGGCCAGCCATACAGAATCTTCTTGGGTCAAAATACCCTCTAGAAGTTTCCCCCTGGGCACTTCATGCTTACCTCATGTAAATGAAGTGGTAGCCCGTGATCAGTCAGGTTGCTTTTTGCAACCAATCAGAGGCTAGGGTGAAGTTACAAAGTTATACTTCTATGCAAAAGAAGACTCAGCTGCAATCAGTCTGATTGGTTGTGGACAGCAACCATTCAGAGGCTGGAGTGAAGTTACAAAGTTGCGAAGGAAGACTCAACAGGCAATCAGTCTGATTGGTTGTAGACAGCCAATTTCCCATCTGCTGTCCAGAAAAGGCTGGGGGTTTGCAAAGGGAGTAGCCTCTGGTCGTTTTTTACTTAGGCATGGAAAGTTAGGGTTTTCCTTTCAAGTTAGTTCAAGGAAGTCGGAGTGAGGCATAAGGCTGCCTGCCTTAGGTTCCCTGCCTGCAAACTCTATTCTCCTGCCTCCTATGTTTTACTGCAGTTTTTTTCTTTTTCTTTTTCTTTCTTTCTTTTTTTTTTTTGAGACGAGTCTTGTTCTGTCGCCAGGCTGGAGTGCAGTGGCGCAATCTCGGCTCACTGCAACCTCCGCTTCCCAGGTTCAAGTGATTCTCCTGCCTCAGCCTCCCGAGTAGCTGGGACTACAGGCACATGCCACCACGCCTGGCTAATTTTTATATTTTTAGTAGAGACAGGGTTTCACCGTGTTGGCCATGATGGTCTCGATCTCTTGACCTCGTGATCCGCCCGCCTTGGCCTCCCAATGTGCTGAGATTACAGGCATGACCCACTGCGCCTGGCCAGTTTTTTTCTTTTTAAAGCAAGGGGAAAATGCTCCTCCCTGGTCTCCCTATCTGCACTCCCCACACAGTAGCCAGAGAGGTCCTGTGAAACTCTGTCACCTCCAGCCTCTGCTCAGAACTGTGTCTCTCACTCCCTCAGAGTAAAGGCCAGGTAGCCCTCAAAGCCCCTCAACACCTGGCCCACGTGTCCTCCCAGTTTCCTCCGGGCCTCACTCACCGGACGGACGCTGCCTCCTCGCTGCCCCTCTGACCGGTGAGCGCTTGTGCCCCTGCGGCCTTGCATGGCTGCTCCCTCTGCTGGGAACTTTCTCCTCCCAATATCCACACAGTCCGCCTGCTCCCCTCCTTCAGGCCTTTGCTCAATGTCCCGATTTGGTGAGGCCTTCCCTGGCCACCTATTGAAACCCGTATACTCATCTCCACCCTGGCACCCCAGCCCCTCCCCTGCTTGATTTTTCTCTGGCCGCCCTCAGCTACATGCGTATTTTAGTTATTTATCTGCTTATTGTCTTGTCTCCTTTCACGTAATTTGAGCTTTAGGAAGGCAGGGATCATTGTCCCTGTCCAGTTCACCGGCACATAGTAGACACTCGACAGTGATTTGTTGAATGAATGAATGCATGAATGAATGCCTACAGTTGGGAGTGGGCAGGCTGTGAGGCAACAGAGAGTACGGGGACTGGGGATTACTGGGAGCTCAAGTCCCGGCTAATGCTCTCCAGCTGGTTTTTGTCTCGTGGGAAAGCATGTCATTACTGCCCAATTGACTATTTAAGAGAAGCCAGAAATCTGGATTTTTAGTGAAATTCTCCAATGTTTCAAGCACTGAGAACTAGTGTAGGTTTATAAAACATCTTGAGGACCAAATGATACCTATCTGTGTGCCAAGTTTGGCCCATGGACACCTGGTGGTGGCAAATGGTGGTGGCAAACGGTGGGTGCAGGGTGTTCAGATTTTTCTCCCCATCCCTGCCTCCTCTCCTGGGCTTCAGACCATCCATCTAACCAGCTGCCTCCTGAGCACCTCCACCTGGATGGCCTCCCAGACTTTCAGAATCAACAGGTTCCACCCTGAATTCATCCTCCCTTACTGTCAACCAGAATTTCCAAGCTCCTCATCTCAGTGACACCCCCAGCCCTCTTCTCTCACTCACCCCCACATCTTGTCTCCTAAATCAATATTTCCCAGCCTGCCCCCGCTGCCTGCCCTGTTCCCAAGGCCCCTGCCCAGGCTCAGGCCATCATCTCACTGGGTGCCTGTTCTCATCGTCTCTTCACTGAGTTGGCGGCTTCACTTTAAGATATAACTGGGGGAGTGGGTGGAGCACACCACAATCTGGTCAGCTCAGGTCCTGCAGAGGTCTTGATCCGGCCTTGGGGTAGAGGGATTATACACACACACACACACACACACACACACACACACACACACACGTATATACATATACATATACAAAAACATATATATCAAATATGTATATATAAGTCAAAGTGTAAAAATCTGAAGCGTATAGCATCTACCCTCCTGTGCCACCCACATCAGGGTTTTTAAATAGCATCTACCCTCCTGCACCAAGAAGTAGAACACTTCCAGTTTCCCAGCAGGCTCCCTCATGCCCCTTCTCGGTGAGCACTGTCCCTCCGCTCCCCCAACACGGTTCTGACCTTTATTACTGCAAACCAATGAAACCCCTCCTAGAATTTCACATGAATAGGATCGTCCAGTTAGTAGAATTTTATGTCTGGCCTTTTTTTTTTTTTTTTTGCTCGGTATAATGATTCTGAGATTCATCTATGCTGTGGTGTGCACAGGTAGTTTGTTCTTTTTATTGTATGGATGCGCCATTGTGTAAATTAATCACAATTTGTTTATTCAGCCACCCATTGATGGCTATTGGGCTGTTTCTGGCTTTTGGCAATTATGAGGATGTCTGCATGAACTTCCCTGTGGCAGCCTTTGGTGGACATAAGTCTGCCTAGAAGCAGAATTTCTGGGTCCTACCTTAAGTGCATGTCTGCCCTTCATGTAAAATGACGAGGAAAAGTGGCTATAGCTTATACTTTGCATTCCCTCCATCAGGGAATGAGAGTTCCAGTTGCTCCACAGTCTTGCCAATACTTGACATTGTTGGTCTTTGATTTCACCAGTGCTTTCTCTGGAGAGTCCAGGCATGGTCATGGTTGAAGTCTCTGCTCTCAGCTCCCGCCTCAGTCTTCCTTCAGCCAGTCTGACCTGATGACCTCTTGCTTTCCTGCTCCTAGAAATGCCCCTGTGCTTTAGGCAGCCCCTCCAGCTGCTTCTCTTCCCATGGGGCAAGGAATTTGCAGGACCCAGGGGACACCCCTTCTTGGAGCACATCCCATCCCCTTCTAGACCAGGCCATGAGTATTCAGTACCTGAAGATTCTCTGTTCCCATGTCCCAGTGTCCTGAAGCCCATTTCCAGGGCCTGTGTGGGCCTCTTTCCCAGCCCACGCTCCTAAGGGCAGACCATCCTGCCAAGGTGGGAGAGCAGCAGGACTTGTTTTCCAAGCCTCAGTTACAGACCTGCTAATCAAGGCAGGATATAGCAAAGAAACTGGCGCAAACCAGCTAGGACCAGGATGGTGATGAAAGCAACCTCTAGTTGCCCTCATTAGTCATTATATGCTAATTATAATACATTTGCATAAGATACTCCCACCAGCCCCATGACAATTTTCAAATGCATGGCAACACCCAGGAAGTTACCTTATATGATTCCTGGAACTCCTCGCCCATTTTCCAGAAAGTTCATGACTAACCTACCCTTTATTTAGTGTATAATTAAGAGAGGGTCTAAAAAGAGCTAGGCAGCAATGCACGAGTGCTACTCTGGGCCCCTCTGCCTGTGGGAGAGCCCTGCTCTGTCTATAGGGAAGCGTTTTGCTGTACACTGCTGCTCTAATAAACTTGCTTTCTTTCACTGATGCTGGCTCTTGAATTCTTTCCTGAGTGAAGCCAAGAACCTACCAAGGCTAAGCCCTAACTTTGGGGTTCACCTGCATCACTCTGGCGTGTGTACTACTAAATCTGAAGGTTGGCCAAGGACAGCTGCAGGTTGGGGTGTTCATCTGCAAGTGTGTGAAGACCTTAGCTGTAGAGGATGAAGCCCGGGGTCAGGAAGAGAAAGCAGGTGGGCTGCAAGCTGGGGCGACTTTCCCCACACTCTCACATGTGAAACTTCCGAGAGTCTAGTAATCCCAGATTTCTACCTAGCTTCCAGGCTATTATGCACCTTGGACTTCTGTAACAAAGTGCCACACACTGAGTGCCTGAAGCAGCAAAATGTATTCTCTTCACCTGGGATCAGAAGCTCAAAATCGAGGTGTCAGCAGAGTCGGTTCTTTCCAAGGGATGTGAGGGAAGGATCTGTTCCACCAAACACCCATGAGTCCAGCAAACCACCAGGAGCAAGGAGAGACCGGGTGTTCAGTCCTACAGTGTCACCTGCGGGCCTTGTGACCAAATGGCCTCATTGTCCTCTGTGGGCCTCAGTTTGTCTGCAAAATGGGAAACTTAGCTCAAGATAAAAAAAACTGATTGTTGTCTTCCTGTCAAATCTCATCCATATGTGTTTTATTTGTTTGTTTGAGACAGGATGTTACTCTGTCACCTAGGCTGGAGTGCAGTGGTGCGATCTTGGCTCACTGCAACCTCCGCCTCCCAGGCTCAAACGATTCTTGTGCCTCCATCTCCTAAGTAGCTGGGATTACAGGCATGCTCCACCACACCCAGCTAATTTTTTCTATTTTTAGTAGTGATGGGGTTTTACCATGTTGGTCAGGCTGGTCTTAAACTCCTCGACTCAAGTTGATCTGCTCACCTCGGCCTCCCAAAGTGCTGAGATTATAGGCGTAAGCCACCATGCCCAGCCCCCAGATATGTTTTGTTTGACCTACATAGTGATGTATAAACTTTGAATTGGTTGCCAACCTGTAAAAATCAAGAAATTTCATCTAAAACCCAAATTTCTGGCCTCTTTTGAGAAATGAGCCCTTTTTCTCTTATGGCTGCGATTGGCTGGGTAAAGTTGTGGCAGCCCCTTTTACAGGCCTCCAAAGGCCTGTCTTAAAAAATCGAAGCTTTGGCTGGGCACAGTGGCTCATGCCTATAATCACAGCACTTTGGGAGGCTGAGGCAGGCGAATCACCTGAGATCAGGAGTTCAAGACCAGCCTGACCAACATGGTGAAACCCCATCTCTACCAAAGACACAAAAATTAACCAGGTGTGGTGGCGGACGCCTGTAATCCCAGCTACTCGGGGCACTGAGGCAGGAGAACTGCTTGAACCCAGGAGGCAGAGGTTGCAGTGAGCCGAGATTGTGCCACTGCACTTCAGCCTGGGAGACAGAGGGAGAATACATCCCCCGGTCAAAAAAAAAAAAAAAATCTAAGCTTCAAGTCGGATGGAGTGGCGTGCTCCTGTAGTCCCAGGTACTCAGGAGGCTGAAATGGAAGGATTGCTCGAGCCCAGGAAGGCGAGGCTGCAGCGAGCTATGATTGCACCACTGCACTCCAGCCTTGGCGACAGAGACAAGACTCTCTCAAAAAACAAACAAACAAACAAACAAACAAACAAACAAACAAAACCCCACTAAGTGTTGATGAAAAGGATTCCAAGAGGTAGGGGATAGATCACCAGACAAAGCAAGTAAAAATACAGGACTCTCAGTGTGGCAGCTCTCGGTGGGGACTTGAGCTGGGTTTCAGGGAGGGCCGCACAGTTCAGTGCAATTCCGAATTGTACCACCATGGGGAAGCAGAGCCACAAAGTTGACCTGAGTGGTCCGGTTGGGTTCCTCTGCCAGGACCTTGGGGGCCAGGAGTGCCCGGGGCTGCCTGGAACTGAGGAGTGGTGGGAAGCTGAAAGGAGATGGAGGAGGGAGGAGCTGGGGACTGTGCCTGACCCAGTGTCCAACAGCTGAGGGAGGCCAGAGGAGGGAAAGGTCCTAGTGGGTGCAATCAGGGCAGGCTTCAAGAAAAGGACAGGCCTTAAAGACTGGCAAGATTTGGATAGAAACGGGGGAGGGCCCTTTGGGAGGGAGGCATGGCTTGAGCAAAGGTTTGCAGAAGGAATGAGCTTCATGGGAAGTGTGTCCTTGCCTGAGGCAGGGTGACAGTGTCTGAAATTCTGAAACACATCTCAAGACATTGTTTTAGTCATGATCAAGTAACAGAAACCCACCTCAAATTGAGTTAAGAAAAAAAGAGGGCCTGGTGCAGTGGCCCATGCCTGTAAACCTTACATTTTGGGAGGCCGAAGCAAGAGGATCACTTGAGCTCAGGAGTTTGAGATCAGCCTGGGCAATAAGGTGAGACCTTATCTGTACAACACTTTTTTAAAAAAATTAACTGGGTGTGGTGGCATGCACCTGTAATTCCAGCTACTCGGGAGGCTGAGGGGGGGGATTGCTTGAGCCTGGGAGTTCAAGGCTGCAGTGAGCTGTGATCACACCACTGCACTCCAGACTGGGCAGCAGAGTGAGGCCCTAACAGTTAAAACAATAAAGAAAAAAAAGAAAAAATGAAAAGTTATTCCCTCATGTAACTAAAAAGTCCATCAAATGATGTCATCATGCATCTGCCTCTCTTTATCTCTCAGCTCTGCCTCTCTCTGTAGTGATTCTGTTCCAGGCCACCTTCCTTCTCCCAGTGGCAACGTGGCTGCCCACAGCTCCAGGCAGACTCCCTGAAACAACTTAGCCACCACCAGCAAGAGACGACCTCATTCACAGTGACTCCACAGACATCCTGGGGATCACTGATTGGCCTAGACTGTGTCATATGCCTATCCAGAAGCTAGTTGCTGCAACTCTCATGGATATGGTCTCAGTCACAGGCCACCTCTGGTATACAGATAGATCTGTCCACTCAATGCCCCTGGACTGATATTGGGGTTGGGGGTGGTCTCCAAAGGAAAGGCAGGGTGGTCTCAGAAGATGGGACAGTGAGTGCTGGGCAGACAAAAAGAAGAGCGGTCCCAACCAGGTTTTCACCTGAGGAATGATGAGTCAGTAACTGTGGAGCAGGGCGGAGTGGGGCATGGAGTTTATTCTAGCTGTCTGTCTGTTCATTTGTTTGTTTAGCTTTTATTTATTTGTTTTTAATTTTTAATTAATTAATTAATTTTGAGACAGAGTCTCACTCTGTCGCCCAGGCTGGAGTGTAGTGGTGCGATCGCAGCTCACTGCAACCTCCGCCTTCCAGGCTCAAGGGATCCTCCCGCCTTAGCCTCCTGAATAGCTGGGACCACAGGCACACATCACCATGCCCAGCTAATTTTTGGATTTTTAGTAGAGATGGGGTTTTACCGTGTTGGCCAGGCTGGTCTCGAACTCCTGGGCTCAAGAGATCTGCCTACCTTGGCCTCCCAAACTGCTGGGATTACAGGCATAAACCACCATGTCCGGCCAGTTTGTTTAGCTTTTAAATGTGAATGTGTGTGAGTGTGTGTGTGTGTGTATGTGTGTGAGTATGTCTGGGTGAATGTGTGTGTGAATGTGTGTGTGAATGTGTGTGTCTTCCAGTGTGCCTTGCCTCGATGGCTGCAGCCTGAACTCACTTAAAAAGTAATTCATGGCAGCTACCAGGTACCAGGAACAGTGCTGGAAGCCGAGAGCACTGCAATGAGCAAAAAAGATAAAGTCCTTGCCTTCCTGAATTTACATTCTGGCGGGAGAGACGGATAAAAACAGAGACCATTAAATACACAATGTGTTAGGTAACAACTAAGAGAAGGTTGATCGGTATGTGCACAGGTGTGTGTATGTGTGCGCGCCCATGTACCCATGTGTGTCGTGTGTGTGCATGCATGCATATGTGATGTCCTGTACAGGATGGCCAGGAGGAGGAACATTTGAGCAGGGGTCCAAAAGAGGTGGGTAGTGAGCCAAGCAAAGATCTGGGGCCAGCAGTCCAGGTGGAAGGAACAGCAAGTACGAAGGCCCTGAGGCAGGAATGGGCATGGTGTTTTCAGGTATCAACAAAAGTCCTCTGACACTGAGCTAAGGGGAGAGTGGCGGGAGGGAGGACAGAGGAGTACAGGAGGCAGGTGGTGGTGCAGGGCCTTGCGGGCCACTGTAGGGACTTTGGCTTTTACTCTCCCCAAAACAGGGAGCCCTAGGATGGTTCTGAGAAGTGAAGGGACGTGATCTGACTTCGGTTTTGAGAAAACTGCCTGGCAGCTGTGTAGAAAGTAGATCACAGGGGCCGGGGCACAAGCAGGGCGGCTGGAGTGGAGGCTGCTGCAGTTGTCTGGGCGAGCGGTGAAGGCGGCTGGACCAGGGTGGCTGCTCTGGAGGTGCACGGACGGGTGGAACTCCAAATGTATTTTGCAGGATGAGCCAATACAATTTGCTGATGGATGGGGGTGGGGCATGATAAAAAGAGAGGAATCAAGAATGATCCAAAAGTTTTTTTGCCTGAGCAACTGTTAGGTTAGAGTTGCCTTTTCCAGAGACAGAAAGATTGCAACAGAAGCAGTCGGCAAATATTTGAGAACATACTATGTGCCGAGGTTACACCTAGGAGCATGGCAACCTTGTCTTGGAGCTTGGCAAGAGAGACAGACAAGAACCACTGAACAAGTAGGCAGAGGAGAAAATACCAGCTGGTAAGAAGGGCCACTTAGAGCAACAGAACAGGGTGATGGGAGTCTGCATTTTATTCAAAGAGCAACCAGGAACTGTGGGAGGGTTTGCAGCAGAGAGTGACAGAATCTGCTGTACCCTTTAGAAGACCACTCTGGAATAGACTGTTGGGGGCAAGATGAGACAGGGAGACCCGTGGGGAAGCTGGTGAGGAGGCTGCCGAGGCCCGAAGGTGGGAGACAGTGGCGCCGCCGTCGAAGACCTCTAGCAGATGAACAGGGGTAGGAAACCGACTCCTGTTCTCTGTGAGAGGCATTTTAGGAGCATAGTGGCATCACTGTCCCCCTTCCAGGGGCTTGGACAGGTGCCTTTGCCCAGGGAGTCTCAACTCCCCAGTCACTGCCACTTCCTCGGTGACTGTCGCATCCTCACGGATCCCTTCATCACCTTTTTGTTTCCCTATAATCAACTCCATCTCTGGATTTTCTTCATTTCCTCAGAGCTGCTCCACTATCGCTCATATCCTGTTGTTCCAGAACCCTTGCCCACCAGTACGCCCTCCTCTCTGGTGATGCCTTTCCAAAGCTTCTCCTGGGGTTGCAGGGTGGGGCTCCCACCCTTACTATACCCTGCAGCCCATTTCTGCTTTTCACCTCTCCATCTGCAAAAACACTCCTGGCCATCTCAACACTTCTTTCTAAGTATCAGTGTTAAATCACAACCAAGTGTGTGCACAGCACTTTACAGTTAGCACCATTCACCCTCCCATTTCACAGCCCGGGAAGGTGGGCCCTTGAGGGGAAAGAACCAGCTGTGGCAGACACCTGGCTTTATCACTTCCTAACTCTGACTCTGGGCCAGTCCTTTTGTTACCAACAAAGCCCGTCCCCAAGAAGATGGAGCCTTTTCCTGTTCTGTGCTGCAAAGCCAATACACGAACCCAAAAGTAAGCATGAAACAGTGCATGCTTTATTCGACGGCCTTTATTGAGAAGTGGGAGTTTGGCTCACAAATCAACTTCTCAGCTCCTGAGAGCTGGGAAACCATAGATACAGGCTTCATCTTTAATGAAAAAGTTGGGCATTAAAAGCAAGGGGAGGAATATCCATGTCTTTTCTGGAAATGGGAGAACTCCTTGGAACCAGAGTTACTACCTTCCTTTTTGTCCCTTTATGGTTTCTTCTGGCCATTGTAATGGCAATGTCAACTGTCATGACACTGATGGGAGTGTCATTTAGCAAGGAAATTATATTATAATGAAGTTAGAGGTTCTTTGGAGGTCAAGTGAGCTGCCGTCTTGGATCTCACCAGTTTCAGCCAGTTTGGTCACAAAGGTGAACTTCTGGCCTTGGCATCCTGTTTTTTAAAGATAAGCAGAGTTAAGGCAGGGCAGAAATTCAGCTAGATCATGTAGGCATTACACTGGTTAACACCATTTGGTGCCTCAGTTTCCTCAGACGTAAAATAGGCATCACAATCATTGTGGCACATGTGAAGGGCCAGTGCAGCCCACAGCACTTGGAGGTTGCTCAGTAAGTAAGAATTCCCTTCCCTACAGTTAGTTACCTGGGCAGGAGTTGCAACTCATAGTCCTTCAGATGAAACCAGCCAAGGACTTGTTTTATTTGGCTCACATTGTGGCTTCTCTAATCTGAATTTGGATGTTTTTAGAAGCGGCACACATTTCCAGGAGGACAGGGACCCCACCACCCCTCATATTTCAAAAAATACCAGATAGCTCCCACATATCTGTTCACTGCTTAGCCCTAAAAGGATTTGTGGCAGATTGTATTTTCCAAGGTGGCCACAACTACATCTCCCATTCCACATACTCTTCATGCAATGTGACACTGATAGCCCTCCCATCGAGAGGTGGGGTCTATGTTTTCTCCTCAAGAATCAGATATGTGAGTACAGCACAAAGAATGCTATGTGGCTTCCAAGGCTAGGTCATGTAAGGCAACACAGTTTCTACCTGGTTCTGTCGGGACACTTGCTCTTGGAACCTAGCTGCCATGCTGTGAGGAAGCTCAAGCTACATGGAGAGGCCAGGTGTAGATTTTCAGCCAACAGCTTCGGCTGATGTTTCAAATAGCCAGCAGCAACCACCAGGTATGTGAGTAAGGAAGCCTTTAAAATAACTCAAGCTCTTGGATTGCGGCTACATAAAAATACCTCCAAGCAAGATCCACGTTACCATACCCAGTCAACCCCCAGGAGACTATAATGACTGCTGTTGCTTTTAGCCAGTAAATTGCACGGTTATTTGTTACTCAGCAATACACTCCTTTACTATGGCCAAAAAAGGGCAGAGTTAGAAATTGAATCCAGGACTGTCGGTTTCCAGGACTTTCCAGAACTCACATAATCCACTTATCTGGCAGTTGTTGTATCTACCGTTTCATTTAGGGAAACAGACAGTGAAGAGAAATGGCTAAAATAAAAGAACTTTTGAAGAGGAAGGAACTCAGCTAACCACAGCAACATGGAGTCTTATATTCCATGAAGAACACGTATAAGCCCTTGCTGTGTATTCCAGTGGGCTGCTGGACACCCATGGAGTTGTGAAAGTAAACCAAGGACATAAGTATTGTGATTCTGATTATATCCCTAGCCACAGTGGGACCTTGTATCCAGTAGTGCTCAATGCATGCTTACTATTCAGGATGAAGACAACATTTGAGCTAGAATCAAGAAGTCTTTTCCACAGCAATAAACAATGTAGTGACAGGTGCAGTGATGAAAAATAAAGCTAGGTAGGAGGATAGTGAGTGATAGGAACTGCTGTTTTAGTGTGGGTGGCCAACGGAGGCCTCTCTAAGGTGGTGAAATCTGAGCTGAGGCTGGACGGAGGGAGCGAGCCATGGAGCTCTCTAGGGAGTATCTGGATGGAGGGAATAGCAGGTGCAATGGTGCCAAGGTGGGACTGGGAGGCCGGATGCTGGTGAGGAGCAAGTGTGGAGGACAGCAGAGGAGACAAGGTCAGACCAATGGGGGTGGACTGGGTGGGCCTGCCTTTTAGTCTGGGTAAGATGGGGAGCTGCTAAAGGCAGGTGGAGGAAGAGGGTAGCCTAAGCTTCCAAACGGCCACTGTGGACATCACCAGGAATCCCTGACTCTGCCACTCAACGCTTCCTTTCTCCCTGTGGTATGGAGGCCACTAGCTGCTGCTTCTTCTTTTTTTTTTTTTTTTTTTGAGACGGAGTCTCTCTCTGTTGCCCAGGCTGGAGTGCAGTGGCACTATCTTGGCTCAGTGCAAGCTCTGCCTCCCAGGTTCACGCCATTCTCCTGCCTCTGCCTCCTGAGTAGCTGGGACTACAGGCGCCCACCACCACGCCCGGCTAATTTTTTGTATTTTTAGTAGAGACGGGGTTTCACCGTGTTAGCCAGGATGGTCTCAATCTCCTGACTTCGTGATCCACCCGCCTCGGCCTCCCAAAGTGCTGGGATTACAGGCGTGAGCCACCATGCCCGGCCGAGGCCACTAGCTTCTCCAGGCACACTGCTGGCCACTCTGCAACCTCAAAAGGAGGGAAGAAACTTGTTTCCAGCAGGTCCAACAGTAGTCCTAAGCTTGAAGCCCATTGGAAGCTCTCCTAGCTTCTGGTGGTGGCTGGCAGTCCTTGGCATTCCTTGCCCTGTAGATGAATCTCTCCAGTCTCTGTCTATATTGTCACATGGTCATCTCTCTGTGTCTTTTCTCCTCTTCTTATGAGGACACCAGTCATACTGGAATGAGAGTATACCTACTCAGGTATGACCTCATCTTAACATACAACTGCAATGACCCTAATAAGGTAACTTTCTGAGATATGAGGAGTTAGGACTTTGACATGTCTTCTGTTGGGGGGACACAGTTCAACCTGTAACAGGTTTCTTGGGGCCATGGTCCAGTTGTTTGTACTCACACTTCAGACAGCCATTGCCCAAGAATTGTCCCCTGTGGGAAGACATTTGGGGTAAGGTGGCACCCATATGCCAAGGACAAGTCTCAGGAGAAGGGGGCAGCTATGCTCTTCAGCAGCCAACACTCACAGCAGCTGGGGAATGGGTGTGTCAGCAAGTAAAGGGGATATGGGCCCAGCACCCATTGGATCTAGATGGGCAAATTGTTTAACCTCTCTATGCCTCAGTTTCTTCAGGTGGAAAATAGTTGTAGAGTGGCTGCCTCAGGGATAGGTTAGGATGGAAATAATTCATATTCTTAGAACAGTGCCTGACACATGGTAAGCCCTTGGAAATGTTAGCTATTATTAATGACAATTTGGGCCATGGTGGGTGTGAGAGGCCCTCTGGGAAGTAGCAGGATTCATTCCCAGCTCATGGTCTGGCCTCTGCTCATCCTTCCTGACTGACTCCAAAACATCCCCGAGAAGTGTTAATTCACTACAAACAAAAACACGAGACAAGCCCTTCAAGACCATCGAATGCAGTCCTCCATGACTATTTCACAGATGGGAAAACTGAGGACAAGCAATGAATTTCTCAAGTAATAAATGACAGGCAATATGGTGGTGGTTAAGTGAAAGACTTTGGACTCAGACAGACTTGGGGGCTTGAATCCCAGCTGAGTGACCTTGGGCCAGTACCTCTGCCTCTCTGGGACTCAGTTTCCTTGTGTATAAAATGGGTCATGATTGTACCTATGGTTGAACATTCCGTGATGCTCTCTAAATGTTCATTCTGTATTAGCTCCTGTGTCATACCAATGTTATTGTGAAGCATGGGCACATATGTGGCCATTCTGGAGGGAAGGGGATATTTTCAGCTTCCAGGACACCCTGGCCTGAGAAGTTTTGGCTCCAGGCCCCTCACCCTGGCTCTAGTCCTGCTGTGCTGTCTCCCATCTCAGCAGAGGCCCCTGTCTGGCCCAGGCTGTGGTCCTCCCAGGAAATCGATATCCTGAGACTGACACCCACCTCCCCAGCACCTTTGAGCTGCTTAATTGTATGAATGTGGTGCTGCCGCCATGGCCTCGTTTTCATCAGAGCTGTGTGGGCCACAGCCGTGCTTCATTGAGAGGTACATTCATTATAGAGTCAGCTTTTATTGGGACTTCTAGAGGGCCTGGGGATGAGGAGTGAAGCAAGCAGGCACGCTTCCTCCCCAGGGTGCAGCCAGGCGTCTAGTCCAGGCTGCTGATAATAACAGCCAACATTCACTTAGGGCTTACTGTGTGCCAAACGCCATCCTAAAGGCATTACAAATATTAACTCACAGCAGCCCTGTGAAGTTAGTATTATGGTTATTATCCTCATCTCCATTTTACAGGTGGGACAACCGAGGCTCCGAGGAGTGAAATGACTTGGTCAAGGTCACTCCGATAACAAGTGCAGCCAAGGGCTCTAGAGCCTGGGTGTTTAACCCCTGCCCTGTGCTGCCTCAGTGTTGGTGGTGTTGAAAAGTGTGATGTCAACAATAACATAGCAGCTTCCATTTACTATGAGTTAGCAGGAGTCAGGCATAGCACCATGTACCTCTACGTACAAACTTTATTCCACCCCAGCTCTGAGATAAGGGTGAACAGCCCCATTTTATAAATGAGCCATGTGGGCAGTTGGTGGGGGAGGGTGAAGGCACTTGCTCAAGGCCACACAGCTCATTGAGGAAACAGCTGTTTTGTTTTTTACTCCAGGCAGGTCCTGCTCTAAGCCTAGGCTCTTAACCGACTTCCTCTGCTGCCTCACATTCTCTTTCTGTTTGACTTCTTCGGGAGGTCACTGCCCATCTCTGGGCTTCAGTGCACCTTTTTTTTTAATGTAGAGATATGCTCTATTTTATAATTTTAATTTTTAAGAGAGATGAGAGTTTCACTATATTGCCCAGGCTGATCTTGAACTCCTGGGCTCAAGTGATCCTCCTGTCTCGGCCTCCCAGAGTGTTGGGATTACAGGCGTGAGCCACTGTGCCCGGCCCCTCAGTGCACTTTTCATCCACCAGTGTGTCTTTCTGAATTCCTAACTGCCTAGACTGGAGTTGAGGGCTGGGGCAGGTACAAAGGAGGGAGGGGAGGCCGGGGTCTCTGCCCTCGGGGTGTCAGATGCCTGCCTCCATCCCCAAGGCGGCATTTCTCCCAGTGCCTCTTACTGGTGGGGCACAAGCCACCTGCAGCATGATGCCTGGAGTGCTTGTTAGTAAGGCCGGTGCCAGCCCTAGAAATTCTGATTCAGGAGGCCTAGGTTGGGGCCTAGGAACCTGCATTTAAAGAAGCATGCCAGGGGATGCTGATACACAGCCTCCACAGGCCCCATGCATTCAGATTCTGCCCGACTCTGCTCTTAATTAAAAAGTCTTACAAAGAGAATACGAAGAATCAAGAAGGTGATTTTCATCATTTAACAAACTAATTCAAAATTAAACAAGTTTTAAAAATTATGAAGATAACATGTGTTCATGTTAAAACATTCAAACAGTATAGGAGGATGAAGTAGTAACTTTTGGCTTTTCTCCCTCCCACTGTCTCCTGGAACTGTCCAAAGAAAACCACTTGCCAAATGCTCATTGATCACCCCCTTGGAGCCTGGGACAGCAGGGGACTAGACAGATGCAGTCCCTCGCCCCGACCATGGCAGTTGATGTGTATGGAGTGCTTACTGTGGCCAGGCCCATCCTACCTACTTCCCCATCCTTACAGTGGTGTCACAGGCGGTCCTACGATTTTTCTCCTTTTATAGACGAGAATGGAGTTTATTATCGAAATCGTGATTTCCCAAAGTTGTCCCAGTTCAACCTGCATCAGAAACACTTGAGCCTGCCATGCAGAATGCAGATTCCTGGGCTTCAACCTGCCAACTTCCTAGAGTGGAGGTAGGAGGCTGCATTTTTATGCACACGCCCCATTTTTACCTACACATTTTCTGACCCCCATTAATTTTTTTTTTTTTTGAGACAGAGTCTCACTCTCTCGCCCAGGCTGGAGTGCAGTGGCGCGTTTCGGCTCACTGCAACCTCCATCTCCCCAGTTCAAGCGATTCTCATGCCTCAGCCTCCTGAGTAGCTGGGATTATCGGCGTGCGCCACCATACCCTGCTAATTTTTGTATTTTTAGTAGAGACAGAGTTTCGCCATGTTGGCCAAGCTGGTCTCAAACTCCTGACCTCAAGTGATCCACCCACCTCAGCCTCCCGAAGTGCCGGGATTACAGGCATAAGCCGCCACACCTGGCCTCCCACTAAATTTTGAGAACCACTGCCCAAGCTGTGGTGGGAGGTAGAAGAATGAAGGGACTGTGGAAATGGTGGGACTTCAAAGGGGCTGAAGCCTTCATGAGGAGGAGAGTCAGGGCAAAGCACAGAGCTAGGATGGCGCTTTGTTGGATTTCTTGCCAGTGGTGTAGCTGAGCCCCAGTACATGCCTAATCTAGTTCGTGTCTGCCCCCTCCCAAGGCTGCTAGCCCCTGAAGCCTCTCTTCTTCCCAAGACATGCAATTCTCCCAGCCCCCAGCCTCCAGGTGATCCCAGCTGCTTCTGTTATATCTTATTAGTCAAGTGGAACATTAATTAAATGTGAGAATAATAGACCCAGAGTCCAAAAATATTGTAAAGCCCAAGGAAGAAAAGAAGTCCTTTCAAAGGGCCCTGCAGTAGCCGGAACTCTTCATTATGTCACAATAAGGAAGGCTGTTACCCTGAGATTCCCACTCTGCCAGGTGACTCAAGGCAGCAGGCCTTGGGATGTGTGGCAGGGTGACATGGGGGTGGGGAGCCCAGGGAGCCAGGAGCAACCTGGGTCACCTGGACTACCAGCAGACGCCGTAAGGAGGGCCACAAGGGCCCTCTGGGAAAATGGGACCCTCTGGGAAAAGAAGAAAGTTCAAACCACCCCTCTCCACTCCATCCTCACCCTCCTGACTTTTTCCCCTGGTGAACTCCTATTCATTCTTCAAGGCCCAACACAAAAGCCCCCATCTCTGAGAAGCAGAGTTAATCCTTGCATTCCCTGAGCTGTGGCAGAACTGTGAACTGCTCTCAATTCAGCTTCTGGGTCACATAGTTATTTCAGGCCATTATTCCCATGTCTGTCCCCCCTCAACCCCCGCAACCAGACTAACCCAGACTAAATTAACTTTTCCCACCTCAGGGTCCTCAGGACAAGGCCTGGCCCTGAGCAGGTGTTGGTGAACATTTGTCAGAAGAACCAATTATTTTTGTTAATACAAACCCTGGTGCTGGCCAGCTCTGGTTTCAAACTTTTTTCTTTCTTTCGTTTCCTTTGCTTTGCTTTCCTTTCTTTTTCTTTCTGTCCCTCCTTCTCTTCCTTCCTTCCTTTTTCTTTCCCTCCTTCCCTCCCTCCCTCCCTCCTTTCTTTCTTCCTTCCTTCCTTCCTTTCTTTCTTTTCATTTTGCTATGTTGCACAAGCTAGTCTTGAACTCATGGGCTGAAACAATCCTCCTATCACAGGCTGGGATTACAGGCACACGCCACGACACCTGCCTCAAACTCCTTCTTTCAAACAAAATCTTGCCCCATGTCCAGCTGGTGCAAAGCAAGAAGATGGTAGCTGTTTGAACTTCTTTAACGACATTCGAGGTGCTTCATGATCTCAACTTAATCTCCCTCCTCAATAGGGCTTCTCAAGTATGTTTGTGGGCCACCTGCATCAGAATAATCTGGGGCCCCATCCCAGACCTGCGGAATCAGAATCTCAGGGAGTCTGAGGATCCCAGTCTACAGATAGTGCTGGGGGAGAGGGAGGAGGTGGTGACAGGTAGGGGATTTGTCAAGACTTGGATAAAGGGGCTCTGTCAGAAGTCAAGAATAGACATGCCTCTCCTCAGCCCCTAGGGCTGCAGTTTTCTCCCTTGCCAAGCAGTAGAGTTATCTGAATTAAACACAGTGCTCCTAATGAAACAATAAGATTTATTGCACACTCTGCTACATACTGGCAAATCCTCTAATTGAGGCAGCTGCCCTGGGAAGCCACTGAGAACACCTGGTGTGGTCCACCTTCACCCTACCAGAAGGAAAGGGGCTATGAAGCTGGAAGGAAGCTTGAACTGCTTCATTTCTCCAAGATCCTAAAGCTGGGCATACTGCCCTGGGAGGGCTGGGGTGGTGGTTGAAGGAGATCTGGAACTGTGGCTTTTAGAGTGGACCTCCACAGAGAGCCCCTTCGGTAGCCTTGCCAGCCTCTCTGAGTCCTGAACCACCTTCCTTTCTCTGCTTTGAGCATGCATACCCCACAATGGTTTGGCATGGGGGGCCTTTCCTAGCCCTGCAGGTGGGGCCCCTCCCTGTCCTGAATGTTACATGTGCCCTTCACTCCCCACACCTTGGCACTTTTGGTCCCCTGTCCTTTGACTGTCCCTCCTCTCATTTCCCCACCTAGTAAACTCCAGCCCATGTCACCTCCTCTGTGAGACCTGCCCTGACTATTTCCACACCTCTGGCAGAAGGATCTCTCCCTCCCCTGCACTCCCACAGTGCCTTACAATAACCATACAAACAGCAGCTAACAGTTACTGAGCACTTACTACAGGCCCTGGCCTCTGTTTCCTGTCTGAAGGAGAGAAAGGGGAAGAAAGGAGAAAGCATTCTAAGATGGCTTCATGAGGTCTCTGTGTTCTCCAATTTGGTGTGAGAAGCAGCAAAACATTTCAAGAGGCATGGATGCGGCCCAGGAGGCCCAGGCAAGGGGAGCTTGCAGTGAGGACCCAGGGGTTGCAGACTGTGGACCGCTGAATGCAGAGCAGTCAGGGACGAGGCCAGCTCAGGGGAAAGATGGTGGAGCAGGTTGTATTTTCAAGATAGCCACAGCTTCCCATCCCATGGGCTCGTGTTGAGATGTTGCTGCTCCTTTCATAGAGAGGTGGGACTTATGTTCTCTTCCCTTGAATGTGGCATGTGCCTACAGCACAAAGATTCTCTGTGACTTCTGAGGCTAGGTCGTAAAAGGTGAGACAACTTCAGTCTGGTTCTCTTGGGTTGCTTGCTATTGAACCCCAGCTGCCATGCTGTGAGGGAGCCCAGGTGACTGGGAGACACCACAGTCCTCACTAAGGCTCTAACCAACAGCCAGCATCAGCTGTCAGACGTGTGACTGAGAAATCTTTGAGATAGCTCCAGCCTCAGCCAGTGTCCAACTGCAACAGCACAAGGGACTCTGAGCAAGAATCACCTTCCGGAGCCTAGTTTACCCCAGAACTGTTAAGAGAATAATGGTTTGTAATTGTAAATTTTGGGGTGATTCCTTATGCAATAATAGAAAATCAGAACAGATGGGGATGCCTAGGACTGACTGGGTCGGGGGGCAGGGATATTCTGAAGTGAGGGGTTCTGAAATGACCAAGACTAGGTTTCCACTTCTTGGTAGAAAGGGGGCTTGAGGTAGAAACAAAATTCCAACCTAGAAAGTCACAATTTTTGCACATTTGGCTTTTAGACTGGAAGTCACAGGTGACTGTTATGTGACCTTGTGCAAATCACTTTCCCTTTCTGAGCTTCTTGAGCTCTGATCTCCATAGGGTAAGCATTCCTCCTTGTGAGATCGTTTTGTGAGGATTACAGGAGATCACGAATGCCAAGTACCTGGAACTCACCTGGCACACTCATGTGTGCTGAGCACAGATGGGTTGGGGGCCTCTGGCCATCCCCCTTGCCACCCCCCGCCGTCTCTACTTCAGGGTCACGCTGATTCCTGGACACTTGCATGCAGCTCCTGGGGACACACATACTCCCTTTCCCTCCTCCCTTGCTGCTGAAACAAGTCAGGAGCCGGGCGATCAATGGCCAGCCTTGCCTGGGCAAGCTCTCTGCTCATTACAAGTGCCTGCCACCTCCGCGTGCCTCCTATCCAAGGACAGCTTAGCGGGGACCTAATTCAGAGAAGGAATAAAACAGCCAAGAGTCTGCTTCTCTCACCCCCTTCCTGTCCATGCCCCCATCTGCCCAGAGCCAGAGACCTTACTGCTCATACTGTTCTCAGGAGATAGTTAAGGTCTCCTGCCTGGAGACCTCAACATTCCCCTCTAGGGCATCTTGACGGTTCTGCCCAGTCATATCCTCAGCTGGTCACTTAGCCTAAACATCTACCATTAGTCCAGATGGCAACCACCTGTCTATTAGGCACTAATTGTGTGGCAGGTGGCTTACATCTCAATCAACCTCACCCAATCTCTGTGGTAGGAACTACAATGAGGTCAACTTGATAGAGAAGAAACGGAGGAGCAAATAAGTCACTTCTCCTGGAGAATAGTTGGGCTAGAATCAGGCTGGCCTTATTCCCAGGGCTCTCTGCACTCGGAGGCTATCAAAATAGTCTCCAAATTCAAGCACCCTTTTGTCTGGTGCTCAACAGAAGAAATCCTGGGGTTTTGATGAAGAGATAGGCAAATAGAACTATTAATTTATTCTTTCATTCATTCTTTACTTCAGCATCTATTAAGTGGTAGGCTCTGTTCTAGATGAAGGGATAGAGCAGTCACCAAAAGAAATTCCCTGCTCCCAGAGTTTCCAATCTAGTAGCCCAGAGAGGTGACATCACTTGCCTCAGGTCAAACAGCCAGAAAGTAGCCATAACCAGAGGCAGAAGGGGTGATCATAGGGAGAGGTCTGATCTGACTCCCTAGGATCAGGCCAGCCAAGGCATGGAGGGCAGGACATACCTTGGCAACAGGCTGGCCAGGGTTCCAATCCCACTACTGCTATGTCCTCATCATGCAACTCTGGGAAAACCACTTTGCTTTTTTGAGCCTGTTTTCTTGTGGGTGGAATGGGGATAGTTAGAACCATGGTTGAAACAGGTCCTGAGAGGATGAAACAGGCCCTGGTAAATGTTGGGGACTGGCCTTCCCTTTCTCCTTCCAGGGAGGGTTTCAGGCTTCTTCCACCTCCTCTGTGAGCAACCTTGGCCTCAGTCAACCCTCATGAATGTGGAAGAGATCTGAGTGTACTGTGGCCTGATCAGCCACCTCTGCTTCCTGTATCTCATCAGCTTGCTCCTAGGGTCCTTGGGCATGGAGTGGCAAAGTTCTACAGCACATAAAGCACAAATTATTTAAAAAATATTAAAGAGATAATTGTGGTGTTTGGAGAATAGATTGGAGGTGGGGGGCATATCTGTCAGCTATTTCACAATAATGCCACATAACAAGCCACCCCAAAACCCAGTGGTTTCAAACAATGATCCTCTCATCTCATAGGCCTGCAGACAAGTTGGAGTGGCTCTGCTCCAACTGTATCTGATTCTCCTCCCAGCAGCAGCGGGTGAGCCAAGGCATGTTCCAGTGGCCATGGCAGAAGCACAAGAGGGCGAGTGAAAATGCTCTTAAATCCCAGGTGGGGGCCCACTTATGCTCCATCCTGTTGACCAGTGCCATTCAATGGCCAAGGCCAAGGTTAAGGGAGATGGAAATCTATCCATCCCATTGGCATAGGTGTGGCTGCAGAAAGAGGTGAAGAATTGGGACTAATTTTCAATATACCACAGGAGGAGCTGAGGAAGAAGTATGTCTACTTAAGAGGCCCCCATAGACATCCAGGTGAGTAAGGATGGACCAGACTGGCAGCAGTGGCAGTGATGAGAAATATCTGTTGACTGAATGAATGCTCAGACCCTTAATTCCACCTTGACCCTTAATTCCACTCCTAGGAATTCATGCTAATAACATAAACTAAACTGTGAAGATGTTCATTGCAGCATTGCTTATAATAATAAAATATGGATACAACTTAAATGTGCATGAAATGTAACTCCTAAATTCTAGCACCTTAGAAAATGTAATAGAAAGAGACTGCTTTGGACTGGCGTGGTGGCTTACACCGGTAATCCCAGCACTTTGGGAGGCTGAGGCAGGAGGATCACTTGAGGACAGGAGTTTGAGACCAGCCTGGGCAACACAGCAAGACCTGTCTCTGCAAAAAATAAAAAAGTTAGCCAAGTGTGGTGATGTGTACCTGTAGTCCCAGCTACTCGGGAGGCTGAAGCAAGAAGATCACTTGAGCCCAGGAGTTTGAGGTTATAGTGAGCTATAATTGTACCACTGCACTCTAGCCTGGGTGACAGAGTGAGACCCTATCTGAAAAGAAAGAGAGAGAGAGAGAAGAAAGAAATAAAAAGAAAGATAAAGAAAGAAAGAAAAGAAAGAATGAAAGAAAGAAAGAAAAGAAAGAAAGAAGAAAGAAAGAAAGAGGGGGAGGAGACTGGACTGTGGAGTCAGATAGACCTGAGTTTGAATCCCAGCTCTATTGCTTTTGAGACGTGTGACCCGAGAAAATCACTTCACCTCTCTGAGCCTCAGGTATGGAGGAAGGAAAAGTCACGACTTTGTAGAGGAGGACAGAAAAAGTTCACTGGCATTAGAAGAGGCTTCCTAGACAAGTGGGAGTCAAGCTGGGGAAGGAGGGATATGACTTGGAGAGGCAGATGGAGAAGGTAGGCGCCCCAGATGGGAGGGACACGCGTCCAAAGGTGCTGGTGGCAGGAACAACGTGGCATGTCTGAGGGAGTGAGGAAACTGTAGGATTGGAGCTGAGGTGGAAGAGGAGCAGTGGATATGACGTAGGATGGGGTTGAAGGGCCTGACCGCAAAAGACCATGAGTGCTGGGCCTCCAGACAGAGCACTGTGGGGTGGGATCAGTGAGTGTAGGTGTGGCCCTGATTTGGGCTTGACCTTTGCTTCATGGGCTGTGATGTAACAAGCGACTTCTTGTTCTGGGATAGTCCCTTTTGGACCACTAGACATTCTTATGTGTAAAATATAGTCCATTATGTTGTTAATGAACTTCCTTCTCTTTTTGGTTTTAGAGAACCAACAGGCATTGGGTTCCCTGCCTGTGAAACCCTTCACTTGGCACTTGATGTCATTGTCCCATTCAGCCCTCACAGCAGCCCACATGGTGGGGATCATGATTCCCATTTCTTCCTCTTTTTTTTTTTTTAATTAAAAAGTTTTAGGGCCAGGCACGATGGTTCACACCTGTAATCCTTGCACTTTGGGAGGCTGAGGCAGGTGGATCACGAGGTCAGGAGATCGAGACCATCCTGGCTAACACAGTGAAACCCTGTCTCTACTAAAAATACAAAAAGAAAAATTAGCCTGGCATGGTGGTGGGCGCCTGTAGTCCCAGCTACTCGGGAGGCTGAGGCAGGAGAATGGCGTGAACCCAGGAGGCAGAGCTTGCAGTGAGCTGAGATCGCACTACTGCACTCCAGCCTGGGCAACAGAGCAAGACTCCGTCTCAAAAAAAAAGTTTTAAATTTTCGTAGAGACAGGTCTCAGTATGCTGCCCAGGCTGGTCTCGAACCCCCAGGCTCAAGCAACCCTCCCACCTCAGCCTCCTAAAATGCTGGGATTAAAGGCATGAGCCACCAGGCTGGCTTCTTCCCTTTTCTTTTCTGTTCCTTTTTTTTTCTTTCTTTCTTTTTTCCTTTTTTTTTTTTGGACAGGGTCTCACTCTGTCACCCAAGTCGGAGTACAGTGGCATGATCACGGCTCACTGCCGCCTTGACCGCCCGGGCTCAGGTGATCCTCACTCGTCAGCGTCCCAGGAAGCTGGGAGTAACAGGCACATGCCACCATGCCCAGCTAATTTTTCGTAGAGACAAGGTGTCACCATGTTGTCCAGGCTGGCCTCAAACTTCTGGATTCAAGCAATCCTCTCACCTCAGCCTCCCAAAGTGCTGGGATTACCGGTGTGAGCCACCACATCTGGCTTTTTTATTTTGAGACAGGGTCTTGCTCTGTCATCCAGGCTGGAGTGCAGTAGGTTAATCACAGCTCACTACAGCCTTGACCTCCAGGGCTCAAGTGATCCTCCTTCCTCAGCCTCCTGGAGTAGTTGGGACTTTAGGCACGTGCCACTATGCCCAGCTAATTTTTAAGAATTTTTGTATAGAGATGGGGTCTCACTATGTGCCCAGGCTGGTCTCAAATTCCTGGGCTCAAGCTATTCTCCTGCCTCAGCCTCCGAAAGTGCTGGAATAACAGGTGTGAGCCCCTGTGACTGGCCTTGATTCTCACTTCTTAGATGAGGCCACTGAAGCTTAGAGGTTAGACTGAAGTCTTGTCTGAGGTCACACAGTGCCTACCTGTTCCAGCAAAGGGGTTCTTTGTCTTCGCTTGGAGTCTCTCCTGAGGGGTGTGTGTGTGTGTGTGTGTGTGTGTGTGTGTGTGTGTTGTGCTTGTGCCTGTGAGGCTGTGTCTTTGTAAATTTGGGCATATCTGGGGTTCTCTTCGTGTCCCTGTGTGTTTCTTTTTGTATGAATGACTGTGTGTGTCTATTGTGTGTCCCTGTGTGTCTGTGTGTGTGTCACTGTCTCCTTGTATAAGTCCTATGTGTGTCTGGGTCCCCATATGTGTCTCTAAAGGTGTTTCTCTTGGTATCTGTAACTTTGTGTGTCCATGTGTATCCTTGTTATGTGTCCTGTGTGTCTTGTGTCCGTGCACCCTTGTATGTGTCAGAGTCCCTGTATTAGGAGCTGCGATGCCAAATGAGTGACATCTTCTCCACCCCCACTAGCCTCCTGGGCTCTGTCTCCAGCATGAACCAGCCTGGTGGCTGTGACCTGGCCAGGGCAGCTCAACACTCAGGGTTCCACCCCAAGCCCGGTGAAAGTATCACGAATTTGTTGAGCAATCGAAGCCCAAGCTCCCATCATCCCAACAGCTGCAGTGAATCTATCTGTGACTTCTCTGGATACCCATTAAAAAATAGCTCTCAGTAATAGGGTGTGGAGGGCTGATCTGTCTGCATGGCTCCAGCCAGAATTTATTAAGCTTTCTTTTTTTAATTTCTTTTAATTTCCCTTTTTAAATTTCTTTTAATTTCCCTACCTATTGGGCTTGAGTGGCTCATCAATCATGGGATGCCTGCTGTGTAAGGTACATCCTCAGTGCTGCCGTGTGACATCCGGCCCACGCCTGTCCCCCAAGAGCAGACAGTGCCCAAGTGTCCTGTCCCTGCTTCATGCTGAATCCCTGATACGATCAAGCTTTTCCTTCATCAGAACTTTGTCATGACCACATTCCTCTCTGCGTTGTGAAACATTGGCTGTAATTGCAATTGGCTGGGCCTAGATTGTGGAAGAGGAGGGCTTGAGAGCAGGTTTATGGGGAAGGCCATCAAGTGCTGGGCTCCTCCTCAGAAGCCCTTGCTCACCTGAGCATCATTCATGACGATCCTGAATTGCCCCCTGGCTGCAAAACCACTAAAGGAAAATCCATTGGCTGTAGCCAGCCGGGCTCTCAGAGTAGCCCTGCTGATGCATCCAGCCTCAACCTTTGGCATGTCTAGACCCAGGATGCTTGTGACAGATGGCTCCTGCCCCACCTCTCTGCCCTAGCTATGAGCCAGAGCTAAGAGCAGCCCTGTCTTCTGATTTCTCCCCACGGTATCCATGACCTAGATCTACATCCACAGGTAACTCTTGGCCAAGTGCCGATGAAGGTATTAGAAATGGTGAGGGCTGGGTGGGTCTGCAGGAAAAAAAGGGAGTCTTTTACCCTCAGCCAGCCCCACACCTCTACCTGCCCATAGTGCTCCTGGCTGAGTGCCCTACCTGCTCTTCGCTGGCCTTTCCAATATTAATCACCTTCCAGGCTCCTGATTAGCCTCACCTCATAGTTCAGGCTTGACTGGGCATCTCCTGTCCATGGAGACTGCTTCCCCCATAGCACATGATCAGTGCTATGTGTCTTGACACATAATTGCTCTTTAATTGTTTCTGCTGTTTTTTGTTTGTTTGTTTGTTTGTTTTTCTTGTCTCGCAGCTTCCCTATGAGCTCCTTGGGGCAGGAAACCAGTTCACTTCTGTCTCACTCACTCACCCATTCATAGATTTACTCATGCATTTATTCACTCCCTACTCACTCTTCCACTCAGTCACCTAAAGCGTGTTATCCTTAAAAGTGTTTTGGCCTCCCCTTGATGACCACATATGAATGAGACCAGAGAAATGACCCATCTTTTGAAAGTCCAGGTGAGATATTGTTCACAGGGCTAGGCTGAGTCCCAAGGCCCTAGCCTTGATCTTGATTTATCTCCCAGAGACACATGAGACTTTGGGTCACTTCCCCAATGGGGACACTTCTCAGGTAGAACTGGAGCTCCTTCTGTAAGGTGCAGAATAGGTTTATTATTATTATTATTATTATTATTATTATTATTTTTTGAGTCGGAGTCTCAGTCTGTCACTCAGGCTGGAGTGCAATGGCACAATCTCCGGCTCAATGCAACCTCCACCTCCCGGGTTCAAGCAATTCTGCCTCAGCCTCCCAAGTAGCTGGGATTACAGGCGCCTGCCACCACGCCCGGCTATTTTTGTATTTTTAGTAGAGACAGGGTTTCACCATATTGGCCAGGCTGGTCTCAAACTCCTGACCTCAAGATCCGCCCGCCTCAGCCTCCCAAAGTGCTGGGATTACAGGCTTGAGCCACCGTGTCCAGCCATTATTATTATTTTTTAAAGTAGCTGGGCCTTGGTGAGCCAGCAGGCAGGACAAAGCTCCCTGAACCCTGCGCCTTCCCTGCCAGCTGTACTTTCAACATCTGAGAGAGTGTATAACATGGTGATTTAGAGTCAAAGACTTGGTCTTCCACCTGATGACCTCGGGCAAGTTGCCCAACCTTCTGGGTCTCAGCTTTCTCATCTGTAAAATGGGATTAACTGCAATACTCATTCAATTTTATGAAGATTTAATGTAATAATACATGTAAAACACTTTGCATAAGGACCAGAATGTAGTAACCAATTAGTGTTTGCTGAAAATTTTAGGTTATTATTACCAGTATGTAAATATTATTATCATCCTCATTTTACAGAAGAGAAAACTGAGCCCTAGAGATGTTAAGTGATGTACCTAAGGCTTGCAGTGAATCAGTAGCAGAGCTGGTACTCAAGCACAGGCCTTCAGAGTTTGAGGCAGAGGCTAAGGCCAGGGAATGTGGCTCCCTTTTCCTGCCCTGGCATGGAATAAGCCATGGCCCAGCCATGGGATCCCTTCACATCTTTGAGTTTCATCTGTTAGTCATTAGGTTGCAAGTAACAGAAGGGGTAGCTCAAACTGAGTAGAACAAAAAAGTAATGTATCAGCTTCTGTAACTGAAGAGGCCAGTGATATGTTCAAACAGTGTCATGGAAAGCCAGTTACACTTTCTGGTTCAGTTAACTTTGTGGTGGCATCATTCGTAAGCAGAATCTTTCCATGAGGTAGCAGAAATAGTGCCCAGTAGGGCTTGGCTTGTACCCCTACACCCCAAGCATGAAAGAACACCTCTTCCCACACCGTTTCAGCAAAAATCTCAAGTTTGAGTTTCATTGGCCTGGCTTGGCCATACATCTGTCCTTGAACCAGTCCCTGTAGATGGGAGATTCACACTCTGATTGGCTAGGCCTGGGGCACAAGGATCCCAGGGTGGTGCTTACTCCACATAAACCAACAGGCCAGAGAGCAGGGGAAGGTAAGGACCCCTTGGAAACCCGGGGTTCTGTTATAAGAAGGAAGGGGCCTGGAGGCTGAACAGACAAAAATAATAGTTACCTATACAAATGGGAATAAGACTTTCACATTTCTTGTGAGAATTATTTGTGATCATGTGGAGAGCATTTCTTTCATCTTTGGGCCTCTAAGTGGTACTCTTTTTTTTTCTTATCGTCCTTGATGTTCATTTGACCCAATTGTATCCCCTTGCCCTTCCCAGTCCTCAGATCCTTCTTCCAACCTCTTCCCCATCTCAATCTCTCTTTCCTGAAATCACAGCCAGGATTTGAGTCCATGACTCCCCTGAGGCCCCAGTACAGAGGAGGAGGCCTTATCAGTCAGGATTGGTGACAACAGAACCCAACTCCAGTGAGCTTAGCTGAAAAGGGGGATTTGTTGCTCATCAGGAAGACCAAAATGTCAGGCTTGAGAGCAAAAGGAAGGAGGCCCCTGCAGGGTCCAGCTGGGCAGCAAGGACTTCTCAACCGTCTTGTTCCTGTGCAGCTGCTGCTGTGCTGCAAATGTCCCCACAGCAACTCTGCCATCTCTCTGCTGGAGAGTCTAGGTCCCAGGAAACAGTGGGAGCCACAGGGCCACTGCTTGGCCCTGGGAGGTTGGACAGCATGGCGGGTATCCTACCAAGGCTACATGTAATGCGAGGAAGGAAAAGGCAAAGAAGGAAAGAGCTGTCCTTCTGCTTCCTGGAAGTCAAAAGGTGAACACAGGTGACCAGAGCACCACAGTGTCCACTCCAGATGCACACGTGGGTTCTCAGGGGGCAGTGGAAGAGAACCCTTAGAGGGACGCAGGCCTCTTGTTGGGCCATATCGAAGGTCTCCGTCAGCACCCGCTGGGCCCCTCCTCCTCCATCTGTTGTCACCCTGACTCAAGACCAGTGTTACTGGCATATTAATACTTGCTCCCCCATTTGCAATATTCAGGGTGCAGGCTCCAGGTATTCTGAGGACAAGCTCTTAATTAGCCCAGAACACTGGGATAGAGCCTGCCTGTGGCTGACAGCAAAATAAATATACCTAAATTGCCAACGTAATTTGGAGTCGGTTTTCATTTTTCTCCCGTAATAAGAGAAGCGATGGCAGGGGTGGGGGCTGGCGGGCCTGATGGATGATGAGGTGTCTGATCCGCCGCATCTGTCGGCTTCCTGGCGGCAAGACATTTATTTATTGCCCACCCCCACCCCTACTCCCACCCTGGTCCACCAAACCATTTCCGTCCTCATCAGAATTAGCGTATATTCTTTCGAGATGATCTAAAGACAAGCTTCATGATACATATTTCTACAGTCAGAGTCTCACTCCTTCTCCATCTTGGGCATTTGAGACATCAGATTCTGGGTTAAAGGATGGCTTTGGGTATTTATTCCTTCAAAATACTTTCTAATAAAAAGTTTCTATAATTTAATGAGAAGAAGATTTAACCAAAGAGAATTTTGTAAAAGGAAAATAAAATTCTCCACATTCATCACCATCCTAACGCATTAGCTATTTTCATCTAGTGGGGTAGAGTGGGACAAGCTTTGCTGTAACATAGATTTGAGTTCACATAGATTTGAGTTAAAATTTGAGCGCCTCTATTTCCTGGCTTTGTGAATTTGAACAAGTCATTCCTTTTTTTTTTTTTTGTGAGACAGAGTCTCACTCTGTTGCTCAGGCTGGAATGCAATGGCACAACCTTGGCTCACTGCAACCTCCGCCTCCCAGGCTCAAGCAATTCTCCTGCCTCAGCCTCCTGAGTAGCTGGGATTACAGGTGCACGCCACCACACCCAGCTAATTTTTGTATTTTTACTAGAGACGGGGTTTTGCCATGTTGGCCAGGCTGGTCTCGAACTCCTGACCTCAGATGATCCGCCCGCCTCGGCCTCCCAGAGTGCTGGGATTACAGGCGTGAGCCACCTCGCCTGGCTGCTCTTTCTAAGCCTTGATTTCTTTAAACAGGGAGAGTAATTCTGACTTCACAGGGCTGTGTGAATTAAATGAGAAAACGTGTTCAGGCCACCCAGGTGTTGGGCCCGTTTTCCCAAACCTTACCTGTTGCTCCTTTCCAGCATTCACCATTTCCTCAGCATCTACTGTGCTCTATGCTCTGTGGAAGATGAACACAGACCCTGCCTTCCAGGAAATTCCCTCTGTTCTGTGAACACATGTTAATTTACCAGATTAGCTAGCAGAAAATGAAGAAGGGAAGTGCTGACAGGTAGTTTTGAAGGGAACAGTGAGGTTGTCCTATTCATGGATAGAACATTTGATCTAGGGCTATGTTCTCTCATCAGATGAGGTCACCAATAACCAACTGGACCCTACTCCAGCCTCTAAACCCTGCCTTAAACTAAGCAATGGATACATCTGCCCACATGTATGCAATGACCTGTATACTTAGGCACAAACACACATGCACATGTGTGCAACATACAAACATGAACCCATACACATGCATATACACATATGCACATGCACACACAAAGCATAGGTGTGCAAGCACATGTGTGCTCCTTATAGACATGGACCCATGCATGTGCATACACATACATATGCATGTGCATACACATACATATGCATGTGCATACACATACATATGCATGTGCATACACATACATATGCATGTACATACACATACATATGCATGTACATACACATACATATGCATGTACACACACTAGACACATGTACATGTGCACACCATACAGACATGGACCCGCACGTGTATACACATGCACACAGGTACATCATGTGAAGGTGCAAATACACGTACACAATCACAGGCACCCACACAGATGTGTACATGCTCTGTGTCAGCTAAAGGCCTCAGACAATGCTCCCAGAAGTCGCTCCTGTGCATCCAGCTCCACGCCAGCCCCACAGCCCCCAGTGCCCTTCCTGAGCACGAGCTCCACTTAGCAAGCTCCAGCTGGGCAGAAAATTGTTCCTTGGAAAAAACCTGGCTCATATAGACCTGCAATTGGCTGCTCAACGTGAATGTAAGACCTCATAAGGGGCACAGGGGCTGGGTTGGTAGGGGCTCATGGCTTCTACTTGTCGGCCAGGACTCTGGGTTTGGGAGCCTGTCTCGGGCCCTGAGCCCAGACGGGGCCAACTCTGTCCAGTGTCTCACAGTGATAAGGTACCTCAACAGTCCTTGGACATTATGCATCACTAGACCATGCTGCTCTGCGGAGGTAGGGATGAGGCACCTCTGCTCAGGAAGGTACTCGAACAACTTGGCCTCATCCTCTTGTCCTAACTGTCCTCATCCTTCAGGGCCTGGTTTTTACAGCCCCACTCCCCCACAACCACCTTCAAGAAGCCCTCTCTGATTGCTCTGGCCTTCAGGTCTCCTTGTGCACCTCCAAGTCTGCTCCCCACATTGTTTCTCTCTCACACAAATATGTCGTTTTTCTGGTGTCTGTCCAGAGATCATGAAGTGGGGCTGCCCTTGTACCCCTCTCAGCACAAAAGACAGGCCTGGGCAGCTTATGCTCACTCACTCCAGGCTGAGTTCATTCATGCATGCATTCATTCATTTGACAAATCTTTAATGAGTGTCAGCTGTGTGCCAGGAGATGGCAAACCGCAGGGAACAGATAGACCAAGTCTTTGTCCTCATAGAGCTGACGCTCTGGTGGGAAAGGCAGAAAATAAGCAAAAGCAAAAGGAAATAAATAAATAAATACCCAATCACACCCAGTGATAAAAGCTGGGAAGGAAGAGAGTGTGATGGGTATTTATTTCAGCAAAAGAGGTCATAGAAGGCTTGCTGGCATGCTCCTTTGTCCAAGTTCACTGCAAGACTCACCCAACAAGCCATCCCTGGCCCCTCAGTCTGGATCTGTGATCCCTCCTCATGGCCTTTAAGCACATGGCTATAACGTAATTTATGTGGACACATATGTCTCCCCTGCCAGACTGTTAACACCTTCAGAAGAGTGTTTCTCTCCGAATCCTCTTGTTGTCCCTAAAACTCAAGAGTGAAGGACATTTGCAGCAGGCTCTGAAGAATAAGTAACTGGCCTGCAGGTGTCAGAGGTAAAGAGAGGGGCAAAAACATGGAGGTGTAAAATTGCACAACATGTTTGTCAAATGGGTTTCACTGGTTGATGTGGAGAAGACCTGAATATGGAGGGAGGGGAGAATTGGCAGGAGAAGAGCCTGATTGTGCCCCAATTATGAAGTGTCTTGAATGCCAGGGCATGCTATATGGACTCAGTCTTAACAGCAGCAGGGAACCATACAGGTTCATTCCCCTCCATCCCCTGGCACCTGTCACATTCCCTACATGGAGAAGGTGATCAATAAATGCATATGGGATTGAAGGGCACTGGAGGAAAAGGACTGAGTTAGTTCTGTGTCAGCAGCTGGGCATTGACCAAGGGTGGTCTAAGTGGAGTCAGAGTGGTCAGCTGCCAAGAGTCCTCCTGGCATCCAAATAGCACTCCCTTCCCATCACAGCATCTGAAATCACTCTGTTAGTGAGTCATTTATTAGGCGCTTTGGAAATGGAGCTCCCCAGTCTCCAGAAGACAATACTCTCTTAATGGTGATTTACTGCCAATGAGACCAGAACAAGATCCAGGGGGTGGGGGTGGGATGTGGAGTGGAAGATAGAGCCCAGCCTGGCAACTGGAGTTCGGTCACTTCCAGTTCCTTTAGAGCAAACCCTGACCTGGCTGGTGTGAAGGAAAGACACAGGGTAGAGCACTGGACTTAGGTTGTTGCTAATTCACTAAGGGACTCAGGCAGCCTTTCTCCCCCTCGGAGTCTTGGTTTCTTCATTCCTGCAATGAGGCTTTAGGGGACCTGTGTTGTTTTACCTGCTCAGCATTCAACTCGTCTTTTTCTGGAAGGTGCACCCCAGTATGGCTTTGGAGAACCCTCTCAGTCCACGCTCAGATGGGGCTGACTCCAACCTCCAGCCCCAGGCTTGGCTAATCTGAATCATGATGATTGGTTTAGTAATGAGTATGTGACCTCAGCTGGGACAATGAGAACTGGACTTTTGGGAAAGGACTCTTTTATTCTCAGGGTAACTCAGCTGGGAAAATGGGATCCTGGGGTTGCCTATGACCACTTCTCCATCTTTGAGGACAGTCAGCCTGAGAATGAAGCCATCTAGAGGAAAGTAGAGATCACAAGTGGAGAAAAGAGACAGATTCCTATAGTAACACCAGTCAGGCCCCTGGATTCTGCCATGCTTGAAGCTAGTTCAAGTCTTTATATTTGTGGTTATATGGACCAATACATGCGCCTTTTATTTTGCTTAAGCCAATTTGGGGTGAGTTTCTCTCACTTGCAGGTGGCAAGGGGGATTACCTCAGGGAGGGGTCTCTGTATTCTGATGACTGTGTAGTTTTCTCGGGCTAAGCTGATTTGTGAGGTACTAGCATGTGACCAGGCTCAGTGAGGTGGGCAAGAAGGCCTGGTAAGGTGTATGGGGTGACAGTAGACACAAGCTGAGCCCAGTGGAGCACATATAATTCAGAAGTTGGCTGAGCAGAGAGAGACAGAACCTGAGAGGAGAGAGTGAACAGAATAGGGGGTAAACTAAGGCAGGAGAGTGTCACAAAGGAGCAACTGTACACTTATAATTCACCAGGCAGCCAGATGGATGATCTGAAAGAATAAATCAAGGTTGGGCATGGGGGCTCATGCCTGTAATCCCAACACTTTGGGAAGTCGAGGCAGAAGGATCACTTAAGCTCAGGAGTTTGAGACTGGCCTGAGCAACACAGGGAGACCCTGTCTCTACAAAAATAAAAACTAATTAGCCGGGCTTGGTGGTGCACACCTGTGGTCCCAGGTACTTGGGAGGCTGAGGTGGGAGAATCACTTGAGCCCAGGAGGTTGAGGCTGCAACCTGGGCAATAGAGCAAGACCCCATCTCAGAAAAAAAAAAAAAAAAAGAAAGCAATCAGATTGGATCTCTCCCCTCCTTTAAATCTTCTAGTTTCCCATTGCCTTGAGAATAAAATCCAAACTTCTTATTCTGCACAGCCAGCAAGGTTCCCATGAGGTCTGATCCCATCCATCTTTCTCTTGCATCTCCCTCTGCCGTACTGCGTGCCCAGGCCTAGAACCATGCCGGAGACCTAAGCACACACTGGAAATATTTGTTGAATAAAGAAATCAGTGAATGAAATGAGAACTGAAAAGTATTTCTGGTGGATTTAGCAACAACAGTTATTGTTCAATTTGGTAAAAAATCTCCAGTGGAACAGGTAAGGAGGAATCTGGATTAGAGAGATTTCCACATGGAATTTCTATGGATAAAAGGCAGAAAGAGTCAATAAATGGACTCTTCTTCCTGGAATTCCTGAGATAATTTTTGTGATCCTAGGGAAGAGAAGATCTTCATTATTTTGACAACAAAAGCAGAATATAAAGGAAAGAATTGAATATATAACAATAACTACATAACTATAATTAAAAAGCCACCATACAGGCTATACACAAAACTACACGTGATAAAGTTACATAGAACTAACTATACACACACACACACACACACACACACACACACAAAAGTAAAACTGAGGGAACCTGAGTAAGATCAGTGGCTTCTGTCAATGTCACTGTGCAGGTTGTGACATTGTACCATTAGGAAGAGCTGGGCAAACTGTACCCATGATCTCTTGGTGTTATTTCTTACCACTGCATGCAAATCTACAATGGTCTCAAAATTAGAAGTTTAAATTAGGCCAGGCGCAGTGGCTCACGCCTATAATCCCAGCACTTCGGGAGGCTAAGGCCGGCGGGTCACCTGAGGTCAGGAGTTTAAGCCCAGCCTGGCCAATATGGCGAAACCCTGTCTCTACTAAAAATACAAAAAAAAATTAGCTGCGCATGGTGGTAAAATTACACGCCTGTAATTCTAGCTAGTTGGGAGGCTGAGGCAGGATAATCGCTTGAACCCAGGAGGCGGAGGTTGCAATGAGCCGAGATCGCGCCACTGCACACCAGCCTGGGTGGCTGAGCGAGGCTGTCTCTTAAAAAAAAAAAGTTTAAATTTAAAAAACCCACCATAAACAAAATTCAAAAGTAAACTCAGTGAAACTGCTTTAGGTCTGTCCGCAGCTTAGGGTTGTTAAAGACTCTTAACCATCTGCAGGACATCTATGAATAGGAATAGGGAGCAGAGAGGCTTTGAGAGGGAAAAAGAATTCACGGAGGCAGGAATTAGGAAATCAGAACCTACCTACCCTGAGACTCAATACACCTCCTACAAGGAGTGTCATGTGTCAGAGTGAGTGTGTGAGTGTGTGTGTCAGTGTGTGAGTTCGTGAGACTGAGTGTGTGTGTGTGAGACAGTGAATGTATGTATATGAGTGTGTGTGAGTATGTGTGAGTGTATGAGTGTGTGTGTGTGTGTGTATGTGTGTATTGTGGGTGGCACTGGGAGTTAGAAATAGTGTACATACTCACCATTAAATTATCCCATTATTCATTTTCAAAAGCATAGCTGTATTAATCTGATAAACAACTACAGTCTTGAGATTCAAGCCCATCTGCCTTATCAGAGAAAAAAATTGCACGCTAGAAAAATATATGCAACACACTGACTAGATTCTAAGCTCTGTGAGAGAGGGAACAGGGTCCTGACTTCTTGCCCTGCTGGGCCCCTGCTTTGAAGTGTAGGTGTCATTATCATTCAGATATGGCGAGGCCAACAGATCTTTGTTACTTAACAGTTCCCAAGAGGAGTGGGCACACCAAGATCTGCAGAGCCATGGGGGAAGCACCGGGGTCAGTCAGGAGGCACAGGGAGTGGGTGAAAACAGGAGAGAAAGCCTTTCTTCTGGCTTCCTCAGGGAGGAACGGACGAGACAGTGTGAGCAGGTTTACGATTGGCTAGTTTGGATAATTTCAATGGGCTCTGGGTCATCGGGGCTGTCCCCTAGTTGTCTGGTACATGGCCCTGAGGTGACTAGGGAGGGGGATAGTGGCCCTGAGTGTGAGAACTCCATAGAGAAGGTGGTGGGGAGAGAAAGCTCTGGATTGGTTGGTTTGCACATGAAAGGGGCACCCCTAGGAGAGCTGTTTACTTTCTGGGAGGTGGCTAACCCTAGAAGTCTCTCCAAGGTCAGCAAGACCTCAGATGTCAAAGCATCAGAAAGAAACACATGGTAAATACAATCCCCAAGGTCTAGAACAGGTCCTGGTACTTAGGAAGGGCTCAGTAAATATTTGTTTAGTGAGGGAGAGAAGAACGGATGGAAGGGAGGATGGAAGGGAGGAAGGGAGGGAGGAAGGGAGGGAGGAAGGGAGGGAGGGAGGGAGGAAGGAAGGAAGGAAGGGAGGCAGGGAGGGAGGGAGTTGGTTTGCTAAGGACACTGCAGACGCCTCTACCATCCTCTCTGGTTCCATGGGCTGCAGGGGAGCTCTCCTGACTCCTCCCGATCCAACCAGGACCTATCCTCCAAACAGGCCACTCAAATCCCTGTTGATAGAAAGGCACCTAATGGGCTCACCAGGGAGCAGTGTTCCAGCCATCTTACTCTTCAGGAGGCAGTTTTGCCATGCATCCATGCTCATCAAGCCTTTGGTGCCTTAGGTGGGATTTCTGTTGTTCTTATTGTTGGGAGTTTTGGTGCTGTTTGTTTGTTTGTGGACAGTAATCCTGCAGAGAGAAAATTCAAACAGGGCTAAGAGCTGACAGTGAAAAGCAAGCCTCTCCACAACCCTCTCTGTCCTCCCTTTCCCTGGCTTCTAGGTTTCCTTCTGCATGGGTCTTGTCTAAGAACATAAGAAGGCTATGTGTGGTGGCTCAGGTCTGTAATCCCAGCACTTGGGAGGCCAAGGCTGGAGGATTGCTTGAGGCCAGGAGTCCGAGACTAGCCTGGGCAATATAGTGAAACCCTGTTTTTACAAAACAAAAACAAAAACAAAAATCTAGCCTGGTGTGGTACTGGTGCGTGCCTGTAATCCCAGTGCTTTAGGAGGCTGAGGCAAGAGGATTGCTTGAGCCCAGGAGTTTGAGGCTGCAGTGAGCTAGTGATTGTGCTGCTGCACTCCAACCTGGGCAACAGTGCAAGACCCCATCTCCAAACAATAACAAAACAAAACAAAAAGAATATAAGAGCCTGGCAGCCCATCTTCCTCACACTCCACAAATGGCAGCATCATATACACATAGTTCTCTACTCTGCTTCTTGGAGCTTATTCCACATGAGTGCATATGGAACTGCCTTATTCTTTTAAAGGCTGCATAGTACCCCACAGTTTTAGACGGGTCTTAGTTGATTTAAGTGTCCCCCTCCTGATGGACAGACATCCAGGCTGGTTCCAATTCTGGCTTATATAAACCATGCTGCACTGAATACCCTGATGTATACATTCTCATGTATACAGGTGGGAGTATCTGTATGATGAATTCTGAAAAACAGAATTGTCTCATGGAAGGTACATATGTGTTAAATTTTCAGATTGCCACCCAAAAGATTGGATCAATTTACACCCTCGTCATTGTGTACAAAAGACAACAGGTCTATCTGATTTCATCTTAGCTAGGGTGGCATTTCTTCAAATCCTGGAGTCTAGTTGGGAGACCAAGCCTGAGGTTTCATGTTTGCAGTCTGCCCTGAACCAACCACCTGACTCCGAAGGCACAGTGTGCCTTCGGAGTCAGGCCATCTCTCCAGACCTCAGTTTCTTCACCTTAGCATGAGGAAAGGATTCTAGCTGTGATCTAAAAGTTCCCTCTGGCCAGGCAGGGTGGCTCATTCCTGTAATCCCAGCACTTTGGGAGGCTGAGGCAAGTGATCGCTTGAGGTCAGAAGTTCAAGACCAGCCTGGCCAACATGGGGAAACCCCGTTTCTACTAAAAATACAAAAATTAGCCAGGTGTGGTGGCATGCATCTGTAATCTCCGCTTCTTGGGAGGCTGAGGCAGGAGAATCGCTCAAACCCAGAAAGCAGGGGTTGCAGTGAGCCGAGATTGTGTCACTGCACTCCAGCCTGGATGACAGAGACTCCGTCTCAAAAAAATAAATAAATAAAAAATGAAATAAAATGAAAGTTCCCTTTCACTTCTAACCTTTAAAGTCACTTTGCACCCGCAGGCCTCTGTGTCCCTATCTGTAAAGTGGGACTAATAGTCCTCACCTTGTTTATCTCCCCGGTGATGAGAAGGCGCAATTGGATTGTGGGTGTGGACGTGCCAGGAAAGTTGGATACTCCACCAAGGGAAGGAGTAACAGTTAAACACCTTCGAAATCCTTTGTCAGATCACTAGGGTGTCCTGGGAATGCAAGTCCTCATTAAAGTTTTAGACTGAAGAAATACTGTACGGTGGTGAAGCAGAAAATCGCTGGGACTGTCCGGAGGTAGGAGATGCTTTCACTGATGTGTTCCCTCTGCCAAAAATGTGGTTCCCTCTAAGTGGACCTGGCCAACTCTCCCGCATCCCTCAAGGTTCGGCTCTCCTTTCCCTCCGTGAACCTTCTAGACATTTCCCGGCAGACTCAGTAGCTCCGGTTCTGAATTCCTTACCTCATTACCTTGCGTCCAGACTTTTATCCTAGCCCACATCACCCTCCACGGTGACTCTGTTTTCTCCCTGACTACCTCCAACCACCCACCCACCGCCTGCAGGTGAGTTGTTGCACACTGCTTGTCAGATTCACTCCGTTTTTCAGCCTGTCTCCCTCACTGCCTCTGAACTTTTTGAGGGCTGGGGCTGAGCCTCATTCACTTCTAGGCCTTCAGGACCTACCAAGGAGCCTGACACCATAGTGGGTGCTTGTTAAATGTTTAGAGATGGGCCGGGTGTGGCGGCTCATGCCTGTAATCCCAGGACTTTGGGAGGCCAAGGAGGAGGATCGCTAGAGTCTAGGAGTTCGAGACCAGCCTGGGCAGCATAAGAAGACTCCATCTCTACAAGAAATAATAATAATAAATGGCCATAAAAATTATGGTGCCTGGCTGTAGTCCCAGCTACTTCGGAGGCTGAGGTGGGAGGATCCCTTGAACTGGGGAGGTCAAGGCTACAGTGAGGTCAGATTGCACCACTGCACTCCAGCCTGGGTGGCAGAATGAGACCCTGTTTTAAAAAAAAGTTTCAAGATGGAGGCAGTCCCCAGGGCTAGATGTGGCAGTCCCACATCTGGGACTTTGGGAACTGACTGGGGGGGCAAGCTCCTTGGCACACATGTGTTTCTCCTCCGTGCTTCCCCTCCCCTCCTTTGCTAGAGTTGGGTGAACTCCAATAGATTCCTGTGCAGGGGCTGCAGACTCCAATGTCCCTCCTCAGTGACAGGGGCAACACATTGGGAGACATTAGGGAGTGGTGGGGACTGTGGTGGCCGAGGGCAGCCAGGCTCAGCTCCACCTGGCTGTTGACAGGAGGAAATGTGGGCCCATTCTTTTTCAAGAGAAGCCATACATCCAAAATTTTCTAAGTTATCTTGGTTTTAAAATGTTGGTTATTCAGATTTTTTTCAAAACACTGTGGAAGTCAATCAAAATTGCCCATGAACTGGTTGTAGCCTACAGGCCGCCACTTTTGGAATTCTGAAAGCTTTCCTCTGGCTCCTATTGCACAGAGGAGAAAACTGAGGCTCAGAGAAATGGAGGCACTAGCCAGGAATGACACAGTTAAGATTAGCACCCTGGAGCCTGCGGGGTGGCTCCCGCCTGTAATCCCAGAGACGCAGGAGTCTGAGGCAGGAAGATGACTTGAGCCCAGGAGTTCAAGGCTGCAGTGAGCCGTGATCGCGCCACCGCACTCCAGTCTGGGGGACAAAGCGAGATCCCATCTCTTTAAAAAAAAAAAAAAAAAAAAAAAAGTAGAGCTCCGCTCCCACTTGCCCCCCATTCTCTCTCTCTCTCTCTCTCGCTCTACTCTCGCCCGTCTGCGTTCTACATTGGTTCTGCGGCCGTGTCCCTTTCGTGTGTGTCTGCCCTGTGTTTCTCCGTCGTCTCCGTGTGGATCTCGGTCTTTGTCTCGCCCTCTCGCTCTCTCGTGCGCCTGTGTTTAATCGTGCGCTTCTCTTAATCTCTCTATCCCTCCCTTTGGCCCCTACACGCGTGTTCTCGTCAACAGATCTCCAGAGGTGGTGCAGAAACGACCCCGCGCCGGCGCCCCATCCTGCGGCCAGTGCCTCCGCGCCCCGGCTCCGGTCCCCACCGTCCCCGCCCCAGATTTCCGGAGGAGCAGGCGGGCGGGGTCCCGCGGGGCCGGCTGCCGTCAGCGCCCCTTCCCGGCGGCCGCGACCCCTCCCCGCTGACCTCACTCGAGCCGCCGCCTGGCGCAGATATAAGCGGCTGCCCATCTGAAGAGGGCTCGGCAGGCGCCCGGGGTCCTCAGCGCTGCAGACTCCTGACCTGCCGACTGCGGATCCCTAGTCCCCGGATCCCGGACCCATCCTGTGGAGCCCACTCCTGGCAGGTAACCGCCCCAACCCCTCTCCTTCCGCAGACGGTGTCCGGGAGCACTGGAAAGGGAGCCCTCTCGGCCCGCCCTCACCTTCGGTTCTCTGAGAGCTTCCTGGAGCGCAGGGCCGGTGCACAGGCGGGCGCTGTGCTTGCACCCCCGGGTCCTCCCCGAGCGCAGGCCGGGGACCCGACGGGAGGCACGGCGCGGGCACATCGGAGGCTCTCGCTGCTGGGCACTCAGGTCCCCGGAGTCGGCAGCGCGGGGTGGGAGCTCCGCGGCACCCCCTGCCCGGGTGCCGCCGGACAGAGCTGGGTATTCAGGGCATCGGCGTGAGAACCTAGGAGTTCGAATCCCAATCTCAACGCTAGAAATATAATTTTAGCGTTGAAGTTAGGATTTTAGCGTTAGAATCAGATTCCTGGCTTAGTCATGAAAACTTAGCATTAGAAATAGAATCTTAGCTTTGCAAATAGACTTTGAGCTTTAGAACCTGAATCTTAGCGATAGAAATGGGATCTTCGCGTTGGAATGAGGACGTCGGCCACGGAGCTTGGAATTAGAACGTGGCGATGGGGACCTTTGGGGGAGTCTTGGCGGGGACGCAACCGTTAGCGTCGCGGCTGTGCCTGGCGCTGCAATCTCAATGGTTGCACTCCCGGCGAGGCAGTCCCAGCGTTGGCTTCCCCAGTTCCGCGTCACATTGAAGGGTGGCGGTGACGCTGGCGATGGGGTTCCTACGGCCTCCTGCCTTGCGCAAGCAGAACTGGGCGCAGGCACTACAGGCAACCGTGGGGGCGAGGACGCCTAGAGGTGACAGGTGTGGACGCAGAGCCGGGGCGAACCCGTCGCTGCTCCCGCCCCTGCACGAGGGGCAGTGGTCCTGCTTCTGGGAGGGCGGTTGAACTGTGCGTGGTTTGTTTCTGGCGGGCGTCGGGGGAGATGGAGCGGGATGTGCTGTGATTCGGTGCGCTCAGGCTCCCTCTGTCCCCTAACCCAGTCGCCGCGATGCCCGGCCCTTGGTTGCTGCTCGCCCTGGCTTTGACCCTGAACCTGACCGGTGTCCCCGGCGGCCGTGCTCAGCCAGAGGCGGCCCAGCAGGAGGCAGTGACGGCCGCGGAGCATCCGGGCCTGGATGACTTCCTGCGCCAGGTGGAGCGCCTCCTCTTCCTCCGGGAAAACATCCAGCGGCTGCAAGGGGACCAGGGTGAGCACTCCGGTGAGTGGATGGGGCTGTTGGGGGCTGTGGGGCTAGGCTATTGGGAGAGCCGTGGAGGCCTGCAGGCAAAGGGGAGGGGAGGCTTGGTCAGCTAGCCTCCTCCTGCCTTTCGGAAGCTCAGAAACCCTCCCTGGCCGCGCCTAGGCGGGATCTGGAGTTGACCATTCCTCGGGGTCAGATTCCTCCCCTGTCTCGATGCTGGGAACATTTCACAGAGAGCAGGCCCTGGGTGGGGAAGCTTCTGTGTGCTAGGGAGAGAGTTTCTTTGCGTGTGACAGTTTGAATTACTACTGTCTAGGCACTTCTGTGCCAGACACTATTCCAAGCACTTCAAACACCTTATCACACTGTTTGATCTTCCTAACAACCTCTTAGTTAGGTACTGTTATTACGATTTTACACAGAAGAAAACTGAGGCTCCCAGAGATCAATTGAGTCGCTTATGGTCAGACAACTAGGGAGCGCCAGAGCTGGGATTGGAACCCAGAGGCAATGCCTTTGACTATTGTGTGAATGTGTGTATCTGTGAGGCCTGAGGGGCAGGTGCAAGACCATGCCTCTGAGTGGGAGCTGCAGGAAATGTACCCTGCCTGGGAGAAAAGCAGGAGTGGGCACTCAGGCGCCTGCCTATTACATGGGTCAGGGGCCCCTCACTGACCTCTTTCCTTCCCCAGCGTCCCAGATCTTTCAATCTGACTGGCTCTCCAAACGTCAGCATCCAGGCAAAAGAGAGGAGGAGGAGGAAGAGGGAGTAGAGGAAGAGGAAGAAGGGGGGGCTGGGGGACCCCACAAACGGCAGCACCCTGGCCGACGAGAAGATGAGGCTTCATGGTCAGTCGATGTAACCCAGCACAAGCGGCAGCATCCTGGCCGGCGCTCCCCCTGGCTTGCATATGCTGTCCCAAAGCGGCAGCACCCAGGCAGAAGGCTGGCAGATCCCAAGGCTCAAAGGAGCTGGGAAGAAGAGGAGGAGGAGGAAGAGAGAGAGGAAGACCTGATTCCTGAGAAACGCCAGCATCCGGGCAAGAGGGCCCTGGGAGGCCCCTGTGGGCCCCAGGGAGCCTGTGGTCAAGCGGGCCTCCTGCTGGGGCTCCTGGATGACCTGAGTAGGAGCCAGGGAGCTGAGGAAAAGCGGCAGCACCCTGGTCGGCGGGCAGCCTGGGTCAGGGAGCCCCTGGAGGAGTGAACCCAGTTTTCCCTGAAGTCGAGTTTGTGGTCTAAGGATGTCTTGAGCCCTGCGTGCCCCACCATTCATGACCTCTGCATTCTCTAGTTAGATCCCTGACCATAAGCCTGAGCCCCTCCCTCCCAGCCCCATATTCACACACATCCCAGCCCCTGGCCTTGCCCTCTTCCTTTAGGCATGTGAGAAAATCAGCCTAGAAGTTTAAACCCCACTTTCCTCCACTTAGCAGATCCCAGAGCCCCTCTCACCCCCACCACCACAGGCCTGCTCCTTCCTTAGCCCTGGCTAAGATGGTCCTTCTGTGTCTTGCAAAGGCTCCCCAAGTGGGACAGGGAGCCCCTGGGAGGACAGCCAGTGAGGGTGGGGTGGGACTGAAGCATTGTGTGCAAATCCAGCTTCCATCCCCTCCCCAACCTGGCAGGATTCTCCATGTGTAAACTTCACCCCCAGGACCCAGGATCTTCTCCTTTCTGGGCATCCCTTTGTGGGTGGGCAGAGCCCTGACCCACAGCTGTGTTACTGCTTGGAGAAGCATATGTAGGGGCATACCCTGTGGTGTTGTGCTGTGTCTGGCTGTGGGATAAATGTGTGTGGGAATATTGAAACATCGCCTAGGAATTGTGGTTTGTATATAACCCTCTAAGCCCCTATCCCTTGTCGATGACAGTCATCCTAATGATAATAAAACCTGCATCCAGATAATCACGGAGCTCTGTGGTTGCTGTTCTGTCGCAGCTGGCATGGGATTCTTCTTTCGCATTGAGAGGGATATTTATAAGGGGATGGGACTAGAGTTCTCAGCTCTGCTGCAGAGGGAATCAGGGACCCTGGGAGGATGACAAGTCCTCTCTACTGTCCCCATTTCAGAACACACTTGGGAGGTGGATGGGGTTCTGGAGCCCATTTGACTCCTGGGGAGACTAAGGCCTGGAGAGAAGGAAGGGCTTGCCCAAAGACACACAGCTGGCTGAGGTGGAGCCATGGGTCTGAGAGGCCAGCTCAGGGATTTGCCTTGAGTTTGCCTGATTTGGGAGGCGGGGGTGGTGGTGAGAGGGGAGGTTTGAGGGGAGGACTAGTCTGGCTCAGGTCTGTAATCTTCATGGTTCTGTTGACAGCTTGTGTCACCAAACAGCCTGTTAACGAACAGGAACAAAGAGGGCAGAGGACCAGGCTGCAGTCAGGAGATACAAACCAGGGGTCTTCTGGGGCTCGGTGCAGGACAGGAGGGAGTGGTGTGAACTAGAGTTAACTGAAGAAGTCATGTGAAGACACTTGAATTCAAAAACTTTAAGAAATGTCATGTGACTCTAATAATATTAATAACACAAATACACAACAGTTTATGTGTCAGACACTGTCCTCAGCACTTTCTGTATATTAATTATTCTAATCCTTGACAGTGCTTCCAGATATTAATATGCCCATTTTACTAATGAGGAAGCCAGGGTACAGCAAAGTTAAGTAACTTGTCTGAGTTGAATTTGGCCCACTCATGGCCAGTTTGCAACCTCTGACTGAAACTAAACCCCCACATCTCCTTAGTCTTAGACTTTGAGTTAGTTAGATGATCCTCTGTTTGGTGGATGGATGGACTTTTCAACTTTGCTACGAACAGCTTTTGGTCACCTTTTGGGGCAGAGGGAGGCAGGAGCAAGAAGGGCGTCCAAGACCCAGCTCCTCTTCCTTTGGAGCTCATGTTTCAGGTGGGGTGGGGAAAGGGGAGACTGGAAAATCTAGGGTTGACAAGATGCATTCATACCATTTTCCCCATAATGCTCTTAAAAGCCATCTGACGTATTGAGCATTTGATGTATAAGAAACCAACACCTCCTCCTTTTCAGATGAGGGAACCAACACAGAGACAAGGGTCCTGCCCCAAGGTCAAGCATGTAGATCTGGCCTTCCCCCTGGGCTTGACTCTCCACACCCCTCAGCTGCCTTCTGGAAGGCTTTAACCACCTCACTGTCACCATCAGGGCAAGTGGGCCCTGGCAAGATTCCCTCTGCCCATAGACCGCCTCTGAAGGCAGGCCCTCTAAAGAGAATAGAGGCCGCTCATGGAGTGCTCTCTGGGTGCTCAGTGTTCACACACGCTTTCTCATTGGCTCCTTGGGACTGCCCCGGAGGCCAGGCTGCCATGTCAATTTGCAGTTGAGGAAAGCTGAGTTGCAACAGAGTGTGGAGAAATTAAGCCCAGGGATACATCCCACCCTCTCCTGCTGTCAAACTTCATTGATTTGTGAGGTGTGGACTCTTCCTCAGAAATGAGACCATTTGAAGAGTAAGAAGCCTGCTCCCTCTAGCTCTTTAATGTTTTCCCCTTTGCCCCTATGAACGATCATACCCGTGCACTATAATATAAAGGGTTTGGGCTTTTGCCACAGCCTGGACAAATGCTTTAGACAGTTTGAGTCTCAGTCTTCTCATCTGTAATATGGGCACAAAAATCTTGGCAGCCCCATCCCCCTCAGGATTGTTTTAAGATTAGCTGAGATCAAATGTATGTGTACAGCTCCTGGCATGGTGCTAGGCACTGAGTTGATTCTTGATAAAAGGCATTTTTAGTTCTAGTGCTCCAGGATAGAAGAGACTTAAAACTGAAATTTGGAGACCAATTGTTCCTCCCTTGCTTCATTCTCCAATCACAAAAGCGAACAAAAACAAAACAAAAAGTTGATGGGGCTTTATTACAAGTCCATGCAAGGCATTAGGGCAAAATGGTGTGCTTGCTGCTCTCCAAACGCCCCTCTCCTCCTCCTCGCCCTTCCCCCCAACACACACACGGCCTCTGCTCTGCCCAGGATGCTGTGCCTGTGATGCTCTCTGTACACTTCGACATTTCCCAGCCTCCCTTGCAGTTGGGGTGGAGTCAAGTGACTAGTCCTGGCCAGTGGGCTGTGAGCAGTAGATGACACTTTCCAGTTTAGGCAGTTAGAGCCAGTGTGCCTCACTCATCTTTTTCTTGCTGTCATGGTGGATGAAAACCCACATGTAGAGATGGCAGAGCACATGATGGATGGATTCTGAGCCCTGGCTTCACTAGATGGAAGTTAGGCACTACTCACCACATCAGACTTTTCATGTGCAAGAAACAAACGTGTGTGTTAAGTCACAGAGATTTCAATTCTGATAAACACAGATGCCCACTCCATTCTCTTCTCACGGAAATCTTTCCCATCTTTTCCTTCTCACATGTGTCTGCTTTCATCAATGCTGCCTAGATCAGGGCATGGCATGAAGTAGGTGCTCAACAAATATTTGCTGAATAGATGTTGAAAGCTGCAGGTCACTTCTATCTTAGTCCCCCAGCCTGACTTCCAGGGGGTCCCTACCCTTGAGGGGCTTCCATCCAGTGGGGAAACCGACAGGCAAACAGATGATGACAACTTAGTGTGAGGAGTGTGGGGTGTCAACTGAAGAACCATGAGGTTCACAAATTTGGAAAGGAGATTTTTATTTCTTATAAAGGGTTGCAACCTGCAGGAGGCCATTCTGACAGTCTGGGAAGGGCAGCTTCCGGCCAGAAGCCAGAAACAACACTTCGAGGGAGGGGTAAAGGGAACTGGAATTTATGCCGAGATAGTTAACAGGTTATAGGAGGAGCTGTGATTATTTATGAAGGGGAGGCCTGGACATAGTAGTAGGCTAACACGCATGCAACATACATCTCATGTTCACTTTGGGGTGGAGAAAACAGTTAAATGTATTACAGTTAGGCCCCATACATCAAAAGGTGATGCTGAGGACACAAAGGCCTTCTGTGCTCAGCCTTTGTATACTGGCCAGAACCACTCTGCGGTTGGTGGTCTTGTATCAGGAAGGACTCCTGGTCAGTGGCTGTGTCAAAACCACAGAAATGGAGGGGCAGCATTGGGCAGTTGGTTGATGTCAGCATTGGAACGAGTCTTTCAAAAGGGCTGGTTTCTGCTTAACCCTTAGGGAAGAAAGGCTAGTGGTAGTTATGGAGGGAGGGGATGTAACAGGGCATGTCTGACCTCCCATTAGGAAGTCAGTTTTTAAGGTTACCCTGGGGTCTCCTTAACGGAGAGAGTCCATTCAGTCAATTTTGGGGCTTAAGATTTTTTTTTTAATTTTCCATGGGGAATAAAGGATGCAAGAAGAACAGAGATGAGAGAGCAACTTGGTCTGGTTGAGGAAAGAAGGCTTCCTGAAAGAGGTAACATCCAAGTAAGTGATAAATAAGAGAAAAAAAATTTAAGGCAGAAGAAAGAAGATCAGCAAAGGGCTTGGTGGGAGACATAACGAATTCTTGGAGTTGCTAACATCTGAAATCTTCTACCCTATCTCCTAGCTCTAAGGGGGCGAGCTGTGTTCCCCATGCTTCCTGGTTCAGGCCATGCTCCACACTGGGACTCCGATTCCCACAGCTTAGAAGCGCGAGAGCAGTGCGGATTGGGGTGGAATGAAGGAAGCCTCCCTGGGGGAAGGGTATTTGAGTTGAGCTTTGAAGGATAAAAGAAAAATAATTTTTTCTTTCTGAACCCTTACTCTGGGGCCAGACGTTGGAAAAAACACTTTCACATCCACTCCCCAGCATACAGTGGGTGATCTGTAAATATATGTTGAACGAATAAATTACTCATCATAGTCATTTCCAGTGTAGAGAAAAGGAAAAAGAGAAATTAGGTGACTTTTCTAAGTTCATTAGCCTGAAACCTTGGAGTTGTCTCTATACTCTCCTTCCCTTATTACCCACATTCAATTCTTTCTATGTCCTGTAGATTACACCTCCTAAACATGTCTCAAGTCCACCTACTTCCTTCCAACTCTTCAGCTACCATCCCGGCCACCATCACCCCTCATCGTGAGATTGCAGAGCCCCCCCTTGCTGGTCTCTGGCTTCTACTCTGGTCTCCCAAACCTACTCTCCACACAGGAGCCAGAGGGACCTTTCTGAAGTACAAATCTGATCACAGCACCCAGCGTGCTTGGAGCCCACCAGTGGCTTCCATTTCACCTAGGAGAAAATCCAACCTCCTGACCATAGCCAAGTGGCCTGCTCAATTTGCCTCCTTTTTGTTTCCTGAACATGCCTCAGGGTCTTTGTTCTGTTATTCCCTCTTTTCTCCTCATTATTTCTGCTTTACCTCCTAGTGTGCCTTCCTGTACTGTGGAGGTTGGAAAGCAGAAACTACATTTGTAGCTCCCATGCAGCTAGATTTTTTTTTTTTTTTGGATGCACAGTAAGTTCTCCACGTGGATGCTGTCATGTGAGATTTAGAAGGCTCTTTGACGATTTGTGCTGGAAAGCAAGATGATGGTGACGGGTGGTGTTTCTGCGGTAGTTTCCCAGTGTCCAACCCCCAGCTTTGGGGTTTCTAGGGTCCTCGATGGCAGCTTCCCGTCCAGTTTCACAGCTACAGGGTGTGTTCTTTTTTTCTTTTTAAACAACTTTGTTGGGCTACATATGCATACACACACACGCGCGCGCACACACACACACTAACAGCTTTACTGAGATATAAGTGACATACTGTACAATTCGCCCATCTAAAGTGTACAATTCAATCATTTTTAGTAAATTCTCAGATTGCGCAACCATCACTACAATCAATTTGAAAATATTTTATTCACCCCCAAAAGAAACTCTGTACCCTTTAGCTATCTCTCCCCCAATCTTCCCACGTCCTCCCTCAGCCCGACAACTAGTCGATTTTCTTTCTCTATGAATTTGCTTGTTGTGTACATTTCATAAAAATTGAATTATATAATATATGATCTTTGTGTCTGGTTTCACTTAGTATAATTTTTGTTTTGTTTTTTGAGACGGAGTCTTGCTCTGTCACCCAGGCTGGAGTGCAGTGGCGTGATCTTGTCTCCGTGCAACCTCTTTCTCCCGGGCTGAAGCAATTCTCCTGCCTCAGCCTCCTGAGTAGCTGGGATTATAGGCACCCACGACCAGGCCCCAGCGAATTTTTGTATTTTTAGTAGAGACAGGGTTTCACCATGTTGGCCAGGCTGGTCTCGAGCTCCTTACCTTGAGATCCATCCGCCTCAGCCTCCCAAAGTGCTGGGATTACAGGCATGAGCCACCGTGCCCAGCCAGCACTTAGCATAATATTTTTAAAGGCCATCCATAACGTAGCATGTAGTAGTACTTCATTCCTTTTTTATAGCTGAACTATATTCCACTGTATGGAAATACCACATTTTGTTGATGTATTCATCAGTTGATGGACATTCAGGTTGTTTCACCTTTTTAGCCATTGTGAATACTGCTGCTATGAACATTTGTGTATAAATCTTTTTGTGAACACCTGTTTTCAGTTCTTTTGGGTATAGACCCAGGAGTAGAATTGCTGGATCATACGGCAATTCTGTTTAACTTATTGAGGTACTGCTAAATTGTTTTATTGCATTATATTTTGCATATCATAAAACTAACCCATTTCAGGTGTATACTTTAGTGATTTCTATTTCTTTCTTTCCTTTTTTTTTTTTTTTTGAGACACAGTCTTGCTCTGTCGCCCAGGCTGGAGTGCAGTGGTGCAATCTCGGCTCACTGCAACCTCCGCCTCCCAGGCTCAAATGATTCTCCTGCCTCAGCCTCCCAGGCAGCTGTGATTATAGGCACGTGCCACCACGCCCGGCTAAGTTTTGTATTTTTAGTAGAGGTAGGGTTTCACCATGTTGGTCAGGCTGGTCTCGAACTCCTAACCTTGTGATCTGCCCGCCTCAGCCTCCCAAAGTGCCGGGATTACAGGTGTGAGCCACCGCGCCTAGCCTAATGATTTCTTTAGTAATCTTACCAAGGGGCACCATAAATGAGTTTTAGAATATTAATAATCCTGATGGTGGCCTCCAGATTTCTCACCTTCCTGACTGGAAACAGAGAAAACAGCTTTCTGCAAGCCTACTCTCTAAGCCCGGCAACAATTTTATAAGCACCTAATTCCAGAGCAATATTCAAAACATTTATGAGCCGGTCCAAGACAGGCATTAGCCGATCAGTACATGTGCCCCAGCTGGATGGACAGATTCTGGCTTGACATACCTGTGAAGCCATAGCAGCAGTGCAAGGAGCTGACAGCCAGCCCTGCTGGGTCAACCCTTCCTGCCTCCTGTTAATGTTCCTAAAACGGTTTCTGTTTGCTGTGCTGCATCCTGACGATCTACATTAGATAATGCCTATGCTTCCTTAGCTGTCATTTCAGACAACACCTTGTCAGAATGTGGCCCGGCATCCCTCTCCTTGCTTGCAGCTGTCACAGTTTGTAATTACATCTGTCTCAGGCTGAGTTTCCCAGCACCACACTCTGAGACAAAGATTTGAGTGTCAGTAGTTTACTTGGAGAGTGAGCCCAGGTCTGGGAGCGAGGGAGTGATTCAGGGACGGGAAGGGCATGATGTGGAGTGCATTCGCGAGCCAGTTATTGCTGTGGGCAGCTGGGGCTCCATCCTGTTAGGGGTCCTTGGGAGATTGTAGAACAGGCCTGAGAGCTATCCCACTTGATTAGATAAGGAAGCTGGATATTTTTGTCTTCCAGTTCCCATGGATGGGGGTTGAGAGGTTCAAACTTCCAGCTTGCCCTCTGTGCCAACCTCGAGAATGCCCTTAGGTGAAGAATCTCAGGATACCATTGGCATTCACCTCAAAGGTGAGAGCTGAGGGGTTGAGTGAGGTTCCCACAACATCTGCTGCAGGCTTCAACAGCGTCTGCTGCAGTCTTCTTGGGTGGCATTTCATCAATGGCTCCTCCCTCATCAAACTCTAGGCTCCACATACTCCTGCAGGACCAGCACCTGGGACAGCGCCTGGCACAGAGCAAGTGCTCAGTAAACATCTGCCAAATGCAAAGGAAGGCTGCATGAATGAAGGTAGAGCTGGGATTTGAGACCAGGCTTGCCAGATTCTAGGGCCCTAGAGGGAGATGGTGGGGCAAACCCAATACTGTGGGGTGCTGTGCAGTTAGTATAACCTGGGAAGCCAGCTCCAAGGATGGCTGCCAAGCTGAGAGCTCATGTGCAACCCAATGTAACATCTGTCCAAGTACCCTACCCTTTAAAACACCTTGGAAGACATCAAATGGCCCTCCACTGGCTGTCAGTTTCTCACTCTGCACTGTGTCACTAAGAAGCCACCATGTGCTGGGCCCTGCACGAGGAACTTCCAGCACCATTAATAAATACCCTCAGTTTATGGCGAGAAAGGCCTGTCTCAGCTAGGTGAAGTGATGTGCCCGAGGCTCACCAGAACTGTGCCCGGTTCTGGAAGGCTCCAAGTCCACTGGTCTTTCATCTACACCTGCTGTGCCTCACCTGGGCAGCTTTGATAGCTGGGGAACATTTCTTCAAGGAGCCGCCTCTCACATTCAGGGAAGGTGCCTGTCCTGCTTTGCTGTGAAACACCTCAATGTCACGACTTCCTCTGATAGGTTCTTTAATTAATTATTTCTGCAAACCTAAGTTTGATTAATTGGATGCAATCACAGGACTGGTTTGATGAGAGACTCAGTTCCTGCTTGGGGCCTCTCGGGTGGCATGAGAACATGTGGGGCTTCTTACCTGAAGGATGTTGGCAATTAGAGCCCATTTTGACTGCCAGGGTATGAGCCGACTGCCTCGGAGAACATCAATTAGCTCAGTGGCTAAATTGTGCTGAGAGTTATCGGTTACCAAGGGGACCCGTGGTCAATGCCAGGATTTAAGTGGCTCTTGTCTTCGGGGATCATCTTTCCTGAATCGCGGCCACGTTCTGGGCCTGGTAATTATCAGCAGGCTGATTAGGCCTCGTCCATTATAGAGAGTGACTTCCTAATCGCCAGCTGCTGGGGAGGAAAGTGTCTCAGCTCCGACGCAGGTACACCCCGTCCGACATGCCAGAGGCTGGCACGCACACACTGCAAGGCTGCTTTGGGCTGTGGCCAAAGAGATGGCACAAGGCACACACTGGGCTTAGCTGGGTTTCCCTTGAAGAAGCTCAAGGTCTCAGGGCAGCCCTGGAGATCATGGAACCCAGGCCATTCCCGGCAGGTTAAAGATGATCTCTGAGGGGATGCCTGCCCTGGGAAGAAAAGGGAGCCCCTACTAGTGCCAGGCACAGAGCCAATGATTCTAACAGTCAGTACTTATTGAGCACTTAGTATGTGCCAAGCATTGCTCTCGCCTCGCCACAGAAAACAAGTCATTTGACCCTCTCTAGGGGGAAACTGAGGCACAGGATGTTTAGGTGGCTTGCCCACACATCTGAAATTTAAATCCAGTCAGTCTGCTTCCAAATTGAACAGCTACAGGTGAACAGCATGTTGGCTCTCGTGCTTGATGTATCGCAGCCGTTCTTGAAGTTGTCCCATTATCCTTTCAGGGAATCTTTGCGGTCTTCACTTTCCCAACTACATGTCTGTGTGAGGCCAGGTTTTCTTCATATACTTCAACCAAAAACACAGACTAAATGCGAAGCAGATAAGGGAAGCCAGAACCTATTAAGTCAGATATTTTTTTAAATATGCAAGAATGTAAAGCAATGCCACTCTTCTCATTAAATTGTCTTTTCATTTTGGAAAATAGCTTATTTTTCATAAAAATATGTTATTTATGTTAATAGATAATTAGATAATGCATTAGTGGATTTATTATTGCTATTTCAAAATTAATAAATAAGCATTTTTAAAGCTCTCATTTTAATTCGTAGTATGGGAAATATCAGTAGATATAATCCACAGAATACAAAGTTCCCTGGGGTCCTCAATAATATTTAAGAGCATAAAGAAGTTTTGAGACCAAAAGATTGTGAACCACTGATATATTCAGCATATTACATATCAGCAGTTGATAATTAATGCCCTCCCTCAGGAGTGAGTGAGTTATCATTCTGTGAGTCTTGTTTTTGTTTTTTTTGAGACTGAGCTTTTGTTTTTGTCGCCCAGGCTGGAGTGCAATGGCATGATCTCGGCTCACTGCAACCTCAGTTTCCCAGGTTCAAGTGATTCTCCAGCCTCAGCCTCCTGATTAACTGGAATTACAGGCCTGTGCCACCACACCCGGCTAATTTTGTATTTTTAGTAGAAACAGATTTCACCATGTTGGCCAGGGTCCCACAGACTCCTGACCTCAGATGTTCCACCCGCCTTGGCCTCCCAAATTGTTGGGATTACAGGTGTGAGCCACCACAGCCAGCCTGTGAGTTCTTTTGAAAGCTGATTGTTAAAAAGAGCCTGGCACCTCCCCGCACCCGCTGTCTGAATCTCTCTCTCTCTCTCTCTCTCTCTCTCTCTCTCGCTGTCTCTCTGGCCATGTGATTGCTGCACACACAGGCTCCCCTTCACCTTCCACCATGAGAGGAAGCAGCCTGAGGCCTTCACCAGATGCAGATGCCTAGTTTGAATTTTCCAGCCATCAGAACCATGAGCCAAATAAACCTTTTTCCTTTATAAATTACCCAGCCTCAGTTATCGCTTTATAGCAACACTAAATAAGAAGAGCTAATACTTGGCATTTATCTGTGCTAGGCATTGTCCTAAGTATATGATGTATTTTGACTTATTTATTATTTGTTTGTTTTTGTTTTTGAGAAGAGTCTCACTCTGTTGCCCAGGCTGGAGTACAGTGGTGCGATCTTGGCTCATTGCATCCTCCACCTCCCAGGTTCAAGCGATCCTCCGGCCGCACACCACCACATCTGATTGATCTTTGTATTTTTTGTAGAGACAGGGTTTTGCCATGTTGCCCAGGGTGGTCTCGAGCTCCTCACCTGAAGTGATCTGCCCACCTCAACCTCCCAAAGTGCTGGGATTACAGGCGTGAGCCACCATGCCTAGCCTGTTTTGACTTATTTAATCTTCACATCCAGGAAGTAACACTTACAATTATCCCCATGAGGCAACTGAGGCACAGTTTCCTTGGGCTTAAGTCTCATGCTGGGCTGGGACATGACAGAGCCCCAGTGTGAACCCAGGCCTGCAGGCTCCAGAGTCTGGGCCTTTACACACCTCTACACCACATCCTCAGGCAGCATTGCTTACACTTATGGAGAGCACTTGGACCGAGCTAAGGATTTGCCTGTTTTAATTGTATCATCCTAAGTTGCCCATGGTAAGGAAATTTCTGCACAGAGAGATGCATACTTTGTCTGAAGTCACACAGCCAGGAACCAGGTGCGGGGATCCTTAATTCTGAGCTCTGAGCCAGATCCAGATCTGACCAATCACCCCACTTCCCACCTCCTCAACCACAGCCACAGTGATTGGCTCAAGGGTGGGTGAAGCCAAGTCAGAATGAGAGTCAACTCCCGGGCCTTTACTGGAATATTTGGTGAGAGGCCCTCTATTTCCCCTCAGTTACTAAACTGATAAGATTTACCCTTGCTCCGCTAGAGGCTGTCTTACCAGTGCAAGGAAGAAACCCATTCATTGAGAATGAAGACAACCAAGAGAAGACAGTCAAGAGACGGAGAGAGACTGGCATCTGCTGATTTTATTTGAGCACCTGGGTCCATCCACGCCTAATACCCTTGGCCTTTTCAGTTACATGAGCCAATACATCTCATTTTTACTTAAGTCATTTGCATTTTTTTCAAATATAACAGAACGAGTTCTGACCGATACAATCTATAAACATCAAACTAATTTTAGCATGTTTCTGAGAGGGGAGTGCTTCTTCCTTTCTCTCACCCATACCGCCTGCTGACCACCTCCCTGGCCCCTACCCAGGTGAGAGAGCTATGCTGGGGAGGGCTCCAGTCACTGTCTAGTATAGTTTCCCTGCCACTTATTTCTCCAAAACCATGATAGCTCTTGTCAATAACAAACATTTATTAAGACGCTGCTGTGTGCAGGGCCCTATTCTACCCCTGGCTTATTGCTTGGTGCCCTCAGCTGCTGACTGGCTTGGCTTTGGGGATGTCTTCCATTTGCCCTCCAGACCCATTCTCGGCCCTGCCTGTGTCTGGGCGGTGGATCTCTATGGACTGCCCCATGCGGGTTCCCTCTCCTTCAGATTCTGGTGTGGTTCAGATCAAACGGAGAGAGGAGAGGAAAGAGGCATGTCCACTCCCCTCCCTGCCTGCTGCAGTTTCACTCCATTCTTCCTCCTACAGCCACAGCTCCTGCGGGCAGCCCTCCCTGATGGCTCCAGCTCTCTCAGGGTTCTGGCAACACCACCCCTCCCTTGCCCCACCCGGCCTCAGGGTGCTCGTTTCTCCCCACTGTGTCTCCGGCTCTTCTCCTGACCCTGTCCATCTCATCACTGAGCTGTCCTCAGACGCCCCCTTTCAGTGGGGGTTTCCTGCCAGGGTCCCAGTGGACACAGCCTTAGAAGAAGACATAAAATAGTAATACAGTGAAGACAGGACACTCTGGCTTATAGAATCATGGGAGGCTTTTTTTGTTTTTTGAGATAAAGTCTCACTGTCTCGCCCAGGCTGGAGTGCAGTGGCACAATCACGGCATGGCTCACTGCGGCCTTGACCTTCTCAGGCTCAGGTGATCCTCCCACCTCAGTCTCCTGATAGCTGGGACTATAGGTGTGCATCACCACATCCAGCTAATTTTTGCTTTTGTTTTTATAGAGACAGGTTTTTGCCATGTTGCTCAGGCTGGTCTTGAACTTCTGGGCTCAAGCAATCCTCCCGCCTCGGCCTTCTAAAGTGCTAGGATTACAGGCATGAGCCACCATGCCCGGCCCTTATGGGAGACTTTAATAGCCTCCTTATGCCCATTAACGCCAAGGGTAAATATTGTTATTATTATTATAACAGTGACATCTTCTGAGCATTCACTATGTCCTAGGCACTGAACTAAGAACCTTATTTATGTTATCACATTTGATCCCCACAATGACTTTCTCAGGTAAATATTGCTATTATTCTCATTTTCCTGATTAGGATACTGACTTTAGAGAAGGGAAGCTGCTTGCCTAGGATCATACAGCTAGTGAATTGCTAAGTGCTATAGTTTGGATGTCTGTCCCTCCAAACCTCATGTTGAAATTTGATCTTCAATGTTTGGGTCATGGGGACAGATTCAGCCATGAACAGATTAATGCCTTCCCTTAGGGGTGAGTGAGTTCTCACTCTGTGAGTTCTTTTGAGAGCTGGTTGTTAAAAAGAGCCCAGCACTCTGTGCTCGCTCGCTCTGTCTTTGTCTCTCTCTCTCTCTCCCTTTAGCTCTCTCTAGCTGTCGTTTTCTCTCTGGCCATGTGATCTCTGCACACACAGGCTCCCCTTCACCTTCCACCATGAGAGGGAGCAGCCTGAGGCTCTTACCAGATGCAGATGCCCAGTTTGAACTTTCTAGACATCAGAATCATGAGCCAAACAAACCATTTTCCTTTCTAAATTACCCAACCTCAGATATTGCTTTATAGCAACACTAAATGGACTAAGACACTAAGCCAAGATGGAAACCCAATTCTGTATGACCCCAAAAGCCAGGGTCATACAGGGAGGGGAGTGGAAATGCCCCGACTTTCCTCTCCTCTCTGATCTTCTAAACCACACCAGAATCTGAAGGAGAGGGAACCTGCATGGGGCAGTCCATAGAGATCTGCCGCCTGGACACATACAGGGCCAAAAATGGGTCTGGAGGGCAAATGGAGGACATCCCCAAAGCCAGGCCAGTCAGCAGCTGGAGTCTCTTAACTACCACCCTGTAGATTGTGTGGCAGAGTCCAGAATCAAATTTCGACTTGAGATTTCAATTCTGTCTCTGCCTTGCCCTTCTGACAACCTCCTCTGCTATCACTTGGCATTGCTGAGGTAGTATCCCTCCTACATAGCACCAGCTCCTGCACCTGGGTGAGCCTCTCCAACCCAAACACAGGATGACCTCTGGGAGAGAGAGGTCTCCTTCTCATGCCCCATTGTTCCTCTCAGGGCCCCAGCTGTTAACCAAGACCCAGGCAGAGGACCTGACTCGCCTTCTCACTGAGGCTCATCCTGAGGAGAGACTGATGGTTTAATATTAACCCCAATAATAGGAATAGCTTACATTTATCAATCACCTGCAATGCCCTGTGCCCACACTAAGCACATCATATGCATTGTCTCATTTTATTCTCACATACAGCTTTGCAATGTAGGTACTACAGCTATCCCACTTGACAGATGAGGAAACTGAGGCTCAGAGACATTAAGTAGGTCAGGCAAAAACTCAAGATTCCAGTCATCTTGACTCCATGTGCTTAACTTTTAAGACATGCTACAACTGTGTCGACAGTTTCCTAATGAGTTACAGCCAAGGGAGCAGTTTCTAGAGGTACAGTCAGTAAGACTAGGCTGTTTCTCTTCGTGTGGCTCATGAAGTCTCCTGGTGGGTTCAAGGTCTTCTATGTAAAGGACTCTGTGTGTGGGGAGGGTCAGATACTGGGGTTAATATCCGTGTTAATAACTCTCAAGCTCACTTTGAAAAACAGTCTGGATGCTTCTCTCTTCTCCGGAGCAAGCAGTTGTGCATCTCTGAAGAAGTGAATGTTGATGGGTCTAAAACAATCATAGAAATTCAATTTTTTTTTCTGGTATTCTGTTTAGGGGTGTTTGTGTCATTCAGTGATATATGATGGGATGTCAATGGGGGCTTTGGGAATAGGTTTCCTTGCTGATAAAACAGAGGCACCATGGCCAAAAAAAAATAAGTCCCCTTCTTCTGCTTATGTCTTCATGGTTTTAAGTGATGACTGGCACTTTGGCAGCTATTTTGTGACCATGAGGGCACAAGCCTGAGATGGAAGTCAACTGACAGGGAATGGCAGAGCAGAAAGATGGATACATATGAGTTCTTGACAATGTCATTGAGTCATACCACAAAGACTTCACCAACTCTGAGGCCGCCCCACTGTCTGGACATGCTGTTACACAGGATAATAAAATCGGCTAATTGTTTATACAACTGCTAGTTGGGGTTTCTGTTACTTGTGGCCAGAACAGCCTGATTGGCTGGGCGCGGTGGCTTACACCTGTAATCCCAGCACTTTGGGAGGCTGAGGTGGGCAGATCACCTGAGGTCAGGAGTTCGAGACCAAGCTGGCCAACATGGTGAAAGCCCGTCTCTACTAAAAATACAAAAATTAGCCAGGTGTGGTGGCACACGTCTGTAGTCCCAGCTACTCAGGTGGCTGAGGCAGGAGAATTGATTGACCCTGGGACGTGGAGGCTGCACTCCAGCCTGGGTGACAGAGCAAGACTCCGTCTCAAAAAAAGAAAAGAAAAAAAAAAAAAACCAGCCTGATTGCTACAGAATCTGACATTTTCAGCCTCATCATTTGCTACTTTCCAGTTCTCATGCTCCCCACCATCTACTGTCACTCTCCTTAGCTTCTCACTGTCCCCAAACATATCATGCCCTCTCCTGCTCCCACATCTTTGCCCCCACCATTCTGCCTGCCAGGAATGCCCTTGCCCACCTATCCCTTAATAGCCAGCGACTCAATGACATTACCGTATCTGGGAAGTCCTTCCTGACACCCGTGGCTGGGATGGATGACCCTCCTCTGTGGTTCCAGCTCTTCCTTCACAGCACTGACCACCAAGGGACCTGTCTGTCCCCCACTGACCTGTGAGATCTTTCAGGAGGAAAAGAGGGAATTATGTCCCTGGCACTCAGGAAGGATGCTGCTCAGGGCTTTCATGGGTTTATCATGTCCTGAAACAGTCTCCAAAGTTATGCCTGTCTATATGAATATGTGTGGCAGAGTGAGTTTGTTAAAAGTACAGGCTTTGGAGTTAAACAGACCTAGGTGTGAGTTCAACTAGCTAAGTCTGAGGAGTATACTAACGAGCTACAGCACCTCTAGGTGCTAACAACCTTTCTGTGTCTCAATCCACCTACCTGCAAAGTGGAGATGGTAAACCTGTCTTACCAGGGCGTGATGAAGATTAGATAAGGCATGTTAACTACTTAACTTTGTGCCTGGCACGTAGCAAATTATTCATACATGCCAGCTCTTGGGATTATTACTTTATTGGTTTGCATTTAATTTTTGTTGGGGGAAGAGTTTTGAGCTTTTGCCAAATTCTCAAATGGGTCTATGATCCAGGAAGGTCAAGAACCACTGGTTTGGAGAGTAAAAGGAGCCCCCAGTGGGTCTGCTGGCTGTGATGAGTACACTGCCATAAGTGCTCACGTAGCGGCTTTGTGGTGTCCACTGGGGGGTACTGCATAAGTGTTCCTCTGTGGGTCAGGGTGTGATCTTGCCCGTGATGAATTCCCCCTCCCAAGCCCCTGGGTCCCTGTGACCTCCAGGGCTCTCCAAATACCTCATTAGCACTGGCTGAGAGCAGAGCTAGGAAGTGGGGCTGCTGTTGCCTCTGCAGAGAACATCCCTCATTACAGCAGAGAGAAGCAGCAGCTCTGACAGGGGCTAGGCAGGGGCAGGGCCCCTTTGTGTCTAGGCCTGATGACTCAGGGAACATTGCACTTCTGAGGACATCGTTGTCAGCACAAAGCTGCGGCTCTGACGACAGAGCCCAGGCTCCTCTGGACTGGCACTGTCCTGCCTCCCCCAGCCCCCTTGATTGCTCAGCCCCCTTTCCTATGACTGCACCAGCGTTAAAGCTGCATCCGTAATAAACTGTCCTTTTACTCACTGGTCCTCCCAGTGGCCAAGAGAGGGTAGACTGTGATCCCTGTCAGAACCCTGAGGCCCCAATAGACTGGGCAGAGCCAGGTTTGGGATTCAGGTCCCCCTGCTCCAAACTCTTGCGGAGTGGCGGGCAGAAGTGCACACTTAGTATCAGGCAAACCAGGGTGGGTCCTGGCCGTGCCACTCTCAAGCCATGGTGTTGGGCCAGCCGTTTCTATTTTCTGAGCTCCAGTTTCTTCATCTGTAGGAAGCAGATAAATAGTCACAACTGAACCCCCTCCTCCCCTGCCTTGCAGAGAAATCGTTCTAAAAGTCAAACCTGATTATGTCGCCCTCCTGCTCACAGCCCTCAGCAACACTCCCTGGCCCTCAGGATGAAGGTCAAGTTTCTCGGCCTGCCATTCAAGGCACTTTGTAATCTGGATGCTGCCCATTGCCCTGGCCACAGCCCCTACCGCACATTCCAACCAGTCACAAATCAAACCGCTTCTCTCCTCAGCCCACTCAATTCTGTTTCCTTTACCAGGAATTCTTTCTGCCTCTCTTTTAAAATCACCAGGAGAATCCCTGCTTCAAACTCAGTGCAGGTACTTCCTCCTCCAGGAAGCCTTCCGTGACCTCCTACTCCCTCTTTCCACATTGCCTCAGGTGCCTCCTCCTGGCTTCCACCTCCCAGAGCTGAGTGGACTTTGTGCTAGAATCCTGGCATTAGAAAGAGCCTTAAAAGTTCATTGAAAGCAGTGCATCTCCAAGTGTGGCCCAGCAACATCTGCAAACTTGTGAGAAACGTACATTCTTGGGTCCCACCCCCAGAACTACTGAATCAGAAACTCTGGGAGTGGGACACAGCAATCTGTGTTGTAACAAAGCCCTCCAGGGAATTCTGATGCCCAAATTTCAGAACCACTGGTCTAATGCGGTCTTTTGCAACCACGCTAGAGTTCTGTATTTGTGGTGCCCCCAAGAAATCGACTACCACATGGTCTGGGCTCCTGCATCTGCTACAGGAGAAAGAGGCCCCAGCTGGGCTATTGGTGCCCCTGTGCGCCCAGCCACCCTCCTTCCAGGGGCCTCTAGCTAACAGAGTTGTTACAGAGGAGAGTTCCCTCCATCACATCCCATTCTCCCCCTTCCTACAGACACATGGCCAATTTTAAATCGTAACTTTCTTTTATTGGCAAAGAAGAAATTTTGGCACCTGTTTCATATATTTCTCATCAGCTTCTCTTCATCCCAATCTTGCCAGGCTGGGGCCTGCTGTGCTTAAGAATCGAAATACTGGTCATCTGCCTCTTAAGGAAAATGCTGTAAATTTCATGGGGCTCATCTCAGACGCACCAAATGTTACCTGGAGAAATACATCTTTCCTCCTCTTCTCCTGCTCAGCAACCTGCCAGTGTGGTTCAGAGGGTTGTAGTTGTAAAGGTCTCAGTAGTCCAAATGGTTTCTGAACCAAGTTCTCTTTCCATTAGAAGAGTCCAGGTTCCCTCAATTCCCCTTATGCCGCTTTAGGAATTGCTAACCTGTCATACTTGGAAGTTCTTCTTGGTGTCTAATCTAACTCTTTCTTGCTATTGCTGGCTCCAAACCAGCCTGTCACATATAGAGGAAAAGTATTTTTACCTCTGTTTTTCGGATCTGGAAACTAGCAAAGGACATGGCACACAGTAGGCACTCGATGTTAGTTTAGAAAATAAGTGAATGAATGAATGGGGAGATTAATAATAACAATTGCTGATGATGAAAATGAACATTTAGGCTGAGGTGAGGGAATGGTTTGAGTCCAGGAGGTCAAGGCTGCAGTGAGCTATGATCACGCCACTGCACTCCAGCCTGGGTGATAGAGCAAGACCTTGTATCTAAAAAATTAAAAAAAAAAGTGAACATTTACTCTGAGGACTATGTTAAGTGTCTCAGATATGTTCAAACACCCAACAACCTTATGAGGTAGATACTATTTTATCCCTGTTTTACATAGGGGAAAACTGAAGCTCAGAGACATTAAGCAATTTGCCTAAGGACACACAGCAGTGTCATGACAGAACTAGTAATTGAACCCAGCTGAACTAATTATATAATTGAAAGATCACTTCCTAGATTATCCCTTGAGTGTTACTTATCTGAGGGGCACAGCTGTCGTAGGAAGCCTCTAGCTCCTGGAGGTTCAGTGTGAGGGAGGGCCAGGCAGAGACAAATGAGCCCCACACTTTTCCTTTGATGAAAAGCTCCTGAAGACAGCTGGAGAGGAGGAGGAGGAGGTGGACAGAAGCTGGGCACACCAGAGGAGACAGAGATGTGGCGTCAAAGGCAACAAGTGCTGACAGGTCTGTGAGTAAGAGGCCCCTTCTCTGTCACCGGGCTGGGGTTTGTATTAGAGCAAAGCTTCAAAACCAATGACAAGCCAGCAAAAGACAGTGCTAGCCTGCTCCTGCTGCCAAAACACGCATTTTCTTGACTTAACACCCCTCTTTCCTTCTTTTTTTAACCCTTAAGCTTATCATCATTTTTAATATTTTAAATTTACTCAGGTAATAAATACATTATCACCTTAAAACGTAAATAATATACAGATATGTAGAGCCAAAATTAGAGCTTCCTTGTATAACTCCCCACCTCCCAGCTCGAAGATGTTGCCACAGTTCACAGTTGAAGTTGGTTAGCCTGGTTTCTCTAGAAATGGGGCTCAGGGCAAGGATGAATGTGTGGGGCTGCTTCCTTTGGGTGGTGCAAGCCCAGAGATGAGCCCAGGATGATCACAGGCCAAGAAAGGGAGTAGGGAGGCCATGGGAAGGGTGGTACCATGAGGCCATCACTCCACAATCACCCTCGTGGCTGCTCTGGAGGCACACCCACCTCACACAGAACACCTCCAGGAGGACTGCAAGGAGAAATCCAGTCTCAGATAGTCCAGAGAAAGATGGAAGGAGAGGGGGTTTATCTACCTGGATCCCTCCTGTCTCCTGGGTCTCATTAGTCAACCTTGGTTCTGTGGCCAATGAACGATAAAGTCGTTTGTACTTCTGGCATCATTTGGTTATTTTGGGGGCTCTGAGGTCTTTCTATCCCACACACTGTGGGGTGTGTTTCAAATACGGATGTAAGTCTTATTATTACTCAAGTACAGTGAGACCAACAGCTCAGGAGACGACTGCCACGGAAAAGAGTTTGTTACTCACAGGTCCCAAGAGGAGGGGGCATCCCATGCCAGGAAGAGCCACAAGGAGAAGCATGAGGGTCAATCAGGAGGCAGAGGGTGTGAGGGGCAAATGGGGCAAGATCCTTTAGTTTCCAGGTGAGGCAGGGTAAACAGGCTTAGGATTGGCTAGATTGAATAATTTCAGCAGGCTTTGGGGCATAGCGGCTGACCCTAGATGCTTGGTACCTGGCCCTGGAGTGATTAGGGCAGGAGAATAGTGGCCTGGAGTGAAAGAACCCAGAGATAAAGGGGGTGGTGCAGGTGGGGGCTGTGCATTGATTAGTCTGCATGTTAAATGCACACTTACAGGCCAGTCCTTTACTATCTCTTGGCCATCCCTGGGAGGAGCAATCCCTCCAGGGTTACCAAGGCCCCAGATGTCAAAGCATCAGAAACATAGAAGATAGGTATCATTAATACAGGGAAGAACCAGAAACTCTGGGCATGAGCTGGTGGATCTAGCTGCACTGTGGTGGCCAAGGGGGAGGGTCCTGCACTCCCAGCAGGACCCAGCAGGGACAATGTCCTCTGCCTATTGCGACCTCTTTGACCCAGCTCCTCCTACTCTCCCCTCATTCACACCATCCTCCTTAGCCTCCTTGCTGTTTCTGGAACATGCCAGGTAACAGGGACCAGGGTTGTAACTTTCCAGATCATTTTCTCTACATTTGTACACAGTCACATGCACATATATTTGCACACTATTGTCTCAAGACTTTTCTGATACCACCGCACATCTTAGAGCTGTCCTCATGTCAGTCGTTAGATATTTCCCTTGTTCTTTTTAATCACTATAATGGTTGACGCATGAGTGCATCAAAAGTCACTTATGCACACCCCTATGGATGGATATTTAGGTTATTTTCAGCACTTCCTGATTATAAACAACGCCATCATAAGCAGTCTTGCTCCTGTCTTTGTATAGACATGAGAGTTTCTGTGGGATAGAACACCTACAAGCAAAATTGCTAGGACAATGGGCATGGGTAGTTAACATTTTCACAAATACTGCCAACTGCTCCATAGAAAGCCGCTCCCAATTTATACTCCCACCCATAGTGAGTGAGGTTTCAGAGAACTCATTGCTCCACACCATTTCCAACAACAGCTATTTTCAGTGATTAATCTTTTTGAAATCAATCTATTTCATTTTCTTTTTTCTTTTTCTTTTTAGAGGTGGAGTCTCACTCTGTCACCCAGGCTGGAGTGCAGTGGTGGGATCTCCGCTCACTGTAGCCTCCACCTCCTGGGTTCAAGCGATTCTCCTGCCTCAGCCTCCCGAGTAGCTGGGACTACAGGTACACCCACCATGCCCGGCTAATTTTTTTTTTTTTGAGACGGAGTTTTGCTCTTATTGCCCAGGCTGGAGTGCGATGGCGTGATCTTGGCTCACTGCAACCTCCACCTTTTGGGTTCTAATGATTCTCCTGCCTCAGCCTCCTGAGTAGCTGGGATTACAGGCATGCGCCACCATGCCCAGCTAATTTTGTATTTTTAGTAGAGACGAGGTTTCTCCATGTTGGTCAGGCTGCTCTTGAACTCCTGACCTCAGGTGATCCACCCGCCTCGGCCTCCCAAAGTGCTGGGATTACAGGCATGAGCCACTGCACCTGGCCTTAATTTTTGTATTTTTAGTAAAGTTAGGGTTTCACCATTGGTGGCCAGGCTGGTCACAAACTCCTGACCTCAAGTGATATAGCTTGCCTCAGCCTCCCAAAGTGCTGGGATTACAGGTGTGAGCCACCACGCCTGGCTGAAATGAAATCAACTTCCTTCCTTCCTTCCTTCTTCTTTCCTTCCTTCCTCCTTCCCTCCCTCCTTTCTCCCTTTCTTTTTCTTTCTTTTCTTTTCCTTTCTTTCTTTTCTTCCTTTCTTTCCTTCTTTCTCTTTCCTTTCTTTTTCTGTCTTCTTTCTGATTTTCCTTCCTTCCTTCTCTTTCCTTTTTCTGTCTTTCTTTCTGACTTTCCTTCCTTCCTTCCTTCTCTCTCTCTCTCTCTCTCTCTTTCTCCTTCCTTCTTTTCTTTTCTTTCTTTTCCTTCTCTTGCTCTGTTGCCCAGGCTGGAGTGGCTGGCACGATCTTGGCTCAAGCCAATCTCAGGTTCAAGCCATTCTCCTGCCTCAGCCTCCCAAGTAGCTGGGACTACAGGCACGCACCACTATGCCTAGCTATGAAATCAGCCTATTTCTGGTAGCCACTCTATTTGATTCCAAAAATGGCTTGAAGCAGTTTTTACTCAAAAAAATACCCGAAGTTCCTCTTTTGCAAGGATCTGCCAACATAGGCCATGTCTGCCCTCAAACCATGAAGAAGGCATCCTGGTCATCACCAAGAAGTACTACATTCACCTGGGCAGCAACTTCCACACACACACACAAGCATGAGTGCAAGGAGATCACCATCATTCCTGGCAGGAAGCTCTGCAGCCAGACAGCAGGCTATGCTACGTACACGATGAAGCAGATTCAAGAGGCCCAGGGAGAGCCAGCTCCATGAGTTTGCTGGAGGAGGGAGAAAGAAGAGAGAATTCTGTTCGTGAGGTCTCAGCCTGGGTGGAGAGATCACTGAAGCAGATCTTGACACTAAGGACATGCTGAAGCTTCTGGGCTTCAGCAGTCTATCCAACCTGCAGGTCACTCAGCCTGCAGTTGGGATGAATTTCAAAATGCCTCATGGAGCTGTTTGAATATTTCTATTCTGGCATAATTAAAATTTCCAATAAACCTGGGACAACAGGAAAAAAAAAGGAAGCAGTCTAGAATTGAGGTTAAATTGTTTGGACTCTACAATCAGACTACTTGGGCTCAAATTACCTTCCTATGAAAGTGTATCTCATTTATCTCCATTTTATAGATAAGAAAACTGAGGCCCCTGGAGTAGTATTAATTTTCCAAGACCGCATTGCTCATAAAGGGTACAGCAGGGACCCAAGCTCGACACTCTCACCCTCAAACATTTCCACAAGTGTAGACCAATGGCTCTCAACTGGGGTGGTTTTGCTCACGTACCACTCCCTTGCCCCACAGCATTTGAAAGCATCTGGAGACATCTGGGGTAGCCATAGCTGGGAGGGTAGAATGGCACCTAGAGGATGGAGACCAGAGATGCTGCTAACCATCCTACAATACACAGGACGCCCCCCCCCCCCACCACCACGAATGGTCTCACCCCAAGTGTTGTGACTGTGCCAAAGCTGAGAAACCCAGGTTTCTCCTCAGCAAGAAGGGAAAATACCTGCAACGTGGATGCACCTCTACAGGAGCCCCAGGCTGACAATAACCTTCCTGATCTGGGTTCAACCCTGGATGCTTTTACCTGGTGCGTCCATCAGGGATTTCAGGGACTCCAAAGAGTTATTACCCTTGAATGCTCGGTTCCGCCTGACAACCCAGAAATCTCTGCCGAGGTGCCTGGTCTTGAGGAAGGCTCAGCAAGTGGTTGAGGTTGATAACCAAATACCTAGGAGAGACTTTTCTCTCCCTCCAGGAGGAGCTGTGGGTCAGACACACCCTGGGATCATTCACAAGCGGTCAATAAAGGTTTGGCGAGGGCCAGGTTTTCTAGGCCTTCTCAATGGGGTGGGTGTTTGTGGATACACAAGAAGCCTGTGAAACTTCTGATATTGGCAGGAAATCAATGCCCCCCACCCTCCACCCCCCCACCTCCCCACCATAAACACATGCCCTGCAGCAGGACTTGGCACTCAGGGGCTCCTGGGGGCCCGATTTACCTGCTAAAACATCCTCTAGCCACCACCGAATAACGCCACCCCTTGCCACCCAACCACAAGAGCACAGCCTGGGAGCCACTCCAAGGGACATCCAGTCACATTAAAACCTCAGCTATCTAGAGCACCAGGCCTGGTGATGAGAAAGAACATTTTATCCTTAAAAGCATCTGAATGCCCATGCTGCTTCTTGCAGAGAAAAGTCCAAAATAATCTGCTATTAAAGAACGAGGATGGTTTTGACATTTTTACCAAGCTAATGGTCTATGCAGACAAAATCTCATAAAAGGGCACTCTGTTCTTCTTGATCCACTCAGACATGGCCTGTGAGTGAAGAAACGGGCTCTCCTCCTCAAAGAAATCACTGCTGATCCTCACACCAGCCTGACACTGCTTCATGGGTTCTTCAAAGAGAGTATTCCCATAGAAACTAAAAGGGAAGAGGAATGTGTCTGGCGGGCATTGTGGGCAGCAGTGGGCTTTGGGCCAAATTTTAAGTTTGAAAATCCAGATTCCCTCTTTTCGAGGGGCCGCCAGACTGAGCAGATACAGACACCATGAAAAGAGGGTGCCATATTCAGATTCAGGAAACAAGGATGGTTTCTGTTCAGTTCCTGCATCATCCTTCAGGTCATGCGATTCCCATTTCCCTCGGTGGACCAAGAAATTCAGTGGGGTTTCTGCCTTTTAAATATTTCATTATCAATATGTCATCCTTTTAGCCTCCAGAAAGCATTTTAACATGGAGATTCTGGCTTAAAACACTTGTGGGTCTGTCTCTCTCTCTCTCTTTTCCTTGAAACAGGGTCTCACTTTGTCACCTACACTGGAGTGCAGTGGCATGATCCCAGCTCACTGCAGCCGGACCTTCCAGGCTCTAGCAATCCTTCCACCTCAGCCTCCAAAGTACTTGGGACTACAGGCACACACCACCATACCTGGCTTTTTTTTTTTTTTTTGGTAGATATGAGGCTTCACCACATTGCCCAGGCTGGTCTTAAACTCCTGGGCTCAAGCGATCCTCCCCCTTCGGCCTCTCAAAGTGCTGGGATTATTGGCTTGAGCCACCACGCCCGGCCAAGAACCTTGTCTCTTGTGATGCACCCCAGAACAAAACATCACTGCAAAAACACACCAAGGCATGAGTTTCAGTCCTAAGTCCCATTTATCCACCATACACTATGTGCCAGGCACAATGCTAAGTGCTTCTATGGACGAGCTTCCCTTAATCTTAGCAGTAACAACCCCAGGCAATGGGGCCTGTTGACCGATCCATTTGCCACTGAAGACAGTAAGGCTGAGAGAGGGTAAGTGGCTTGTGCCATGTCAGCCAGCTAAGGAGGGGCAGAACCAGGATGCAAACCCCAGCGGCCTGGCTCCAGACTCGCGTTCCCAAGGTCCCACTACACTTGGTCACTCCACTGCATTCTGGTATCCTGGTCTTTGGCAGAGTCCACGTAAAAGAGGGAGGTAGAAAGAGTGAGAGGGACTTCACGCAATAAAGTGTCCCGGCGTTACACTGCCACCGTAATTGTGTCCCCGACCAGGACCTCTCCCTTCTCATCCTTTCTGTGATTCCTCTGGAAAACCTTCCAGAGAACTGTCCTCCTTCTCCCGGGATCTCAGAGAGAATTCACCTGAGTTCAGTGTCCAGGTGACCCAAGCTCTGAATGCAGTAAAGTGCAGGGGGAGATGAGGATGTCACCATGAGCAAGTCTCCCAGACAGCATCCGGGAGCAACCCCAAAACTGGGCAGGGGGGGCTCTGATGCCGCCCACGGCGAAGAGGGCTGCCCGTGCTGCTTAAATGGGTTCAGAATGAAGGCCGCCCTCTCTCCCATGTGGGGCTCATTCACCACGAATCAAATGATTAAGACAAGCTCAGCTGAGCAAATGGTCAAACATAAAAACATGTGGAAGGAACAAAGAGGTCAACCGCATTATCCATCAAAAACCCTCAAGGTGGCGGCCCTCACTGAGGGGTACAGCTCTCCAGCGGGCCCTCATCTGCCCTCCAAACCCACGTGCCTCCCCAGTGGAAGGCCAGCAAAGCCACACAGGAAGAGTTGGGGTAGGAAAGCAGAAAGTGAACCCCAGGAGGCCAGGCTGGCCACGGAACCCCATCGCACACACACAGGCCCGGTGACTCAGGGGCCCACGTGTGCAGGACACCGGGAGCTCACAGGGACAGCGCCCCGGGGGATGCAAGGAACTTTCCCTCTCTGTAGGAATGGAAAGAGGAGAGCAATTTCTGGGATGGAAGCCATCTGCCTCCTCTCAACTCCCGCTGCCCAACCAGAAAGGAAAGAAAAACAGGAAGATGCGGGGCAGGTGAGGAGCTGGGTGAGCGCTGCCAGCCCGTAGCCCAGCAGAGCAGGGCTTGGCCAAGCCTGGCGCCAGGGACTTCCCCCCTACCCCCGCCACAAACCCCTCGCCAGGTGAGAGGCACTGGCAGAGTCCCAGACAGATGCCCAGACAGGATGCCCAGCGCAACCCCCGCCCCTTCTCCTGCTGGGGGCCCCCAGGACGCGGGGCTCCCCCTCCCCTTTTGGCTAGCCGCAGAGTCCAGCGGGTCTCCCGGCCAAGGACCTCGTGGGAGAATCAGGAAGTCGAAGCCACACAGCCAAGAAGGGGCAGCTGGCGTCTCGGAGGCCGTCACGAGCTGTCACTCCGCGCCCGCCGGAGTTGCCGCTCAGTTACCAACTTCAACCCGGGGCCGGCCACGGAGCCTCCCGCCGCCCCTACCCCGCGTCCCCGGCACCCCCGCGCCCCCGGCACCCCCGGACCCCCGCGTCCGCGTCACTTACTCATCTGCCGTCGCCACCTGTCTGGGTGCCGGTCTCCTCCCT